>NC_134210.1:90747446-91436613 GCF_965140235.1 Caretta caretta | reverse complement strand
TGAGGAAAAGGTGAAACTCTGGCAGTGAAAAAAAGAAAATTTCAAACTTTCCCACAGAAATCTTAGTCAACCTGATGCAGAAACGGAGATATTAAGAACAGAGGATTTATTTGAAGAAGGGTGTCAAGGAAAAGGTTACCAAACAGAAAAAGTGTCCATGGAATCATTAACACCACAGGAATCAGGAGTAATGGCTACCAATATAATCCAGCAGATCGGGATACATTTCTGTTTGTTTCAAACTTTTTAAGTGAATTCAGTGCTTGTGGGCGATAGGGCTTTGACTGATCTGAAGAATGAAATCATCTGTCCTGGAATAGCTACCCCATTGGCAGTAGCAGTGCAAGCTTCCCCACGTTGTTCTTCCAATGAACCAGATTCTGGCCCCTCTTTTTGTTTGACCCCCCTAAGGATTTTCCCTCTGTAGGATAATCCTTAAATGGTACTGCCACCATAACAACTTCCATGCCAACCCCTTTTAGCACCCTAGCATAAGGGATATGGCTGCAAGAAGGAGGCATTTCCAGGATGTCTCTCTGCCCTGGAAATCCCTGTCTGCCAGACTAGCCCTTAAGTGCTGTTGACAGCCAGAACAAAGTTGAGTATCCCTCAGGACTGGGAGTGTGGTGGGGGGATGGGACAGGATGCCTTAATGCCACCTTTCTCCAACTATCTGGAGCTGTGCCAAATGCATCTCAGACCCAATCTCAGTTTCAGCCTATAGGAACTACCATCATACAAATAATAAAATAAGAAGAAGGGTGTACACAACACTTCCATGGCTCTTGGTTCTGTGCTATAGCTAATAGGTATTGACAGAAAGCTGAATGCCAGAACAAAGCTCTGGCATTGCCAATTTGGACAGCCTGTTGTTACTTTCACTAGTGAGGATTTTATAGACATTCCTGCGAAAACGCACCCCCCCCCCCCCCGCTGTGGAGTTGCTTTCTTCCTTCAGAGATCCACAATCTGGCTCCTTCCATTGATTGAATTACTAAGCTTCAAAGACAAAATGCTCAAGTAGAGTATACAGATCTAGGAATCCTAGTGACAAAGAAAACAAGTGATATTACAGATGTGTTGTTACACCTTTCTTTATTAGGAGTAATACTTGAAAGAACTTAAGCATGTTTAAGAACATAGTACTTTTTAATTTCCTTCCCAAATTGATCATTTACCTCAGAGGTTTACAGTAGCTTCATAATTGCAGCCTTATGTTCTGTAACCATGAGGAGCCTAACAATTCAAAGTAGAAGTTTACATCACCAACAGCAGATGAGATGTGAGAGATGAAGATCCCAGTGAAGTTTAGATCCTGACTCAGGCTCTGCTGTAGACTAGAAAATCTGGCAATAATGGAAACTTTTGGAACTTCTTGGAAATTTATGGAAAATGAAAGTTTAAAGTGATGAATAACGCAAAAAAAACAAACAAAAGCAATGGCAAATGAGAAAAAGATGGAAAAAATCCATTGTCTGTCACTGTCAAGGTTCCTCCCCCACTCTGAACTCTAGGGTACAGATGTGGGGACCTGCATGAAAAACCTCCTAAGCTTATCTTTACCAGCTTAGGTCAAAACTTCCCCAAGGTACAAAATATTTCACCCGTTGTCCTTGGATTGGCCGCTACCACCACCAAACTAATACTGGTTACTGGGGAAGAGCTGTTTGGACGCGTCTCTCCCCCCAAAATACTTCCCAAAACCTTGCACCCCACTTCTTGGACAAGGTTTGGTAAAAAGCCTCACCAATTTGCCTAGGTGGCTACAGACCCAGACCCTTGGATCTTAAGAACAATGAACAATCCTCCCAACACTTGCACCCCCCCTTTCCTGGGAAATGTTGGATAAAAAGCCTCACCAATTTGCATAGGTGACCACAGACCCAAACCCTTGGATCTGAGAACAATGAAAAAGCATTCAGTTTCTTACAAGAAGACTTTTAATAAAAATAGAAGTAAATAGAAATAAAGAAATCCCCCCTGTAAAATCAGGATGGTAGATATCTTGCAGGGTAATTAGATTAAAAAACATAGAGAACCCCTCTAGGCAAAACCTTAAGTTACAAAAAAGATACACCGACAGAAATAGTTATTCTATTCAGCACAATGATTTTCTCAGCCGTTTAAAGAAATCATAATCTAACACATACCTTGCTAGATTACTTACTAAAAGTTCTAAGACTCCATTCCTGGTCTATCCCCGGCAGAAACCAGCATATAGACAGACACACAGACCCTTTGTTTCTCTCCCTCCTCCCAGCTTTTGAAAGTATCTTGTCTCCTCATTGGTCATTTTGGTCAGGTGCCAGCGAGGTTACCTTTAGCTTCTTAACCCTTTACAGGTGAGAGGAGCTTTCCCCTGGCCAGGAGGGATTTCAAAGGGGTTTACCCTTCCCTTTATATTTATGACACGCCCCCCAAATCTCAGCTAGGGTGAAACACTGGCTGGGATTTCTTTCTGGAGCTCTAGGAAAAACAGAGTTAATAAGACACATGCATCTCTAAATATACTACCAAGTACATAAAGACTAACAATATTTTCCACACCTCAAGGACGATTTTAACCAGTTGATTCTGGGAAAACTTTCGCTGGAGAGTGCATCAGCCACTTTGTTAGAAGCTCCTGAGATGTGTTGGATGTCGAAATCAAAATCTTGGAGAGCTAAACTCCACCGAAGAAGTTTTTTGTTAGTTTCTTTGACGGTGTGAAGCCACTTCAGTGCAGCATGGTCGGTTTGCAGGTGGAAACGCCGTCCCCAAACATATGGGCATAGCTTTTCCAGAGCGTAGATAATGGCGTAACATTCTTTTTCAGTGACTGACCAGTTGCTTTCCCTGTCAGACAGTTTTTTGCTGAGAAACACTGCAGGGTGGAATTCTTGATCAGGTCCTTTCTGCATTAAAACTGCTCCCACACCACGCTCGGACGCATCTGTGGTTACTAGGAACGGTTTGTCAAAGTCTGGGACCCTTAGTACAGGGTCAGACATGAGTGTCGCTTTAAGCTTGTTAAAGGCCTTCTGACGCTTTTCGGTCCACTGAACAGCATTTGGCTGTTTCTTTTTGGTTAGGTCTGTTAGTGGGGCGGCGATTTGGCTGTAGTGCGGTACAAATCGTCTGTAATAACCGGCCAAGCCTAAGAAGGATTGAACCTGTTTCTTTGACTTTGGGACAGGCCACTTTTGGATAGCATCCACTTTGGCCTGTAGGGGGCTGATAGTTCCTTGACCCACCTGGTGTCCAAGGTAAGTCACTCTGTTTAGGCCTATTTGACACTTCTTAGCCTTAACAGTTAATCCTGCCTCCCTTATGCGCTCAAGGACTTTGTGTAGATGTTCCAGGTGGTCTGCCCAAATCCGAAAATATGGCCACATCGTCAAGGTAGGCGACTGCATATTCTCCTAATCCCGCTAGGAGACCATCTACAAGTCTTTGGAAAGTGGCGGGTGCATTTCGCAGCCCGAAAAGGAGTACATTAAATTCATACAGCCCAAGATGTGTGGTGAATGCTGACCTTTCCTTGGCAGATTCATCTAGCGATACCTGCCAGTACCCCTTGGTTAAGTCCAAGGTAGAGATGAACTGGGCCCGTCCCAGTTTCTCTAATAGTTCATCTGTGCGTGGCATTGGATAGTTGTCTGGGCGAGTTACAGCATTTAGCTTACGGTAGTCCACGCAAAAACGTATTTCTCCATCTGGTTTGGGAACTAGAACCACTGGAGATGCCCATGCACTTTCAGAGGGGCGGATTACACCCATCTGTAACATATCCTGGATCTCCCGTTCTATAGCAGTTTTAGCTTGAGGAGACACTCGGTAAGGGTGGACCCTAATTGGGTGAGCATTACCTGTGTCAATGGAGTGGTATGCCCGTTCAGTCAGTCCTGGGGTGGCTGAGAACGTTGGTGCATAGCTAGTGCACAGCTCCTTGATCTGCTGTCGCTGCATACGCCCAAGGGTCATGGAGAGGTTCACCTCTTCCACACCACCAGCACATTTCCCTTCGTAGTAGACACCTTCAGGCCACTCAGCATCGTCTCCTCCCTGGGCTGTAAACTGACAAACCTTTAATTCTCTGGAATAAAAGGGCTTTAGAGAATTAATATGGTACACCTTAGGTTTTCGGTTGGAGGTGGGGAATGCTATGAGATAATTAACAGCTCCCAGGTGCTCCTGGACCGTGAATGGCCCTTCCCACGATGCTTCCATTTTATGGGCCTGGAGTGCCTTTAAGACCATGACCTGGTCCCCTACTTTGAAGGAACGCTCTCTGGCATGTTTATCATACCAGGCTTTTTGCTCTTTTTGAGCATCCTGTAAGTTTTCTTTAGCAAGGGCTAAAGAGGTTCGGAGGGTGTTTTGTAGGTTGGTTACAAAGTCCAGAATGTTAGTTCCTGGAGAAGGTGTAAATCCCTCCCATTGCTGCTTCACCAACTGCAATGGCCCCTTAACCTCACGGCCATATACAAGTTCAAAAGGGGAAAACCCTAAACTGGGGTGTGGTACAGCTCTGTAGGCAAAGAGCAACTGCTGCAACACTAGGTCCCAATCATTGGAGTGCTCATTTACGAATTTACGTATCATGGCCCCCAAAGTTCCATTAAACTTCTCCACCATGCCATTTGTTTGATGGTGGTAAGGAGTGGCAACCAAGTGATTTACCCCATGAGCTTCCCAAAGGTTTTTCATAGTTCCTGCCAGGAAATTAGTCCCTGCATCTGTGAGGATGTCGGAGGGCCAACCTACCCTGGCAAAAATGTCTGCTAGTGCCTGGCACACACTTTTAGCCCTGGTGTTGCTTAGAGCTACTGCTTCCGGCCATCGGGTGGCAAAATCCATGAAAGTCAGTATGTACTGTTTTCCTCTGGCTGTCTTTTTCGGAAAAGGACCCAGAATATCCACAGCTACTCGCTGAAATGGAACTTCAATGATGGGGAGTGGCTGGAGAGGGGCTTTGACCTGGTCTTGGGGTTTTCCCACTCTTTGGCACACCTCACAAGACTGGATATAGGTAGAAACATCCTTGCCCATTCCCTCCCAGTGGAATGACCCCCCCCAAACGGTCTTTGGTCCTGTTCACCCCAGCATGGCCACTAGGGTGATCGTGGGCTAAGCTCAAGAGCTTGGCCCAGTATTTAGTTGGAACTACCAACTGTCTCTGAGGATGCCAGTCTTCCTGGTGTCCACCAGAAAGAGTTTCCTTGTATAAAAGTCCTCTTTCTACAACAAACCTGGATCGATTAGAAGAGCTGAGAGGCGGTGGGTTTCTCTGTGCCGCTGTCCAAGCTCTCTGGAGGCTTTCATCTGCTTCCTGTTCAGTCTGGAACTGTTCCCTTGATGCTGGAGACATCAGTCCCTCATTGGATTGTGGACCTAGGCTTGGTCCCTCTGGAAGCAATATAGGGGATGGAGCTGTTTCTGTTGACTGTGAACCGCTCTCCGCTGGTGCACTATGTTGGGATTCAGGCTCCAGCTGAGCCTCTTGTGTCGGGTTATCGGCTGCTGCCAGTTCAGGGTCGGTGGGGCCCTCTGGTGTTGAGGTTGCAAGTACTGGATTCAATGTTGACACTGGGTCTGGTGTTGGTTGTTCGGCTGGTTCCGGTTCTGGGACTGGTTCCGTCTGGGTCTCTGGGACTGGATCCACTACTGCTGTTGCAGACATTGGCCTGGGGTCCGGGTCCATCACCTCTGACCGGGTCCTGATAGAAGTTTCCGGAACAGAGCTAGGCCTCACGGCTTGTTTAGCCTGGCTGCGGGTGACCGTTCCCACCCTCTTGGCCTGCTTCACATGATTGGCCAAGTCTTCCCCCAACAGCATGGGGATGGGATAATCATCATAGACTGCAAAAGTCCACATTCCTGACCAGCCCTTGTACTGGACAGGCAACTTGGCTGTAGACAAATTGAAAGAGTTGGACTTGAAGGGTTGAATCGTCACTTGGATCTCTGGGTTGATTAAATTGGGGTCCACTAAGGAAGCATGGATAGCTGACACTTGTGCTCCGGTGTCCCTCCACGTGGTGACCTTCTTCCCGCCCACACTCACAGTTTCCCTCCGCTCCAAGGGTATCTGGGAGGTATCTGGGCCTGTGGACCTCTGGTGTGATTCCGGTGCAATGAACTGTAATCTGTTGGGGTTCTTTGGGCAGTTGGCCTTTACATGCCCCAGCTCGTTACATTTAAAACATCGTCCAGCTGACGGGTCTCTGGGGCGAGGAGGGTTGCTGGAGAACGGGGTGGTGGGACGATAAGGGGTCTGAAGGGTTCTTTGGGAGGTAGGTGGGGCTTTGGGCGGCCCCCGGTAATAGGGTGTGGTCTGGGGTGGTCCCTTATGGTCTCCGCTCCAACTGCGACCAGTTTTCTTCTTCTCTGCCACCTCCACCCATCTGGCTCCAATCTCTCCTGCCTCGATTACAGTTTTGGGTTTCCCATCTAGGATGTATCTTTCTATTTCCTCAGGAACACCCTCTAAGAATTGTTCCATTTGCATTAGGAAGGGCAAATTTACTGGAGATTCAACACTTGCTCCTGATATCCAGGCATCCCAATGTTTCACAATGTGGTAGGCATGTTGGGTAAATGACACGTCTGGTTTCCACCTTAGGGCTCTGAACCTCCGACGAGACTGCTCGGGTGTTATCCCCATTCTGACTCTCGCCTTGGATTTAAACAGTTCACACTTGTTCATGTGTTCTTTAGGCATTTCAGCTGCCACCTCAGCTAAGGGTCCACTGAGCTGCGGCCTCAGCACTACCATGTATTGGTCAGTAGAGATGTTGTACCCAAGGCAGGCCCTTTCGAAGTTTTCTAAGAAGGCCTCAGTATCATCACCTGCCTTGTAGGTGGGGAACTTTCTGGGATGGGAAGTGGTACCTGGAGAAGGATTGCTAGGGTTTGTTGGTATATTCTGCTGGGCCTTTATCCTCTCCACCTCCTCCACATGCTTCCTCTCTTTTTCCTTCTCCTCCTCCACATGCTTCCTCTCTTTTTCCTTCTCCTCCTCCACATGCTTCCTTGCCTCCATTTCCCTCTTGTGGGCAGCCTCCTGTACCTCCTTTTCCAGCCGCATGAGTTCTATCTGTCTTTCATGTTCCCTTTGTTTTTCCTCAGCCTGAAATTTGGCTAATTCCAGCTGTAGTCGAGCTGCGGATTTGGTCATTCTAACCTCTCTGTTTTTAACTAACTTTACACCCGAGGTTTAGAAATAAACAAACAAAACTTGGCTGTAAAATTTTGCTGTGCTGGAATAGAATACCTATTCTCTGATAGTGATTGTCAGCCTACAGAAAAAGACAATTCCCTTGTCTCTGCTCTGGGCCCAAATTAAAGCAAAAAACCTCCAACTACTTGGAAACCTGCTTACCCTGCCCAAAGGA
Organism: Caretta caretta; assembly: GCF_965140235.1. Lineage (NCBI taxonomy): Eukaryota > Metazoa > Chordata > Testudines > Cheloniidae > Caretta > Caretta caretta. The sequence continues at coordinate 91,429,237 of NC_134210.1, read as the reverse complement.
AAAGCAAATGGGTAGAACACACACCCCCTATTTACTTTTAGGAAGAAAAGAAAAAAAAAAACTCTGGGTTGGAAGACTGTGAATTTCCCTGCAGGAGTTAAGTACCCTGCCTCCAGGCAAAGAAAACCTGCAATTCACAAAGATAATCCCCTTTTGTCTCTGCTTGGCCACAAAGCAGAGAAAAAACAAGCTGCTTTCAGTTTCAGCTGCTTTCTGGACTTCCTTTCCAAAGGAAAAAAAAAATTCCTTTTTAAAATCTGTATTTCTAGTTCAAAAAATCTCAACTGGATCTCAAAATGATTTCAGGTTAATCCCACCACTATGCCACCATGTCAAGGTTCCTCCCCCACTCTGAACTCTAGGGTACAGATGTGGGGACCAGCATGAAAAACCTCCTAAGCTTATCTTTACCAGCTTAGGTCAAAACTTCCCCAAGGTACAAAATATTCCACCCGTTGTCCTTGGATTGGCCGCTACCACCACCAAACTAATACTGGTTACTGGGGAAGAGCTGTTTGGACGCGTCTTTCCCCCCAAAATACTTCCCAAAACCTTGCACCCCACTTCTTGGACAAGGTTTGGTAAAAAGCCTCACCAATTTGCCTAGGTGACTACAGACCCAGACCCTTGGATCTTAAGAACAATGAACAATCCTCCCAACACTTGCACCCCCCCTTTCCTGGGAAATGTTGGATAAAAAGCCTCACCAATTTGCATAGGTGACCACAGACCCAAACCCTTGGATCTGAGAACAATGAAAAAGCATTCAGTTTTCTTACAAGAAAACTTTTAATAAAAATAGAAGTAAATAGAAATAAAGAAATCCCCCCTGTAAAATCAGGATGGTAGATAGCTTACAGGGTAATTAGATTCAAAAACATAGAGAACCCCTCTAGGCAAAACCTTAAGTTACAAAAAAGATACACAGACAGAAATAGTTATTCTATTCAGCACAATTCTTTTCTCAGCCATTTAAAGAAATCATAATCTAACACATACCTAGCTAGATTACTTACTAAAAGTTCTAAGACTCCATTCCTGGTCTATCCCCGGCAGAAACTAGCATATAAACAGACACACAGACCCTTTGTTTCTCTCCCTCCTCCCAGCTTTTGAAAGTATCTTGTCTCCTCATTGGTCATTTTGGTCAGGTGCCAGCGAGGTTACCTTTAGCTTCTTAACCCTTTACAGGTGAGAGGAGCTTTCCCCTGGCCAGGAGGGATTTCAAAGGGGTTTACCCTTCCCTTTATATTTATGACAGTCACTGCATATGGCTTTTGCTTCTCCAAAACAATTTTTCATACACACACATTTGTAGCATATGAAGATGACATTAATAATGAGAACCACCCAATGACAAAATAAGTGAAAAACACTTCATTAAATCACAAGAGATACCATGAGAAGAAATGCTCATATGAAAGTTTTACCCGAGTGAGGACTAAGTAAAATCTAAGTAAGGACAGCAGGATTTGGCCTTACCAAGGTAAATAATAATAATTATTATTACTATTAACCCCATTAAGGACCGACCATTCACCAGTGTCATAAGTTACAGCAGCACCATAGCTGTTCTAACTCTCACCAAGGCTGGAGCAGTCTGAACTTCAAGATCAGGGATTCATAGCTGATTCCTGGTGCCCCCTCTACCTTGTGAAGCAGAGCTTGGCTGCTGCACAGAATCTAACTCACCATTTACTTATACTATAACACTGTTAGAAGAAAGAAAAGGAGTACTTGTGGCACCTTAGAGACTAACCAATTTATTTGAGCATAAGCTTTCGTGCATCCGATGAAGTGAGCTGTAGCTCACGAAAGCTTATGCTCAAATAAATTGGTTAGTCTCTAAGGTGCCACAAGTACTCCTTTTCTTTTTGCGAATACAGACTAACACAGCTGTTACTCTGAAAACTGTTAGAAGAAGTCACACATGGATTCCCTCTGCCATGCCAATGATAACACACATGTCTGTCTGTAACATATCTATCTGTGATTGGGCAGCTGCCCCTTACTGGCAGAAAAGAGGTTAAAAGCAGCCCTAGAGAGGCTGTGCTGGAGGTAACCAATTAGAAAGGGGATGAGAGGAGTAGCCAATCATAGCCTGGCAGGCCCATATAAGAAGGGCTCAGGGCCGGCTCTAGGTTTTTTGCTGCCCGAAGCAAAACATTTTTTGGCTGCCCCTCCTCCCCCTTTTTTTGGCTTTTACACATGTTTGCACTTTGCAATGGTTTTTTCAGTTTTGTTTTGTTTTGTTTTTTGACTGTTTAAAATAAAAAAAAAATGAAAACAGAGAATTTGTAGTGAGTGAAATAAAACAATTTCTTACTAGTGTACTCATTTAATTTTAACAAAATCACAATTACAAATAATAATGAAAAACGTTAGTGTCTTCCGGTGCACCCAGTTTCTCATAAATTAAAAGAATTTGTATGAACTGAATTTTTCTGGTTTTTATACTTGCGTAGTCTTTTAATAAATCAGTGAAATCTAAATTTTTTGCAATGGTACTTTCAATTGAAATTAATGTGAGTCCTGACAAATGATTTTGAGATATGGTGGACCTCAAATAATTTTTTAGTAATTTCAGTTTGGAGAAACTGCATTCACCAGAAGCCACTGATACTGGTAATGTTAAAAGAATGCATAATGCTATAGCAGTGTTTGGAGTGAGGTGCTTGGGGCTGTACATCCCGCCCGTGGGTCCCAAGCCAATCTCAGACCCGGCTCCACCCCCGCAGAGGGGACAGTAACCAACAGAGCGGCTGGGGAGTGGGTCAGCCACAGGGCGGGGGGCAGACCGGGCGCACCCACCCAGTGCCAAGCCGCCCTGGACAGCGGGTCCCTTACTGGCTGCAGGTCCTGCCCCGATCCCGGGGTCTGCTCTGCTTGGCTCCGGCTCCTCTGCCTCCTGTGACATGTGCGGCAGGGGCGGGCAGGGGGGGAGAAGCTGTATCGCCCCGCTCCCCTGGTGGCGGGGGGCCAGGGCACGGACCACTCCCGTGCTGAGCCTGGCCCCCCCACCCCACACAGGGGCTCATTGGTTGACTGAGCAGGGCCGGGGGGGAAAAAAGGATGGTGGGAATGCTGCCCCTGGAAATGTGCTGCCCCTGGAAATGTGCCGCCCCCAAACACGTGCTTGCTTTGCTGGTGTCTCGAGCCAGTCCTGGAAGGGCTGCAGGCAGAGTAGAGGTCAGTAACTGACTGGAACTTGAGAGGAGAAGACCAGGCTCCTAGCAGGGGGAAGAAGCTCGAGCACCTGGGACAATTCAGTGCTGCAAGCAGGGACTGGGGAGCTAGAGAGAGCCCCTGGCTGACTGCTGGGGTCTGCAGGCTGAGGCCCTAAGGTATGGGCAGAAGAGGGTGCTGGAGCTGCATGGGAAGCAGCCCCAGGCCAATGGACTGCAGTTGCCACTGAGGGAAGTGGCTGGGTGGAGATTACAGCTGGAGGGCAATGTCATGAAGAAGACACTGTGGTCCTGGAAGTGATGTGGGTCCAGGAGCAGAGGTGATGGTGGGTGACACAGCACCAGAAGAGGATGCAGAGCTAAGTCCCAAGACAGCCAGTAGGAGGTGCTGCAGTGGTGAGTTGTACCTCATCACAATATCTAACACCTTTTTGTCATAAACCGGTTTCTTCACTTATTATATTTTGCTAAACTCTAAAGCTCACACTCCCATAAAAATTAGCAATGGGAAAATCATATATATTTTTTGTTTTTGTTCAGTGTCAGAACTATTTCTCGTTTTTCACCCCTAAGATTGTATCCTCCTTGTACCCATTTCCCACCATTCCTCACTAAGGGTGGAATGAGGGTTCCTGGGTTGCAGTTGCTTAGCACAAGCTGAGCCATCTTCAATGCCTTACTTACTGGAAGACATGGTATACTGTGACTGAATTCTATGACTGTTTGTGTGAGGGCATTTCCAGGAGTTAAATATATAGCTATCCCAACTAGTTTTTTTGTGTCCATCAGTAGATGGATTATTTTGAGGGTGATTATGATACACAGGTTTCCTCAGTAGGTACATTTCTGTATGATATGTTAACCCTACTGTGCTGGGTATGTACTAGATGACTACCAGCAGCATTGTGCTAGAGCAGGGGTGGGCAAACTTTTTGGCCTGAGGGCCACATTGGGGAATAGAAATTGTATGGCAGGCCATGAACGCTCACAAAATTGGGATTGGGGTGTGGGAAGGCTCTGGTTGAGGGTGTGGGCTCTGGGGTGGGACCGGGGATGAGGAGTTTGGGGTGTAGGAGGGTGCTCTGGGCTGGGACTGAGGTGCTTGGAGGGGGATCACGGGAGGGTTGTGGGAAGGGGTGCAGGTTCTGGCTGGGATGCGGCTCTGGGGTGGGGCTGGGGATGAGAGGTTTGGGATGCAGGAGAGTGCTCTGCGCTGAGATCGAGGGGTTTAGAGAGTGGGAGGGGGATCAGGGCTGGGGCAGGGGGTTGGGCCATGAGGAGAGGCTCAGGGGTGCAGGCTCCAAGCGGCGCTTAACTCAAGTAGCTCCCGGAATCAGTGGCATGTCCCTTCTCCGCTCCTAAGTGTGGTGCGGCCCCCGCCCTGGATGGAGTGCCCCGGCTTAAAACGGCTCACGGGATGGATCTGGCCCATGGGCTGTAGTTTGCCCACCCTTGTGCTAGAGCATACAGTAGTGGATATGAATGAGAAATTCCAATTGCTAACACTGTGACACACAAACTTAGATCATTACTCCTGATCAACATTCTGCATAGGGGAGATTTAAGAGCAAAGCAAAACCTTGATATAGAGCCAAATGTAGGCCTTGATAACCATAGCTAGGCCTTGAGATAGATCCAAGGCAAGGCTTTAAAAGCCAATGCAAGGCCTTTTGACTTTACCATATTATATATTTAAAACTGGAAAATATTGACATTACAACAGGACATATGTGGCTATAATGAAAGTTTCTATACAGTGAAAGGTAAAAGGGATAATTGTTAGCCTGAAAGAGTGATGTGGCTTTCTTTCCATTGGCTGTTTAGAAATTATTGTATAATTATTGATGGACTTTTGGGAATACATTTCCAAGAACCGTTATGGAAATGAAATTGGAAGGAGATTGAGTCTGTTGTAATATTTTGAGTACAGTGATATATACTTGGTATATTGAAATGAAGGAACTGAAAGAAAAGTATAACCTTCCTTCTCTGATTTTCTGTTCAAATGCACCAATTATTTTGCTGACCCCAGGGTCTGAATTTCAAAGAGGGCTGAAGACAGGCTTAGGCCTGCTGGTATGGCAAATTCCAAAATACCCAATTACTGACCTCAGAAGGAGTCAGCATTCCAGAGATTAGAGTCACTGGGAGTTTACTTCACAAACTCACTTCTAATAATATACCATAGCGCCTTTTTCAGTTAGCAAATAAGATATGTCTCAAGGCAAAATAGTTATTAACAGTCAGGGGTAGGAGTCACATCTCTAATTGGAAACAGCAACATCTGCAGAGAAATGTAAAAGCATATAACAAATAAATGCATATAGTGAATTATGGTGAGTCAAGGTAATCATTCCATAAGACCAGTCTCAGCAGAAACAACGAGCATTTCTGTGCTTCAGGGAAATAACCCTGAATATTGAGGAGTGTCCCAAGGATTAACTCTGTTCTTACTAGCCAGTTTTACTAACATAATCTTGGCATGCTTCCCAGGTTCCCTTGGTTATTATTTACACTGCATTTTTTTGGATGTTTGCACCATTTTTGGGGGAAGCTAATCCTCTTCTCTCCCCCCCCCACCCCTTTTGGTGTCAGGATGCTTTTCAATAAGGAAACCCTTTGGTCTGAGGCTGCCTGATGTAGTGCTATTGTGTCTCAGATGTCAGTTATACCAAGGCATCTTTAGCTTTGAGTTATTCTAATATGAGTGACCTGCTGTTTCTCCATACAAATTTTTTCCAATGCGTTTATAATTAAACATACAAGGCCAAAGCCTGAAAGCTGAGTGCCTGCTGAGCACTCATAACTCCCATTGAAGTCAACTGGCATTGCAGATACAGAAGTGGTAGTATATTCGCACACAGAAACCGTTCTTCCTCTCCCCGTGCCTATCTCTATGGGACAAATCCTCTCCTCTGTATCACTCTTAATGTGACATGGAGTTGAAGGGGGTTTCTGGCCTCAGATAAGGTGCAAACATTATGGGCTATTGTGATGGGTTGAACCCCCGTCCAGGATGCCACCTGATGTGCTGGGATCCTGCTGGTTCCACCCATTCCCCCAGCCTGGGTTTCCTCCCCCTATCCTAGCTGTGCCAGGCCCTCAAATCTTCTGCAGCACGCACACAGGTAGTGACACACCCAGCTGCAAATGGACACAGACACTGAGGTCAGCTCTGTGTGGGAAGAATCAGCTGCAGCACTCACATGCACACCTCCTTTGGGGTAGAAACCCAAAATAATGTCTTGTGCTATATAAAAAGATCTGCACAGTGCAAGCTCAGGAAAATTTGCCTTCTCCCTCAATGTGGAGAGAGAGATGCTCAGCTTTTTTTCCCCAGTTATGAATGGCACAAACTGGGTTCTGAAATAAACAAAAAACAAGTTTAACTATAAAAGATAAAATTAAAGTGATTATAAGGGATAGCAAACAGAACAAAACAGATTACTGAGCAAATAAAACAAAACACACAAACTAAGCTTAATACACTCAGGAAACAGATTACAAAATGTAATTTCTCATCCTAAATGTTGTTTTAGGCAGGTTGCGGATTTTCTGTAGCTTAGAGTTCCAGTTATTTCTCTTTACAGACTGGACCCCTGTCTCAGCCTGGACTCAGCCATTGCCGTTTCCTTCAGGTGTTTTTAGTAATCTTCCTTCTTGGATGGGGAGACAGTGGACAAGAGTCCTGCTTGATTTATTCTGCAGCCTTAAGTAGAATTTACATAAGGCAGCAACCCTTTGTTTCCAGTGGAAAAATACCAGCAGTGTCGAAGATGGTACTATGTACCAGGTGACATCAACAGATGATCCTGAAGTGTCAAAGCAACATACCAGCAAGCTCCTCAGGAAGGTGGAAGATTAGTATCTCCAAAGTTCTATTGTCCTTCTTAAATGGCTCATTCAGGCAGATTGCCTACCGTCTGGTGGGCATTCCCCCAAGTAAACCACAGTTGTAATTGTTACATAGTCAATATTCCTAACTTCAGATACAGAAATGATACATGCATACAGATTTAGTAAACACATTCAGTAGATTCATAACCTTTTTAATGATACCTCACATGACCCGTCTTGCATAAAACAATCTTAATTATGCCATATTCATATCCTAACAATATTTCTATGAAGAATATGAGGTATAACATCACATTTCTATTTTAGTTTTTATTTAGTCCTTGTTCAATCAGACTCCCACTGAAGTCAGGTAACAATGATTTCTGACAATGGTCAGTGACAACAGCGTGTAACAAAAATCTTTCCTCCAAGGTTCTGAAAATGAAGTCCATTATATTGGAGTTTCATTTGGTGAATGGTGGTGCTAGGTATCATATATGCTTTCCCCATTGCTGCTTGATACATGACCGTTACATAGAGACTGATAGCAAACTTAAAGCTCTCAATATTTTTAGCCATCTCGCTGGAAATGAACTGGAGGTTGTCTGGAGTGTGCTTGCTAAGGGCACAATCCTCTGCATGGAGCAGTTCATAGTTATCCTACTTAGCTAATTTTAGTGGTTTTTAATCTCTTCAGGATGAAGAATTGACCAATTTTTAAAAAAATTAACACAATTTCTTGGCATGATATTTTTGGGCCATACTTATCACTGCAAAGATGAGTCTGAAGAGATGTGGCATCAAACATATCCTGGCTGGCTTCATTTCACATTACAAATGGAACTGTACGAATCTGTCCACAGTGACTTTACCCAGCATTCCATCATGCACCTGACAGATAATTTGCACCAACTTCTATAGACAGGTGCATGCTGAAAGGAGTTTCCAGAGTTCTAGTTGGCTGATAGTGTCAAACTCTGGTAAAGCCTATAAATACATATCCATATTTTCTTTTGAATATTTTTCCTCTAACTGTCCAGAATTAAATTGTATTTCAAGAGTATTTTCTACTGCTCTAAAGAAGCCATGTTTCTGAAAAGATGTGAATGGCTATAGCCATCAATAACTGATTCAAGAGCAGCAGGCAAAGTATTTTCCCATATTTGTGATGAGAGATACTGTGACAGTGCTGAGAATATTTAATTGCCTAAGCAGACTGTGGTTTTTTTAGGACAATGCCTTTCTCCCATGTTGTCCTAAAACAGGCATTTGACCAATGGATACATGTTGTGGTCATAAAGGCTAGAGCATCTCTGCTCAAAACTACTAAGAAAGGTAGTTTGGTTTTGTTCATTGGAGTGGAAAATTTTTCCTTCACTGGAAACTTGAATTTCTGGTCTCCCAACATGGACAGATTCCAAATTCAGAATGTCTCTGACTTTGGATGCTGTTGTTCAGTGTCAAGTGAGAAGACAACCCCCAACTCATTAGCTATAAAAAGACTCTTAAAATCTTATAAAATGTTATTGTTTAATTGAGATGTAAAAGTGAGTTTGTGGAGTAGGGATTTGCCTATGAGTAAGTCACATCTTCCAAAGGCTTGGGATAATTGGCTCTTTTTTTAGAAGGTACCAGATAGTTGGGAAGGGGAGAAATTAATAAGTACTACAACTTTTGTATTCTTCTGGATGGGAGTTGATACCAGTCAGCTATGTGTTCTTGGGGAACCAGGGCGCAGTATCTAGCCTGTCTGACTCATGAAACACCCACTGCCCCCAACCAGTCTCTGCTTGAACCAAAACCAATCAGAGAAAAGACTTGCAGAGAGCAATTAAGGGCATTGGGAGACACACCTAGACCCCTCCTGACAAGGGTGACAAGATTAAGACATCTCCATTAGCATACTGAATGGAAAACAGAGGCCACTCCCCTAGCCTCATCTGCATGAAAGATAGGACAGGGAGATATCTCTATTAGCATACAGAATGGAGAACAGAGATCCGCACTGAACTCTGGGACCAGAAAAGCAGGGAAGCACTGCATCGTGTTTGTTACCCTCAGGGGTGAGATATCAACTAAAATCACCATGCTCTGCGGAAAATGATGCCAATATTCGGTGCCACTGCCCTGTGCTACTAGTTTCATTCAACCCAGCCATTCCCTTCTTATTTGCCTAACCCCTGCTGGGCCATACTCACCATGACTTGCACAGTGCACAAGCATTCCCAAGCAGAATTGACAAGGAGAACGTAGTACTTAAAACATTAGGAGAGCAACGGGAGTGAGTTCTGCATTCTAAGTTTCGCTTTACATATTGAATATATTGACAGTGGTACCTCTGTGTTTTATCTGCAGCTGCAGCCATTGTGGCCTTGAGGGTCTCCCCGTCTGCACCTGCAGAATGCCCAATCCAGATAAGGCGGAGAAAGAAGAGGACACAGGAAGATGAAGGTTTCTAACCATCAGAGGAGTGAAGTTTTGGAATAGCCTTCCAAGGGAAGCAGTGGGGGCAAAAGACCTATCTGGCTTTAAGATTAAACTTGATACGTTTATGGAGGAGATGGTACGATGGGATAACATGATTTTGGTAATTAATTGATCTTTAAATATTCATGGTAAATAGGCCCAATGGCCTGTGATGGGATGTTACATGGAGTGGGATCTGAGTTACTACAGAAAATTCTTTCCTGGGTATCTGGCTGGTGAATCTTGCCCACATGCTCAGGGTTTAGCTGATCGCCATATTTGGGGTCGGGAAGGAATTTTCCTCCAGGGCAGATTGGAAGAGGCCCTGGAGGTTTTTCGCCTTCCTCTGTAGCATGGGGCACGGGTCACTTGCTGGAGGATTCTCTGCTCTTTGAAGTCTTTAAACCACGATTTGAGGACTTCAGTAGCTCAGACATAGGTGAAAGGTTTTTTGCAGGAGTAGGTGGGTGAGATTCTGTGGCCTGCATTGTGCAGGAGGTCAGACTAGATGATCATAATGGTCCCTTCTGACCTTAGTATCTATGAATCTATGTGGGATCTCTGCTCCAGATGTTAATGAACCTACGCCTGTACACACCCAGCTCAGCAGTTATCAGAACAATTCTAGAATGAATCCTTGATATCCAAAATACTGAAGCAGCCTAATTGCATTAAGAGCTCCCTGGAAGAAAACACCACCCATAGCCAAGAGTGATCAGCTCCTACTGTCTAGCCTAAAGAAAACCCTTGAGTCATCAGTTTACCCATAAACAAATCTAGTGTTCTCCCTTGAACCATTGTTGTTTCCCTACAAAAACCCCTACCTATGCCCAAGTAAGTGTTCTGATGCATGGACCCAAACTCTGAATCAGTTCCACTGGGACTCCATCTCCTGACTGATCGTGCTGGGGGCTCTGCCTGTCTTCAGCCCTCAGGACCCTGAGCTACCACCATCACCTGGGAACCCCGACCAGTTAAAGTCTCATGGAGTGGGTGAGATCTCTCTCTCTCTCTCTCTCTCTCTCTCTCTGTTTTTTTTTCTACTGCAGGTATTAACCTTTAATAATTTAACTGTTATGTTTGTTTAGTCCTCCTTGTGTAGTTATCACTATTATTCAATAAATAACTTTTATGGTTAAGATGGTTGCTTCTCTCTCTCTGAATTTTACTCTTTTGTGTTTTTAGTTTCCCTATTTACTCTGCAGCAATGCTTCTTTTACCTAAGCTAAAGATCCCTGTAGTGCCTAAAAATACTGTGGTGTTTGCTCATCAAGAGGGTTACTACCAGTACAATCGTGATGTGAAAGTGGGGATAGGGACGTGCTGAACCTGTGACATACTGGGGTGGCAGCTGAAAGTGCTGCTTGACCCAGTCCATTGACTACAGGAGTATATAAGGGTGGCAGCCAGGAAGTGCTGTTCGACCCGGCCTGCTCAGGCTTACTCTATTCCGGTGCGGTACCTTTGGCACATAAGGGTGGCAGCTTGAAAGTGCTGCTTAGCCCAGCCTATGAGCCCTGGGGCATATAAGGGGGTCAACCTGAAAGTGCTGATTGACCCGGTCCACTCAGACTTGCTCTGTTAATGTGTGTGTGTTCATCCAGTTCTGGGGCTGGAGGAACCCAGCCCTAGGGAACCTAGGTCCTGCAGGATAGCTCCATTGGGAGGGGACTTGCATAAGGAAGAAGTAGAGCTCCATATGAAAACACACGTGACACAAGCAGTACACTGATAGAATTACAGAACCCCCCCGCCCGAAGAGTAACCCTAATAAATGAGCATACCCCAAAGTAATGGACAAATCTGGTTGTCTTGAGATTACAGGACCTGGTGGGTTTTTCTGGGTGTACTTAGGTACAGTCTTGTGTGTGTCCGTACGTGGTATAGGTCTGAATAAATTTAAACAGAGGTTCAGAGAATAATATGAATGAGATGAAAATCTTTCTGTACCTAAATATAATTACCCATAACTCTGTATCAGGGAAGTGGAGCAAAAATCAGAGGTCAACATCAATCTCTTTCTCTTCTATCTCTGTAAAAGGCTTGTGGAAAAAAACCTACAATAAAAACCTACAAATCTGCAGCATACCCTAAGTATGCATTGTAGTCCTATTCAACCCCTCATAAATGAAAAACAAACATCTCCTTCATTTGTATTCTCAGCCCTCCACTAATGAATATGGGCTCTATTTCAATCCACCACCTGTCAAAGCTGTGGTTGTTCTCTAAAGTCTGAATTCTTCTCTTAAATGGGATCCATCCCAGAGTGGGCTGTTGGTTGTTCTTTCTGGAGGCCTAGATAGTAGTTTATACAAATGGGTCTGATCTTGCAACATGATGAGCAGGTCCTTAGAGAGGATGAGTACCTTTAACTCCAATTGAGGACACAGATTTGTAGGCCCTAATGTTCATTTGCACTTTACGCACTCTGGCAGGGCAAAGGGAATCTAAGTGGAAGTAAATATGTACATCCACTTTAAGACTCATTTACACTGCCAGAGTGGTGTAGAGGGTGCAAATATAAATGAGAATCAGGCCCATAGCATTAAGTCCAATTTTCTGTAAATGGGAGAACTGGTTGTGACTGTTTGGCATCTCCTACCTAATTTGTTTGGCTATTACATACACACAGCATGGCACAAAAAGAGCAGGAACTTTGTACTTACAAGACTCTAGTAGGACTGATTTCTTATTTATACCGAATCCTCTTTGCACCAATCTGGCAATATGAAGGCATCTTGGTGTTAATGTAAATAAGATCCTAGTGAAGTTTTTGTCACAAAGGTTTTGGTGTGTGCAGACCAGCAGTAGTCATTTCTTATTAAAGTTCTGTCAAACAATGAAGAGACAAAGTCTAGGGTCACTAAGGTTCCAGACTTTATAGATTCTGCAGGGTGGGTAAGCTCACCTCCAACCCCCCAGAAGCATTAATACAGCAGATTACGCGGACATTTAACCAACAACTCATCTCAGCCGCTAGTATTTACAACTTGTTTTGCTTTATTTGATATCATGGTTATTGCAGATGAAAATTCAAGGTGTCAAAGCTCTGTGCTCTGGGAACCTTCTCAGACCATATCCTACAAAAAGGCCCTAAAGCTGTGAATGAAACCTTGACATCTTGAGGCCAACGGAGTCCTCTTTCTAATCTGTCTCAAGATGGATTTTGATCTCCTTGTATCTCCTTAGTTAAGCAGCATTATTAGGCCTGGTCAGTATTATGTGGAGCAAGATGCTGCATAACACTAGCTCCTGCTATAACTGAGAGCAGTCACTATAAATGCATGTGCAAATGTAGGCACACAATTTATGTGGACCTCAGGCCTCAGTCTAATAATTTCTCCTGGAATATCAGCCCCTTTTTAGACAAATATTTTCACATCTTGGTACACTTCATGTTACCATATATTTATCTGGAATTGGAAATTATCAGCCTTTTTAGTTTTGTTTGTTCTGATTAAAAAAGCACCAATTATTAGTCACTAATTACTACACCAATCATTAGAGCAATCCTACTAAATTGTCACATTGGGCACTTGGCAAGAGTTGCCGTTTGGTTAATAGCCTACTATATTTGCAGAGCAGGTTATCCCAGGTGTCATATGAGATGATTCTCCAGAAAAGGTCTGTTATGATGCTTGGGCAAAGTATGAAAATAATTCACTGCAAAACATTGGTATTTTAGCCACAGGAATATTTCTAACTTTTTTCAAAATTAGAAGCTGGAAATATCAGTTAGCTGCATACAATTAAAGCTCCAAAGGGCAATAAATTTCATCCAAATATGTGTTGTATGTGCTACCAATGACAGTTGTGATACACCACAAAGAGCCAGAGGAACACAGAGCCAATACGGACAATGTAATGAGGGTAACACAGAAGGAGTGGGGAGAGATTTATTGAAATTAATAAGAAACTAAACAATTTTAAGCTTCCATCAAATGAAGACTCAGTTGCCAGTGTCTGAAATATAGTAAAATACAAACTTTCCACCCTAGTGACTGCATTCTATCTTGAAGATGCCATGGTGGTAAGTGCAGTATAAAAACATGGCTAAAGGGACACACAGACAGATCTCTTATTTAGTACAAGACTGATTCTGAAAGTTATGATTAAAGCTGGGATTTCTAAAGGTGCCTACAGCAGTAATGTGCCAAGTTCAGTGGGATTTGTGTAGCTAACCCACTTGGCTGCTTTGAAAATCCAAGCCTATAAATCTTAAAAAATGGGATTTTATGTTTCTTAAAATGGCTTCTTTGTATTACAATGGTCAATTGTATTAGAGTTAGCGGAGTTCCTCATAGTTAAACAATCTAAGGTGAAATCTTGGCCCTACTGAAGATGATAGCAAAACTCCCATCACTTCAGTGGGGCCAGGATTTCACCTCCAAGTCTATAGTTAGGTTCAGGAATAGATATGCAGTTGAATGTTATCTACAGGTAAGTAGGCACAAATTCAGAGGGGAGAATTTCACATGTGCCTGTGGTACGCAGGAGCACAAGTCTCACTGAAGGTCAACGGAACCTGAGCTTCCGAATCCCTTAGTTATTAATTATCACTTGATTGTTATATAACTAGGATGCATATTTAGCACAGACACCTTTTTTTGGTACCTAACTTGACACCCATTAGAGGGTCTGATTTTTTTCAGAAAGTACTGAACATCCATTCTCTGAAAATCAGCCTCCCAAAGTGTTTCAAGGTGGGCACCCAAAACCCATGGCACCCAGAATTGCTAGTCACTTCAAAAAATATATATTACAGATTCCCAGCACAGTTGCGAAGTATCAATGGTTGCCCACATACACAGCATTTGCCTTCGTGCAAGACGATGTGTATATATGGAAGCATCAGTGCATTCAAGTGTATGAAAAAGTAAGAGGTATTCCATACATAAGCTAACGACAGATACTAATGAGTATGAAGTGTGATTTCTACATATAAATGAATCACAGGAAGCCTGGGGCTGATTTCAATGGGTGTAATAGGACCTAAGTAGTTTGTTCTTACATGTAATGAGTAATAAATCTTCTATAACCCATCTATTTTCAAAACTGTCCTGACATTGTCTGATTAGGCTTTAATTTCTTCCATACTGGTATCCAGTATTTCTTGCATTTAAATTAGCCACAACTTAAGTGCAGGAATTTATTTGGGAAGGATAGCATGGTGACGCACTAAGGAGAGGGTGGCTTGAATGGTAATATCAGCTTCCAAACATTTCTATAAAAGAGAGAGGCAAAAACTTTCATTCCAACACAAAGAGAGAATACAATACTGCCGGGATTTACAAAATGTTCTTAAAAATAACCTCTCTGTTCATCTGTTTCTCATGTTGTTTTGAAGAACTTGAGCCATTTACACTTCTACGCATGTAACACGAATGGATGCAATTTTCTTCATATCCATTTCATAAAGCTATAACCACATTGAGGAATTATTAAAATGGAATTTTAAAAATTAGCAAATAAAATCTATATTTTATGGCAATTAAGGTACCACAGGACACACCCTATCCACCCAAAAACTTGAAGCACAGGGCCGCTGCCTCCCCATTATCTAGGTGTGCCTGCAGGAAACATGACCCCTCATTAGCCTTCACAGAGATTCCATCTTTCCATGGAGGAGAGGTGTGAAGCAGCATTGGCTCAGGGACTTGGTAGCAGTGCCCACTTTGAAACCCTGGGGAGCTGCAGAATGGGATTGTGTCGTGTATAAGAATCGGATAGCATCCCTTTAGTTTAAATAGTTTGAGCCCTCTAGTGGCGCTTGCCTGTTCTAGATTTTGGAATCTGCCAGAAATGAGCCAGAACACAGCTATGTGGGACCCAGCTGTGGTTTCTTTATGTTCTTGTCCTTGTGCAAAGAGCAAAAGACACAACAGACTGTCTGGGATGTAAGGGAGGGAAGAATCTAAATGGTTAACTGCCAACACATTAACAAAATATTTCACCACCACAGCTGCTTACATGGAACCGGTCAGTTAGAATTCAACTCTTAAGAGCATTCAGTCGTAAGGCTTTTTTCAGGTCTGTTCTATGCACTGTTTTTCAAAACTCTATGCCATTTTTGAGTTAGGAGTATAGGAAGAAATTACACTTTTGTTAAAATTTAAAACCAAGCTAAGCTTTTATTTGCCTCTACGTAAAAAAATAGTTTAATCAATTTCCTTTAAACTTGGCCAAACAATTACTCTCTGACCTGAAAGAAAGCATGCCAATTTGCAAGCTAAAAGAGGTTTTTGCCAAGCTTAAAGGCCTGAAAATTAGAGTAAAGCTTGCGATCCTTGTTCTACCATTACTATGGTGATGAAGTTGGCTCCATAATTAAAGATTCATATCTCCTTTAACTGTGACTGACTGAGCAGCCAAACTAAAACCAGGGCTTCCTGGATTGGCACAACCTCAATTTAAGAGCATTGATGTAAACCTGGTCAGCATGTGATCCACAGCTGCATAAGTATTCACCTTCACTGTTTAATTTCTGAAGCTGGTTCAGACAGCTTATCTGAAGCCAGCACTGTGGGCCTGATTTTCAGAAGAGCTAAGCATTCATGACTCCTATAGAAGCACCTCTGAGAATCTAAGCCCTTAGTGCTAACAATGAAAGTGCCATTAGCAGATCTGTTTCAATATACAGGCCAAAGGAGGAAAAAAGGGAAGGGATCCCCACTTGAAATCACTTTTTAAAAAAACAAAACAAAGAAAGAGAAAGATGTTTGGCATTCAATATTTAAGGTAAGATACAGAGTGCAGGTTCTACTGATATCCCCAATTTCACTTGCATATTGGTAGGTTGCCACTGCTTGAGACCCATTTCCTCCTGGAGTACCATGGCAAGTCTTTATGGAGACTAATGGTGAAATCCTGGCTCCATTGAAGTTGATGGGAGTTTTGTTATTGACTTCAGTGCGGTCAGGACTTCATCATTGGTCTTTATTTATTAATCTTTGTAAAGTACTTTGAGATTTTTACGTGGAGGGAGCTACAGACATGCAAAGGTGCAGTCTTTTGGTTCTATTCATATAAGCACTTCTTTTTAGCTCATTGGTAAATCATCCAGGATTTTAGCAAACTGGTCTGCTGAGCTCAGAAATGATAGCTCCTTAAAGATCTTAAAACTGAGTTCATTTCTTTTTTTTTTTTACATTCTATTAATTTAGGGCAGATTTTCAAGTTAGACAAGTGCAATTGTGCACACACATTTTTATAGTGATATGCTTACATGTAGTGAGGAGGTATGGCCCCCCTCAGATGCAGACGTGGAGGGAACGCTGCAGGCCACCTGGTGGGAGGAGCCAGTAGGGCCATGTCCCGCATGCTGGAAGCAGAGGGGCGGGACAGGAAGCCGAAATATAAAAGGCCGGCCCAGCTGCTCAGTTGGGAAGAAACTGCTGGAGGTGATAGATACTTCTTCCCTGCTGCTGGAGGCGAGCACCAGGGAGAACTGCTGTTGCCCCAGGGAGCTTCCAGGGAGCCTCTACGCTCTCAATGTAGAGAAACTGCTATCGCTACCCTTGGCAGTGTACCCAGAGGAGATTGAGGATGACCCCTGGATCCAGGTACGCCCGAGGGGGAGAGAAGGAAGCAGCTCAAGGGAACCAGGCAGTAGTCTGGTGGAGAGCGAGCCTGAAACCAGGTCAGCGTGTTGCAGGTAAATCTCTGCTGATCCAGTGGTGGGCTGCTCTGCCACGGATAGGGCCCTGGGTTGGGACATGGTGGAGTTGAGTGGGCCCGCGTCCCCACTGCCGCCCCAGGGGCACCCCTGGGGTGGCAGTACTCCCCCTCTGTAGGCCAGGAGGCCTGTGCTCCTCAGCTTAACCCCTTGCCTGAGCCCCAGAGATAGCACGTGGCGCTCACCCCTACCTGAGCCCCTGCACTGGGCTGGTAGGCAGCTCTGCCTGATTGCAGGCCAGAGCCTTAACTGGTGGCTGCCAATAGACAGTTACACCCCCACCCTGGTCACCAGCCACAGCTCAGACTGTGTACGGGCTGCCCTGCTTGGAGGACGAGCCCCTTTGTGAATCACTAATTCCCCCACGCTTGTTCTGCTCAGAGAAGGCTTTATCAGATCCAAATTGCAAAGAGGTGTGGCCCCCTTCGGATGCAGACACAGAGGGATGGCCCCGCCAGCCTACACTGCAAATACCAGATATGTGCAGACCAATCACGTATTGCACATGCACATGGCCAGTTAGGGTTACAGTTTCTGCTTTTCATTTTTGTGAATTTCTTTTGCTGAATTTCAGTTAAGTAACCTAAGAAAGGCTTGTGATGTATTGGATCACGTCCTATTTAATTCTTATATGTAGGCATCTGTCTCAGTTATGTACTGTACCATAGTGGGAATGAGTCTCACAAATACTCAGATGTTTTTGATGTCCCTGAAACATCTGAGTAAGGAAGTTCTTTCTCACTCTGATCAATAAAGCAATGCTTTTTAAAAAGTTCAAATGCGAGATGAATTTTGTTATGCATAGAAATCTGGGAAGAAAATCATGAGCTCTCATGAGATTTATGTTTGTTCCTGTTGTTGACTCTTCCTTTATTTACCCTAAAAGAATAATATAACAAGAAAGAACAAAAACAAAGTTTCACTATGAAAACAGTGTATACTGTATATCTGTCCCCTCTGACAATCTGCACAGGACTGATGGAACAAAAATAATGGCTCAACTCTGCACACAGACTGCTTAGAAGTGTAATCAAAAGGTTTATCTTTTTCATGGCTACATGTACTACACTTTTTGTTTCCAGTCAAGCAAGAAATAACCCAAGAATGGTCTTTCTTGCAGTATTTTGGAACTTTCACTTCTGGATGAAGATAGAAACAGGGAGCACAAAGATAAAGGTAGATGAAAAGTATTTTTTTTTCAGACCCTCAAGTGGTGTAAATTGGCATATTCCCAGCCACACATTTATATCAGCTGAGGTTCTGATTGTTGGTTTTTTTGAGTTCCAAAAAGTTCACTATGTTCACTTCCAGTTTTCAGAAAGGCCTGTTTCCAAATAATGAAAACCATTTTGAGTTTGATTCCAAGCACTTTACTAAATTAAAAAAAAAAATTACAAGTCTGATTCAAGAGAGTAGGGTCAGAAGTTAGGGTGAAACTCCATCTTTTGTAGTCTTTTTAAGAATGACATAAAGAAGTTTATAATAAAACACCCCAGATCTCTCTGGGTCTAAAACAATGGTAGAAGTAACTCAAGTAACTTTTTTTATTAAAAATAATGTATTCCTGACAATTTTCATGTCAAGTTTCAGCTTGATGTGATTTAAAATGGGCAAGCCTCAAAGCTCTTAAAAAGGGGTTGGGGGCTTATAATGGAAACGCTGACAGAACCTTAACTACAGCGGTGTTGCTGGGCGCCACTCTAATAAAAGGTGGCAGGGTTCCAGGAGTCTTCGCAGCTGCATGTCTAAACTTTATTAAGTATCTGACTATAGTTTGCAGGTCCTCGCCAGATCATAACTCATTTAATTTTGACACATTCCAGTTCATAATTAGTGTTGTACTAATATGTTCCTAACTGGTACCAGGGTTTTTGTTGTATTTTGTTTTTTTTTAAAATCCTGTAAAACAAGACTGTTCCAAAAGCCAACGATGCACTTACATTTGGCAACTAAGCGTGCACACATTTTTTGATCCTAGGGCTAAAATAGTTCAAATGCTAAATGCCAGTGTCTGCAAAGGAAGAACGAGACACACAAACATCTGTAACTTCCAAAGCAGCCAAAGACAAGCAATTTCTAACTTTCTCTAAACCATGTATTTTTCTTCTCTTTTAGCATCCAGCAGCAATGCAAACAATTATTCAACTACAATGGTGATGGCTTGTACTTAGGAAATTTGTAAACACAAAGGAAGCAAACGTGATAAGTTTTACACAAATTGCCAAGTAATAAAAAAATGCCATAATAATCACACAAGATGTAAGTGTATATATTTCAATCCACTACTGGTGCCTAAAACCAATTTATATTTTAAACACTTACATTTTGTCAGTAAATTTGACACGACACACCCCCTTTTGTCTGTTTCATATGTGATCTACCAATGATTAATAACCTGAAGATAAATGGCTAACTTTCTATATTATTGATTATTTTATCAGTTATCCAACTGTATGTGTTATTGACTTTGTAGTCATTGCTTTATTTGGTACATATTCATCCAACATATCATACTGTTCAGTTCCATACATTCACTACTTTCTGCTCCAAACTACCACAAAATCCCTGATTTTTTCCCTTCACACAACAGATCTGCATACATCAGAAGGAGGGCCAGCCACCCACATGACATTATTTCTCACCCTCCACCCCCTTTTCCTGGACTCTCTAAGATATAGAATCCACATCTAATGAGGGCCATGAAGGGTGAACATGTAGTATCTCTCCCCAGATAGTGGAATCCAATCAAGAGTTAATATTAAGAGTTAATTGAGGCTTGAATGGAGCCACTCTATGCTGTTTAATCTCTCTCTAACGAGGTTTTTATGGACCACTGCTCATAGCCATGCTAAAAAGGAGCTGGAGAGAGGCATAGCGAAGGACAGTGTGGTGGCATAGGGTCTCCACCTAGATACTTCTAGCAGAACTTATACTTCTAGCAGATCTCTTGAGGTCCACTGGATTTTCGGAGTGAATTTCTTGGTTCTTCCATGGGGGGCAACCCCTCCTTCCTATCCTGAAGGAAGAATTCTGAGGAAATTCCAAAGCAGAAGGGTTCTTTAGACCTAGGACCTTCAACTAACAACACGGGCCTTTGCCCGAGTTATAGGAGAACTCCTTTAGCTATGAGAAAGCAGTAGGCTGTTATAGTCCCCTCGTTCTGGCTGCCCCCACAGATGCGATCACATGCACTAAATTCCCAGTCCAGCAAAGCACTTAAGAACATGTACAATTTTATGCATGTCAGTAGTCCACTGAAATTAATGGTATTAGTCATGTGCTTAAAATAAAGCGAGTACTCTGCTGGACTGAGGCTTAAACCGCTGTATTACAATTTTGTCAAGTATAACCCTGCAGAATAAAAACAGAGAATCAAGATTGTGGGGAAGCATTAAATCAATTTTATTTTTTATTTCAGGATGTTAAAAGACAAGGAACATGATATATTTGCATGAAGATGAACGTTTCACTGCTAGTTTCTTTTATAAATATTTTTGGGTCCCAGCATGAAAGGGAAAATTGGCTATAATTATAGAACCTCCTTTAGCATGTGGGCTTCCCAGCTTTGCCTAATTTTTGTACTGTACATTCAGTCATCAGTAACTAATCTCCTGGAACTCTTCATCCCAGTCATCTGTTAGGGAGCCACCAGGAGGGATCCCTAGCTAGAGCTGGAGACTAACACGAAGAAGAAGGAATACAGAACTACCATCCATTTACTCGAGAGCCACAGTTCAGGAAAAGACTTAAGCACATGTTTAAGCAAATGCTGCCCTAAATACGGATGGGGTCCTGAGTTGGGGCTATAGGTGTAACACACAGCTGCACAGTAACCAGCCCAGCACAATCCTTATTCTTTTTAATTAGACTACAGCTAAACATTTGATTCATATCCAAACAAGTACAAATATACATACTGCTGACAGTTGTTCATACTTTTGCAACCCACCAAAGAAAGAATTCTAGTAAGTGTTTGAAGAGGCTTTTGGCACAAAGTGTGGAAGAGCTGACTTCTGCAAAAAAAAAAAAAAAAATTTTCCCCCTTCTCAACACATTCCTTCAGAGTGGAGCTTGACAAGCTCAGAAATATACTGTCACTCGTCCTCCCCAAACCTGAAGTACACCATCACAGGGCCTAATAACATCAGCCACACTATCAGAGGCTCGTTCACCTGCACATCCACCAATGTGATATATGCCATCATGTGCCAGCAGTGCCCCTCTGCCATGTACATTGGTCAAACTGGACAGTCTCTACGTAAAAGAATAAATGGACACAAATCAGATGTCAAGAATTATAACATTCATAAACCAGTCGGAGAACACTTCAATCTCTCTGGTCACGCAATCACAGACATGAAGGTCGCTATCTTAAAACAAAAAAACTTCAAATCCAGACTCCAGCGAGAAACTGCTGAATTGGAATTCATTTGCAAATTGGATACTATTAATTTAGGCTTAAATAGAGACTGGGAGTGGCTAAGTCATTATGCAAGGTAGCCTGTTTCCTCTTGTTTTTTCCTACCCCCCCCCCCAGATGTTCTGGTTTAACTTGGATTTAAACCTGAAGAGTGGTCAGTTTAGATGAGCTATTACCAGCAGGAGAGTGAGTTTGTGTGTGTATGGGGGTGGGGGGGATGTGAGAAAACCTTGATCTATGCAGGAAATAGCCCGACTTGATTATGTAAAGAGTTGTCACTTTGGATGGGCTAGCACCAGCAGGAGAGTGAATTTGTGTGTGGGGGGTGGAGGGTGAGAAAACCTGGATTTGTGTTGGAAATGGCCCACCTGTTGATCACTTTAGATAAGCTATTACCAGCAGGACAGTGGGGTGGGAGGAGGTATTGTTTCATATTCTCTGTGTGTATATAAAGTCTGCTGCAGTTTCCACGGTAAACATCTGATGAAGTGAGCTGTAGCTCACGAAAGCTCATGCTCAAATAAATTGGTTAGTCTCTAAGGTGCCACAAGTACTCCTTTTCTTTTTATAGATAGAGCTGTAAGTCTTTGCTATTGGCAGGGTTATGTCAGCTCCACTTCTGCTCACATTATCAAGGAGAAAAAAAATTGCTTTCTTTGGCTTCATAACACATCTAAGCGTATGTCTACACTGGAAAAAAATAGATCTGAGCCAGCGTGTCTCAGGGCTCAGGTAAACTGACTGGGGCTCACAGGGCTCATGCTACAGGGCTCACAATAGCAGTAGGGATGTTCAGGCTCAGAGAGCCACCCTCTTGCTGAGTTTCAGAACCCAGACTCCAGCCCAAGCCCAAATATTGACACTGCTATTTTCAGCTCTGGATTGCAAGCCCTGTGAGCGCAAGTCAGTTGACCTGAGCTTTGAGACTCCCTGCCACAGGTCTTTTTTGGAAGTGTAGATAGACGCTAAGAGTCCAACTACTGATTTGCAATGACTGGACTGCAGGGGGAAGGACTTAATTATGGAAATGCCAGTTGTGGTTCCATAGTTAAGGTTGAGCTGAGTTTTGCATTTAAATAAGTATTCAACCAGTTTGTTACGTATGAAGAATTCAGTATATCATCCTCAGAATTGCAGCATTTACTCTTTGGGCACAGAGTGAACTTCCTGAAATTTTACAAGTAAATCTGTTAACTATGAATTAGTTCATTAATTTAAATTAATTTTTAAAAGTGCCATTTAAGAATTTTAGGTAAGATCATTCTTTTATCCCTAATAATGGAATCACAGACTCTTTAAGCTTACATATAGTTAAAAGTTACTGAAATCTAATGCACTCGCAATCTTTTTTAGGTCTAATGGTCATTTTTGTCCACGATTCTTCATAAGTGAAAGCTTCCTTTTTGGCAGAGACTGAAGAATAATGTTCCACTTCAGAGAATTCCACGAAAAACTGTCCTCTTTCAAAATGGCTGCCATGTGAGGAAGCTTGTACCTTGAGAGTTGTCGTGCCATAACTTTCTTGATCACCTTATTCAAAAAAGAAAACTTCAATCATTGGCCAGATTGTCAATGTCAAACAGTGGTTTCTTGAGCAGACAGCTCATGCAAGATTCCTTCAAAGCCTCAATGGCATCCTGTCCTTCTTATTGGAGGCATTGGTTCAATAACAATGGACAGTACTTCCCACTGGATTGTCTCTACAGAACACCTTGAAGCACAAAGTTCCCCTAACACTTTCGAGTCTTCAGTCAGCTATACATACTGGGTATGTCTACAGTGAAATAAAATACCTGAAGCTGGCCCATGTCAGCTGACTAAAGCTGCAGGGCTATAAAATTGCAGTGTAGATGTTTGGGCTCTGGCTGGAGCCCAGGGTCTTTAATCCTCTCCCTCATCTCAATTTTATAGGTTCTCAGGGCTTGGGCTGTGAGGCTGAGTCACCTGCCATGGGCATGCCACGGGTGTTTTATTGCAGTGTAAACATACCCACTGCAACTCAAGCAGACATGGTAAGAAATAGGCAAATTCAGAGTTTTCAATTAAATGAACTTTGGATTATTACTTTGCTCCTGACATTCTTGTTTGATTAACAGTGCAAACAGTTACTTATATAACTGCACACTAGTATGAATTATTATGAATTAATTATGGCACCGCCCCAGAGTGTCAAGAAGTAGGAACGAATAGGCTAATCTCTTCCATTTTCTACTCCCACACTGTCTCCAACTCCCTCACTCTTTTTGGAACCTTTTCCTCAAGTTTCTATAGCAACATTGTTTAATTTATTTTACTACTCTCCATGCTCCTCTCTGTAAAAGGTGATCTTACTTCATATTCATGAGTCTCCATTTTCTTAGTGGAAGTTCACTAGACTAGCTTCACAGACAGCTGAACTATTGATCCTCTAGGCCATGTCTACACTGCAAGCTCTTCAGTGGCTCAGCTGCAGCCCTGCTCCCATTGACTCTGAAGGCCATTCCTTTGTCTTTAAAAGTAAAGGTGTCTGGCCTCTCCAAAAGGAGGTGAGGAGGAGGCAGAGCCAACATTCTCTCGAGGGCCTCTTTTGCACTAGCTAACAGTTGGTTGACCAGGGCGGGGAGTGCAAGCTGCACCTGCACCTGCCTAAAGGATGGGGCAGTGACTGTGCTCCCCAGGAGCTCTAGACACATTGTACCTGGCATTCGGATGGCCTCCTAAAGTTCCCCGTGGGGCAGCACAGCTTGACAATTGTCCCTACACTATTTAAGCCTGTGCGTTAACACCGCAATCTGGTCTAGCATTCACATAAACACCTTCCTCCACTTCTCATTTATTGCCGGTTTAAAGAAAAAACTCAACCCAGGAAAAAATCAGTGCATTTCTGTAATGGTATTTTTATTGCAGGACACGATGAAATCTTTTTTTCATGCACAGTTGAGTCAGGCATAGCTTTGTTTTCCAGTTTAATGATATGGGTAACCAAAACCAGTTTTATATCCAGAACACATGGTGCTGTAGTCACAAGAAAAAAAGTTATAGCCCAAAATTATTCTTGTAAAGCATTATTATCATATAGTTTATTTAAAGTAGAGTAAAGTGGTTCATTTTTTTTAACAAAATGGCTTTAAACTCTTTTATTCACATTTGTTTCTGATACACCAGTGTCCAGAGAACTGTAAAAGAGCAGATGTCCAAATGGGACTAATTTATCCAGATTGTTATTTTAAAACATAGCAAATGCAAATATTGCATTTAAAAGTGATCATCCCTAGAGATATTTTATGGTGAATCTAAATTAACAGATTTAAAGGGGCAGTGGCCTATGATAATCTAGTGATGGCATTTCCATATTTTCCAAGAAGTGAGTTAAAATTTAAACTTTAGCTTTTAATTGTTTGGATGTCTGACTACAGCATTCATGTCGGGTTTTGTTTTTTTTTAAATCTTATGAGGTTTTTGGATATGTACACTCAACTTTAACTCCAATTTAGCACAGCTTTTTGCTTGGGAATGTCCTTAGTAGGGCTGGTGGACAGTTTTCCATCTACATTGTTTTTGACAGAAAATTAGGTTTTCAGCTAAACAACATTTTTTGCAAAAAGTGTCTTTCTCCAGAAAATTGTTTTTTCCATCAAAAATATCAAAAGTTTAAAAACTGAAATATTTTGGCCAAAACTTAAAGTTTGATTTGAATACCCTGCCACAGTGCCTGATGGAATTTCGTAATGTCCCCATTCTCCTCTATGGGCCAGGCTCTCCAGCCAGACTACATCTCCCATAATACACTATGGTCAGAGACTCCTACAATACCACTGCCTCGAATCACCATGAAGGGAGAATGGGGCATATCATGGGAAATGTAGTGTGAACAAGGACCCCAGTCTAGAAAGGCGAATAGAAGCCTGATCTGACGACAGTAGCATTTCTGAATCAAAATATTTTCATTTTCAGTTGAAATGTTTCAGTTTTCAGCCAAAATATTTCAGGTTTTGATTTTTTTGTTGTTGTTGCCAAAATAAAAAATAAATGTGGAAAATATTAACAAAAACAATGTTTTCATTTTTGTCAAAATTTTCCATGGAAAAAAGGCCCATTGTCCAACAGCTCTTGTCCTTAGGTTTTTAAAAGGATTTAAAACGTGCATAATGTCAAGACTCTTGGGTAGAACTTGGATCCCTGTCAGAGCTAGAGGGCAACTGCTGCCTGGTCCAGCACACTCACTGGGGCTGTCATATTATCTGGTCTCTAGGGACCGTTTCATGCTCCTCTGCTCTGCTGCCCCAAGCCAGTCATAGATTGTCCTTCTGTAGACCTTAGGATCTCACTTTGTTCCATAGTCCTCTGCACAATTCCAGGTACTTTGAATGTCTTTGGTTGCATTGCAAGTTGTGCAGAATTCAAAGCTCTGTGCCTTCCCACTCTCCCATTACAATAGTGAAGAGCAATAGAGATGTCGGGGAGGATGCTGGAGGAGAATGGGGCTAAGATGGGAAAATGATGTTTGTAGGACCACAGGCACAGAAACTAAAGTGAAAAGGTGGCAGAAGTATGGAGTGTGCATGACCCCAGGAGCTGAATGTTCTGGGGAGCCAAGCTAAGGAGTGGTAAAAATGACACTGCTTCCCAAGATTATGTCCTAATTTCTAAATGTTCCAATGGAAATCCATTCTAAGGTATCCAATTATTTATAATCTGCCATTTTACAATTATGTGGATCAATAAGGGAGTAATAAATAAAACATTGTATAGGTCAATATTGGAAGGACGTTAATTTTGGTTGAACACACATCACAAGTCATGTTTTCTGTTTCCAGACTGAGTGAACATAAATCTTAGAAGCAGCTTTCCAATGTGAAAGTCATACTCTATGACTTCAGTATCTCTTTCTGCCAACTTTCCTAACCTCACTTAGCATTTTAACTGTTTCCTTGAATATTCCCGCCAGTAAACTTGCAGGCCAGAATCTTCATGGAAAGGGAACACAAAAGAGGCACAAATACAGCTGGAGTGAAATCAGTTTTTTAACTTCTCATCTACCTGTATTTTGAGGCTATGTCTGCATTTGAGCTGAGTGCTGTGATTCCCAGCTCATGTAGACGTACCCTTGCTAGCTCTGCTCAAGATAGCATGCTAAAGATAGCAGTATAGCCGGGGTAGCCCAGGCTGTGGCCCAGTATAGCTGGGGGAGCCCAGGCTGGGTATGTACTTGGGCAGCCCTTCCAAGTACATACCCATTAGGTTTAGGCAGGTACATACTTGGACAGCTAGCCTGAGGTGCCATCCTTGCCACGCCAGCTACACTACTATTTTTAGTGCGCTAGCTTGAGTAGAGGTAGCACAGATATATCTGTGGGAGCTGGAAATCACACCTCTCTGCTTAAATGCAGACATACCCTGTGGCTTATAGTTGAAAAGTGACTAGTGATGTTGGGTGCCTCCATTTTTGGGTGCCAGACCTGACACACCTAAAAGTCTAGTCTCTAGACTTTCAGAGAGGCGAGGCTCAGCATTTCTGAAAATCAGGCCTCTTTAATACATCTCAGGTTGGGCATCCAAAATCACTAGTCACTTTGGAGTCAGCTCTTCTGACACTCACGACCAGATGACTAAAGGTCCAAAGTAGGAATTAGCATCTCCAGTTTGTCACTAAAACGTATGCATCACATAACTCTCTTTCTGCTCTGCAGCTATGCTACTTTCTATCTCTCCTTCCTGTCTTGAGCCAATTAATTGATTTAGCTATGACATTTATCTATGAGGCGGTAGGGGGTGAGGAGCTGGAAAAAAGTCTGAAAGCTGCAGTGTGAATAAATAATATGTCTCAATCCATTTAGTAAATGATAATGCAAACCAAAGAAAATGTGGAGGAGGGGGAAAATATATCCTCTGATTGGGAAGCTATTGAATGTTTGGAGCACAGGTCGTGTTCATTTTAGAATGTTGGAACTGCCTCCCCCTCTATTTCCCCCCACCCTAAATAATCACTAATCTGTTCTCAGCTCTTCTCTGTTCTGCTTTAATTAATTGGTTTGGCATCTGTTTTCTTAGCTAATAAGAAAGCAGTATTCGTGCTCCATCCCTCACTCCCGTATTGTTTAAATCATAGAAGTACTAGGAAAAAGTCATTCTAAATTATCTGGTCCATCTCACACCTGGTATAGACTGTCCTCTACTGTGCTCTACTTGATTGTACCAGATGCTGTTTCTGTATATGCAGTCCATTTGGCTCCAGATTTTGGGCTATCTCCAAGCTGCATTTAACAATGCTTGGGAAGAGGGAATGCAAAGCTGCCTCCAAGCACTTTGCACTGCCTCCAATGGCTCCCATAGTTTGTTCTGGCATCCTGGAATCACCTCTTTCTCCTGGATATATGCTCCTATGTTGGGAGCAGGGAGAGAGTAGTGGTATAAGGGTATATCTACACTGCAATGTAAGCCAAGGGTTAGTAGAACTTAAGTTAGCAGACCCTGGGTTTGTTAACCTAGGGCTTGAGTATCTACACTCTCTTATAACCGCAGGTTAGGAATTGTTGAACCCTGGAACCCAACCTGGGGGTCCAGCATCTACACTGCATTATGTGGGCTCAAGTCCAGCCACCATAACCCACACTTCCTAGCAGCCTCCCAAAATGTGACCACCCTAGCTGTTTGTTCTTGGTGCAGTGTGGGAAAACTTGACTGTTGCCCAATCTTGTCTGTCTGGAGGACAAAGAAAGTTGTCCTATAGGATTGTGGAATACTTTTGACAGACTCCCAGAGCATGAGTCCAGTGGGGCTGCATGTACACTGCAAAACAATAGGACTTGAACCTTGGGTCCTAGCTTGACTCAGGCTCTGACTCTCCACCCCCGTGGGGTCTTGGGACCCTGGATCTGAGCCCTGGGTTAGTGTGATTTGTGTGTAGATGGAAGTGGGGTTTAGGCTTGAACCTGAGTTTGAACCCTGGGCTTACATTGCAGTGAAGACATACCCTAAGTCACTATAGTGTCTCTTAACCTTCAAGGATGTCCCCATGCAGGGAGAATCCTCCAGGAGCCAGATCTGCCAGGTGTCTGGTTTTGCCAGGATCTGGTTGTTGGAGTTGAACTAGATAATTGAAAGAATTTGGGTTTTTTTTCCCCTTGAGCACTTTATGTGAACTCCTTCACTTCACTCTGGAGCATCTCAGTTAAGTGTGCAGAAAGCAATTATTCCTACAGTGTGCATCAACTTTTGCTGTAGAAATCCCTAATGCCAGAACTTGATTCATCTTCCTCAAAAGGGAAGAGGTGAATAGAGAATATGGGGGAGAGTCTGTTGTATGAGGTCCAGGAGTCTAGATATCATGGTGACAAGCACTTTAGCTAGAGAGATGGACAGAGTCTATTAGCAATGCTGTCCTCAGTCTTCCTGATCCAAGGAAATTATTTTTTGTTTGAGGTGGGGGAAAGTCAATCCCACAAGGGAAAAGACTGAGGAGGAGAGGTAATAAGGAAATGAGTCAGACACAAAGAATTGTTGGCAAATGCGGACACTTCCTAGCAAAGGAGGACAGTTTTTCAGTTGATCTAATGTAGAAAACCACAGATAATATGTGCCTGGTTTTTATTTAGTCCCCCTGGTAGATTTTAGAAATGTTAGAATGTAATAAATGGGGGGAAAGTGAGAAATGAGACCTTCTTTCTCTTCCCACCACTCCCCCACACTACCCTGGGGAGCAAACTATAAGTCTGAAGTAGTGTTTTTCTTTGGTTTTAGCCTTTTTTTAAATAGAGGTTTTGAGAATTAGTTCCACCGTAGCCATTTCTAAAGAGGTAAAACATGTGGTTTGTCAACAGGGCTGTTTCTAATCGGGGTAGAGTAAGTCACATAACTATATAGTTATAATTGATGTTTTATTTTAGATTTCATTAACTAAACTATCCAAAGGTTTCAGAGGAACAGCCGTGTAAGTCTGTATTTGCAAAAAGAAAAGGAGTACTTGTGGCACCTTAGAGACTAACCAATTTATTTGAGCATGAGCTTTTCACGAAAGCTCATGCTCAAATAAATTGGTTAGTCTCTAAGGTGCCACAAGTACTCCTTTTCTTTAAACTATCCAAAGTTTTCTATATTCATTAGTAAACCCCTTGGTTTCCAATTTGGGTTCTCACTGCATGGGCTGGTGTGAGTTTGGAAGACATATATGAGAGGTCTCGTGCTGGCACTAAAAAAAAACTTACTTGGGAGTTTTTAAAAATGCTATGTAATTCTATGCCTACAATGACTCCAAAGCGTGAGTATCAGCCTCTGGGCAGACTGTTGGGAACCAGGTGAGGTCAGAAACCCCAAACTGGCTTGGAGTTCTATACTTACATTTCACACCAGCATCATGTCTGTCCTCCTTCATGGAGCAGAGTCACAGAAATCAACAACAGCAATTGATAAGAAACTCATTCAAATGTCTGTGAAATAGCTTCAGAGTCCATTGGAAAGACTTTCTTGCAACATCAGAAATTCTAAGCAGAACAAAACTAACCTAAAGCCTCAACCTTGGTAAGAAGATGATGGAATATTTAAGACACACTTTAAGGATACAACAAACATGACTTCCATGTCAAGTGACAACATGGATCCCAGCTGGGAAGAGAAAAGAGGGTGAACAGAACAATAGAGAAAGAAGTAAAGTCTATCAACGTGACATTCAGAAGCATGAACAGACCAGCACAAGACCAAAGTAAATGGCAGAAACTGATTTGACACTCCATGCATGGAGAATATGGGAGGATAAAGAAGAAAGATGTCAAAGTGAGTGTGTTGCTATTTCCTTGCTTTTATATAGTATTGACATTGGTACCACAATATGCGTTTCACTTAGAGTTGGAAAATTCTGTTTGTGACTGAAAAGATATTGGCCCTGTTCCTTATATGCACAATACAGGACCCAAGGGCAAAGCTGGCTTAATGACACCGTTGCTCTCCACAGTCCCCGTGGCTGCTGGGTCACTACTCTAAATTGTCCCAGCCCCCAGACAGCAATTATGTGGCCCTGATTCACTGGAATGCCACACCCCTTCCCTCCCTGATATATCCCCTACTCTGGCGGTGTAACACCACCCTCCTCTGCAATCCTCATCTGCCTGTTTAGAGCATCTTA
This sequence comes from Caretta caretta, assembly GCF_965140235.1. Lineage (NCBI taxonomy): Eukaryota > Metazoa > Chordata > Testudines > Cheloniidae > Caretta > Caretta caretta. Next base: position 91,398,557 of record NC_134210.1, on the reverse strand, counting down.
CAGTCCCTATTGCACTGCTGGAGTGGGGTAAGAATTTGTCTCATCATCCTGGCTGTCATGCAATACTTTGGTTCTGAAAAATCCAGGAACCGGGACAAAGTACATCTGGCAATTATCACTTTCACTGATTAAAACAAATATTTTGTATTTCAAGAATTTTTTAAAAGAGAGAAAATTACTCTAAACATGTTTGCAATAGTATATGTGATCAGCTAGCTCACTCTGCTTCCTGTGGGCCAGGATATAGTCATTTTGATTGCTGTGACTCTTCCATTCTGTGATTGCTATAAAACTTGGCAAAGGCTTCCTGTTGGGAGACTTCCCAGTCAGAACTAGGTAACTGATTGTATTATTTAGGGGTTGTCTAAAGTTCTGTAATGCTAGCAATTGCTCCCACCCATCTTCATTGGTCTCTGACAGAACATCAGTGATGTGTCACCAGTTGAACTATCAGACGTTCATTTCACTGAACACTTTTTTTCCTTTCTCTTTTTAGCTTCTTTTGGTTGTAGAAGAAGCCCTGAATCAGGTGATTGCTGGTAATATAAATATTGTTGCAAGCTAGCCCAGAATAAGCAGTCTTTTGTTGATTAGGTTCTATCAGACCAGTGGTGCAGCTGCTGCTGCATCAAGGAGAAGAAATTATTCCTATGAATGCTGAAATCCTACTAGAAAACAAGTTAGAGAGGTAAGGTAGGTGAGGTAATATCTTTTATTGGACCACTTTTGTTGATGATAGAGACAAGTTTTAAAAGCTTGTTCCTCTCACCAACAGAAGTTGGTCCAATGTAAGATGTGGCCTCACCCACCTAGTCTCTCTAATATGCTGGGACCATCATGGCTTCAAGAACACAGCATAGAAAACAAGTTGTCATTCTGTCGAGTGTTTGTTATCTTGGACTCTTCCTGGATCTTAGTCATTCTGAGACTGCAGGGTCTGCATTTCTTCATTTTTAGTAGTAGAGCCAATTGTGTCAGTTCAAACAGAGCACAAACATATTTCACTAGATCTCCATAGCATCACCCGGGCTATTCCTAGGGCCATATTCTACCCACATTCTGTTTTAAAAAAACTCCTAATGTCAGTGAGAGTTCAGAGCAAAGATGAAGGGTAGGTTATAACACAACGTGTGTGTGTGTGTGTGTGTGTGTGTGTAAAGATTGTATGTGAACTTTTAAACTATCAATATTTCATAGAGCTTTAACAGAATAACCAAATAGGTGCAATGTGGGCAATGTAAAAAGGTATCCGCCAACATGCATATTGCAGGCATACATGCACAGTGCAAATTATATCAGTCTGTGTGACATCATAGACTGGTGCAGTGAGTGGTTCCAATTTTGTTCTCATTTATACTCATGCATGCCTATTGAGGACAGTAGCATTACCAAGGTATAATGGAGAACAAAATGTGGCCCCTTTTATTTAAAAACCATAAAGGGCTGGTACCCTGCCTTCTTTGTGGTCTACTTAATTTTATCTGAGAATTCCAAGCTGTGTTATATTGTTCCACATACTAGTTTCTGGAGACAGTGGGTTTGATTCACTGCCTAGGTTGCACAAGGCTGCTGGCAGTACCACATTTGCCAGGAGCAAGGGCTCCACAGTATAAACCATCCACAATCCCCACTCTGCAAGATAGTCTAGAGCTAGCCCACACTGCACAGAAAATAGATGGGGCTGGCCTGGCTGACTGGGAGATTCAGCATGTCCCAGGCAGATTTATTGGCAGAGTTCCTGTGTAAGATGGTGCTTAAAGCTTCTCTCTGGCAGAATACCCTCTCCACCCCATATTCTGCACTCCCCTGAAAGTGTGTTTTTCCTCCCATTCATTTGCTCTTGTGTATACAGGAAGGGTATAATTTGGCATCTTCTTGCACCTGCAAGGGGTGAATTTCTAGTAGAGCTGAGCAAATGATTTACCACATAATGTAGCCAAAGAATTTAGCCTCTGTTTCTGAGAATAGCTTTTCCTAGAATATTTATTTTTCTTAAGCATTCAAGTAATTTTTTGCAAATACTTTTAACATTTTGGGTTGATCACAAACAGGTCTCTGCAAGAATTCACTATTCGCTGTCAAAGCTGTGTTGAGTAGTAGTGATTGGTCACATATGTCAAATGGCATTGTTTTGTTTCCTAACTGGACACTTGCAGGCACATCTCGGGGAGAGGGAACCCTTTGCTCCTATGAATTTAAAAGATAGCTTCAGCATATATTCTCATACCTGCACTTTTGAAATTCACATTCCATGAACGTTTGTGCCAATAAAACTTGGCTGCATAAAAAGCAATTTCAAAAAAGGGAATCAGCAAAACCGTAACAAAATCACTATACAACATGAGTAAATATCAACTGCCTGACTTATTTTTTTTTCTGAAAGATGAGACTCTCACATGGTCATGCAACTTCAGGAGTTGAGGCTTTAATAAAAACATCAAATATAACGAAACTTGTGCTAAAGTCATTAAAGTTGGCAACACTACCTTTAAATATATTCTTGCGGTCTTCCAGGTAATTATTCTATCGGTACCTATATTGGAAGCTGTTGAGAAAAGTACACTAGCATTCCATTCTAAATAAGGGTTCATGTCACCACAATGGTATGTTCTGGTTTAATGCTGCAAACACTCACACACAAGTAGCTTCACTCTTGTGACTAGCCCCACAGAATTAGACCCAAAATATTAAGATGTTAATGTGTATATGCCAGGCATCATGACATAACATGCTGCATCATATTTTAAAAAGAGCATTGGGCCCAATCTTGAGGTCCTTACTAAACTTTCTCTCACTCCTTAGCTGGGTAAAACTCCCACTAATGAATGACATCAGTGGGAGTTTGGCTGAAAAAAAGACCAAATAAAAACTTATTCTTTCATCTTTACTGACACAAGCAGCCCCAATGACTTTAACATGGCTATTTGACTGAATAAGGTGATTGGAATTTGTCCCCTTACTGTCAAATTTCACAGAGTTGGCAGTGGTTGACATGAAAGAAACATATTACTGCTAAAAATCTGCTTACACAAGTAAGTGTAGTAGCCACTCAGATATGGTATTTCCATTGGATTTTTGCTTTAGGACTGTTAAGCTGATCATTTATGAGTTATTCCAAAACAAGTCAGCCAAAGCACAAGAAAGCCTCAGGAGACAGAATAAGATGCGCTGATGTTCCTGATGTGTCCCCTCCACACTTCTTACCAAGAACTCCACAACGTGTAAAACCAGGGCAAGTGTCCAGTCAAGAACAGGAATTATAATTAAGTAATTATTTTCTGTATATTCACTATGTCAGTAATTATTCAAGACTGAAGAGGATTACAGGAAATTGAGGGTTTAAGGAGAGAGAGACTTAAATGGGTTCAAGACACAAAATTTGTGTCCAGGTCTAACTCCACTATTGCCAAAAAGTTTGGAGTTGCTAAAGCACCTGAGTGGCACACATTGTCCAACGTTAACTGCGGACAAATGATTGTTCCCCAGAGCCACACTGGATACAGAATGGAAAATATGCCCAGGGATCTAACACTCCCTTCACCTTCATAGGAGATAGTTTTATACTCCGCAACCAATTAACACCACAAAACTCAGAGGAAGGGGACAACTAGGCCTTTAATGATGAGATTAAAAATATTATATATATGATGTAATGTCTTACATATTACACAAAGGGAATGCAGTTTAGAGGGCAACCCAGGTGTGAAGGAGAAGATACTTAAGCTGGATATTCTATTGCTTCAAGCAGCAGTATGTTGCAGCTGTAAGTGAAGTATTACAGCAATTTCTTTTACTCTCCGTTCTGGCAGTATAAGAAAAAAATGAGTAGCACTTGCATTAATCCAGTTTTCCACTGACCTGAATAAGTTATTTTTACATTCTGAAAGTTTGTTTTTCAATGTTGTATAGTTAAACTTATGAAAGATATTATCAAAGGCATAAGACTGAAGCCTTATCTCATCCAGGAAGGGCTCGTTTAAGCTCTGCTGAAGTTTTTTTTTCTTTCTTCTGAGCCATCTGACTGAAGACTGATTTCCTTTCGGGTCTGATTTCCTTCATCTTTTTGAATCAACTTTTCCCAGTAGGCAAATTTGAAAATACTAATCAAATATCTTTATTTTAGAAAGACCTTCCTTGATCAGGACATCAATCACTAATTAGCAAAATGAAGAATTTCAAATTAGATTCCACAGAGGAGCGGCTACCCTGTTGTCATTTTGTTGCAAGACCAGTCTCGACAGCCTCATAAAAGTGAAGGAATCAAGTTGGCAACAGTCACTTGAGCAATGGGCTGGTGCCATTAAGTTGAACAATTGGAGACTTTGTCTCTATGCCTCAAGCTGCAGGCTATGTTGATGCTGAAGTACAGTACAGACTCACATGGGTAAAGAAGAAACTGGGGGGTGCAAAGGAAGGGAAACAGCATTATAGGCTACATTAGAAGATAGATTAATATGTATTTCTGGGCAGCCATGGGCCCATGGGTTTCATGTCTTCACAGACTCACATTTTCAGGTGCAATTGGCCTGGAGCTAGATACCATGCCTTGAAGCCATTTCAAATTTCCAGATTTATTTGGTGAGGAACCACAATTCCATATTAAGGAGAGCTGATTTTGTGAAGAGGCTTCAATAAAGAGAGGGGTCAGGTCCTCAGCTGGTATAAATTGTCCTACCTCCTCTGAAAATCCAGCACCATTAGGATACATTCTCTCTCCTGAAAGGATGGTGAACAATGTGAAAAAAGATTTCAGAGTAGCAGCTGTATTAGTCTGTATCCTCAAAAAGAAAAGGAGTACTTGTGGCATCTTAGAGACTAACACATTTATATGAGCATAAGCTTTCATGAGCTACAGCTCACTTTATCGGATGCATCTGATGAAGTGAGCTGTAGCTCACAAAAGCTTATGCTCAAATAAATATGTTAGTCTCTAAGGTGCCACAAGTATTCCTTTTTTTCATGTGAAAAAAGTATCCCTTATATGTTCCCAGAGTCACAAAGATTGTTGACTATTCTCCTTGGAAAGGTGCAGTCCCAGAAGCAATACTGTGTTCTGAAAGGGAAATTGGTTCAAAATACAAGTTATCACTGGCAGTCTGAGGCAAGACCTCATTGATATGCACAGAAGATACCACCTAAGGCTCTGCAGAGATTGGCCAATGATCAACATGTCTACTGTGATTACAATGTTGCCTGCAGCTGCATCTTGATTACCTACACTGTAACCCCCAAGCTGTCCCGCATTAGAGATCTACATGGAACATGTTGTTCCATAAGAGATTTCTTTTAACAAAGAGTCTGTCTCTTCCTCAGTATCTGCCATATTAAACATAAATCACAACTGATATGCCATTCCAAATAGAGAGACACAAGGTAGGAGAGGTAGTATAGTCTGGGCCTGTTCTCCCTTCAGGCAATCTCAGTGATTTTAGATTTCAGCTCACGCTGCCTATATGCCAGAAGCCTGAGAAAGGCAGCAGTTTTCACACACCACAAATTTATCATCGTTTGTCCACTAAAAAAGAAAAATAGGTTTCATGGAGACAGGACTTTAGGACCTTGAGGTTTTTTTGTATATGTTATCAGTGGATCTTTATTCCCTCTTTAGTCTAATCGGTTTTTTTCTCTTGTGCTGCGTTTGTAACTCTATTTTGATGATTATACCCTGCTGTTTAAAAATTTGTAAATTGTTTTAACTTGTGCCCAGCAAAGAATTAAGAACTGGTATTTGTGTCATAAAGCAGTCTGAAATGAGGACTTTGTTGGTATTTAACAAATATATAAATGATCATTAATAATTCTGCTTTCTATTACAGCAATATAAATCCAGAGTAGCTTCACTGAAATAAAGCATTGGCACTTGGCATTTACACCAGGGCAGCAGAACCAGGGAGGGAGATGTGGGCTAACATTCTTGCAATGGAAATATTGTGGGGGCTGATATATGTTTCTGCCCCAGCAATATTTCCACTCCCTGGGAAGGTGCCCAACTCCTCCTCTGGCCCAACCCTCTCAGTATCCGGGAGAGGGGGTACCTCAAGACAGGGAAGGTGTCATAAATATAAAGGGAAGGGTAACCACCTTTCTGTATACAGAACTATAAAATCCCTCCTGGCCAGAGGCAAAACCCTTTCACCTGTAAAGGTTTAAGAAGCTAAGATAACCTTGCTGGCACCTGACCAAAATGACCAATGAGGAGACAAGATACTTTCAAAGCTGCGGGGTGGAAACAAAGGGTCTGTCTGTCTCTGTGATGCTTTTGCCGGGAACAGATCAGGAATGCTCTTCAGAACTCCTGTAAAAAGTTAGTAAGCAATCTAGCTAGAAATGCATTAGATTTTCTTTTGTTTAATGGCTGGTAAAATAGGTTGTACTGAATGGAATGTATATTCCTGTTTTTGTGTCTTTTTGTAACTTAAGGTTTTGCCTAGAGGGATTCTCTATGTTTGGAATCTGATTACCCTGTAAGGTATTTACCATCCTGATTTTACACAGGTGATTCTTTTACTTTTTCTTTAATTAAAATTCTTCTTTTAAGAACCTGATTATTTTTTTCATTGTTCTTAAGATCCAAGAGTTTGGGTCTGTGTTCACCTATGCAAATTGGTGAGGATTTTTATCAAGCCTTCCCCAGGAAAGGGGGTGTAGGGCTTGGGGGGATATTTTTTGGGGGAAGACATCTCCTAGTGGGCTCTTTCCCTGTTCTCTGTTTAACACGCTTGGTGGTGGCAGCATATGGTTGAAGGACAAGGCAAAGTTTGTACCTTGAGGAAGTTTTTAACCTAAGCTGGTAAGAATAAGCTTAGGGGGTCTTTCATGCACGTCCCCACATCTGTACCCTAGAGTTCAGAGTGGAGAAGGAACCTTGACAGAAGGGGTGGCTGGGTAAAGCTGCGTCATTTTGGGGATGAGATGGAGGGCTGTTTCTCCTCGAAGACAGGAGCTGCTGAAGTTGTGTAAAAGCAACAGCCAGGCTGGGGAGCAGGGAGCTGGGCAGGTGGAGAAGGTGGAACACCATGCCATGGCACTCACCCTAACCATGCCACTTCCTCACCTGCTGTTCATCTCTGAGGCCAAGGTGAGTGCCTGCCCCACCGCCCTCCCACACCCCACCACTGCCAGAACCCTAGGTTCTGCCTGAGCTCCCTCTGCACCCTGGGCTGCTCTGCGCACACACCCTGCTCCAAACCTCAGCCTCCCCCCCCATTCAAGGCAGGCTTCTAGCATCTCTGATTTACACTGTTGTGAATGACAGCAGAATTAGGTTCCACATTCTCATATAGGAAACAGATGTGATAGAAAGAACAGGAGTACTTGTGGCACCTTAGAGACTAACAAATTTATTTGAGCATAAGCTTTCGTGGGCTACAGCCCATGTCATCGGATGGATGCAGTGGAAAAATGCCTCTGATGCTGTGAACTGTAGCTCATGAAAGCTTATGCTCAAATAAATGTGTTAGTCTCTAAAGTGCCACAAGTACTCCTTTTCTTTTTGCGGATACAGACGAACACGGCTGCTACTCTGAAAGATGTGATAGAGTATCAAGAAATAATACATATTGAATTGGAAATGAAGTTAATTAATAATATTACATAACCATATGAAAGAGACAATTAAAAATAATACATATCACAATTCTTTCTCCTGAATATGCTGTCTTAAGGAAAAGGGCTGTGTCTGACATGCATCACTTTATCCAGTACCTCACTGTAGCAGATTTGACTTGATAAGAATCCCCTGCATAGGGAATCTGACATGAAAAAACAATCTCTTAACAGATACTGTACTGAACTCCAGATAGCTGATCCGTAAAAAGTCATTTCCTCTAGTGCCAGGACTAATTGTGTAAGGAAAGGAGATTCTGCCAGGCCAAGACTAGACTCTTGTCTCCAGAGACCAGCCATCCTCTTGAACACTGACAATCAATTCGCTCTCCAAGCTGGCTCACTTCTGCTCCTCTCTCCACAGCAAACTGACCAACTGTGCTAAATTATGCATCAAGGTTTTGGCAGCATGACCACAGAAGACTGAGCAGAGAATTGTACTTTTCTTTTAAGGCAGAAGCTGGATTTGAACCATTAAAGCTGTGGATGAAAAGCCATTAACTGCCACTTAACACTTTAACTTATTTACTCTGTTATTGTCATCACACACCTTCTGCATGTGTACCAGTTAAAGACTCAGTAATTATCTTAACCTGGTGAATGGCTGCACCAGCCACATTTACTTCTGAGAATACTGTAACCAAGTTTGTTGTGTTGGTGAAAGTCTCTTCCTTTTACACTGGAAATGTCTGTTTAATCCTTTGCCCTACTTCACCCTCAGCATGGCAGGCATTCAGTCTTGTTCTGAAGCGCTGTAAAAGCTTGACATGAAGCCTTATGGTATTAACAAACACACAGAGATGGGGCCAAATCCTGTAGTCCTTACTCAGGCAAGACTGCCATTGAAGTCAATGAGACCTGAAGTCAACAATAACGCATTGAAGCCAGTGGAAGTTTAGTTGAGGCAGGACTGAATAAAAATAGTAAGGACTTCAACCTTTGGCTCTAGCTAAGGATAAAATGCTATCAAACCTTCTTAGCAGATTTCATCACGAACATGCTTCTTTAATGTGGGTGGTGTGAGGGGACTGCATGTCAATGCGGAGTGCCACTCTTAGAGGCTGAGAGCAGAACTTGGTCCACAGTAAATATTATATGTTAGCGGTATAGTTTCCGTTCATTATTCCCAGTTTGGGATGGTTTAGAATGTTTGTTGTGTATGATTATTTTTGACAAATGAACTGACTTTTGTTTTAGACAAACCTTCAAATAAAGGAGCAAATTTAGTCCTGGAACAAGAGGGGAAAAGTCCATGAGCCGCTGTGGAGTTGTGCCTAAAGGGCTGAATTTGGCCCCTCGAGATTTGAAATAGTGGTTGAGATGTTCAGAATATTTTCTTCAGTATCCTGTTCAACACTGTGTTTCTTTAGAGAAACTGGAAAATGTTATCCTCCCTCTCCTCCCTCAGTAACTTAAAAAATGAATGGAAACTGATCTCATACAAACAGTAAAAGTTACATTCTAAAAAGGAAAGACACTGAAGACCTTCTAAATGAAAACCTGAAACAGGAAGAAGAAACATGGCCTAACAAAATTCCTAAATTTTCTATGCACTGAAAGATCAAATGGAATCAAAAGCTGAGCATTAATAGAATGCATATGATTGTATAGTCTGCAAAATGATAGTGCTCTCTTATGGAGCACAATGGTCAGAAAAGAGAACATACAAAAATGAAGCCTTGATGTTGCATAGTTTATTTTCCAGCACTGGCACTGATATAAGGCCAAATCCTGAAGTCCTGACTCAGTTTTTATTTGATCCTTCCTGAGATCAAACTCCCATTGGCCCAATATGAGTGTCAGCACTGGAGAATAACTATGAAATCTCAAAGTGTCATTTTCACAGATTCCCTTTTCTGATCATTACATATGGGATTTTCAAAGGAGCCTAGGTGTGTTAGACACCCTATCCATTAAATTGGAATGGCAGTCAGTCACCTAAATCCTTTAAGCTCCTTTAAAAACCCCACTATATGTCATTATAGAATTAATTGATTTTAATGGGAGTTTTGCCATCCAGTGTAAGGTTTAATTAAAGATTTCAGGACTGGGTCCGCAAAGTATCCTTGTTTTACAAGTCAAAATGAAATTTCTCTAAATGCCACATGCCCAAGCTTGTATCTGACAGCCACATTATGCTATTTCTGTCTTGCACATAAACCATCATCAACAAAGATTCTGGAATCGGAACTTAGCTGACAATTTTGTTGATGATGCTTGAGGCAGAATAGATTCCACTTCACTCTACTGGCTGTGCAGCACGGACAGTAGTTGAAACTTGCTTTTCTCAGTGAACCAAGCAGATGGGACTTGGAAGACAAACAGGGAGAAGATATCTAATAATGTCCATCTTCTCGCATGTCACTGCTTGGAAACCCTCTTTTAATGAATGCTGTCTAAATGTGCCAGATGTTCCACTGCACACTTCTAAACCCTTGGCAGCATTCTACTTAGTGTCTGGCATTGCTGGGAAGGAAGATGAATTTCCACGCTGGAGGGGTGGGGGGTTGTTTGTTTGTTTTTGCAGCCTCAGACAACAGAACACAAGAGTGACTCCTGATATTTGTCAATACGTTAGCATGCAATTTTCTCTGTGGAACCAGAGTAAGTCCTTAATTATGGTACAAGAGGGGTATTTTCTCATGGCTACATTAGAATATTGTACTAAACAGTACACTGGCCTTAAGCTGTGCCAAAGCCCATATATGGTTGTGTAAGTGGATTTTCTTTAAAAAAATAAAATCAAGCATCAAAATTGCATATGGATTTGCATGTTGGGAAAAAAAGACTTGTGTGAACTTGCATATAGTATGCCCAATCACAAAGATATTTTCTGTGAATTAGGCCATAAGATTGCAATTCTAAACAGTCTCACAATTAATTCTTCAGCTATGCAGTCCAATTAGGACAAATTCTTCCTTTCTAGTTTAATTAGAGATGGGTAAGCTCGTTAGAGCTTATTTGTATAAAATATGTGCTCATTACACAAGGCCTGGATTTTGTTCAGCTTGTTAGAAATGTCATGAAAAAGAGTTTTCTCACACTGCCTCTGGCTTTTTTAACACTTTAAAAACTACAAGTCTGACAGCCTACTAGTTGTTCTCAACATCCAGTACACTTGCTTCTGCCAGTAAAAGAGTTGATTGTGTTACAGTTGGTATATTTGTAAACTTTGTACTGCCATGGAGATAGAGATCTTCCACCCACGGATCTTATCCCAAGTAATATCCCTCCCTGTGAATTAATCTCCTTGTCTATATGTATGCGCTCATAGAATTTGCTAATCTTTTTTTCCAACTCTCTGGCATCCTGATGAAAAGGGGGGTTGAGTCTCATGCTATATTTACTGAGAAAAGAGCAGAAGACCTGTAAACCAGCATGTGAATGTTTCCTAAGGGAATGAAGCATGAAGCTTTGTACAAAGAGTGCAAAGTTAGTCCACTTATCTAAAGAAAAGAGGATTCTAATGATTCCCCTCCCCTTTTTTTTCCATGCATAGTTATTTAGCAGAAAATCTTAATTAGGGCTGCCTTAGCCATGCATGGAGAAAGCATCTGCATGAATATCAGCCTGCCTTGAATCATGGATTCCAGTATTCCATTCTGAAGCTACTATTCATATTACTCTTCAGTGTTGCAGTTTAGAATGGATTTTCACCTGCTCCCCAAGTCGTGAGGTCTCTGGAGTTCATGAGAGTGAGAAAGGCTTTAATTAAGCTCCAGTCTCCTGAGTGGTAGACACAAAGAAATTACTCACTACAAATGTATCAGGCACAGCAGAAGCCACCAAACCCCAGGAGAAGCTGTAAAACGGATGTGATGCCAGAGCAACAAGGGCACAGATAGCTAGAAAAGGCATGAGGGCTACACTGTCAAAGGTTAGAAACCAATTTATTCCTGCTATATTGCCATACTCAGCCATGTTGCGAGAAAAATGGACACATACAAACCAGAAGTGCATACAAAGCGGGGACAGGAGGGTGGGGTGCGGAGAACCATGAGCAATACGAGTATTTAGGCATGTATTGATCATTTTACACATGCAAATATGCCCATTTGCTCCTGCAAATGAAGGGGATTATGCATGCAATGAGTGCACATGCAAAGATTGTATGCCTGAGCATAGGTATCTATCAGCTTTTGAAAATTTGGTCCTAAATGCCTCCAGGTCTCACTAGACTACCAGAAAGTTCCAATTCAAAAAGGCAGGAAGAAAAGGAAACTGAAGAAAACAACAATAAAAACCCACATGCTTCTTTAAAAAAAAAAAAAAGGTTTCTGGAGTTCCCAAATTTCAAAGTGAGCTTCCTGGTGAGTAAAAAAGCACTTAAATTAGAGAGTTCCTGAGAGTTTGGTTTTGGAAGTTTTTTTTCCAATGGCAGAATGGGGATCCAAACATCCCTTGGAGTCATAAGGACTCTGCTAACGAGGCCTTATGGCGTTGTCTCAGCAGAAGAGCTGATAGCCACTTGCAAAGTCAGTTGAAGAAGCCTCTAAAACAGATTGAATAAGACATATGCAGAACATGGCACTAACAACTGTGTATTTGGGACCTGAACCAAAGCCACAGAAGAATCTTTCCGTTGATTTCAATAGTTTTAGTATTAACAGCATATTGTGTAACAATAGTTCACAATTTAGGCGTGAACGCTACCCATCCCATCAAGCATCTGAGCTATGTATTTATTTACTCAATACCAGCTCTTTCAGGAGTATCTTGTGGGTAATTTGCAGTGTGAATAATTTGAAGAAAAACAGTATAATTTCCTTAATTTCATTTTAACTGGAGTAGATTTAAGATGACATTGTGGCAGTCATGGTCCTATATTTTCACAGGTGTCATGTCGTCATCTGTTCGCCTGAATGTTTGCTTTATTACAGCTATATGAGATTTACCAAAAAAAAATTTTTTTAAAAATGCTGAAGCCTGTTTTTGAGTACGAACTTCTGGGAACTGCCATTTCGTATTTAAACAAAATAGATCCATGAAGATATTTCTCCAATTATACGTCAGTGGAAAATATTGTCAGAACCTTCTTTTTAATGTTTGGTGGAAGATCCAAGGATATTTTTGCTTTCAGAGAAAGATCCGTATTTTGTATTCACTAGGGAAAAATAAATAAAACAATCCAGATGAATATTCTTGGAAAATACCTCTCCTCCTGGGGAAAAAATATGCAAAAGGAAAAATCTTCTACTAATGAGAGATGGTTTATATCAAGACTCAAGACTGAGTCTAGGGAGTGAACAACAAGAGTCATGTAATTGCAGGTGACAAGTAATACTTGCTATAAATAGCAGCTAGTAGGAGGAGACCCAGAGTCAGGAGGAGCTCTCCAGAGTAGCCAGGAAGGGCTATTGAGTAGGAAAGGAACTGTCCTTTTCTAATCCCAGATGGCAGCCAGTGGAAAGGTATTCTTTATGCAGAGTTTTGTGTTACCTGGAACCTTTTTATCTTCCTGCCCTGAGAAAAAGTATGTGCAATCTGACTCAAGCATTTGGACATTGTTTGGACTTTCCCACCTGGTGCATCTTCCACCAGCCAACAGGACCTTAATTCCAATTGCCTTCCTGCTTTCCCCCCACTTTAACTGCAACCCAACTTGAGCAGTCAATATCTCAAGAATTGCCTTCTAGAGCGACAAACCCATGCTTTATCATGGTACAAAACCTTAATTCCAGCTTTCAAATGCTATAAAATATTCATCTTTAACTCTACTAGTCATTCATGTTAGAAATGAAATGGGGCTCTGGGGGAAGAAAAGCAATATGGTTATCCGGATTACATGATTTTAAGTTCCACTATCTCGTGACCTTCTGGGGCTAAAAACATTTAGCAAACCAGTGCAAATACTTTCAGGGACAGTAAACACTTCCAAGAACTGGTCCTGGACCACTGAACAGAAAGAAAATGTTTCAATTCCTGATTTTAAAAGTAATTTTTTCTGAAAAATATTGTGTGAGTTCTCTACTCATGTCATAGTATAAAGTGTGTTCTTACTTCTCTGCCCGAAACACACAGAGAGAGCTATGAGCAGTTTTTCCAGTTAACACTTATCAGATATGTTAAATTTGTCAAAAGCAATTGCCCCTCAGGGTAAAAAATTCTTCATGTGAATATACAATCATTAGAAAGGGAACAACCACCCTCTCAATATCATAAATATTTGAAATAGGAGCAGAAGGTTAAAGGAAGTGTGGATGACAAAGGTCCCCAGGAGTTTGGTTGGACAGTGACAGAGAGGCCCCAGAAGTCCCTAACAACTAATAATGTCTCAGAAACTACCAGCAGAAAAATCTTGCAGAGTAAGGAATGTACTAAACCAGGGGTAGGCAACCTATGGCACTCTCAGCCCGGGTTCTGGCCACTGGTCTGGGGGGGCTCTGCATTTTAATTTAATTTTAAATGAAGCTTTTTAAACATTTTAAAAACCTTATTTAGTTTACATACAACAATAGTTTAGTTATATATTATAGACTTATAGAAAGAGACATTCTAAAAACTTTAAAATGTATTACTGGCACGTGAAAACTTAAATTAGAGTGAATAAATGAAGACTCGGCACGCCACTTCTGAAAGGTTGCCAACCCCTGTACTAAAATATAATTGTCAAATTCCCCATACAACCCATCGTATTTGGTCTCTAGCAGCTCTAGAGCAGTTACACAACTGCAGCCCACTTTTAGTAACCTCACCACTAAAATGATCCAAATCACCTACTAGAATAATAATATCTGCTCTGACTAGAGCCTTGATTCAGAAGTTTGTCCCTATTCAGCAAAGCATTTAAGCTTGTGTTTAAGTTTAGGCACATGCAAAACTCACATGGACTTCAATGGGACCTAAACACATGTTTAAAGTTAAACATGTGCTTAAGGACTTTGCTGAATAAGGATGGATTTAAGCACGTGTTTAAAGGCTAAATGGGGCCATGATGTTTTACCCTTTTTATTTCACTGGGTCTGTGAAATGGCATCACTGCACATCTGAAATAGGCAGGGATACTAATTACTCTCCACTCTCCAGTGGCCTCCAGTTGAAATTTATAATTTTTGAAGTGCATATATCAAAATGTTGTTTTGCTTGTAATTAAAGAATGCACACTAGGCCGGCCAGCTTCCTGGCCTCTTCAAGTGCTTTGTGAACAATATCAAGTTACTTGTTACCAAATGATAAATGCAGGACTGGGGGCATGCAAACAATATGCCTCAATACGTGCAGCTGGAACCCACTTGTATAACCGGTTACCATTGACTTGGTTAGATGAAATGTTTTATTTCATCAAAAGACTGCTCTACTTGCAGAATGGAACTGGAAGAAGTGTACTGCCACGTGTGCACCACATGAGCAGGTGAAAGAAATAAAATGTGACCAGGAGGGGCACAATGGTGGTTCTAACACTTTTGTCTCACAGGACACTAGGGCATCTGTTAGACATTAAGGTCCTTTTCTGTTTAAAGCAATTTTTACTCTTCAAACAGGTGAGCAGCGCATATGAGGCACCTAAGGAAATATATATTTAACACCGACGATGAGGTAAGGAAAAAGCGGTGCGGGTTAGCTGAAATATCATTCTGCTGGCACTCTTCTGAAAGCTTATATGAATAGAGGTGGATGGAGCATCCTGCAGGTTTTGCAAAACAACTGGAACAGAGTGAGTGAGAATTCCAAGCATGTCATTCCACCAAACGTCACATGATTCAGTAAAATGTACCTTCATAATATTTTGCATTTATAGTGACTCCCACCAGGGATCTTAGCCCACTTTACAAACACTAAGGGCTCATGTATGCCTCTCCAGACGCTGAGTTGCACTGGGGAAGCACACACTCGAATGTCAGTGCCTCGTGGCATTTTGCTTTTGAAAGGCATGTGTCTTGTGCCAGTGGGGAGCGTAGTGACGATTCCAGAAGCACAAGCCTTCCCCACGCTCCCCCATGGATCATGTGGCTCTAAATTGCCCTTTACTGAGAGCTCTCTGTCTTAAGAAGCATAATCTAGACTTTTAAAAATTTTCCTTCCAACCAAATCGAAGACTCCTGGCATCCAGGGATATGGTTCAGCCCATGGTGTCCCAGAGAAGCTTCTTCTGGAGCACAGCAATGCTAATTGATCCCCTCCCCAGTACTAAAAGACAGATTATGCCTGGCCTTTGTGTGTGGGCAGAGGGGGGCGTTGTGTAAAGGGCTCCCTGTGCTCTCTCCACCGCTAGTGCACCTGCACAGGAGCAAGCCCAGTTTAGCTTCATGATACTCCTGAGTGGTAGGGAAGTATTGTTATCTCCGTTTGACAGAATGTGCCAGAGACTTTAAGCAATCTGCATGAGCTCCCAGGATTTGACAGTAGCAGTGACAGAAAGGAACCCCAACTCTCCTGATTCCTGTCCTTTAACCACAAGACCACTCTTCCTCCTTACAGAATTTCCACCCTGGAAACCTGAGACAGTTACGGGCTAGCTGTACCTCTGTCCCCTTTCTGGCCTCTCTGAGTGCACCTCCTCAGGTGGTAGGCCTGTTGCCTGTCATCGAGTGACAGGTTTCAGAGTAACAGCCGTGTTAGTCTGTATTCGCAAAAAGAAAAGGAGTACTTGTGGCACCTTAGAGACTAACCAATTTATTTGAGCATAAGCTTTTGTGAGCTACAGTTCACTTCATCGGATGCATACTGTGGAAAGTGTAGAAGATCTTTTTATATACACACAAAGCATGAAAAAATACCTCCCCCCACTCCACTCTCCTGCTGGTAATAGCTTATCTAAAGTGATCACTCTCCTTACAATGTGATTGTATGATAATCAAGTTGGGCCATTTCCAGCACAAATCCAGGGTTTAACAAGAACTTCTGAGGAAGGGGGGGGTTGGAAAACAAGGGGAAATAGGTTACCTTGCATAATGACTTAGCCACTCCAAGCCTAAGTTAATTGTATCCAATTTGCAAATGAATTCCAATTCAGCAGTCTCTCGCTGGAGTCTGGATTTGAAGTTTTTCTGTTGTAATATCGCAACTTTCATGTCTGTAATCGCGTGACCAGAAAGATTGAAGTGTTCTCCGACTGGTTTATGAATGTTATAATTCTTGACATCTGATTTGTGTCCATTTATTCTTTTATGTAGAGACTGTCCAGTTTGACCAATGTACATGGCAGAGGGGCATTGCTGGCACATGATGGCATATATCACATTGGTGGATGTGCAGCTAAATGAGCCTCCAATAGTGTGGCTGATGTGATTAGGCCCTATGATGGTGTCCCCTGAATAGATATGTGGGCACAATTGGCAACGGGCTTTGTTGCAAGGATAGGTTCCTGCGTTAGTGGTTCTGTTGTGTGATATGTGGTTGCTGGTGAGTATTTGCTTCAGGTTGGGGGGCTGTCTGTAGGCAAGGACTGGCCTGTCTCCCAAGATTTGTGAGAGAGGACAAAGTCACAAAGTTCAGCCACCAGGTTTGCCGTGACATTATCAGGGATACTGTTCCTGACGGCTTGTGGTCCATCTTTGTGTGGAATGTTGGTGTAGAGGGCTTCTACATCCATAGTGGCCAGGATGGTGTTATCAGGAAGATCACCGATGGATTGTAGTTTCCTCAGGAAGTCAGTGCTATCTCGAAGGTAGCTGGGAGTGCTGGTAGCGTAGGGCCTGAGGAGGGAGTCTGCATAGCCAGACAATCCTGCTGTCAGGGTGCCAATGCCTGAGATGATGGGGCACCCAGGATTTATGGATCTTGGGTAGTAGATAGAATATCCCAGGTCGGGGTTCCAGGGGTGTGTCTGTGCGGAAAACAAGGGGAAATAGGTTACCTTGCATAATGACTTAGCCCCCAATAATGTCACGGCAAACCTGGTGGCTGAACTTTGTGACTTCGTCCTTACCCATAACTATTTTACATTTGGGGACAATGTATACCTTCAAATCAGCGGCACTGCTATGGGTACCCGCATGGCCCCACTGTATGCCAACATTTTTATGGCTGACTTAGAACAATGCTTCCTCAGCTCTCTTCCCCTAACGCCCCTACTCTACTTGCGCTATATTGATGACATCATCATCTGGACCCATGGAAAAGAAGCCCTTGAGGAATTCCACCATGATTTCAACAATTTCCATCCCACCATCAACCTCAGCCTGGTCCAGTCCACACAAGAGATCCACTTCCTGGACTCTACAGTGCTAATAAACGATGGTCACATAAACACCACCCTATACCGGAAACCTACTGACCGCTATTCCTACCTACATGCCTCCAGCTTTCACCCTGACCACACTACACGATCCATTGTCTACAGCCAAGCTCTGCGATACAACCACATTTGCTCCAACCCCTCAGACAGAGACAAACACCTACAAGATCTCTATCGAGCATTCTTACAACTACAATACCCACCTGCGGAAGTGAAGAAAAAGATTGATAGAGCCAGAAGAGTTCCCAGAAGTCACCTACTACAGGACAGGCCTAACAAAGAAAATAACAGAACGCCACTAGCCGTCACCTTCAGCCCCCAACTAAAACCCCTCCAGCGCATTATTAAGGATCTACAACCTATCCTGAAGGATGACCCAACACTCTCACAAATCTTGGGAGACAAGCCAGTCCTTGCCTACAGACAGCCTGAAGCAAATACTCACCAGCAACCACATACCACACAACAGAACCACTAACGCAGGAACCTATCCTTGCAACAAAGCCCGTTGCCAACTGTGCCCACATATCTATTCAGGGGACACCATCATAGGGCCTAATAACATCAGCCACACTATCGGAGGCTCATTTAGCTGCACATCCACCAATGTGATATATGCCATCATGTGCCAGCAATGCCCCTCTGCCATGTACATTGGTCAAACTGGACAGTCTCTACGTAAAAGAATAAATGGACACAAATCAGATGTCAAGAATTATAACATTCATAAACCAGTCGGAGAACACTTCAATCTCTCTGGTCACGCGATTACAGACATGAAAGTTGCGATATTACAACAGAAAAACTTCAAATCCAGACTCCAGCGAGAGACTGCTGAATTGAAATTCATTTGCAAATTGGATACAATTAACTTAGGCTTGAATAGAGACTGGGAGTGGCTAAGTCATTATGCAAGGTAACCTATTTCCCCTTGTTTTCCAAACCCCACCCTCCTTCCTCAGACATTCTTGTTAAACCCTGGATTTGTGCTGGAGAAGGCCCACCTTGATTATCATAGAATCATAGAATATCAGGGTTGGAAGGGACCTCAGGAGGTCATCTAGTCCAACCCCCTGCTCAAAGCAGGACCAATCCCCAATTAAATCATCCCAGCCAGGGCTTTGTCAAGTCTACACATTGTATCATACACATTGTAAGGAGAGTGGTCACTTTAGATAAGCTATTACCAGCAGGAGAGTGGGTTTGTGTGTGTGTGTGGGGGGGGGGGGGGGGGGGGGGAGAGGAGAAAACCTGGATTTGTGCTGGAAATGGCCCAACTTGATTATCATACACATTGTAAGGAGAGTGATCACTTTAGATAAGCTATTACCAGCAGGAGAGTGGGGTGGGGGGAGGTATTTTTTCATGCTTTGTGTGTATAAAAAGATCTTCTACAGTTTCCACAGTATGCATCCAATGAAGTGAGCTGTAGCTCACGAAAGCTTATGCTCAAATAAATTGGTTAGTCTCTAAGGTGCCACAAGTACTCCTTTTCTTTTTGTCTCCGAGTGGAATTAAATGATTCTTCCACTTGTAGACCGCGGCCTGGATACAGCATCAATGGCTGGGTATCCATGGCTTATCACTTTGCAGGCCCAAACGGATTGGGGCACCTGTATTTCCTACTTTTGGAAGCCTGTGAGCAGTGATACTGATCAATCACTATCTTAAAACAAAATATTTTATTTATAGTTAGAACAAAATATTAGAAAGTCAGGAATTTAAACCAACAAATAGGCTAGATATCTATTTAGTTGCATCTAACACTACACTTCGCTACAAGCTAAGTTAGATCAGCTCCTCCCTTTAGTTACAAGAACAGAACCCACTTACATTCTTGGGCCGCAGCCTGGTTTCAATTTAACTTCCTGACACCATCTCTCCTCTCTCAGGATTTTTTTTAGAGCCTGCACTCCTCCCCTCCCCTAGTTCGAATCTGGGCCCAATTACCATATTGCTGAATGGTGTCTTTGTTACAGGGCCCAGGTGTGACATCTTTCTTCTGCCTTGGACTGGTTTTTCTCACTCAGATAGCCAAGCTGTCTAGGAGAATGCCTCATGATGATAACTCCATTGTTTGGGTAGATAAACCCATTTAGTTTTACTGGTTTGTAAGCACTGGGGGTTGGTCTACACTGAAAAATTAGGTCAACCCAGTTACATCACCCAGGTATGTGAAAAATCCAAACCTCTGAGCAATGCAGTGAAGCCAACTTAACCCACAGTGTAGACAGTGCTAGGTTGATGGAAGAATTCTTCCCTTGACCTAGCTACAACCTCTCAGGGAGGTGAATTAATGACAGAGACAGGAGAACCCCGCCTCTACCTGTAGTGAGCGGCTACACTGAAGTGCTGCAGCTGTGCCACTGTTGTGTTTTAAGAATAGGCTTAGCCTGGTCTTGTGACTGTATCTACCTGTGGATGAAGGTATTGAAACTGTCTGATCCCCTCTGGTAGTCTGACACATATCAGCACATAAATCCCATTTTGAGATACAGATGGAGAGTTATGACAGAGCACCTCTAAATTTGTCACAAAGACAAAACTATCATCCAGGTCCTCATTATAACCTGTCTTGATTACTATAACATATCCATCCCTGGCCTCCCTAACACAGCAACCCATATAAATTGGTCCATACAGAATGCAGTCGCTAAGATCAACTTCCTTGCCTGTTATTTGACTCCATCTTAGACCTCTTTGAAAGCATTGTATCAAGTTCCCTATCTCTTTCCATGTCCACCCTGCCTCCTCTCCTCCTCCAGCTTATCCACCTGCCTCAACTTTTCATCCAATTCTTCTTCCACACTTCCCCTCGCGCATGGAATGCCCTGTCTGAAGTGATCCCTTAGGCCATTTTCCTTTCCTCCTCCAGATCCACCTCTGTGGTGATACTTACAAGAAATCATCCAATTAATAATGGCTCAGGATGATGTGGTTAATTTACAATTATTTTAAAAAGTTTACAGATATGTGTCTGTATATTGCATACATATCCGTCCTAAGTCACATGTCTTCTTAGACCCACTTACTTCAAGTGCTAGTGATCCTATTGGCACAACTCAATGAGATTACGCTGGTGAATAATGAGAGTAAAGTTTGGCCTGTGATTTGTTTAGTCTAAAACATTTATCAAAGGACCTTTTTACACCTAAAATTTTATAGGGTACTGCATTTGTAGTGAAGATAGGATAACGCCTAACTCCTAGGCATGCGGAATGGTCCCCTCTGCAGTACACATTTCACCATGTTTCAGTGAGGGCAAACATATTGTAACAGGGCCTCCTTGATCTGGTTATTTTTGTAGCTCAGAGAGGGCCAAAGATCTGAGCTCAATATTTTTCTTCCTTTGCTATTTTTGTTTTTGTCAGTGCTATTTAGAGGCTGGGGAAGTGCCTGCTTAGTTCAATCAAACATGTGGGACAGATGTTTTTCTATTATGAAGGAATCTGACCTTCATTAAAATCAAGTACTTTTTAATGTTGTGCCCAAACATCAGAAACAACAGCATAGTTTAGTTTTGATTTTCATAATTTAAAGATGCAAATTCCTAGCTGGGCAAACTAGCAGTGGGGATTGTGTGTTTTATATATCTCAACCTCTCTATGGCTCATTTCTCCTTTAGAATTGTTTTGAAATCATGAGAAGAAACGTTTTAATTAATGTCAGTAAAGTGGTTTGAAGATGTGAAGCAGCGTAAAACCACGAAGTATGGTATTATTAATGAACTATTATTTTGTCAGATCATAAATTGCAGATGACTGATGCTTTTCCCTAAGCAAACAGATTTCCCTCTCCTTTCACTGGTAACTGACACCTGGGATGTATGTGAAACATCCCATAATGTACGTGACCCATATAGTTTCTTCCAGAGTATTCACACATATAAACAAAATTAGATAAGGGACAAACCCAAAAGCTTGTATTTGGATCAATTTTCCCCATGCCTTCTCACACCACATGCGATTTTGTTATTTCTCACAGAAGGTTTTGTGCTCTATCTAGAGCTGATTGTATAACCCATTGTGAATAATATTCATTGCAATTTGAGCACATTTTCACTGCATGATTTCCCCCCATTATTTAGCCAGGTCTGTTTTCAACCAGAAGTGAAACACCATGGCCAATTTTGGGGTTCTGGTTCTGATGGGGGCTTTAATATCATGAGAACTGCTCTTCTCATTACATTTACCTAAGTCCATATATTGTTGGAAATTTACTTCATAGAATCATAGAATCATAGAATATCAGGGTTGGAAGGGACCCCAGAAGGTCATCTAGTCCAACCCCCTGCTCGAAGCAGGACCAATTCCCAGTTAAATCATCCCAGCCAGGGCTTTGTCAAGCCTGACCTTAAAAACCTCTAAGGAAGGAGATTCTACCACCTCCCTAGGTAACGCATTCCAGTGTTTCACCACCCTCTTAGTGAAAAAGTTTTTCCTAATATCCAATCTAAACCTCCCCCACTGCAGCTTGAGACCATTACTCCTCATTCTGTCATCTGCTACCATTGAGAACAGTCTAGAGCCATCCTCTTTGGAACCCCCTTTCAGGTAGTTGAAAGCAGCTATCAAATCCCCCCTCATTCTTCTCTTCTGCAGGCTAAACAATCCCAGCTCCCTCAGCCTCTCCTCATAAAAGTCATGTGTTCCAGACCCCTAATCATTTTTGTTGCCCTTCGCTGGACTCTCTCCAATTTATCCACATCCTTCTTGAAGTGTGGGGCCCAAAACTGGACACAGTACTCCAGATGAGGCCTCACCAATGTCGAATAGAGGGGAACGATCACGTCCCTCGATCTGCTCGCTATGCCCCTACTTATACATCCCAAAATGCCATTGGCCTTCTTGGCAACAAGGGCACACTGCTGACTCATATCCAGCTTCTCGTCCACTGTCACCCCTAGGTCCTTTTCCGCAGAACTGCTGCCTAGCCATTCGGTCCCTAGTCTGTAGCTGTGCATTGGGTTCTTCCGTCCTAAGTGCAGGACCCTGCACTTATCCTTATTGAACCTCATCAGATTTCTTTTGGCCCAATCCTCCAATTTGTCTAGGTCCTTCTGTATCCTATCCCTCCCCTCCAGCGTATCTACCACTCCTCCCAGTTTAGTATCATCCGCAAATTTGCTGAGAGTGCAATCCACACCATCCTCCAGATCATTTATGAAGATATTGAACAAAACCGGCCCCAGGACCAACCCTTGGGGTACTCCACTTGATACCGGCTGCCAACTAGATATGGAGCCATTGATCACTACCCGTTGAGCCCGACAATATAGCCAGCTTTCTACCCACCTTGTAGTGCATTCATCCAGCCCATACTTCCTTAACTTGCTGACAAGAATACTGTGGGAGACCGTGTCAAAAGCTTTGCTAAAGTCAAGAAACAATACATCCACTGCTTTCCCTTCATCCACAGAACCAGTAATCTCATCATAAAAGGCGATTAGATTAGTCAGGCATGGTGATATACCCACTTCCTGGTGATATACCCTTTTTCCAAGTGACCCCCTCCTCTCCTGCCCACTGCCTCTTCTTTTCTTTAGACCAGCCTGCAACCTCCTCTCCCCTGCGATCACCTTCCTACTGCCAGATGGGAACTGAGAGTAAAGATACTCCACCTGCAACTTACCTCTGACCCTGTTGTTCGACAGGAAGGTGCTTTCTTCTAATACTGAACAAGAAATTCCATAGTAAGATAAACAGTATTAGCCCTAAAGCTACCCTCTTTGCCTCTCTCTCTGATTCCCTAAACAGTTTATGCCTAGAATCTTTCCTGTCTCCCTCTTACCTGGCCTCCTGTGATAGACTAAAATAAACAGCACATATTGAAGTCATTGCAATGACACCAGTGCAAAACTGGAGTAACACCATGGTGGATCAGGCCCGAGAGGGTGGTCAGATTCAAAAACTGACTTTTGTAGCATGACCTGTGTCTGGAAAATGGTCTGAATCAAAACCCCAGATCTGAACCCCAAACTTAGACTGTAAGCAACTTGGGGCGAAGGCAGTCTTTTGGTTCTGAATTTGTACAGCGCCTGGCACAGTGGGGTCCTGGTTTATGACCTGGGTTCCTAGGTGCTATGGTATGACAAATAACTTTTAATAGTTTGAAATCCTGATCCAAATGTTGTGGCTTGTGCCTCTGATATTAATTATGTAACAATGACATTTAAAAAATTATGCACATGTGAAGATGAAGATATAGTTACATTTCTATGGTTTCAGTCCATGTGGGTTCTCTAACCCTTAATTTTGCTGTCTGTTTTGCATTAAATGAAACCAAATTAATAAAGTGAAACTCAGTCAAAAATCACTGAGTTTCTCAAAGCCAGTGAAACAAAATTTTTGCATGGTTTTTGCAGAGATAAAGGAAGAAGGAGGCACACCTTGGGGCCCTATTTCACCCCAGGGTGTTCACTACTTCCTACCACCCAACACGGATGTAATGAGGTTAAGTGGTGTCCGTATAAAATAAGTAAGAACTATTAATTATTCCTCAAGAAAAGCTTTTAATGATTTTCGACTATAATAACAGCATAAACAAAACCAAAAAAGGAAAACCAAAGACCAACACTGAATAAGAATTAATACAAAAGGCAAATTATATTGAAGACCAGCGCAAGTACATGTAATATTGTGGACCATTTGCGAGTTCCTGAACAGTGACTCTACATATGCTGGTCCTGGCAGGTCATAATAAAAGCCCCAAAAACAAGCATAAGTAAAGCTCTTATTCACCAGTTTTATATTCCTGGTGACAAAATATTTCAAAGGCAACACAACTATACGTATAAGGAGCTTATGAATGACAGCACTACATGCATCCTCTCGGACTACTTGGAAGAGAAGCACAAATACATGCAAAGCTATTATGCATCAGCCACCTACTATTGACTTTATGCTACAGTATCGATTCAACTATGATCAATTCGGCTTGAGTGACCAGACTTCTTTACTCCATAGACTTACCCTGCATTTGTCCAAAAATACATTACCCTTCAGTCGGCCCCTTTCCGCACTGGCCAGGTACAGACAGTCGAGAAGTGCACATCCCTTTGGTTCAGGGGGTGTGGGTCAGGTTTCCCTTATGACCGAAAACACACACACACACACACACACACACAGAGTCCTGTGCCTTCGTCCTTTATATCTGGTCTGATGGCCGTGTTTTAGAACAGACCAACCAATCAGGGTGGGCCACATTGTTTATATGGTTGTCCTAATTGTATAATTGATGCGTATTTAATTTTTATGTCCATTTGTTAATTGTGCGTATAATTTAGGCCTATTTATTTTCTGTAGCCAATTAGATCTTGAATGTGGGTAATTTGGGGTTGATATGTACATAGGAGTCAGCATAAATTGTTATCTGGTTGCAGCGCATCCTGACCACACAAGTTTAAGCTTTATTTTTGCAAGTCTTACATTTTGAAGTATATGGAAGTTTGAGCCCTAACATTTGCAATACTTCTATTCCGTTCAAGTTTGACAAGACAGTCGTTCAATTTATTCACAGTTTTCAACACAATACCATCAATTGGCCCGCTTTATTAGAAACTGGCCCCACGTCTGCAAACCTTTGAGTAATCAGAACTCATTTCTGAGTTTGTTACAAAACCTGAAACCAGATGTGTTTTGTATCATCTAAGGTTTTGAAACATTTTGCTTGCTGTACTTTCAGAGCATGAATTTCTTCCTCTCCACACTGGGCAATACTCACAAAACAAAATCTCACCATAATAACAACAACAACCCTGTTGTGCTTTATGAGGAGTTATAAAGACAAGCTCATCAAGACACCAATGACAGCAGTCTTCCAAATGTTTGTTCTATAGATTTCTAGTCTCAGGGGAAATTTTGTATGGGTCCTGCACTCTCTCACACACCCATGAGAACTCAGATATCATTAAATATCTGTGGTGTGGAAAGTGATGGGAAATTATTTTCCCTAATAAATAAATCTCTTGTGTATGTATTTTTAATTTTATTAATTTCTCTTTCTGTAGATTTCTCTTTCTATAGAAAATATAAGTAGCATCCAATGAAGTGAGCTGTAGCTCACGAAAGCTTATGCTCAAATAAATTTGTTAGTCTCTAAGGTGCCACAAGTCCTCCTTTTCTTTTTGCGGATATAGACTAACACGGCTGCTACTCTGAAAGCTGCAATAAAAGAACTGATTTTTATAAACTAACATGTAAAATTCATGCATGTGCATATGACTAATTAATTGCCTACCTGTCCATTTACACAATGTTCCTGTACAACTCTACATGCCAATTAGAGTGTAGTTGTGTACATGTATTTTAAAAACCGTGTCCAAAGTGTCCGAAAGTTATTCATATCTACATCATCTTAATTAAAATTTTCATTTGATTTATCATTTAAGAAACATCCAGGCCAATTATTTTAATAAGATTTGATGCTGCTTTACATTTAAGTCTCACATGTATGTATGTATGTGTATAGAAAAGTGAATACAAATATTACAGAACAATATAAAACTCTTAATGTATTTTTTAATTTTAATTTAGAAGCCACAGGAATGGTCATCTTTCAACTTTATTAGACAATGGGTAATTCCTTTTCTTTTAAGCTTAACCAGGTTTAGTTCAATGGAGCTACACCAAAGACAATTTTAGCTCAAAGAGTTTGTCTTAAAATTTTGTTACATTTCCCAAATCTCTACAACAGTGTTAAATGGGAGAATTTCTGTGTTATATTGGATGCAAACAGTTGAGTGGAGAAAGCCAAAAGCCATTCATATAGCTGTTGTTCTGGGAGACTTTGAACAACATCTTTATTTATTCATAACATGCACTTTACCATAGTTACTTCAAGCAGCTGCACAGTAGCAGAATAAAGGCAAAAGCACTGCATAATAAAAATTCATAAAACCATTACAGCCTTTAACTCCAACCAAAAGTAAGGAAGTTAATTAAAATTAAATGTAAGGGCTGAACCTAAGAGCTCTCTGTTTCCAAACTCCATGCCTAAAGTTTGCACTGATTACCCTAAAGCTATAGTAATTTCCACTATTGTGCAGCTCTTTGAGAAAAGAGAGGGCTAGAGTTTAGACCCATAGGATGTTGTGGTGTGCAAGAAGCAGGGACCTCTTTAACATGAGCTCTTTTCACCCAGCCCAATCCACTGTACAACTGAGGTTTTGCTTGTTCGTTTTGGCCTTGATTGTTAAATTGATCTTTATCCTAATAGGTCATATCACTGAATGGTAGGTCCAGTGCAATGGACAATCCTGTCATGAATCTTATTTTCCTACAAGCAAATCCTTTCCCCCACTGTATCATCTAAATAATTAGACAATTCCCTATGGAGGTCCACAAGGGGAATATCAGGAACTCCTACAGCTGAATTAGACTGTAAAGCAAAATAAATACCTGTGAGCTTTTTTTTTTTTTTAAAGGCACCTGTGTCCAGTTTGATAAAGGATCCTGTTGGCCCCAATTAGGGTGGAATAAATTAAGAGGCAAGTTCACCTGTGGGCTATTTGCAATTCTGCTTGCAATTATAAAAGCCTCATTTGGCAGGGGGGGGGACACTAAGGGAAGTAGAATTAGTAAGGGTTGCAGTAGGAAAGGTAGCATCTAGAAAGTAGCTCACTTACCAAAGTTCGTTAGAGGTATTCTTTAGTAATATTTTTTCTTTAGAGATGGTTTGTTTGGAGAAGTGTTCCTCTTCCTCAGTGGAGGATATTCTCTAGGGTACAATATCTTTGATGATTTTTAAAGATATATTTGTCTGTATAAGATATGATGCACTCTTTACATGAAAAAACATTCCAGTAGAGAATGATAGTAGCTTTGGCTTTGTCTGACTTTGGCTGATAGTCTCTTCTCTTTTCTCCTTCACAAAAGTACCTTCCTCTAGAGCTGGTAAATCCACATGATTGCGTACAGAATCCAAGAATCTGTAGAGCAGAATTCTAGGCTGCAGGTAACATATGTAATGTGCCTTCCACTCACATTGCACAAATACACTGGTTCTACTACATTTGCTTATACAGAGTCAGGAGCTCTGAATTTCCTGTTTTTTGGGGGGTGTTAAATATTAAAAATTAAAATTGCATTAATAGCTCACTTTTACATTGAATTCAAATTTTCAGAGGAAAATAAGAACAAAAGTGAAATTTTACAAACAATCCGTATGAAATCATCCTAAATTTTTTTTAAAATGCCCAAGTAATTGATAAAATGATTCCAGAGCCTTCATTTTATCAATCACTATTTTCTACAGACACCAATTCATTCAAGTGAAAAGTAGTTGAAAAGAGAAGTGTCAGTTCCACACTGCTGTATGATTCTGTCGCAGAACCATGGGCCTTTCTGAAATGAGCTCCAGGACAAAGGAGCTATCAGCCAACCCAACATTTAGAGAGAGATGGAAATATGTGTTCAACTGGCTCTGTGCAAGTTATTGGTATTTAAAAGCGTCAGGCTTGGTTCCCCCATATATTGTGTTTATATGAAGCTGGATATAAAACAATAACAATAAATATTTTGCCAAGCAGGGTTTTGTTTCCAAGCAGATCAAAATTAAGGTTATTCAACTTTTTTTGCTAAATGGATACAAAACATAGGACTGTAGCAAACCTAAATGTGCTTTGGAGAGAGTGTAGGTGTTCTGTGCTGGATCCAACAGATAAGGAGTTAATTCCTTCCTCATGTCTCTAGTTGCTTACAGCCACACAGATTGTATGGCAATGAGGCAGCTCTCCACAATGGAATTTAATATGGAACTAAGGGCTTACTCCACAGAATCCTAGACTAATGGCTCCTGGGGATAAGATACAGAGTATCTTATATAGGGCCACATGAGGGCTTTTTTTTTTAAGCTTTCCACCTGCTTTTCCTTTCTCCACTTTAGGCCTCTCGTTTTACTGGGAGATTAAAAGGCAGCTGACTTACTCCCTATTGCTGTCCAGAATCTGGGAGTAGCAGCATTAAGCCTCTGTATTATACCCACTGCATTCTGTCCGTTGCCCATACAGAGGCAATCAGAACGATCCTGGAGAACCCCCTCCAAAGTCTGGGGCAGCCATAACACCTGCACTGTCCACCTGTTGGTGGTAGCCCTCATCACTGATGGAAATAAAAGTCACTGAAGTTACCTCAGGTTCAGGTCAAACCTTTGGAAGAAAAGCTCTTTCTGTGCAAGGCTTGGCTGCACTAGTTAAATCTGTCAAGAACAAATGTGGTGTTCTATTTAGCATCCATTTTAATAACCTATTCCAACGTCACAGAACAAACTCATGCAGTGTTGGGACTGATTAGCTTTGCTGTGTCTTTAAAGCTGCTGCCCTTAGATATTCCTGTATGGTTTTGGCATGCTGGGTACACTTTAAAGGGAATAATAATAATACCAAGTTCTTTTTTTAAAATGCCCAAGTAATTGATAAAATGATTCCAGAGCCTTTTAGATCAGGATTGGCCCAATATTTTCTACAGACACCAATTCATTCAAGTGAAAAGTAATTGAAAAGAGAAGTGTCAATTCCACACTTCTGTATGATTCTGTCGCAGAACCATGGGCCTTTCTGAAATGAGCTCCAGGACAAAGGAGCTATCAGCCATGTATGGTTTTGGGAACTGCCACTTCTCTTTTCACTTTAAAGGGAATAATAATAATACCAAGTTCTTATATAGCACTTTTCATCGTAGTTCACAAAGTGCTTCACAAAGGAGGTAAGTATTATTATCCCAATTTTACAGAAGGGAAACTGAGGCACTTTGTGGGGCACTGTTTTGCCCAAGGTCACCCAGCACGCCAGGGGCAGAAATGGGAACAGAACGCAGGTCTCCTGAAACCCTAGCCAGTGCTCGCTCCACTAGGCAAAAAGGAAAGAGCATTATTAGTGGGTAGAGCTGTACAATGATTTAGGCTCCTGAGTTCCTTTCTCAGCTGTGCTACTGACTCATTCTATGACCATGGATAGGCATAACTTCTCCATGCTTCAGGTTACCCATTTATGAGATAATACCTACCTACCTG
The DNA here is from genome assembly GCF_965140235.1 of Caretta caretta. Lineage (NCBI taxonomy): Eukaryota > Metazoa > Chordata > Testudines > Cheloniidae > Caretta > Caretta caretta. Next base: position 91,368,766 of record NC_134210.1, on the reverse strand, counting down.
CCCCCGCTCATTCACATAGAGTGGATAATTAGAGATTGGAAAAACACTTTGAGATCCTCAGATGAAAGGTATTATACACCATAAAAAGAAAGTATGGTTATATATTATGTAAGATTTACCCGAAGACTAACTTAAGGGGACAACAACTCGGCTAAAGTCTGGGGAAAGTAAAATATGATCACTTCAAAGATGTTCTGACTTGCTTTTCAATATGCTTAATAATTTTGGAATGCATCTTTGAAAAAAGGGTATTTGCCTGATAATGTACCATATACAGTACCTTCTCTATATATTTTACTGCTTCATTTTATGTAGAATTAATGTTTATAGTGCAATTATTTTAGTTTTTTGGGTTCTTTTATGTTTAAATATGCACAATTTAAAAGATTTTTTTCATAAAAATATGTAGAAAGCAACAAAACCACAATATATCCTGGGCATTAGATCAGAAAACTTGTGTTAAAGTCTTTTTTTCCATGTCAGTTCCTTAGGGGAGTACACATTAAATCACATAGTTTGTATGGCAAAATATCTATGGCTTTTCATCACCAGTGATTCTCAGAAAAAACTTGGCATTCTAATGGGACACACACCAGATGATGAATGGCTCTGAAAACAACTTATGTATTTCCTCATTAGCTAATTATGAACATGACAACCACGCCTAGTTTTGCCATTAAAAAGTCCATGCATGATCTCATTTGGGCTGAAGCTCGTTTTCAAATTCATAACAGTTTAAAAAAAATACATGCTCCTGGTCAAACATCAGGCGAAGGAAACTGGCTGTTTTTTGGCTTAGATTGGCAAAGAGGAAATTAAATGCTCCAAAAGGATAAATAAACCATTCTAAAAAATAGAACACTTAATTGAGAATGGGAAGAACATGAAACAAATCATGAAGAGAAATGAGAAAGTCACAAAGGTGAAGCCAAACCTAACAGATAAGTATCCTAAACATTCACTAATGATTCCATGTCCTCCTTGTTACAGAGAAGTAAGATTTTAAGTTACAGACCAGACTTCATACCCTATGTAGTCCATTAGCTCAGAATTACGTGACGCTGTCCACCAAGTCCTCTCTCTCCTTCACTGTCCTCTCTCCTACAGTCAGTATGGTACAGATTTTTATACTGAAATGCTTCTTTGTGCTTGAGAAGTTCTAATCCTTGGCTAAGGGATGTATGGGTCATTTAGAACCCAGGAAGATGTGGGAACAAGATTTGGTTTGGGGCAGCTAGGAGATAGTTGAAGCTTTTGTAGTAGGGAGGGGGATGTATCCCCTCTCCCCCCAGACTGCTTTTGGAGAAGGGTGGAAGTGATGTAAGATGTGTCTTGATTAGGATTTAAAGGTGTGTCATTAGAAAATGGTAGCTTCCAACTAGAGTATTCTAATGTAGGCAAGGCGGGGTGTTACTTTTAACATGTAGTAGAGTAGGGTAGGCAACCTATGGCACGTGTGCCAAAGGCGGCACACGAGCTGATTTTTAGTGGCACTCAAACTGCCTGGGTCCTGGCCACCATCCCACATTTTAGTTAAGGTGGCTGAATCCTCATTCCCCACTCCAGCAAGAACTAGTTGCCACACTGCACCTTGTCCTAATATCTGCCAGTATTTTCTTCAAGCTTGACATGTCTGCAAAATAATCAGCAATAGAATAGTTAGTGTCAACATTTTAAGTATCCCCCATTAGGCTTTGGAGTGATTACTCCATTGTGATTACTGGGAACAATTCTCATCTCTCAGAGGGCCTGGTTCTCTTCCTCCATGTCTTCTGATCTGAGTTCCAGATCACTTTCCTAAGCTGCTACATCCAGGGCATTTAAGATTGTTCAGAAGTTTATTAAATCTAAAATTTGTGATATCATTCACACTTAGGCCATGTGATAATTCTATTATTCCTTTGTACAGCTAGTTGAAATCATTCCCAAACTGATCCTGATTTTTGTAAATTCATTCATTATTTGCACATGTGCACTGGATAATTTAAGTGAGGGTAGTTAAACAGAATAAAGTGAAAGAAATAAGTGAGGGTGATTAACCCTAGAACAACTTACCCAGGATTGTAGTGGAGTCACCATCACTGGAAATGTTAAAATCAGGATTGGATATTTTTCTAAAAGATATGTTCTAGTTCAAACAGGAACTATTTTGGGAAAGTTCTATGGCCTGTGTTATGCAAGAGGTCAGACTAAATGATCAGAGTGGTCCCTTCTGGACGTATAATCTATTAAATCTATGAACAAACTTCAAACTTCAGTGTACGGGGAATTTCCAAATTGTTCACACTAACTGTTCATTCTTAGTTATTCATGGTCACCTAAATCACATAGTTAGGCTTCTAAGAATTCAGAGGGGGGGTTTAAAATATAATTTTGATAAATAATGTCAATGTTTCTTTTTCAGCTTTTAAAAATTTATCATTTTAAAATTTTACCGTTGCACAAAATTATGGGTTTTAAGCATTTTTTATTTTTATCAATTTAAATGTTCACAGTCATTGGAAATTATGGCGGAGAGGGTCAGACAACAATTTGATGGCAGTAGAGTGATGTTCCCCTGGTGTTATCCAGACTGGTAATCTGCTAGGTCACTCCAATCCTTGACTCTGGGAGCCAGCCTTACCCTGCTCTGCTGTGAGGACCCCCACTCCCGGGCTCTTCATGCACAGCCTCTGGCATGTAAGCTCCTTCCAGCTTGTGAGTGAGCACTTTTGGCCAGTCACTGCTTGGCTTGTTCAACAAATGACACTAGCCAATATCTCCGGTCCCAGACACAACCCTAGGAAACTCCGTCTTGCAGTGTCCAGTTATGTCTGCTGGACGCTGCAAACTTATATGAGTTCTTCAGTTTAACAAAGAAATTTATATGTACCAGGCTTGTTATACCAAGGGGAGTCTGACACACTTCAAACCAAATGCACTGCTTCAGGTAGAATAAATAAATAAATTTATTAACTACAAAAGATAGATTTTAAGTGATTATAAGTCAAAGCAAAACAAGTCAGATTTGGTCAAATGAAATAAAAGCAAAATGCTTTCTAAGCTGATCTTAACACTGTCAATGCGCTTACAAACTTATATGCTTCTCCCCACAGGCTGGCTGGTTGCCATTCAGCCAGGCTCTCCCCTTTGATCAGCACGTCAGTCGCTTGGTGGTGGTGTCTGTAGATGTAGGTGGAAGAGAGGAAGAGCATGGCAAATGTCTCTCCCTTTTATCATGTTCTTTCTTCCCCCTTGGCTTTGCCCCCCCTTCAGGGTCAGATGAGTATTACCTCATCGTAGTCCCAGACTGACCAAGGGAAGGTGGGTGACTCACTGGAGAGTCCAACAGATCCTTTGTTGCTGCCTAGTCCAGTTTCCTTTGTTCCTGTGAGGCTGGGCTGTGTTAGTCTCATACATGCCCTTATGAGGTGTGAACTGCCCTTCTGTTCCTGGAGAATTTTTCCTGGGCTTGTTTTAAACCATGAGGACACATTTTCAGCCTCATAACTACATACATGAAATTACAACCTATAACATTACTATAACAACCATAATCAGTGCATCATGAGCCTTCTGGAGACACCCGACAGGACAAACTTTGCACTGGATACCACAAAATCATATTATGAGGATGAACATGGGGGTGCAAGGTTTTCCTCTGAGAAACAGAGTGTCACAAGTAGATGTTGAGATTAAAAAAATTACAACTTTATAACCATTAAAACAAATTGTCAACATCACATTTCAAAATATACAAAGTCAATATCCCTAAATCAAACTCTAATACATTCTCAATCAGCATTTTTCTTTCTTTGCCTGTTTGTAAATTTTGATTATTACCGATGGAAATATTTTTTATCAGTTTGTGTGTGTACAATGAAATTGATGTTTGCCAACAAAATCTAATCCTTCCAAGCCTACACATAGTATTGTTTCTGCTCCCTAATTAGATAAATCATTTTTTTTAAAATAAGAGATTAACAATGGGAAATAATGAATAACTAACAGCTAATACAGTAGTTCAAGCATGAATAGCCTAGTTTACTTTCAAATACAAGTATCTATATGAAAAATATCCATTCCTTCTGTTCAAATAAAAATCCCTCCAAGTATTTGTGAATGGCAAGTAATATGGTCTATAAACATGGTCAAGTCAAGCAGTTATTGGGAATTTGAATGAATTCCAGAAACACTATTTTTTTCAGGCAACTTTATTCTTTTGATTAAAACACTGGAGATGGGCCTGGTACAGAAAATTCAGATCCAATTTTAACTCTTTCCAAAATGTGTAGATGTTCAAACCTAGGGATTTGATTTGGATGTGTCTTTAGTTAAAATGTATGGGCTTTGTGGTGAAAGAATGTTTTGGCTAGTCACTGTTCTCATCTACTCACTGTTCTCAACCAAGACATGGTAAAAGTTAAATGAAGGATCTAGTAGTGAGGTTTCTTGGTGATTTTTCAGACTGTCATCTTATCACAATTCAGCCTCCATACAGATGCTATGTCTCCAGTAGTCTCACTGTCATATTTTCTCCTACTGTGCACTCCATGATGCCCACCGTAGTTGTGCCAAAAGCTAGGATAAAAAGTGTAAATTTTTACTACATGAAACAGATGTTCCTCTTCTCTCAGTGCTGATTTAAAGTCAATCTGCAATGTCTTCAGAGTGGTTTCATCTGTGAAACACAGATGCTTAGGAAGTGTGGTTGGGACTTTAATTACATTTATGTAAGGTACTTTGCTCCTCTTTTAAAGGTATGAATTAAGGGTAAGTGAAATGGCACCTGATTCTTGCCTGTTTCTACAATTGAGTCTACTTGGAGATTCCAAAATGTTCAGTTAACTTTTCTTTTTTCATTATTGTCCATTATTGTGTCCCTCCACATCTGGGCTTCAGAAGGAACCAGAAGCTGATGTGTCAAATTACCATGGGAATGGGATGTTTGCATGCTTGATTATTGTTGGTGATAATGAGATGAAACACCTTGACTTCTGAGCCTTCAGAGGGGGACTCGCCACTGAAGAATTTTAAAGAGTATAGGGAAGGAGATCAGAAAAGCATCAGTTCCCAGAGAGATGGGGAGGACACCAATGCATCCGTCTTAAAGTCACCTACAAGTCCTGCATGTCTTCTGCTTTTAAACAAACTGCCCACTTTTAGGGCAACAGCCAGATTCTGTGTTCACAAGTAGCCAGTGCTGTTCCAGATGATGATACTTCTGGTGCCACACCTCTTAATGTCATAGGGCAAAACTCACATTGACTTTAAAGAGACCTGGATCAGGTCCATAGTAATGCCCAAGAGGAGCTAGGACTTGAAAAGCACAGTCAAGGTCCCTTAATATTGTAAGGGGAAAGGAAGGGGACTAAATGACCAAGACTGGCTGATTACTTACCTAAATTGGTCATTCAGCTGTCCAGGCAGGAGGAGTTACTTGCCTGGGTGAAAAGATGGGAGGGAGGCTGCTGGAGGGTGTTGGTGTCTTGAAGGAGGGAATGATTTCTTGCATGCTTCTATCTCTTTTTGGACAATATGGGTACTTGTTTACCAATGCTTCTAAAACACTAAGGGCTGACTTGCTGCATGGGCCTATGTGTATATTGGCAGTGCTGGGGGATCATAGAATCATAGAATATAAGGGTTGGAAGGGACCCCAGAAGGTCATCTAGTCCAACCCCCTGCTCGAAGCAGGACCAATTCCCAGTTAAATCATCCCAGCCAGGGCTTTGTCAAGCCTGACCTTAAAAACCTCTAAGGAAGGAGATTCTACCACCTCCCTAGGTAACGCATTCCAGTGTTTCACCACCCTCTTAGTGAAAAAGTTTTTCCTAATATCCAATCTAAACCTCCCCCACTGCAGCTTGAGACCATTACTCCTCGTTCTGTCATCTGATACCATTGAGAACAGTCTAGAGCCATCCTCTTTGGAACCCCCTTTCAGGTAGTTGAAAGCAGCTATCAAATCCCCCCTCATTCTTCTCTTCTGCAGGCTAAACAATCCCAGCTCCCTCAGCCTCTCCTCATAAGTCATGTGTTCCAGACCCCTAATCATTTTTGTTGCCCTTCGCTGGACTCTCTCCAATTTATCCACATCCTTCTTGAAGTGTGGGGCCCAAAACTGGACACAGTACTCCAGATGAGGCCTCACCAATGTCGAATAGAGGGGAACGATCACGTCCCTCGATCTGCTCGCTATGCCCCTACTTATACATCCCAAAATGCCATTGGCCTTCTTGGCAACAAGGGCACACTGCTGACTCATATCCAGCTTCTCGTCCACTGTCACCCCTAGGTCCTTTTCCGCAGAACTGCTGCCTAGCCATTCGGTCCCTAGTCTGTAGCTGTGCATTGGGTTCTTCCGTCCTAAGTGCAGGACCCTGCACTTATCCTTATTGAACCTCATCAGATTTCTTTTGGCCCAATCCTCCAATTTGGCTTGCTGCATACGTCTGTGTGTATTCTGCCATTGCTGGATAATGGCTAAGTGCATGAGCCAAGAGTACGAGTTTGGTGGTGTTCTTGGAAAGGTAAAACTTGATTATTAGGGTTTTGCCAGAAACAAAACACAAGCATACAGTCACCTGAGCTTATCTGTAGTAGATAGCAAGTTACCTTCTTGGGGCTGCCTACAGTCATAGAAGCGAGGGGCATGCATTACATTAGCATAAATATTAATTAAATCTCTCCCAGGAGTTTACCTGTTACAGTAACCACTTAAATCAATGGGAGCAGGAAATTAAAGGGAAAAATTGGTTAGTGAAGAATATTCAGTAGAAAAAAACCACACTGTAACTACTTTGGTAAGATTCTGTTCTGAGTAGCATTTTTGTGTCACATTAGAGGAAATACTACTTTTGCTGCTTATAACTGAGGTTGATGTTTGACTACTTGCAGTACATAGCGAAGTTCATGAAAGCAGTAGGTCAGATACAGTAGCTCAGCCTTGTCAGCTGAGCGAAGGATTCTTTATATCAAGTGCTATAATAACTTCAACTTTCAAAGAAGGAAAAAGGAGAGTTGGGTAGTTGGGGGAATTCATTTACCCCATTATTGAAAATCAAATCCCACAGATTGGTTGTCTCTTTTCAGGGGTGAGGAAAATATTCCTTGAGTACCTACGATCCTGATTCTGAAGCTAAATTAATAAAAGTAGCAGGGTCCATTTTTCTCATCAACACCATATCAAAAAGAATGTTGGGAATTTGGACCATCAGGATCCAGGTCCAGCAGTTAATTCTGGAGGAGGATGGTTTAACGTTTGGAAGAGCTGAGATGATTCATTTGTTTTCGACTTTGTTTTTAAAAATCAAATAAAAACCCTGTTCTTGAAAAGATGCTTTTTATTACCCATGTTCTAGTATGAAAAAGCATATTTTAATCCTGCCATATTTTTCTGCACATTTGTATTGCCCTTGTAATACAGCAATATAATGGACAAGGAAAACCATTTTTTTTAAAGTCATGAGACAACATAAGATTTTGAAAATATGGTTTATAGTTCCACAAAAAATCCAGCATGAAATTAATGGAGTACCTGTCTATGTCATGTTTTCCCATATGAATGCAACAGATAAAAAATGTAATAAATTCATTCATCTACAGCCACTTTAAATATCTGAGCTGATCAGCAGTTTCACTGATGTGTGGCCAGACTTTGAAGTCTATCTTAGCTCTCTGGAATTCGACCAGTCACTTTCCAGACCATGTAATGCATTCCAGATCTTTCCACATTATACATTCCAGATGGCCATATGAATTCTTTGTACATTTTCTCCTTTCTTATTTAGGTTATTGGGGTAATTTGGGCATAAAATGTGCACGGTACAAAGTGACAACTGACATATTGTTATGCTATTGTGCTGCTTAAACACTGATGATGGACTTTAATGAATGTTTATGAAATTTGGGTTTGTTGGTTTTTTTCCCCTCTTTCAATCATTTTTAAGCTCCTGAATAATGAGATACTAAACATACTGGATTCTCCCCAGGCCACATGGGGCTTGATTTTCAAAAGTACTGAGCACCCACAACCTTGATTGAATTAAATGCAAGCTAAGAGTGCTTAGCACCCTTGAAGATTGGGTCTCTTGTGAACACAGTCTTCCCCTATGGCTCTGTCTGCGCACCATCATGACCTAGAGAAGAAGCTTTCTAGTGGGATGTTAAAATGGATTTAGCGCCATTCAAATTCAATCCAGTTCTTACTTAAAGGAGAGGAAAAAACCCACACCACAATATCAGCTCGTGGTTTCTATAATATGGGTAGTAGCCCATAAGCTGAATTAAAAGAGGCCACCAAGTTTATTTTCAGGGGCCAAAAAACCTATATCTTCATAATAATCTTTTGCCTCTACGTCAGAGCAATCTGAATCACAGCCACACGAAGAAAAAAAGGTAGGCGGCCTGGGCCAAATAATGTAAGGCTATAATCCTATTGCAAGTTTCTGATGTCATCACAAACCTTGCGTCACACTAGAGTGGTTTGTCACCCAAACCTCAAGATGGAATTTTCATATATCACATTGCTGCATGTGTTTTTCTTCAGAGACATGGACCAAAGCCTTGGTTAAGGCTACACTGCTCTTGTCCTACACCGCATCCTTACAGAAGACTCCCATTATTTTTGAATCTGGTCTGAAAAAGGAGAGGTGGGAAAAGGCTGGGAATCAGCTCAGAAAGAGGTGAGCAGCACCAGAAATCATTACATTTACACATACAACCAGGGCAAATGAAAAATGCTGACAGAATTTAAGAAATATATAGGTCCTGATCCTGCAAACAGTAAGCAGGAGCATAACTTTATCCAAGGGAATAAAATTCCTTGTGGTTACAGAATTGGGCTATCAAGGCTATTAACTAAGAATAATATGGACAACCAACAGCTAGCATATTTCCATGATGTTCCATAGAATCATAGGACTGGAAGGGACCTCGAGAGGTCATCTAATCCAGTCCCCTGCACTCATGGCAGGACTAAGTATTATCTATACCAGTGGTGGGCAACCTGCCGTCTGTGGGCCGCATGCGGCCCATCAGGGTATTCTGATGGTGAGCCGCAAGACATTTTGCTGATGTTGACCATCCGCAGGCACAGCTCCCCACAGGTCCCAGTGGCTGCAGTTCGCCATTCCTGGCCAATGGGAGCTGCGGGAAGCGGTGGGCCGCAGGGACGAACACGGCTGCTACTCTGAAACTCACCTACTTTGTCTCTCTCAGATTAAAACCTAGTTACTTTGGACAAACATATTTGCCCTTTTGAAACTGCTTCTAACACAGTTTCTATCTTTTTAAAAGAAAAATTATTGCAGATTGAGCAGCGAGCTAATCAAAATGGCTCATTTACACTGATATTCAGTTAGTGCTATCTGGAAACACAGGGAATATGCAAAATGGAAATGGATTCTCCTTTGCCAGAGGATTACAGTAATCACTGTAAATCTACTGTGTCCACTAAAACTTACATCACTATTGACTAGTATTTCTTTCTCTTAATATACTTCTGGACTTGTTGTGGGACACACAGAACCAGTACATGGGTTTTATCACTGGTTCCTTAATAGTTCAAGAACCGCAACTGTTGTGGTGGGTTCTCCATTACTGATCATTTTAAAATCAAGATTGGATGTTTTTATAAAAGATTACTTCTAGGAATTATTCTAGGGAAGTTCTGTGGCTTGTACTGTACAAGAGGTCAGACTAGATGATCACAGTGGTCCCTTCTGACCTTAGAAAATGTAAATCTATGAAATCTTTCAATGTTCTTTGGCATTTTGGCCACTTTGACCACAGGATCCTGCAACATACTACCTATTTTGCTTGCAAATCTCCGCCACAAGTGCTCCCAACCTCAGCTTCATGCTCTGCTGAACAGTGACTATCCAGCTTCCATGGGGTAATTGCCACTGTTTTCCACAGCATTCTCCCAGGTAATCTGATTCCATGGTGTCAGGGCTGGCTCACCAAATTTTTTCTTCCTCATCCTGAAATTATGGAACCACTGCTGATCATCCCACCAGTCTGTGATTGTGGTCATGACCAAAAAATTGTACTCTACCCACTGAAGACCATCCACAGGTACAAGCATGATGCTGTCTACTGAAGTGGTGGTGGGGACACCACAAGGGCAACGTGAAATCTGTCTCTCAGTAGGTACTGCTGGGACCATCTGCCCACAGCCACCTCAGATGTCTCATGATTGGTTTCCCAGACCTCCAATAGAAATATTACCTGCTGTGCCAAGAGTGAGAGCTGAGTTTTCACCCTCGCCTCCATTTTGAGGAAAAAATTAGGAAATGGCACTGGCATAAGAGGGTTTATAGGAGTTCCCTCAGGGAATTATGGAAATTTGACTTCGTCTCCCACAATTTTCCTGAGCTATGAGGTCTTCCAGACTCTGAAAAGCCACTACTTCACAGAGCTGGAAGGGCTTTAGTACTGCACGAGTGTGGACATGAAGTAAAACAGCAACTCTCCTGCACCCAAAACAGCACAGCTAGTGTGGAGACACTGCATAATTGTTTCATTTTTTAAAGTTCTCTGTTTGCAAATAAAAATTATGTTGACTTGAGTCTTTTCTGGAACACTGTTTACAGAGCACCTTGTCCATAAGGAACATTTCAAATCAGAGCAAATTAAGTACTCTCCCAATGTGGTATTAAAATAACAAAGAGCTCCTCAGTACATTTCAGTGGACTGGTGGTTTCCTTTGCCAGCACCTGTGACTCACCAGATGTTAGTGTGGAAAAAAGCCATGAAGCTGAAGTGTGCTTATTCCAACAGTCATTTGACAGATGTTAATGCACAGAACAACAGAACTCATCCCCCGGAGAACAGTGGTTCTTTTTCGTTTTCTTTTCTTTTCTTTTCTTTTCTTCACTGGACAGGAAATGAAGCTATATTCACATCCACTGCAGGGCATAACAACAAATGAAAATATAACCATCTTCCTTAAAAGACGAATCTGGGTTCTTCACTGTGAGGATTGTCATGTCTTTGGAACAGAAGTGTATCTGTTCCTAAAAATCTTCTCTCTTCCCCACCTATGGAACCTAATGTTATCCCACTTTCTGTGTGTTTTCATTCTGAATATAGATGTGACTCTACAGATAAACCCCTTATAAAAACATCATGTTGTGAGTGTGCATATTCTTATTATACATAAACTAATAGTAATATACCTATGCTACTCCTTTGTATATATTCATTATGGATGCTTTTTTGCAGCTCCATGGTTTAGGTTTTTTTCCACTTAAAGCAGGAATTCAACTTTCTAGTTTTGAACGAAGAACAGACTTTCGGGTCAGAAGGGACCATTGTGATCATCTGATCTGACCTCCTGCACATTGCAGGCCACAGAACCTCATCCAGTCACACCTGTAATAGAACGCTAATCTCTGGCTGAGTTACTGAAGTCCTCAAATCATGATTTAAAGACTTTAAGTTACAGAGAATCCACCAGTTACACTAGTTTAAATGCGCAAGTGCCCCATGCTGCAGAAGAAGGTGAAACCGCCACAGGGTCTCTGCCAATCTGACCTGGGGAAAATTCCTTCCCGACCCCAAATATGGTGATCAGTTAGACCCTGAACATGTGGGCAAGACCCACCAGGCAGATACCTGGGAAAGAATTCTCTGTGCTAACTCAGAGCCCTCCCCATCTAGTGGCCCATCTCCAGCCATTGGAGATTTTTTGCTATTGGCAGGTGCCTATGGGTCGCATGCCATTGTAGGCAGTCCAATTATACCGCCCCCTCCATAAACTTATCAAGCTCAGTCTTGAAGCCAGTTAGGTTTTTTGCCCCCACTACTCCCCTTGGAACGCTGTTCCAGAACTTCACTCCTCTGATGGTTAGAAACCTTCATCTAATTTTGAGCCTAAACTTGTTGATGGCCAGTTGTCCATATTGGCCCTTAACTTAAATAACTTCTCTCCCGCACTGGTATTTGTTCCTCTGATGTATTTATAGAGAGCAATCATATCTCCCCTCAGCCTTCTTTTGGTTAGGCTAAACAAGCCAAGCTCTTTGAGTCTCCTCTCATGAAGTAGATTTTCCATTCCTTGGATCATCCTAGTAGCTTTTCTCTGTACCTGTTCCAGTTTGAATTCATCTTTCTTAAACATGGAAGACCAGAATTGCACACAGTATTCCAGATGAGGTCTCACCAATGCCTGATATAATGATACTAACTCTTCCCTGTCTCTACTTGAAATACCTTGCCTGATGCATCCTAGGACCGCATTAGCCTTTTTCACAGCCACATCACATTCATGGCTCATAGTCATTCTGTGATCAACCAATACACCCAGGTCTTTCTCCTCCTCTGTCACTTCCAACTGATAAGTCCCCAGCTTATAGCAAAATTCTTGTTTCCTAAATGCATGACCTTGCATTTTGCACTATTAAATTTCATCCTATTTTTATTACTCCAGTTTACAAGGTCATCCAGATTTTCTTGTATGATATTCCAGTCCTCCTCCATATTGGCAATACCTTCCAACTTTGTATCACCTGCAGATTTTATTAGTGCACACTTACTTTTTGTGCCAAGATCAGTAATGAAAATGTTAAATAAGATTGGTCCCAAGACCGATCCCTGAGGAATTCCACTAGTAACCTCCCTCTAGCCTGACAATTCACCTTTCAGTATGTCCCACTGTAGTCACCCCTTTAGCCAGTTCCTATCCACCTTTCAGTTCTCATATTAATCCCCATCTTCTCCAATTTAACTAATAATTTCTCATGTGGAACTGTATCAAATGCCTTTCAGTAGATTAGATCTACTGCATTTCCTTTGTTTAAAAAATCAGTTATCTTCTCAAAGAAGGAGACCAAGCTGATCTGGCATGATCTACCTTTTGTAAAATCATGTTGTATTTTATCCCTATTACTGTTACCCGTATGTCCTTAACTATTTTATCTTTCAAAATTTGTTCCAAGACCTTGCATACAATGGAGGTCAAACTATCAGGCCTATAGTTTCCTGGATCACTTTTTTCCCTTTCTTCAGAATAGGAACTATATTAGCAATTCTCCAGTCATAGGGTACAAGCCCCGAGTTTACAGATTAATTTAAAATCCTTGATATGGGGCTTGCAATTTCATGTGCCAGTTCCTTTAATATTCTTGTCTGGAAATTATCCAGGTCCCCTGATTTAGACCCATTAAACTGTTTGAGTTTGACTTCAGTATGTCTTCTCCCAAATTATGCCATCCAATCTATGAGTAAAGACTGAATAGTCTGAGGATTTTCTGGTAATTTATACAGCATTTTGAAATTTTGAAGATATTTCAAAATTTAAAAATTTGAAATTGAAAAAAGAAATTGGTTTATTTTTGTGAAATGTTACCGCTGTTTTTTTACCAATTTGTAGAGGGGGCCAATTTAAAAAAAGTAATTACATACTTTAAAGAAGTCAGGAAAACAATTTGAAAAAACTCTTTGCATTTAAGTAAATAAATATCAGTTTTATTTCCCAGTAATTTACATGATACAGCATCCAAAAATTGGTTAGTGAAGAATGGACAATTTAAGACAGCTTGCTTTTTTTTGGATCTGATGATTTTTTGGGTTCCTTTAGCAAATTAATTACTGATTTTTTTGAGATCTGAAAAAATGACTGTTTTTTATATTTAGCAGTATATAAGGGAAAAGCTAATTTTAACATTTGTGGGTTATTTTTTTATTTATTGGCAGTATTTGGCATGCATATTTTTGTTCAGTCACAGTGTTGATCAACAAATGTTTTTCACATGGAATGAATTCTCCAGAATCTATTGTTCTTTTTTTAAAAAATGTTTCTCGTCCTTATCATAGAAAAAACCTTGAAAATATGAAGTGGCTATTGCATTTCCTGACTAGTGATGTACATATCGATGGCTAATACTACTGTAAGGCACATTGTATCAGTGTTTGATGGAAAGTGAGAAAATTGGCATAAAATGATTGTTGCTACTTTTGATTTGTTTATAGGCATTTTTGATACTCATCATCAAAATATCACCATGAATGAACTTAGCCTTACAATGCTACCGTGAGGTAGACAGAAAACTGAAGCACTGAGACAGTAAGCTACTTTCTCAGGTCCCACAGGGAGTTTGCATCAAAAACAAAAAACTAATTACAGATCTCCTGGCTTTCTGTCCTGTGCCTTAACCACAAGCTCACCCTTCCATTATTTTAGGGAATACATGCCTTCAGTACCTAGCTCTGCATCCAGCATTGCTGGAGTCAGTAAGGGTCTGATTCTCTTTTCGGGGTGGTTTTACCCCTGCATAATTCCGTTGATTTCCTTGAAGTTACTTCTCATTTACATTAGTGTATCTGAGAGGAGAATCTTGCTCTCAGTTTATAAAATGAACTTTTAAATGCAACCGGATTGATGTGATATTTATCCCACCAAAAACGTGTGTTTAAATATCTATGATTTTATTGTCCACTTTTTAAAAAAAGAATACCTATTAGCTCCACTTGGTCTGCGGCTTCCCCAGCTAATTGGCAAGAATGACCCAGTACAAAAAGAATAATGCATCAGTTATTGTGGGTCTGATTCTAATCCCAGTTATCATAATGGTAAGCTTCCCACTGATTTCAGTGAGAACAGAATTGGGCCCTACATTAATGTTTTCTAAAAATGATGCAATTTAAACTAACTATAACATCTGGGCTCTGATTTGCTTCTCATTGACACTATTATAAATAAAGAATCATTTCAGTGAAGTTATTGGAATTACAACAAATTATTAAAACTGGTGTGACAGAGAATCAGATCTTTGATTTTCTTGTTTGTGTAAAGCACTCAATCTCTTCATAGGTAATTAAAATGGTGGATCCATAATACACAGTTATTCATGGACATCCTCTATTTAGCTATGTCAAAAATCTGTTGAAGATCTGCTCTAATTTGCTCATACACACTAACACCCTCCCTGCAAAAAGCCTTTGTTAATTATTTCAGAAATGCAGATTCCTCCCTTCAAATCTTTTCTAGAAACAGAATAGCACCAACATAGACTTCACCTTCTGGCTTTTCAAACCTTAAACTGTACTTCAAATGCAATTGCTACCTGGGCCACAAAAATAAATTCTCACACAATCTGCATTTACAAATGCTTAACCCTGTGTACAACAGTGACTGTTGTATAACAATTCAACTTGCTCTGTTTCTCTCTGGAATAATTGTACAAGCAGGTCTCTCCCTGACTACCACAGAAAGAGCAGACAAGCTGTGTGGGTGGTCTGGGGCTAGGGAAGCCAGAGCTGTGAAGGAATGAATGACCTCATGGATTCAGATGTCGGCTTTATGAATCCATGGGTCTCCTCCACAGTGGCATACAGCATTTGATACAACGTTCATCCACAAAACTAATGGTACAGCACATGTATAAAAAGTAATTAAGAGGACAGAACTGTTTATCAAAGTTTCCTTGTTGACATACTTACAATATTATTGTGTTCATTATCATTTGTTAAAATATAACACCATATATGTGCACATCTTGACAGACATAGGCCCCAATCTTGCAATCTTATTAACTAGTGTGGATGTGGGAATCAGTGTGATCTCATCACTCTCCAATCTGCACTGCCCTGGGAAGTCAATTAGGTTCTGCATAAGTGAAGGGGTTCCTGCTAATGGTGTCACCTGCAGGATCATGACCACAGAGTAAGAGATGCTCCCTGCCCTAAACAACTCATGATATAAGATAGACAAGAGAGCCAAATAAAGACAAGACACAGATCTATAATTCAAGAAAGGATCAGCATGCAAGCTGATTGGTGAGGGGAAGAGAGACACAATGGGTTTTAAGCAGAGATTGGACAGGAGCAGTGGGAGATGGGCCCAAGTGCAAGGGACAGCATGACAGGAGAGGCAAAGCCACACGAGTGAGGAAGTCATGAAGGGAGCAGTAATTTTTATACCAATCACAATACCTCGTGGCACAAGCACAAATGTTAAAATCTATAAGAATCATAATTCAAACTCATTATCATGGGACTTATTTTCAAAAGTGCAAGTTTTCCTATGCAGCCATGTGTGCAAAGGTCAGAATTGACAGGGACACTGTTATCCCATCCGGTAAGAAAAGAAAGGAAAAGAAAAGAAACTAGTGAACTGCAATCAAGATGCTTCACTACCAAGGAGCATGTAAAGATGCAATAAGAACTGTTTTCAGAGTAGCAACCGTGTTAGTCTGTATTCGCGAAAAGAAAAGGAGTATTTGTGGCACCTTAGAGACTAACCAATTTATCTGAGCATAAGCTTTCGTGAGCTACAGCTCACTTCTTTGCTAGTATCATGTAGCTACTCTACAATTAGACCAAAGCCAAGATGCCAAAGAGCACTGCAGACATCCTTCTCTGGAGACGCAATTTAACATGAATGCTTGTTGTGTTGTAATATCAAAGGAAATTGATCTTGCATATTCCCTAGAAATCTTTAGACTCTCATGATATGGGTTTCCGTGCTGCAGCTCAGGTTACAGGCGGAACATTGCAAGCATGATATTAGAGATCCTCACTCCCTCCTTGGCTTTGGAATACTCTACTGGAGTTCTGGCTGCTGACCAAGAATGGGATGTGTGGGGTAGAGTGACTCTGAGCATAACATGCCTCTTCCTGGAAGAGGGCCTACTTGAAAGGATTCCCATCAGATTGAAGATGTGAGCAGATACAGGATTGGTATGGCACCAGGATCTAGGGTCCTTAGATGGTCATCCCATTCAGAGTGAATGACAGACTGTGAACCACAGCAGCTGCACTTTCCATCCCCTCTAGAAGGAGGGAGATCTAGTGATAGTAATGTGGTCTGCTAGAAAATGTGCTTGCTTTGGCAGAGAAGATTGACAGTGATTTATTTCGCTGAAGGAGCAGAGATGCATCCCCAGCAGTTAGAAAGTGTTCAGAGAATCGAGTTTTTACAGTGCTGTTGACAATTCTTGCTGACATGTCCAGGGTAACAAAATTATGAATAATACTTAGAATTTATACAAGGTAAATTGATGCAGTCTAAACAGAAATGTGTATCTGGAGAGACTTGTTTCTGACTTATACTGTATATGATCCAAAGTTGGTATCACTGTAATAGGTTCTGTTTAGGGAACTGTCATGCCAGGTCAAAAGCTAGCAAATGACAATGTTTCATCATCCTCTTCTGAGCTGAAGTAGCAGCCTGGACAAAGGGTGGTTGGTCAGACTGTGCCATTTATTGGCTGTAAATGTAATGTTTTAAGGTACAATTAAAGTTTTAAAAACCCAGCCTTTTGGTCCCTCTTAACTGATGCCTTTTTTCTTTTCCATGAGACAACAAATGTTTTGCAGCTTGGTTCTCAAATACCTAGCCAGCTGGCTCATATGCAGAGTAGGAGTTGTTGTTATTTGGCAATTTCCTGATGGATGATCTATTCGTGGTCACAGATCAGAGAATTTATATTCATGCTGTGGGATCATTTACAACTAAATGTCTCAGCCTTTTCATGAGGAGCCACAACCACCGTGTGTCTACTGCAATCCAGCCAGCGTAGCATGAAAGCCAACAATGTCAAAGAACCCTATATTCTTTCTTTAACCTCAGATGTACTAGTTTTGTTATAACAATAGTTTGTCATAGAACACCATGTACAGTACAGAAAGGTAAATTCATATAACTATTAATAAGCATATGACAAATATTTCCTTTAGAAATAACAATTTTTCTTGATTCTCTTTCTAGTCACACAAATCAGCAATTTGCAGTGGAGCTAGCAGTAGGTGTTAAATTTTGTGGTTACATGAGGTACAGTTCATATTCTAATTTGCCATTCACATATTTTTTAAATCAACTTCTCAATGAAAACCTGCAGTTACAGGTGCACCTCAGATAGCAGAACTAATAATCCAGCATAATTTATTTATTGAAGATCTAACACCTCAAGACAAAGTGTTGCTGGCATTCAGTTAATATTTTCCACCTTTTCTTTCGGTAATTTCCTAGCTTTCTATAGACAAAGAAAATACTGCAAAAATAATTACACCCACAGCTCCAAAACCACTACTTAGCACATAGTGAACTAATTTAAACCTGGGCAATTTGATTCCATCTTTTCCCTCATGTGAAGCAGATGCTTTGCCAAGTCTGCAAGCTGGACAAAAAAGTAGAACAGTAGCATGTGAGCACATTCCTTAAATCTAGATGTAAATTATGCCCATACAGTGGTATAGCTCAGTGTGTGTATATAAAAATATAACATAAAGATAGGAAATATTTTCTATATATATCTTTTCCTAACATAGGGAAACAAATTAATGTCACAACCTGACCACTGTATGTTTACAATTTCATTCCAGGCCATTTCATAGTCACAAAATGTTGCTGTATGTGTGTGTTTTGTGAAATAATGATTTTGTATCAAAACATTCAATTTTAAAAATGTTTTGGTGAAAATATTGATCCTTTATTGTAACACACTTTTGGAACTGGAAATTTAGAATATCAAAGCTTTTGCTGAAAAAAGAGGTCCAGTCTTTAACATGAGAGACTAAGTCCTACTGCAGCTTCCTATTCATAATGAAGCAAAGTTGGCCATAATAGGTAAGAAGAAACAACCAACTCCTGAAAAAATGTGCTAGTTCATTGATCAATTTACATCTCAATATACCCTTGCAAGCCAAGATTTGCTTTGCTTTTTAATCTTCACACTGTATCACAGTTAGAGGTTAGACTTACTAACAAAGCAAAATACACAACAGTACCTTTCTAATACCACAACACGTGGCTTGCAATAGGACTGTAATAACAAACTCTTCACTCAACAAAAGTCAAGGTCCCAGGTTTTTAAAAAACAGATTACAAAGAACACTTTCTAACACAATCAGCTTGTCTCAACCAAAATTTAATGCTAGTTAAGAAAAATACTTGCAGCTTGGATGCAACTGCCAGCAGACCAGGCCCTTCTGCTTTGGGTGTTGTTTTGGGGCACCTAACTGACTGGTGATTCCCTTTTTCTGGTGGTGACTGTGGGCTGTAACTTAACCAAATCTGAACTAAAAGAGCAACATTTGGGTTCTCGAGAGGAAAAAAGGAGTTAATCAACTGTTGGGTAGGCTGTGCCGAAACAAACAGGACAGAAGTCTGTCAGCAACTCTGGGATATGTGAGAAGTGATTGCCTGAGGAAAAGAGGTGAAGGAATTCACTTTATGATGTTTCCTTAATTCATATGAGTACAATAGCAGATCCAGCTGCTATGCTTTATTTTATTGTTTTATTGCCAGCTCTAGCCTTCATTGGACATCGACCATAAGTGAAGTCAGAGGCAAAAGAGTAAGCAAAGTAACTCAGACTAATGGCCCCACCTGTGAGGGCTGAGCACTCTCAACACTCCTTGAAGTCACGAAGAACCTTGCTAGCAATAACATGACATGTTTAAATACAGTTATATCTAATGTGGTTCTGATATCACCCAGTGTGGACAGGGTCTCAATTTTGAAATCCTAACAAACAAGGAACGTGTGGAAATTTCAAATCACGCATTCAGTTGTCAGGGCCCTGCAGTTTTACCAGTAGGACTAGCCTTCAGTTTAACAAATAAGGAGCTGGAAGGCACAGCTACAACACCACCGGTTTTCGTGATACCGTAAAAGCGTGATTCACTCTTTCTGTGCGGATAGGATTGCACTGTGTTTTAACTTTGTTCCTGATCCATGTTACAGCCTTGAGGCCTGATTCTGATCTGAGGAATTTCACTGAAGTCACTTTAGGCTGTGGCTACATTAAGCTCTTATTTAAAACTATCCAATGTTGCATTATGGTGGGTGCAGCTCCATTGGTAAGACTAGTGATGGTGTTAATAACCTGTGGTTTTGCCACGGTCTCATCTAACTTTGTTCAGAACAGGTCTAGCTAGCAAAGTTAAAATCCCCAGTGATCACTAGCTCCTCCTTTAGACTAGCATTGCCACCATTGCTTCCATCAGAGGAGCTGACTAGTGGTCATGCAACAGTGAGCAATGTTAAGAGCAAGCTAAATGTATATACAGCTCTTATGGTACTGAACCTCGCCTCACTACACTGGTTTTATAGTGGTGTCACTCTGTTGTCATCACTGAAGTTCCTCAGACGCAGCTGTGGGCTAATTTAGTTGTACTATTTATGTACTTCACCTTGGATGCTGTTAACCTTTGCACACTTATGTATGTACATGAAAGCTCAACTTGCGCATGTATCAGAGGATTTACTGAACTAAACTGGGCATATTTACTCTTTGAAAATCTAGGGTTAGGGGCCATATTATTCCCTTATGTGACTCTAGTGTCTTCAGTGGAGTTGCACCTGTAAGCAACCCACAAGAGCTGAATCTGTTCCAGGAGACCAAATTCTGCCCTAATCTATATCCTATGAAACCACACTGAAGTCAAAGTAGTTGCATGGGATGTAAGTTATGACAGAATAAGGCACATGGTCAGACAGACTCCTAGAGTAACTGGCCATCAGTGTGTGCCATTACCTGATTTGCATCAATGGGTCTGAATCCAAGTATGTGGGAGAAGAACTTTTCTTTTTTCTGATCATTAAACTAACCAACAGAGGTGTAAGTGCATTTCAAGACCAAAGACCTATATAACCTTTGCAAACAAGTATTCAAAATTCTCCAACACTCCAACCAGTCCAGGGAGGATGGAAGAAAAGTTATATTTTTTCCAGCATTCAGACTGCAACAATGAAGGCCAGCATTTCCTTGATTCAGAAAATGATACTCAATTTTTCTCTTCCAAAATTATATGAATTTCCTCATGGGGTTCTCCAGGAAGACTGTTCAGCAGAATACTGTTCTCATAATTTTCTTCCCTAAAGGCCTGGTCCTTCAGATCTTACTCTGGCAAAAGTCCCACTGACTTTAACAGACATTTTGCTTGAGTCAGTACTGCCCACTGTGCCCTTAAAGAATAATATAATCTCTACAGTACCCATAGATAGAGAGCTGCCATGAAGTCCTCAGCTGTTCTTTCAAGTTAAGCTGCTCCCTTTTAGCAATTTAGAAATCTATGGGGTGGACAAACTGACTCTGAGACTAGCCACATGTCCCAAAAGCCTAAAGCACCCAAGAGATCTGTCTCAATCTGCTAAATGTCCACACATCTTATCTTTCAGTCAGCACTATGATAAACAAGGTAGTGTCTAGATGGACCTTGTGGCTCTTACCTTGGGCAGCTGATTGCTTTACAAAAAGTATTTGTTGGCCACTTCATAGTGTTTAAGAGATGGTTGAGTCTTCGGAGAAACCTTAGATAAAGATGAATAATAATATCGTGGATTCATTTTGTGCTTTTCATCCCAAAGGATCCAAAAGCACATATCTTACATATGAGTTACTTCACCAACCAATAAATGCAGTCATCTCTAGGGGGAAATGTTGCAGCTGTTTAATAATGCACAGCCACACTGCATACTAGTTCAGGACAGGAAGTGGAGGGTAGCATAGTCAATTGATACGGCAGCGGGGAGCCAGGCAGGCAGAATATAATTATTTGATTTGGAATTTAGCCAGAGCATGGGGATTAACACTTCTAGTTTGGAGAAAAATGCTACGTGTTGATCATGCCTTCATTTTTCATCTCATCCAAAGCACTATATACAGGGCTCTCTTAAAACTATGCTCAGGAATTGGTTTAGTTTTGAAACAAAGGGAAGAATGAAAAGGAGTTCTTGTGGCACCTTAGAGACTAACCAATTTATTTGAGCATGAGCTTTCGTGAGCTACACCTGTTGATCACTTTAGATAAGCTATTACCAGCAGGACAGTGGGGTGGGAGGAGGTATTGTTTCATATTCTCTGTGTGTATATATAGTCTGCTGCAGTTTCCACGGTATACATCTGATGAAGTGAGCTGTAGCTCACGAAAGCTCATGCTCAAATAAATTGGTTAGTCTCTAAGGTGCCACAAGAACTCCTTTTCTTTTTGCGAATACAGACTAACACGGCTGTTCCTCTGAAACCTGTCAAAAGGGAAGAATGTCACCTATGCAGTTACCAGTCCTACTTGGTTTATAAAAAGAGGAGCTTACCAGACTGTCCTTGTGCTTTTAAACCGGGGACAATTTCCTATATCTAACAGAGGAAAATAAACTCCTCTAGACTAGGGGCTGGGGATGAAGATTTTCACTGCTACCGGCAGAATTCAAAGGTGACAGAAAGCAAGAGGGTGTTTTAGGAATTCAGGAAATAAGTCCACAGTCCTAAGCACAAGGAGAAAGTGTTCCAATAGAAATTCCTGATGACTACCTGAACAATCATCAGCTAATATAAGAGTTTATCTCAGAGAGAGCTTGTCCTATTTACACACTTATGGGTTTGAGCTGAGGCTTTGCTGTTGGGCAGAAAGTTAAGCAAACTCAGAACAGAATGCTGTTTCCTACTCAGGCACTTGAAATTAGTTCCTGAAGAGCAGGAATTATGTATAGTGGTTGTGGGAACTGACCAGCCAACTTCCCTTTGTGTAATGTCACAATGGCGCAACATCACAGCAAAACATCTAAATGCAACACAGTGTCATAACACAACATCACAATAGTTTCCATCTCACTAGATTTCCAATGTTCAGGTTCAGCCTGGTAGACTGGGTCAGAAAGATTCACTTTTCCACCCATGCTGTTTGCCCAACCCTAATAATGGAAGATAGTGGAAGATAAATTAGAATCATACTGAGTTTTAAAAATTAGAGCACTTGCCTATGATGCTAAAAATAACATAATAAAAAGTAAATAACATTGCATTTTATAGATTGAGCTACATATTAAACAATCTGTTCGATTTTTTTTCTTAGCATGGGTCTAGCTGGAAATTTAAATCTTTTCCCTTATGAAATTCTAGCTGAGGAAGAATGAAAATTGATTTAATAATGATTAGTTATGGTTTAATATGCCAGATCAGAACACTCTCATTTTTCATTCTGGAGCTCAGGGTGAAAGAACCAAAGGGGAAAAAAGAGAAGATTGAATAAGCATCAAGTGAATTGTTCCCATGCCAAGAGAAGTAAATGTTCCCGATCTTTATTATAGAATATTAAGAATCCATGACAAAAGCAAGGAAATGAGAGAACTAACAAAGGTAGAGAATAAAAGAGGGCATTTTTGTTATGGCTGTAGGTCAGGCACCTAAGCAGATAAAATGCTAGCTATTCGTTTCTGGAGATCATGTTCTTAGGCCAGTTTGAAGTTCCAAGAGTATGAGTCCTGTTTTGATAGACTTCATGCCTGGAAGTAACAGGATGAGTTCATACATAAATATATGAACTTGTTATAAAACATGGAGAGCATGGTCTGCATGCCTGATATTGTGTGTAGGATTCCTGCTGCCATTTTCCATTACTCACTGGTGGAGGAGTTGGGCAGCACCAAAAGGGGCGAGTAGCAGTAATCTGCTCCCTTAAAAGGAGTGAAGTAATCTCTCCTTGGAGAAAGGAAAGAACTGAGAAGGAATTGTGATTCAAAATGCATCCTCTGGTCTGCTCTTGGGGCAACTGCATCTTAGTCATGGCAGATTGTAACGTTACAATCTAACCCTAAGCAAGGAAACTGTTAGAGGCACGATTGCTTGAAATGGTTGGTTGCCTTGCAACAGTCTAGCATGTTGCGCACAGAACACTTTACAACTGCTGTCATACTGGTGTGTTTTGGGACTCCTGTAGCATACCTATGTCATAATTCCCAACACTGTTTCTGGGAGCAGGGGCTTTTGCATAATTTCAAATGTGTAGCACTTGCACTGTATGAGATAGATTAAGGGCTTCTCTTAATGGGACCTAGATAAGATATCATAATTATAGGCACATTATGAATGCAATATAGTGGTAGGTGTAGCTGCTATGCTTTTTGGCTTCCTGTCCATAGTAAGGAGAAATCATTTGTGCAGTGTAAGCTAGATCTGTGCCAAAGACGCACACCCATGTATTGCAACCTAGCATTACAAGTAACGTGTGTAAAATGCCTGAGATGGCTGTTTGTGTATATTGTGCACGTATTCAACCTACTTCAAGGAGTGGTTTCTTGCAATACATAGATACAGCCACACATCTGTTTTTATTATCTCAGCATCCCTTTAATGCTATCTACTCCAAGAATACTGAAGTTACTTTGGGTCTAATTTGCAACCCTTTGTCCTGCTCAATCAGGTAAGATTCTCACTCAAGTCAATAGAAGTTTTGCAGTGGGATTGGGTCCTCTTCCTTTTACTTTAGATCAGTTCTGTTAAAGCTGTTGCAGTTTGGTTCCTTCAGGCATTTGCTCAGACAACTATAATTTTTTACTCAACAAACTTTTGAAAATCCACTCAGCTAATCTTTTAGGCCCTGATTCAGGAAAGTACTTGAGCACGTGCTTAAAGCTGAGCACGTGCTTAAGTGGTTTCCTGAATAGGAACACTTTCCTGAATTGAGTCTTTAATAATGACATTTTAGATGAGCATAAACTGCAATTTAATATTTAAAAGGACACAAAGGAAAATATGGTTGGTAGAGAACTAAATCTTGTGAAAAACACACTTGATGCATATTAAATTAAAAATAGGTCATTAGGTTTTGGGACTACAGAGTGCTGAGTGGTTCCTGTAAGGTTCTGAGTGTTCCTAGGACCCAATGACATCAAGCATGCTGAGCGCCTTGCCAGACCAGGCTTCAATTGTACGACATTTTAAAACATGCCTGCTATGACACTAGAGAATTGTATAATTTAAGATCTTCTTTTGTTCATGTATAGGACACACTTACTTCAGTCTGATTGTTATATGGGAAAGGGAGATTGAAAATAATAGTCCAAAGTTGAATAACATTTCCCACTTCATTTTTTACAGATATAGCTGTAGGAACTGAGCTTCAGAACAAACATACTACTTGTAACCTTTGATTTATGTGTTCCCAATTAGTAATTTAAAGATAAGGAATAAAATCAAACTGAATTCTTTACAGTTTGAGCCTCCAGAGTAGTTACAAATAATTTAATTTAGTGGAGGGCTGTGAATGACCCAGTGAGTGATAAAATTAAAGCCTATTTAATATAAAATAGTTAGTGCAAACAGGCATTACAATATAGCCATACACTGTGTGATGGGTTGGATCACAGAAACCCCCTTGGGGCTGCCAACTGATGTGTCAAGACTAATTCTGCCCCTGCTTTCCCTGCCAGCTTGGGACTCCAGAGCCCTGCCTGGTTGTGCCAGACACACTTGCTGGCCACAAACACAAACCCAGGTCTGAACCACGTTCCACAAACTGCAGGCTTAACTGAAAGCAGCTTATGAAGTGTTCCTGTATTTAATACTCAGATACCCAACTCCCAATGGGGTCCAAACCCCAAATAAATCCATTTTACCCCATATAAAGCTTATACAGGGTAAACTCATAAATTGTTTGCCCTCTATAACACTGATAGAGAGATATGCACAGCTGTTTGCTCCCCCCACCCCCAGGTATTAAAACATACTCTGGGTTAAATAATGAGTAAAAAGTGATTTTATTAAATACAGAAAGTAGGACTTAAGTGGTTCCAGGTAATAGCAGACAAAACAAAGTGAATTACCAAGCAAAATAAAATAAAACACACAAGTCTATGCCTAATACCATAAGAAAACTGAATACAGATAAAACCTCATCCTCAGAGGTGTTCCAGTAAGCTTCTTTTTACAGACTAGTCTCCTTCTAGTCTGGGTCCAGCAATCACGTCCCCCTCCCATGTTTACTGTTCTTTGTTTCAGTTTCTTTTAGTATCCTTTAGGGGTGGAGAGGCTGTCTCTTGAGACAGCTGAAGACAAAATGGAGGGGTCTCCCAGGGGCTTAAATAGACTTTCTTTTGTGGGTGGAGACCCCCCTCCTCTCTCCTATGCAAAGTCCAGCTCCAAGATGGAGTTTTGGAGTCACATGGGCAAGTCACATGTTCATGCATGTCTCAGTTTTTACAGGCAGCAGCCATTGTTCACATGTTACCTTGAATGTCCTCAGGTAGACTTCTTGTGTAGATTGGAGCCTTTCAAGATCATAGAATATCAGGGTTGGAAGGGACCTCAGGAGATCATCTAGTCCAACCCCTTGTTCAAAGCAGGACCAATCCCCAATTTTTGCCCCAGATCCCTAAATGGTTCCCTCAAGGTTTGAACTCACAACTCTGGGTTTAGCAGGCCAATGCTCAAACCACTGAGCTATCCGGTCCCTTAAGTGTTTCTTGATTGGGCACTTAAGTTGCACATTTCTCTCTAAAGAAGCTGACCAAATGCCTTACTAAAACCTACTTAAAATCGAACAAGTACACAGCCAATATTCATAACTTTCAATACAACAATGACACATGCCTACAAATAGGATGAATATATTTAGTAGATCATAACCTTTGCATAGATATGTTACATGGCATATGTAACATAAAACATATTCCAGTTATGTCATATGTACATTCATAAGCATAATCCCATAAAGCACTGTGGGGTGCAAAGTCACACATTGCATTTATACTCACATTCTAAGATGAAATGATGCATGCCGGGGTGATCAGCCCCTGAATGAGAAGAATGGGAATAATCTTTTCTCTAACAATACTTGATTGTGCCTAGGCACACCTAATCTAAAATTAGCATTTTTACAATCAGTTACAATAACACCCCCTAATTAATTAGGATTATGCCAGCTTTTTACCATATCTATATTTCTGCAGCCATAATTAAAATACCTTCTACTCCCTCATTGGTTATTTAATGTTAAGCTCATCTTTAATTGACATCTGCGTGAATGCCATACCAAAAGCTATTAATATAGCTAGCATTTTCCAAAAATTAACATTTTATCTAAAACACTTGTAAAAACCAGTTAGAAACACAACACGTTTACAGCATGACCTGGGATTATGTCCTAACTTCTCTCTACCTTGCCTCTGAGCTGTCTCACTTCGCTCAGATGTTACCAGGATTCTTCTGACTAATGTCAAGCCTATTTCTAGGAAATAGATTTTTGGGCCTACTTACATTTCAACACATTTTATATAACATAAGTATTTTGCTATATACTGACGGCAGCACTGACAACTGGGAACACTCTGACAGTCTTAAGCGAGTCTACTCTTGCACTATGCTTTGTAGTGCTTGCAGAATCAAGCCCTTGGGTAGTATTATCTTTCCTCCAAAGACAAGAGAAGTTTCATGAGCCCTTTAACAGCAGGCATTTGTCACATGATACCTTGAACAGTCTTCCAAATGTCAGCTGTAATGTAACACTCTTCAGCTAAGACAATAAATTGGTCTAAATTTAGCAGGAGAAAGACACCTGGCTCTGAACGTGGTTCTACAAGGAAGAAATAAAGTGTAGTATGTCAGGAAATCTTGATTAATATTTTTTCCCTTTGGACTTAATTTTGCCATTCTCTCATCAGGTGTGTTGATGGACGCTGGTAATATATAGCCCTGATAATTACCCCAGATTCCAATGCTGTCCTTCATCAGGGCCTGTGATGAAATCTGAGTGTAGGCCATGATCCTGGCTGCCAGACTGGAATGTGACTGAGGCTGAAAGCTGACACCAGCTCACTAGGAAAAGGACTGTGCATGAAGGCTGTATCCAAGACAACAGAGTATTTTCCATGTGATGCATTTATGCAGTAGGGTTAAAGTTCTGTGAAAGCAACAGCTGTTGCAAAGCCATTGTGCTTAGAACTGTAATATGTGTATTACTCATTTAGCACTCCATTTGGGAGAATTCTGAAAATGGTTGAAACATTTGAAGCAGAATTCCTTGCTCTATGAGATACTTTTTAAAAAATATGTTCCATGCTCAACTGTTTCAAACAGAGTGAGTTTTCTACTGCTTCTTCTACTGCTCATTTTTTCTCTAAAGTTGACTTTCATGTTAAGAAATTAATGGTTCAAGTATGATCAGCTTTGTTCCTCAGTTTATCCCTCTTAAACTGAACCATCTGCTAGAAAGCTATAATCTCACTAGATGTGCGCGCACTCACATATGTTGGCGCATAATGTCGGCAACCAAAACCTGCTGCCACAATTACCATTCATCCATGCTTTCCAGCTCCCATTCTCAATTTAGTCAACTTCTCCCCTGCTAATGTTTTCTATTCCTGCATAGCCACTACCTGACCCTGTTCTTGTGGTCCCACTTTCTCTGACCCCAACACCCTTCCACATAGGTGAAATGGTTTTGAGTTAGAAACTACAAGACTTGGGCAGAACGGGGACTTCTTCCTTCACAAAGGCCTTATATTTTCTTGTGCGACCTTTCTCACCATGTCAAGACTATTATGCAATTAACTGTTAAGTAGGAAAGAAGAGAATTCTGTAAGGACCAAATCTTGTCTCCTCACCAAGCTGAAGTGCAGGAATTTTGCTTAGGAGTACTCCATGCTGCCCAGCAGCCACACAAGTCTCCTCCATATAGGGGAGGCAGGTGGATCTGTCTAGCTACAAATATGCTAGCCATACCATTGCTTCTCTCTGCAAAAGCATAAAAAAAGACCCTCATTGAGACAGACTCTACGGTATTCAAAGAATGCTCACTTCATGTATAAGATCTGGGTGTTTTCTCTCCCCTTCAGTTAAAGTTTGCAAATTTCCTTTTTCCAAAAAAGTAAACACTTCTATGTATTATTTATTTGCTAAAATTCTCTCTCTTTTAACTCCTTCTCTTTTAAGATAAAGGGAAGCCTGGGCAATGCTAGAAGAATCCCCTCAGAAAGCAAGGCTGCAACAATTAGGTGCCTTACATGCTGCATTTATTTTTCCCTCTTTTCCTTTCTCTCTTTTCCTTTCTACCTCTTATTCCAGTCTCTCTGCATTTTTTTCCACCCTGCTCCATTTTAGACCCTATCTTTTCACTTGATGTTTTACCCTCTGTCTCTATCTCTGCTCCCTTTTCAGAGATGCTCAAAAGAAGAAAACATTTGAATCTGAGTTGGATTTTGAGTTCACTTGAAATTAGGCCAAATGAATCTGTCCATTCCAGGCAAGTGTACTGGTAGAAAATTACTCTTCCACCCAGATTGCACTCCAATATCTGGAGACAGCTTCTTCTAATGGACTTGGTTGAAGTGTGAAAGCAGATTCTCCATCCTTCATCTAGCAGCTGCTGTCGTCACAAGAGTCCAAATTCCAAAAGAATGGCTAAACATTCCTTTAAAGCTATTTGAGAATGGTTTCAGGAATCCCAGTTCCCACTTCTCTCAAGCCTGATAAGTAAATGGGGGGCTTGAGAGAAGTGAGTTACTTACACATATAAACTCACAAATACACAAAAGAGGGGAGAAAGAAAATGTAATACCATTCCTTCCTCACCTCCCCAAAACCCCTTAAATTTGCAGATATGATTAAGATAATTGGTTTGAAGATTAATTATAATCATATGAATATGTATGGGAAAAACTTAATGATTTACACATGTTCTTATGTTTTGGAAAAGATCACTCAAACGCATGTCTGAACATTCTCAGAGAGAGAGCGAGCGAGAGAGAATTAATGCACAGGCTTGATTCACTCCCACTTTGTTAATGGTGTAAATTGCACACTCTGCCCCTGGGGGAGTGGAAGTTGCAGGGTTTTTAGTTCTGCTGCCAGAATCTTTGTGTGTTAAGCATGCTGTCTTGCAGCAGGCCAGGCTACTACAGTCCCTTGTCTCAGTTTCCCTCTGAGTGTCAGAAATCAACTCACACTTTAAAACAATATTCCTCCTCTCCTGGGATCTAAGCTTTTAAACACAGTCCAGCTCCCAGATGAGCCACCATACAGCCCTTCCCACTTTAGGTTCAGGGCTCCGTGATTTCCTTCTAAGGACTGTGTTATTCTAGAGCTGGCCTCCGTGCTCAGCAAACTGTCTCCTTAAGTTCAGGGTTTTCACAGCGATCTGTCTGGAGACTGTGACTTGGCTGAGTTCTTCCTCACAGTGGGCTCCCCTTGACTGGGTATGGAGCCTCCTTTATGAGCTACCTGCCTAGTCATCCTACCAGTCCCTTGACCTTCCCAGGTGGGTCTAATTATCCTAAACACCAGTCTAGGCTGGCTGGGAGAGAGGGGAGCCTTGTCCCACCCATTCCAAAAGGCTCCTAGTCCCAGGCTTGAAAGGAATAAAGGCCTGGGCTTTCCTACTCCTTCCACCTCTGAGGCACTTACTATTGCCCAGGACCATCTTCCTCTCTCACACTGTCTGTTTTGATTATTCCTTTTGTTGCCGGCACCCAGTGCCGAGAGGCTGAACAACAGCTTGAGTGGTTCATTACCCGGTGTGCTACACCCAATAATCACAACGGGGTGGAGAAGCAGAAAAGTTCATTTGCAGCTGCAAAAAGGTACAGGGAGAATAAAATCTCAAATCCTGCACACAGAGCAGGAAGTTACACAGGCTTTTATACATCCTTTTTCCCAGCATATTTATCCAATAGCAAGCTGCCTCAAGTATCCATATAGCCAGCCAATCCAGTTCCCAGCTAGTTCCCTGATTCTCTGTATCATTTGTTAAACTCTACATAAAGCTGCTTTATTCAGCATTGTTCTTCCATATCTCCCCTGTTTTGCCTTGCTTAATTTCAGGTTGCAGATTCTCAGCATAACTGCTGTGTGTGCCTCCAGGCGGGGGGGCCAAGGACACTTGGGCCTAGTACGCAGAGCTGCTGCGAGTGCCTCCAGGGGGGCCAAGGACACCGGGGCCTAGTGCGAGGGGGCTTCATCGACACTCGTGGTCTTCCATCCCCTCGAGTTACCTAGTGGCCATGCCCCAGTGTCCCCAACACTTTGGTGCTTCATCCGCCTTCCCTGGAAAGGGGTACTGGCCTCTCAGGCTACCTCCTGGGGCCTTAAAAGGCCAGTGCTAATTACAATCCCCAACAGATTGTGGACAAACTACAAAAAGTTGTACCTTAAACCTAGGGGCTAAGGGCCAAATCTCCAAAAGTAACTTCTGACTGTGGATATTTCAATTTGGAAGGTGGGGGGAGAAGAGTTTCTCAATATGGGCATTCAAAATTTGAGGCATTCAGAATTAGAGGATATTTTGAAATAGGCCCAAATGTGTGATATTATTTGGTTCAGTTGACTAGGGGCTGAACTACTATTAATTATATTATATAGAATTTATTATTCAGCTGAAGGGTGCAATTTTCAAAAATGCTCTGTGTTGTCCTAACTCTGCTGCCCACTGGAGTCAATGGAAGTTTTATCACTGACTCCAGTGAGAGCAAAATAAAGTCAACACTGAGCATTTATTTCAAACTCCACCCTAAATGTTTAGTCAACCTTCATCTTTGTTTTAGGAAAGTAACATATTTGTATTTTTTATTATAAATCCAAAGAAACAATAATGATATTTAATAGACATATTTATTTTTAAAATAAGATCAGATATGAAATTATACTCACAACATCACCAAAAGAAGGGTTCTATTATTCTATCTGTTTGACAATTCTTTGCCTCTATACAGTTCTTAGTTTTATATCAGAGACCGTTAAAAGGACATTGTACCTTTTCTAAGCCCCAACTTACATTTAGGCTTGAAAGGATTAGATTTTTTTTTTTAATCAGAAAATCTTGGTAAATGTTGATTTCACCATACATGCAGAAACCAATGAAAAAATATTTCCATCGATAATAATCAAAATGTATAGAGAGGCAAAATAAGCAAAGTGCTGCTTGAGAACTTATTAGAGTTTTGTTTAAGCATATTTACTTTGTATATTTTGACATTTTAATGTTTAGAAATCTTTAACTTTTTGAATCTCAGTATCAACTGTCACTAAAGAATCATTGTCTGACACTTCCCATTGTCTGACTCTCCCATCATTTTCTGAAACTGTGAAAATGTAAATCAATAAAAACTGAAAAAATGCTTAAAAATAATCGGATATTCTCCATTTACATTATTTTTTAAAAATGAATTATTCCAAGCCTAGTTATATTAATCCCCATTGTTATGGATTTCACTATAACAGCCCTTTGAAACACTCAAAATGCCTGGCTTTCAAATAGATTATGATCAAGAGGGAGAAGTGTATTGTTTACATCACAATGCAGCATCAGTGAAGGTATAGTATATGCATAAGCCAAATGAATGCATATGCGTCAGTAGTTCAATGTAACCCAAATTATTACAATGAATACCAAATAGATCTATAGTGATGGAACATGCAGGTACCAGGCTATGTCAGATGGCCCATCATTTGGTATTCATTGATTCACAATATGGTATGTTTGATAGATTGGCAGTACTCAAGATAGAATATTGCCTCGTGGGGAAGGATGGAGATGGGAAGAGGGATTCAAAGATACCTAACAGCCTGGCACTGATCCATTGAAAAAAGGAAAGAGTTTCATACAGACTCACCATTTGTCTTTGTTATTAGGAAATAAATCAGCCTTTGTTTTTTTCTGGACAAAGTGAAGGAATGTCATTATGACTAATAAATTGTGGTGTTACAAAACAATCAGGATATCTTCCCATTTAAATCTGAGTAACTTTGATTGTTTGGAATTTAAATTTTAGTCCACTGCAAGGAAACAAATGTCAGCGAGGGCTCTTCATTGAAATTCTAAATCTGAGCTAAAAGCAGACATAAAATAAACAGAGGACGATAAATCCATGGAAATCCTATAGTTTCATGTCTCATAATAACCTTTTTCTTATGAAGATGTTAAATCCTATACTCCTTTTAAACAATAACAACAAAAACAGTTGAAGAAGAAACCAAAAGGTGGCAAAATAGAAATTAGTATGCCTGATAGCACTTTAACATTTTTTGTGCTTTTATAGACTTTCAGAACATTGTTTTCACTTAAAATCTCTGTATGACATATCTTGCTCTAAGGACCCAATCCTGAAAACACATATGCACATAGGTAACTTTACTCACAATCTCATCTCATTGAAGTCAATGGGACTATTCACATGAGAAAGTTACTTACTTGATTCCAGGTTTGGGCCATACTTTTTTATACTGTGCTCACGGCTCTGGTATCTAAGTATCTCCAGATAATTATTATGTCAGTGTGCTAAACGTCCGTTGACTTTGATGGCAGCAGGATAAGGCTCATAACTTCTACTTTGGAAAAAATACTAGAGGAACTGCTGGAGTTTGAGAAATTTGTAGAATTGTTGTTGGTTTATATTTTTTAAACAACAAAAGGGAATAATTTGTTTAAAAAATACCTCTTGTTGCTAGATAGATGAACTACCATCACTCATCTTCTAGCAAATGGAATTCTATGTTTTGAGTTCATCTGTGAATGCCCTCTGTATTTTCATAGCTATGATTTTATTGGTGCTTTAGTTGTATTACAGCTTTACTACTTCTAGAATTTCTTTTTCCATCCTTTATCTTTTGCCAAGCTCCTCCCTTTGTGATTTTTCACACTGTCCCTTCTCTGTGGTGACCTCTCTTCCACCTCTGAACTCTTTCAGAGTTTTCACCCTTGCTTTAACAATTGATCTATGATGTGCACATGAAAGGGTCAAGCCCACTTTTACGGTTTGCTTAAAATATGTCTTTTTTGGGTAGATACAGAAGTGGTGCTTAATAAGTGCTAAATAAATAAACTAAGGGCTTGAGACAGCTTCCCTTTTCTGCTAACTACTAGATCTCTTTAAAACTCTTTTTATCAAGTGTTTACCCAGTCTTCAAACAAATTAACAGATACCTATAATCATTTTGTGGCTAATGAAATGTGTCAAGGGTTTAGGATTTCCAGAAAGAGTAATTTCAAATTAAGTTGTCTCACAGTTCAGTGAAAAGGCAACTGCTAAAGATAATTCAAGGACTTGGATATGTATTGAACAGGAAGTCTATTTTTCTTGTAGTTTGACAGCTCAATCATTCACAGTAAAAAAAAAAATAATAAAAAGAGAGGCTACCAGGCATAAACTTGCACTGGGCCCCGCCTCACATAGGTAAAACTCCTTGTAACTTCTGTGATAGCTAAGTAAGGACTGCAGGTTTGGGCCAATAACCTTTAAGGTAAATTTGGGGGGGTTGTTATATATAATTTCTGCATTATTGCTTATCATCCACTCTAACTTATTATGAAATCTTAATAGTGATTTTTGTATCCTATGTAATTAAGTGTAAATATCTTTGATACACATGTTTAGATACAAAAAGTAAAGTAGATATAGAATTTTTTCATATGGGTGCTGAGTTCTAAATGGAAAGTTCTCGCTATTTGATAATGGTTACAGTTCTTATCAAAGATCATGTCAAAAAATAAGCAAGCTGGCAACTTGTGGAGTGTGCTCCAAGATTTTCTATTTCAAACTGAACTACAATGACATTTTCTTAAACTTTGTCACATGTGCCGATCCCTGACTTAAATAGTACCAGATGATATTTTTACAGATGCCACAAGAGACATTTTCTTGGTTTCTTAAACATACTGCATTTTTTCCCCTGGCCATTAAAAACTTGATTTATTTTTCTGACAGTTTGAATAGGGAAAGAGACAGAGGTTTATTGCTAAAGTTTCCTCGTTTCCATGTTTCCTTTAAATGCTACCAAAGGTTAAAACCTGCCAAGATAACACCTACTGTATTATAGTCACATTTTGACTTGCAGAGCAATGTTCAAAGAGCCTAGTTTAAATTATCTTAGACCTTACAAGGATATTGATTCATTTTTCTCTTTTATCTTCAACAATATCTTTTCTGGAAAGTGAAATGTTTTGGCATTCATGTGCTTTTAAGGCACAGCCTGGGGTACCCAGGCACACTAGTGCAGGCGGAGTACCCAGAGGCACAGTGCTGGAGCTCAGACAGCCCTTAGTAAGCATGGACTCGCTGCTATACTACTTTACGGGGTACAGCATATTCCCCCCTCCACTGTGCCAGGCGTCATCTGGAAGCCAGAGAGGAAGGGGTTGGGACAAGGCTCCACCCACCATTTACTGGCCAGTATGAAGGGATCAGACCCTGCGCCCCCCTGAGCATAAGTACTGCAACTGTGCCTTGGAATTAGACAGCTCTTTGACTCCTCCTTACCATTCCATAGCTGCATCAGCACCATGCAAGCACAATGTGGATCTTCTTTGGTAAGGGCCTGATCCTGCTTTATTTGGCTACATAAGACTTCCATTGACATCAGGGGTATTTGGGGTGTGAAAAGAATGCAGGACAATGCCCTGATTCTGTTTTTGTTGCAACTGTGTTAATGTGAGTTAGTCAAATCCTGGAATCCTCTCTCAGACCTTGCTTATTCCTACAGCTGAATGAACAGGGGGAAAAAAAAGATCCACAAATCAAAGCACAGAGTTTGTTTGTCTCTGATTCATGGGGTTGTGTTATTCATTACACACCAGTATTTGGAGAACTGCCTTCAATCCTGAAACTGTCACACGTTTTTGAACTTTTTTATTCTTCTTCTATAAATTCATACAAGAACTGAGCTATTCCCCCTTTTCTTACTCAGGACATTTCAGTCATTAAATCAGGTAGCTGCAATGACATCATGTAAGTTAGGTGACCCAATCACTCCACTGAAATCACAAACAGTGAATAGTCAAGGAAGACAGTTTGTGAACAACTGAAAATACTTAGATATGAATATGGCTGATGAAAACAGAAAGTGGTTTGTGAACAAGTAACTAACCAAAAAGTTGGTATGGATCAGCGTAGCTGCACTGAAGACAATGGAGTTATGCTGCCTTACGCCAGCTCAGGGGCTGGTCACGTACACAATGAAAACTATTTTTGATGAATAGCTGACCAACAATTCTCATTCCTTTTCCAAAAAATATTCCCATTGACTTCAATTAGAGTTTTGACTGACAAATATTTTGGAATGTATTTTTGTTGGTTGGTTAATAATAAATAGTAATAAATCTATTATGTAGTCACATAATTAATATATGTGCACAAAGTGCCAAAGTTTGTGTGTGCAACTTTAACTTCGACATTTCTCCCCTTTCAGTGCTTAACCATGTAGCTTTAATGCTCTCTTAACACAATTTTAAATGGAATTTTCTGTATTAAAAAAGAGGAAATTCCATAATCTGGAATTCTGTGGTAAGACAACATTGGAATACCCTGGCCCACATCCACCCTATCCAATCCTGCTTCTTTTGAAATCAATGGCAATGACTTTAAAACTGTGGGATCAGGACCTTGCAATATTGAAAATGTTATGTGCCAGGTGCAGAACATTATGAGCAGTGCAGGTGTGTGTACTCAATGAGGCAAAAACTCTAAAGAAGGTGAGCTATACTACCCACATTGGAAAGTTATGACGAACTGAAGACAGGGATATAACCAAAACTGTTAGGAATCTTTAACTGGAAGATTATGATCAAGTGAAAACAAAGGATTATAATGGAAACACATAGGCAAGTCTCTTCTATCCCAGTCACCTTAGCTAGTTAAAACCCTCAAAACTAATTGGAAACATTAAATTCCTAATATTGGGCCTGATCTTGCAAGCCCTTCATGAGTAGAAATGCTTACTACTCTGTACATGCATTATTTACTCCTCTTTTTCTTTTCCTTTTTAAAACAAAAGATTTGGGGCCATTCATTGCCTGATTCTTCCTGTGTAAGAGCAGGAAACTTGGCGTTTCCATTGGGGGCCTCCCCTCACTACTACAGAAGTAGCTGATTGTCTATCTGCCTGTGTCTTCTTCCTTCTGTGAATTTTCACTGTCATAACCATTACCAATGAGTGTCTCCCCACTCTGAGAAAAATGGGCATTGGCTGAGACTGTTTCTCCTCTGCCTGGGGTAGCTTGTGGAGAAATGGAGGGAGAAGAGTAGACTATAGGGGGATATGCTCACCTGCCTACACACACATTCCAACCCTTGGGAAAATTGTTATGAAAGTTAATTGACCCAAAGACTTAGTTTTTTCTGCAGTGCCCCTTCCACACTTGGGAACCTTAAAGAAGGGCCCTCTGGACAGCCAATGAGGGAATCTCTGACTGTGGTTTCATTGGAACTGCGGTTAGCTGGCTGAAAACTTTTCACCAGAACTTACTTTTGCCAAAAAATTGCTTTCTTGAAGGGAATGAAAAAATTCCCAGAAAATGTTAGTTTCTTGATTTTTTTTTTCAATTAACATAACAAAACCCAAAACAATTTCAGCCCCAAACCAAAAGTGTTTTCAATTTCAGTCAAAATGTTTAATTTTTGGTTTTCTAAACCAATCCTCCCCCACTCTGAAATTTCTCATGAAAATCAACGAGCATTTTTCAACCAGCCCTGCAGAACTGCAGATGGACAGAAATCTGTGCAGAGGCCTTATGTCTCTAGTGAGTCTTGGGAGCCAGGTGTAGAGGAGTCTCCAGAATTTGGATTAAACTTTCAAAAGGAAACCTTACAGATTTTCCTCCCCCTCTGCAACCTCCTGACAGTTTTCTCACAGGAAGACAGAAATAGGCCCTGAAAGTGCACAGATAGGACTGAGGAAAGACTACAGGATTGGGCCCATAATCTGTAGGGGCAAATCCCATCCTAATTGACAGCCTATGCAACCACTTTTGATTTTAGTGGAGGATATAAATCATATCAGGATTTGACCTACTGTATAATGTAAAACTAATTGCAATGATCTTGGCTTGAGTCCTAAATATTCCTGTAATTTTGTGTAACTTTACTATCATGAAAAGAAAAGGAGTACTTGTATTAAGGTGCCACAAGTACTCCTTTTCTTTTTTCAGAGTAGCAGCCGTGTTAGTCTGTATTCGCAAAAAGAAAAGGAAAGGAGTACTTGTGGCACCTTAGAGACTAACCAATTTATTTGAGCATAAGCTTTCGTGAGCTACAGCATCCGATGAAGTGAGCTGTAGCTCACGAAAGCTTATGCTCAAATAAATTGGTTAGTCTCTAAGGTGCCACAAGTACTCTTTCCTTTTCTTTTTGCGAATACAGACTAGCACGGCTGCTACTCTGAAACCTGTCACTGTCATGGTAAATTATTCAACTTTGTGAAAAAAAGAATTCAGTTCCAAAGAAAATGTTATTAGTGAGTTATCAGTTCAATTATCTCTGAAACCAGTTCCCACATGAAAACTGTTTCAGAAAAATGTAAGTATTTGGTGTGTCGTGATCATCCTGCTGGAATGAATGTTAAAAAGAAGAGAAAAAACAATTTGAAAAACTTTAAGGGGGAGAGAAATGTGAATTTCCTCTTAAAACATTTCTATCATGCTGCTTCATATTCATTAATTAGTCTGCGGTTTCCTTCGTGTTTAGTTTACAAAGCCACTTAAACCCACGCACTCATTTAACATATTTATGACCCCAGTTTTCTTTCTTTTCTCTGAGACTGTACCGTAATTGTTCTCTGGACTCAGGGACTGCAGAGTGCCTTCACTGATGAAAAGAGACAACATAAAGAAGGAAATGAATGTGTGAGGGATGAATACCTTCCACAAAACAACTGGGTGCAATTTGGCCCATGGCCCTGGGGGTCACTTTAATAGAGTGGAGCCTCAGCCTCTATTGAGTGTATGGGAGACTATTAACTCTTAACAACTCACAGTCTCAGGTTATTTATTTATTGCTTAAATGATTTGTTATTGCTACTTGAATTTAATATACCCTCTGGGAACTGAGATGGCAGCATCACGTTACAGAAAAACTACAAGTTATTTTAAAACTGTAATTGAGTTTTTATGAGCTCCATAAAATCTTTCTGAACAAATAACTTACCGTTAGTCAGAAACTTCAGCAGCAGATCTGTAAACTGAAGCATGTATTAGAACAGTACTGTATTTGTGTTTCTCTTGGGGGCAGGCGTTGAATATTTGTTACTTTGCGTATTTTGATTATTTGAATTTAATAATACTTATGTAGCACTTTATGGTTTCAGTGGGCTATACAGATACAGTACTAAGCATCTAAATTACTCATTTCAATTCAGAAGCACTGCACCTTCAGGGATAGCTCTCTGCAAAGTGGTCCACAGCTTAGCAAGGAATATTCTTTCAAACCCTGGCACAGCTTCTCCATCTGGAAACTACAAATCGAAATGCCATTTTTGTTGGGTAGCCTGGTATTTTTGATACAGTTTTCTGTGTGTGTGTGTGTGTGATTTGGCCTGCCTCCACTGCAGATATGTCCCCACACACACTGCACATCCATCTTCCTTCTGTGCTCTTGTAGTGACCTAATGTAGCCAGATGCAACCCAACCTTTTGTCTTCTCTGCTACCAAAGCACTTAGCTCAGTAGCAGGAGTACCTGCACCCCAGCCTCACAAAGCTCTCTAAAGGCCCCCCAACCCAAGCAGCAGCATGTAGTCTTTCAAGTGAGTGGGAGGCTGGGGAAAGGATGATGAAGTGAACCCACCAGCAGAAGGGAGCATAAATAATAACAAAAATATACAATGAAAAAATTCACAGAAAAGAAAAATAAGACAAGAAGCTGTGCACGGAGAAGGGTACAAGGTAGGGGTGGCAGGGAAAATATAGATATAATATTCAGGGACTGAAGAGAAGAAATAGACAGGCAAAACACAGGTACCTGCAGTGGAGCATACCATGAGGCGTTATGAAGACTTACGTCCACCAATCCACCACAAGGGAGCTTCACTGAAAAAAAATTTGCGAACTACTAAACTAAATAGACGTAGTCGTTTTAATCTCTCATTGGTTGAAATCCCTGTCATGCCTCTAATCATTTTTGGTGTCCTTGTATGGACTTTTCTATATTTACTTTGTCTTTTTCTTTGAGATGAAGTGACCAAATCCAAATATAATATTCAAACTCAGGGCACATTACTGAAGTATATAATAGAATATTGCCCATATTTCTCTTTTCTGTTCTTAATGCAGCCGGATATTTTTTTTTATTTTTTTTTATTGCCACTTCACATAGCTCAGGCATCTTCACTGACTCTCAGAGCTGGTCAGAACATTTTAAATTTTACAATCATAGAATATTATGGTTGGAAGAGACCTCAGGAGGTCATCTAGTCCAATCCCCTGCTCAAAGCAGGACCAGTCCCCAATTAAATCATCCCAGCCAGGGCTTCGTCATACTGGGCCTTAAAAACCTCTAAGGATGGAGATTCCATCACCTCCCTAGGTAACTGATTCCAGTGAAATAGTGTTTCCTAATATCTAACCTAGACCTCCCCCACACTGCAACTTGAGATCACTGCTTCTTGTTCTGTCATCTGCCACCACTGAAAATAGCCTAGCTCCATCCTCTTTGGAACCCCCCTTCAGGTAGTTGAAGGCTGCTATCAAATCCTCCCTCACTCTTCTCTTCTGCAGACTAAATAACCCAGTTCCCTCAGCCTCTCCTCATAAGTCATGTGCCCCAACCCCCTAATCATTTTCGTTACCATCCGCTGGACTCTCTCCAATTTGTCCATATCCCTTCTGTAATGCGAGGACCAAAACTGGACACAATACTCCAGGTGTGGCCTCACCAGTGCCGAATAGAGGGGAATAATCACTTCCCTCAATCTGCTGGCAATGCTCCTACTAATACAGCCCAATACGCTGTTGGCCTTCTTGGCAACAAGGGCACACTGCTGACTCATATCCAGCTTCTCGTCTACTGTAATCCCCAGGTCCTTTTTTGCAGAACTGCTGCTTAGCCGGCCGGTCACCAGACTGTAGCGGTGCATGGGATTCTTCCTTCGTAAATGTAGGACTCTGCACTTGTCCTTGTTGAACCTCATCAGATTTCTTTTGGCCCAATCCTCCAATTTGTTTAGGTCACTCTGGACCGTATCCCTG
Organism: Caretta caretta; assembly: GCF_965140235.1. Lineage (NCBI taxonomy): Eukaryota > Metazoa > Chordata > Testudines > Cheloniidae > Caretta > Caretta caretta. The sequence goes on along the minus strand of NC_134210.1, from coordinate 91,328,114 downwards.
CTCAAATTTTGTCAAACCCAAATCTTTTTGGCTTCAATGAAGACTTTGTCTAAAAGGTTTTTTGGCTCAAGAGAGAGAGAGCACAAGAAACAGATTCTCTAACCTGCTGGTTAAGACACTGGCTTGGAATCTGGGAGACCTAGATGCAAGCCCTTGCTCTGCCTGAATTAGAGTGATCTGGGATGAAAAACTCTGCTCTGATTTAATTGTAACCTCTCAGGAAAATAATCCAGGTGTCATTGTTGGCAGGAAGTAGAGATGACCAGAGGATGACAAATTGGTTTCTTAGCTACTTTTTCATTCTGCATTAGAATGAAAACAAAATCCTTTTAACATATTTGCAAAAACAGAAGTGTTGGCAGGGCGTTGCTAAAGCCCTGAATTGGGATACAGGACATCCAGTTTCAAATCCTACCCTGTCTGAATTAGAATAATCTGGGATGAAAACTCAGCTCTACTGCTGCTCCACAATGATGCCTGGATTATTTTCCTAAGAGGTTGTAGCTTTCGTGAGCTACAGCTCACTTCATCGGATGCATCCACACGTCCTCCTTTTCTTTTTGCGAATACAGACTAACATGGCTGCTACTCTGAAACCTGTTCATTTATGGTTTTTAATCAAACTCAGCATGTTACCATATGATATTTCTGAAGATTTGAAGGATCAGCCTTAAATTGTTTTTTTATTTTAATGCTAATGGCTAGATTCATCAGTACACTCTGGATGGTTTTTGTCATGCTGGTGCAGCACAAAGTCCACAGGGGCCAGTTGAGTTTACAGCTGCTTCGTACCTGAAACACATTTTTTTGAATTGCCAGTGACCTGAAAAAATTGTTATTCACCCAGATCTAATTCATAACTCACTCTTGTCGGTAGAACACAACCCCGTGGTGAGGGTGGTATGGGTTGCAATGGATGCAAAATGGGTGGCATTCTGCTTAGGATATTATTAAGATTGCAAAGTCACACACTCAAAAGTTAAGTAGTGTTAGAATTACTGTTGCCTTTGTGCCCTTAATTTGTCCCCCCTTGTGCAAATGCATTATGATGTAGTCTTCAGTTACATGACCACATAGTATTTTCTCACAAGACCTCTGCTTCATTCAGTGCACATGGTGGATAGTACTCCATGAAGAAAATAGCTACTCAATATTTGTTTTCCTCATCAGTCTACGGCTCCATGTCTTATTTACTGCACACCATCCAAGACCTGCACTGAATAGCAAATTATTAATTTCCTCATAGGCTTTTCTTTGACACTCATTGGCCTGGTATCTGAATAATTCACAAACATTAGTGAATTTATCTTCACAACCCCATTGTGAGATGATAAAGTATTACTCTCCTCATTTTACATGTGTGGAACTTAGGCACAAATAGGGTAAGGTCAAAATGTGTAGGTGTCCACTAATTTTGGATACTTCACTGATTGGGTGCCCAGTCTGAGATCTGATTTTTTCAGAGGTGGTGAGCATTCATAGTTCCCATTGACTTCAGTTGGACTTGCTAGTGCTCAGCGCTTCTGAACTTCAGACCTTAGGTGTCTAAATATATGCACACAGAAAATAAAGGACACATAAATAGTGGATATCTGTCAATATTTTCATTTAGGTGACTATATAGGAAGTCTATGACAGAGATACAGCTATAACCAAGTTCTCCTGGATCCCAGTCAACTACCTTACCTGTAAAACAACCCTTTCCTTTCATGCAGGTCTCTGGCCCCCACAGTTTCCACCTTTGGCAATGAATGACCCTGGATGCTGTGGGCAATATCTTGGGCAATATGTGGGCAATATCTTCATTCATTTCGCAGCCCTGATTCATGCAATGAGTACAGTCAAGCCTGTGCATTGAATGAGACATGGGTGCTATGGAAAAAATAGCAAGATTGTATCATAATGCAGGATACCCATGAGACCACCAGAGAGACGGAGACCTACAATATGGATAACGAAAATCTAAGTGAGGGAATGGAATGCCCCACCAAGTAGTGAGTCTCAATTGTAATGGAGTAATTTTTAATTGACTCAAGTCTGAGACCTACAAGGCCTGGACCTAATGTAGTGTTACTTCTGGGCTGGGGAATAATTTCCCCATGTTAATTTTTAGTGTGACTTCAGTAGCCCACCAAGGAATGGTGGACCCACAAAAAGACTGGACCCAAGGGGCTAAAGCCTCACAGGGAATAGCAAAGAGTCAATAATTCACTGGTTTCGTTCCAACTGCAAAAATCTTACCAAGGCTCTACTTCTGATAAGTGATGGACTAACATCAAGTGTTTTGGAGGGTCTCTTTGGATTTTCAGAGAACTGCTGAACCTATTGAAATACCTCCCGGGAGCTAGAACTCTCTTCTCTCCACCACCAGAACCACCAAGGATGCTTTATCTCCAGCATGAGTGCCTATAGGGTCCTCCATGGCCCCAATTAACAGGATTTAGCAGGGAGGTGCTGGCCCTTTCACCACCCACCTGCAGCAGACTACCTTAGAGGCAGGTGCCACAGCCCTCCCGCTGAACCCTGGGGCAGCACCAGGTCCTGCAGCTGTCTATTTTAAATGTTGTGCACAATAACTGAATCTGGACCACTAACTCCAAGTTTCCTGATTTTTAACCATTTAGAGTGCTGCGGTTTTTTTAAAATCAAACTAGAGTATTCTTATGAGGTTCTGTTTGTTGAAGGTATATTGATTCTCACCAAAACTCTATCTGAGCCAAAAGAAATTGGTTGGAGAATTTCCTTAGCTGTTCTTCAAATTTTGATCAGTTATCATAATAACTTGTATGTAACAATACTTAAAACTCAATGCATTATAGAAACATTAATCAATTAAATTTTTATCAATTAATCCCATGAAGGCATTTCTATTTCAAATTATAATTAGTAATCCAACACCTGAACTGGAAGTTCAGACTTTCTTATACAGACATCTAGCACCTATTTCTCTTTAGACTCTTTTAAGCATATGCAATTCTCAACAGGATAAAAAGTGATGTGCAGATTATGACCCAAAAAAATGGCTGTTCCACTACCAGAAAGTTTCTCTAGCACAGTTTCTTTGAACCAAAGTTTGGTTTATTGACTATATAAGTTCCACCAGTTCCTGCAGCGGAACTTGTACATTTCTTGAAAAGGAGGAGCTATTTATCTTCTGGAGTTTGCTATGGGAATCGTGTCTGTGGATTTCTTGCATCTGAGCTTTTTGGTTCACTGAACCTACACATTCTACCATGTGTGTCTGTACAGCTTACAAGTTCTTTAAACCTGAGCTTTGTACCTAGCAGGGCTTGTTAACTCAGCTGGTTTAGTAGCTTGCAAGAATCCTGATTCTTAAACCAGAATTTTAAAACAGGGATTATTTGAGAGTTTTTGCCTGCATAAAGATGGCACGATTGCATCTTCTGCTTTAATAGATTTGTGATCTGATTTGACATTATTAATGACATATGCCTATGATGATAGATAAAATATCAGACTGGATTTTTGTGCTCACCTGAAATGGATTTTAGGTATATAATTTGTATTACCATGATTTATACCAAAGGTCCCCAAACTGTGGAGCACACTCCATTAAGGGGGTGTGGAGGAAACTTTGGGGGGCCAGCCCCGACAGGGGGCGGGGAGGGAGCATTACCCAGCCCCTCCCCGCCCTCAACTCTGCTCTGGTCTCGCCTGCAACTGCATCCCCTGCTCCTGGCCCAGTGCCTGTCCCTGTCCCCAGCCTCAGCGCGGCTCCGCTTCTGGCCCCGCAATCGGCCCCAGCCTCAGCCCCAGGTTCCAGCTCTGTCCTTGTCCCCGCTTCCAGCACCAGATCCACCCCTAGCTGCAGCCCCCTTACCCTGTCTGCATCACCCCCACCACCCCGAGCCATGGCCCTGCTCCCGGCCCTGGCTTGGGGCTGGAGGGGGGCACGACACTCAAAAGTTTGGGGACACTGATTTATATATTGTAGCGTGCTTCCCTTAAAAGATCAAACAAAACATATATGTGAATAAATTAAACAACCGTCTTGTGAAGCTTGAATGGAATAGAAGTATTGCAAATGTTAGGCCTCAAACTTCGTATACTTCAAAATGTAAGCCTTGCAAAAATAAAGCTTAAGCTTGTATGGTCAGGATGCGCTGCAACCAGATAACAAATTTATGCTGACTCCTAGGTACTTATCAACCCCAAATTATCCACATTCAAGATCTAATTGGTCTGTTCTAAAACATGGCCATCAGACCATATAAAAGACAAAGACACGGGACTGTGTGTGTGTTTTCAGTCATAAGGGAAACCTGACCCACACCCCCTGAACCAAAGGGATGTGCACTTCTCGACTGTCTGTACCTGGCCAGTGTGGAAAGCGGCCGACTGAAGGGTAACGTATTTTCTGACAAATGCAGGGTAAGTCAACGGACTTAAGAAGTCTGGTCACTCGAGCCAAATTAATCATAGTTGTATTGATACTGTAGCATAAAGTCAATAGTAGGTGGCTGATGCATAATAGCTTTGCATGTATTTGTGCTTCTCTTTCAAGTAGTCCGAGAGGATGCATGTAGTGCTGTCATTCATAAGCTCCTTATATGTATAGTTGTGTTGCCTTTAAAATATTTTGTCACCAGGAATATAAAACTGGTGAATAAGAGCTTTACTTATGCTTGTCTTTGGGGATTTTATGATGACCTGCCAGGACCAGCATATGTAGAATCACTGTTCAGGAACTCACAAATGGTCCACAATATTACATGTACTTCTGCTTGTCTTCAATATAATCTGCCTTTTGAATTAATTCTTATTCAGTGCTGGTCTTTGGTTTTCCTTGTTTTGTTTTGTTTATGCTGTTATTATAGTCGAAAAACATTAAAAGCCTTTCTTGAGGAATAATTAGTAGTTCTTACTTATTTTATACGGACACCACTTAACCTCATTACATCTGTGTTGGGTGGTGGGAAGTAGCGAACACTCCAGGGTGAAATAGGGCCCTGAGGCATGTCTCCTTCTTCCTTTATCTCCACAATATATATTCTTAATGTAATAACTTTTATTTCCTTCATCTTGGGGGCGGGGGGGGGGGGGAGAACAGCCTTCACAGTAATTCTACTGGGGAAGAATTCATTTACACTTTAGACCTTAATTTTGACTGTATTCATACGTTCGTACATTCTATTTTATAGCATTTAGATGGGAAAATAACTACCTATAACTCTCCTGTGTGCATTACATGCACAGCTGTTCTGCCATTTGGGTTTTTCATTTCAAGTTAGTGTATACCTTGGGATTCTCCATCTTTCCTTCAACTCCATGCTTTTGGGGTCAGATAGAAATCCAAAGGAGGACCACAGAAAAGAGAAAAAGAGGAGTGTCTCATCCAGACAGGCAAGTGAAATGAATTCCCAAATACATACAGCACCGTTTTCAAAATCTCTGCTGAATAAGCTAAAGCTGCCTTCTCACCCCTACCCACAGCATTGTTCCCTATACCCTCTTTACATACTCTATGTGGGAAACAACTCAGTCTCACTGACCGTGGCAACACTCTGGGGCAATGTTTACATAAAAACACCAATTTTCTCAGTGTATTGGGCACAAACAAGGTTAGTCTTCTTATTTCATTCCTTTGTTTTCCTGAACAAAGGTTTTTGTTTTTGTTTTTGTTTTTTTTGCACAATGCAAAGGGAACTCTGCTTCCTCGTTTCTGTTCTTCACACAATAGCACAAGTGATATCAGATGGACATGTGCTATTGAGGGTCTTGCTCTAAATCACCATGTCTCTATACACATGCAATCATCTTGCCATAAGGCAACAAAATGAATTTAGTGTCCTTGTGCACCTGTGTGCTCACCTTCTGAGTCTTGAAATGGAACTTGCTAAATTTGGGTTTTGAGGAGCCAGTGGGTGTCTTGTGCTCCATCCTCCAAGAGTGTTCAACCATACTCAGAAGATTTCAAGGTTACTCAAACAGGGCTGAGTGAATAAAAGGGAAGCTCAGGAGATTCAGCACAGAATCTGGCCCAATGTTCCAAATATACAGCTGTGACTCTAATCCTATAAAATCACCTGCTCTCCACGTAATGAGAGTGGAGATCCCAAAAGTATTGCGACTCTGGAAACTTTTCATACCATTGATTATAAATGAAAGAGGCATGTACATTCTGCACACATGCTTTCTCACAACTCTCCTCCAGGAGAAAGAAATAAGACCTCAGCCTGTTTCTGTGAATGTAATGCACTGACACCTGCATCTAAGGGGCCAGCTCTTCACCTGCTTGGAGATTACAGGGTAAAGATGCATATCTGGGCTGTATCTAAAGGGCACAGGATCACTTAGTCAGGAGGAAATCAATGGGGAAATCAGATAGACACAGTGAGATTTCTAGTCTGTATATAGAGTATGAATAGTGAAGACTTGGTACCCTAGCTCCTAATGGAATGAATGATGGGGAAAGGTGCTTATAGATTATCTGTAAAGGGAAAAGCTAGATCTGTCAAACTGATAGCATAGAGGATGGGCATATCTGTGGACAGAATGTGGTGGCTGGATAGCGGTTCACATGTCAACATGGAGTGTCTGGGGGAGGAAAGTGGGGAAATGTAAATGTAGTGGGATTACGGGGGTTTCTGGTTGTAGGTGGAACATTAGCATGGATATGAGGTGAGTTAAACTTGTTTGTGGAACCTTACCACCCACCTTAAGCAATTATTCCAGTGAATCCCCAAACGTACTTCATATCATTCTGCTCTGCCTTTGTTAGAAGCCCACCTCTGCTGAGCAGCCAATTTTTGTCAGTCTCTTGAATGCTCACTTACCACACTTCTCATAATTAACTATTCAAAGGACTGGCAAAACGGGCTGCTGAACAGAGATGGACGTCTAACAAAGGTAGAGTAGAATGATACTCAGTACATTTTGAGAGTCATTGGAATAGTCTCTTAAGGTAGGTTAATTAATTAATTCAGATCTTAGGTTCCATAAAAAAGTTTAATTCTGACCTCATATCTTATTCCCATATCTTACTTTATTTCCAGCAATAACCCTGTCTTAATGAAGTTTTTTGTTTGGCTTAAGTTGCAAGAGGGAGGGTCACCTTAATGCTTTCACTGAAGAGAGAAAATTAGTGTTGATGCTCAGAGACACTGAAAGTTGTAAGTACATTACTGGTACCTTGCTCTGCATCTTCGTATTGCACAGTCATTTATTATCATTGCATTTTTAAAAAAGTATACAAAGAAAGCTCCTAATCAAGTGAACTTGGAAATCTTCTGTGGCAAGTGCTGAACAGAGGGAACTGGAGACTCATCTGGGGTAAATCACCATAGCACCACTGAAGACAATGGAGATAAGCCTATTTACACCAGCTGAGGATCTGGCCTGGGAACTCTTGTAAATCCTGCCTGTTTTGCTAGGAACACTGTAAGGAAGTGTTTTATCTACACTTCCTTACAATGGGCATTTTTTATGATTTCCAAATTGTTTAAATTTTATTAAGGGGTGTTTAGAACCCTTTGTTCTCTGGCCTGTGCAAAGAATGGGTGCTGGGGAAATAGCTGCAATTTTGTTTTTAGCTGCTGAATCATAGCTGATGTCTCACATTTCATTAGTGTTCAAGACCTGAACGCCTCATATTTCTCAGGTTCTGTTCCTTTTTTCACAATGTATGCAAGGAGAAGACTGTGTAAGCTCCACAGCTACGCCATTCAAGCTTTCACTGAGTCGGTGTAATTGGATTTTGCACCTCAATTTGCAAGATACAGTTCCTCTGCACTCCAAGCTTTTCAGTGGGCAGAAAAATAAAATAAAATAAAAATAATAATAATAAAGACAGGGCAGGCATTCACAAGGTGCCAGGTCTCCACACTCTTCAGCTGAGACCCCAGATTTCAATGTACCCTGAAAAGGGTGATTAATTTAAAGTGAGTGGAGTCTGTTTCTTTAAGACAAGCTCATAAATCGTGAAAGATCATCACTTCTTTTCAAAAGACTCTCCACGGTCTGAGTTTCCCTTCTGGGTCAGTAAAGGCATTGAAGTTTTAATGGCATGCCATGGCAGATTACACGATACAGCTGTCCCGGCACCGTGAAAATTAAGTTATGCCCCGTGTCAGCAAGGGTTTTTTCCCTTTTCTTTCCCTCCCCTCCCCCCTCCCCTTGCCTTCTTTCTTTCTCTTTCTCTGTCTCCTTCTTCATTCTCCTTTCTGCTGGGAAGTGCGCATCTGAGGAGGGGCTGGGAGCTCGGCGGGAGCTGCTACTACTGCTGCTGTTGGGCCTCAGCTATTGAGTGTTAGTAAATGGAGCTGATGGGGCTTTAGTGAAGAAGAGCCATCAAAATGGAGGCTTTTGTTCCTTCGCTTCTAAGCAAGGCCAAGCCACAGAAGCCGCCCCTCCCTACACACACACACACACCTACCCTTCCATTCTGCTTTCCCTTTACCTTCCAAATCTATACAACAACCATGCCCAGTCACCCCTCCCCCCGCCTCTCAGAGTGTAGTGAGATTGCTACTGACCACCCCTCCCCCAGCCCAGCTTTTTGGCTCAGGACACCAGCCCAGATCAGTTGTACAGATAAACTGTTACAGGAGGTTTTATGATCTCTCATTGCCAAAGATGCCTGTTTTTTCCAGGATGGGGCCTCAAAAGGGAGAACCCCCTTTGCTTTATTGGGCCTTTTGCATTTTAAAAAACCCTTTTGGGCTATCATAGATGCCCCCTGTATCCCTCCTCCCTCACCCCCCCAAGAGAGAAGAAATCAGTACAGTACAATAAATACATCCCCCTAGCCCTTTAACAAGGTCTAATGGGAGCCTGCATGTGTGTGAATGAGAGAGAGAGAGGAAGAATGGGGAGAATTAAGTTCCAGGTTTCTTGCTGCTCTAGGTGATACTTTCCCCAGCTCAAAAGACCCACTTATTGCAGGAAATAACCCTCTTTATCCCTCCTCAGTCAAGTCAAAGCTACTTGGCATGTCTTTGTTATTGAAGCTTTGTAAGTTAATTAAGAGAAGTAATAAAAGTTGAGCTAAAAGCACACATTCTCTAATGGCATAAAGGTTTTATACTCATTGTTGATATCACACGATTGTGGTAATTTTATGGTTTAACAGGTAAGATGTAGAGATGGACCTAAGTTAGGTCCAAATCTAAAGTTTCTCAAATTTCATAACATACAAAAATATTACAAATATAAAATGCTTGCAGCCTACAATATACAATCATTTGCATGTCAACAGTTTGTCTCAATTCTTTTGCACATAGCTTTATAGCCCTCATTCATTTTGGTGCTCACTTCCTCATATGAGTCATTAACATAAGTGGGACTGTTTGTGTCAGTGCTCACCAACGCAAAGGTACCACAAGTGGGCTCTTTGTATCTTTATTTCTATCCATTCCAGGTTAACTGGTTAGAGCATGAGGGTTTGATGCTTGCATAATTAATTTACTGTAGTTTATAAAGGGTTGCCGGCTATTAAATCATCCCATATATGTGTCACTTTGTTGACAGGTTATTTTCTTCCACAGCAAAACTTTTCCATGTCTTTAAACATCAGTCAGCTGAAGGGATAGTCAGACTTTTGCAGTAAGTTATACCAGTGACTCAGCATGCAAGAAGTAAGAATTAAAACCTGTTTAAGATTTTAATACAAATATTTTAACAGGAATTTATCTTTATGTAGTTTTCTGCCCCTTGATAGAAGGACATGTAGATAATTCAGACAGTGCATAGGACCACGAAAATATCAGTCCAGCACGTCATGAGCCAAATCCCACCTGATGTTTGGGCTCACATGTCTACCAGAAAATCTGTAGTCAGACAGAGGACAGAACAGAAGTGTTTTGCTCTTTTTCTTGATCCCTCAAAATCTTCAGAGAGTTGGCTCTGCGAGTCTTTGACAGGTACTCCATGCGTATACCCACAGAGGGGACATGCACATTGAGGACTTAGAGTCTGGGGATATATTCTGTGAATTTTTAGCAAATATATCCCCTGATCACACATGCTCCACACTCCCCTACAGATTGCTACTTGGCACAAATAATGTCAGTTGAGAGACTGTGCATGGGTTGGGGGAGTGTTGTAGCCACCCCTTATATAGATACAGAATTAATGCTGTTTTTGCAACATTAATGTAAATCTATTTTTTGGGCAGAAACTGTGACATAATTTTGCTCTGTAAATGGTAGAGGAGGGAAAAATAAGGGGTGATTTGCTACTGCTCTGCACCTTGTGTTGTCATTTACAGGTGTGCAAAGTGGGTATAAAACATTACAGCCTCGTCAATACACAAAATATGTACTGTTTCAACTATACCAGTATAGCTAAAGCAGTTAGGGTTGCCAATCCTCCAGGATAGTCCAGGAATTACAGATTAAGCTTTAATTAAAGATTATGTCATGTGATGAAACCTCCAGGAACACGTCCAACCAAAACCGCCAACCCTAAAGCAGTACATCTTTTATGTGTACTATAACTATACCAGTATAATTAAAGCACTACAAGTCTGCAGTTATGAAGGTGCTTAAACTGGCATAGTTTATTCCCTCACATTTAAAGATAACGTGTTCATATATTTTTGGATTTCTCAGCTGATTACTGCTTGTTGGTGTGGGGTAGGGAATGGGTTGTTGTTTTGTTGTTATTCACTGCAAGGGAACCCTTATTACTTCTTGACCCAGACTGAGGCTCTTCATGTGTGAGGGGAGATGGGGTTAAGGGGAATTGTCTGTCACATTAATTATCTGGCCTTGAGTGTTCAGAAAGGAGGTGCCTAGAGACTGGACACTTCACTCACTCACACATGCCTACACATACACACACCAAAACAGTTCACAGTTTGATTGGAAGCTTTTCTCTCTCTCTCTCTCTCTCTGTTGTGCTGCAATCCATGTTAAATCAGCTCATTCCTCCTTCTCAGTAAATCTAGACAGGCCTCCGCTTTAAATACACTGGACCACACAAGGAAGAGGGGAGAAATATCAGTTCCCTCATCCCTACCCCTCTTCTCCTTAGCCATTTGGAAGCCTGTGTTTTAATAATAAATGGTGATTTTAAAAAAAGAGAGAGAGAGAGAGAGAGAGACAAACCTCCCTTTCCCCCCCTTTTGGAGTGACAGTTCTGGGGTTTGGTCTGGGGAGCCCATCATTGAACTTGCAAAGGATCCAGGAGGGGTCCCTATAAATCTGGGCTGTTGCTCATTGTGCTGAAAGTTTAACTGCTTTACTTTCACTCACAAGGGGGAAAAAAAGAAAATGACTTGTAAACATGGGGTTTAGAGAGATTGCTTTTTTTTTTTTAAGGTACTTGTTGCCTGTCTTTTTGTTCCTTGGAAAAGGAACAAAACGACACAAAGTTTACCACTTTCTCCCCCACCTAGTTCTGTTAGTTTATCTCTGCCTTTGTCATTCCTTATGATATAGCTTAGGAATTACATTATATAAGTATTTGGGGATTCAGTTTGAATGAAACTACACAAATTATAGTTGTATTGTGCTGAAAAACATCTACAATTCTTGCCTACTCAGTTCTGGATAATTTAGACAATAAAAAAAAAGATTAAACAAACAAAATATACACAGACATACAATCCTTCCTCCCAACACACACATACCTTGGAGGAATGCCAACTGCAATTGCCACAAACTAAACACGGCTTTGTTTTCTCACTGATGCTTTTACCCATCTCATATTCTGCCTTTCTGCTCATGACTAATTTCTTGATCCCATTTCATGGGTCACAGAGCAACATACCAACCATTTAGTAGCAATACATATATACATACTTTGTGGATATAGTTTAAATATATCAAATTTCCCAAAATCCAGGAATTGCTAAACATGGCTAATGTATGTGGATTCTTATAATTATACTAGTGGATTATTCAGCTTTATAATGTAATATTTGTCCCCAAAAATGTATTTGAATCTGAGAACATCAACTATGATCCCTTGTCTCTGATAACTGCAAATAGGATAAAGGAACTAGCTAATTTCTACTTCCATACAACATTTAGTGTAAAAAATAAAGTTTATTGCAGACTGAATCAGAGATCACTTTTTTAATTTATGGGTAAAAAGAAAGTGAAAAAAGTGTGAAACAAAATTTGCTCAACCCTATTGAAAATAATATCATGGTTATACGGAGGTTTATGCTGTATCACATTTACTATGACAGGTTTCAGAGGAACAGCCGTGTTAGTCTGTATTCGCAAAAAGAAAAGGAGTACTTGTGGCACCTTAGAGACTAACCAATTTATTAAATTGGTTAGTCTCTAAGGTGCCACAAGTACTCCTTTTCTTTTTGCACATTTACTATAACGTCATAGATTGAATTTCATCATTCCTTCAAATCATTTGATTGAATAATAAAAGACATGCAAAATAATGCCAGAAATAACCATATGGTGAGTATGAATGTTCATAGGTCAGAAAAAGAGAGAGAAAGGCTGCCTACTTTTTGTACAGTGGCTAATTTAGAATACATCTTATTAAAAAATGTTTAAAGGAGTTAGACAGTACATTTGTATGTATGTCTGTGACTGTGTGTGCGCGCACATGTGGGGATGGGGGGCGGTGGGGGAAGTTTGAGAAATTCTAATCCTGTAGCTCTCAGGACCTGGAGAGTTGGACCCCATCTGGTGTAACTGGATTAAAAATCTTTTCTCATTTCAAAGGTTTGATCTCCACAAGGGTTTGATGTGATGAAATCAAAGTGGCAGCTTGGATCTGAAAACTATTTGGATTTGAACTTCCTAATGTCTAGTTCTGAGAGAATGATTGGGATGGATATAAATGTGTGGTAAGCACCAATGCATTTATAAAGAATGAGTTATGCTTGAGACAATATAAGGATATTATATTGCTAAAATAATACTGATGACAACAACAATAAAACTGTTAAAATTAAAAGAACTTTTGTTTTGAAATGATTGGGTCATATTGTGCCATCAGGATTTTAGCAGAACTCCCCAATGGCATCAATTGGAAGTTCCACTGTAAAATTCATAGCGCTAAATTAATAGTAATAATAATCAATAATAGTTGTTTTTATCCAGTGATTCAGGCATGAGCTTAAGACTCAGGAGACATGGGCTCAATTCTTGCCCTACCTCAGACTTCCTGTGTGATCTTTGGCTAGTCACCTAGTCTTTCTGTGCCTCAGTTCCCCATCTGTATAATGGGGATACTTCCCTATCAGGGGAATTGTGAGAATAAATACCTTAAGGATTGTGAAGCACTCAGATACTGTGATAATGAGGGGCCACATAAGAATAATTATATAAGATATTGTTATTACCAAACTTGTGTTGTGCTTCACAAAATCAAAGAATAATATATGGTTTAAAGTGAAATGTTACATACATTAAGAAATACAAGTTTCGGGTTGGACTCATTAAACAATAACTACGCATTTAAAAGAATATATGTACAACCACTTGTAGGTGGAGTGCACAACATTCATATATTTACCTGTATCAAGGGATACAGTACTTTTGCATGCTATCTTATTTAACACAGAAAAGACCAATCAAAGCTTGCTTGGCTGCAACTGCAAGAAAATTATTGTATGTGATATTTTCAGAATCCCTGGGCCCAGTTCTGCACTCCCTGAAGTTAATGACAAAACTACCATTGGCTTAAATGGTGAAAGATCAGATCCCTAATGCTAAAGGCTGCTTGAGAGCTACTCAGTGGTCCAGAGGAAGGTGAAAAAGCTACAAGGCTCCTACCCTGTAGCCATTTTTCTGCATCATCTTGCACAACACATCAAGCAGTATAATGAAATGGATTTAACAGCTCCCTCTATGGATCATCTGAGAGGTGTGAAAGAAACCAATTCTCATAGTTTAATCAATAATGACATGCCAGTAAAATTCATGAAGTGCCATTTGGGCCCAGAATACCCAGAAATTTGTCTTGAGCACCAAAATGAGAATGGTAGTCAGGAGCTCTGCTCCTCAGGCATTACAGAGCTGCCTATCTATTGCTAGAGATAAAGCTCCTCTGTGCAGGAGACAGAACTTTCTCAGGGGCCAGTCCAAGACTATAGAACAAACACAACCACAGGAACGAAGGACCATCGCAACATCAGCTCCAAGGGAAGATGCATTTCTTTGACCTGGTTTTTGCTAATATAAACATAGTGCAGTGTATATATAATATATTACACTACTTTTTTAAACGGTGATAACCCCTCCAAAAAAAATCTCCTTGTGAAAAAGAAGAGAAAGAAAGAACCACACATGGCAGATTCTACTTACATCACTCAATGCACTCCTGGAAGGATCTCATCTACTACTGTGATGAAGGCCATATAAGAATCTGACCAGAGTAGACAAAAAGATTTACGCCCCATGTCAATCATTTCATTTTTAAATGCAAATCCTTCCTGAGGTGGCTGTGATCCAAACTGGTACTTGAAATACGCCAATGAATATATTTCATTTTAGAGAGAAAACAGAGTTTATGTCTAAAGTGTCAAAAAGCAGTAGGTTTCAGAGTAGCAGCCGTGTTAGTCTGTATTCGCAAAAAGAAAAGGAGTACTTGTGATACCTTAGAGACTAACCAATTTTTATGCATCCGATGAAGTGAGCTGTAGCTCACGAAAGCTTATGCTCAAATAAATTGGTTAGTCTCTAAGGTGCCACAAGTCCTCCTTTTCTTTTTTTGAAAAAGCAGTAGCAGATTGTATGCACTAATAAGCAAAATTCAGCATTATTGAAACTACACATGATAGTATCCAGTGAGAAGATGGGGAAACATGCCATAGCAGCCACACCACTAATAAATTATTTGAGAACATGAAATACATTAAGTTAAACAACAGTAGCTTTGTCCTCTAGAAGTCATTTCAGAGCTAAAATGAGGAATTAGTATTCATTTGTACTACCATCATCTGTTTAATCTGATGCATCTCAATTTACGACCCAATGCCACTTGGTATGAGTTTTCCATTTCCACCTTTTAATTAGCCCTCCATGTTAAGGTCTCATAATTTCTTACCAGGGTTTCTCTTCACAAGGATAATTGTCCCCAGTAGGATTTAACCAACCCCACCTGGTCAGTGTAGACCCATCAGTCCTGGCCAGCATTGTGTCAGCTATTTTGATTCCTCACAACTGTATTTCAACATGCCCAATGTGAACACTCCATTGTATTGCTATGTGTTGCTGTACAGTTACAGATAAGATATTAAATAGAGGTGGGTTTTTTCCTGCTTCTGATGGCTGTTGAAAGGGAAGTTAAAGATCCCCTGGAACCTTTTAAAAGGAGTAGGTTATAACCCTCATGGCTGAGTCACCTATTTTCTCTCACACTTTAAAAAAAAAAAGAAAAAGAAAGTGCCTCTCACAATGGAGTTCAGATCATCCACTGGTGTTCATAAGTGCCACAGTAGTGATGATTATGATACTGAATTGATGATGAGTGAGTGAGTTCTGGAATCGCTGCCTTACACACAGTACTGCTTTAAACTCTCCAAATAGTGGGAAAGCACAAGGAGAGGAAACAGAACTCTAAACCAGATGCCAAAATGCTAGAGGGGCCAAGAACAGAGAAGGTAAAATGCAAATTTTGTTTTTTAAATAGGAAAATCATGGCAAGAGCCTAATAGGGAGAGGAATTGGGCAGGATCCTCTGGGAGAATAACATGAGGGGGAAAGAAGTCCAGGAGAGCTGGCTGTATTTTAAAGAATCCTTATTGAGGTTAGAGGGACAAACCATCCTGATGTGTAGAAAGAATAGTAAATATGGCAGGCGACCAGCTTGGCTTAACAGTGAAATCCTTGCTGATCTTGAACACAAAAAAGAAGCTTACAAGAAGTGGAAGATTGGACAAATGACCAAGGAAGAGTATAAAAATATTGCTTGGGGACGCAGGAGTGAAATCAGGAAGGCCAAATCACACCTGGAGTTGCAGCTAGCAAGAAGTGTTAAGAGTAACAAGAGGGGTTTCTTCAGGTATGTTAGCAACAAGAAGAAAGTCAAGGAAAGTGTGGGCCCCTTACTGAATAAGGGAGGCAACCTAGTGACAGAGGATGTGGAAAAAGATAATGTACTCAATGCTTTTTTTGCCTCTGTCTTCACGAACAAGGTCAGCTCCCAGACTGCTGCACTGGGCAGCACAGCACAGGGAGGAGGTGACCAGCCCTCTGTGGAGAAAGAAGTGGTTCGAGACTATTTAGAAAAGCTGGACTAGCACAAGTCCATGGGGCCGGATGCGCTGCATCCGAGAGTGCTAAAGGAGTTGGCGGATGTGATTGCAGAGCCATTAGCCATTATCTTTGAAAACTCATGGCGATCCAGGGAAGTCCCGGACAACTGGAAAAAGGCTAATGTAGTGCCCATCCTTAAAAAAGGGAAGAAGGAGGATCCTGGGAACTACAGGCCAGTCAGCCTCACCTCAGTCCCTGGAAAAATCATGGAGCAGGTCCTCAAGGAATCAATTCTGAAGCACTTAGAGGAGAGGAAAGTGATCAGGAACAGTCAGCATGGATTCACCAAGGGCAAGTCATGCCTGACTAATCTAATTGACTTCTATGACGAGATAACTGGCTCTGTGGATGAGGGGAAAGCCGTGGATTTGGTGTTCCTTGACTTTAGCAAAGCTTTTGACACCGTCTCCCACAGTATTCTTGCCAGCAAGTTAAAGAAGTATGACCTGGATGAATGGACTATAAGGTGGATAGAAAGCTGGCTAGATTGTCAGGCTCAACGGGTAGTGATCAATGGCTCCATGTCTAGTTAGCAGCCGGTATCAAGTGGAGTGCCCCAAGGGTCGGTCCTCGGGCCGGTTTTGTTCAATATCTTCATAAATGATCTGGAGGATGGTGTGGATTGCACCCTCAGCAAGTTTGCAGATGACACTAAACTGGGAGGAGAGGTAGATACGCTGGAGGGTAGAGATAGGATACAGAGGGCCCTAGACAAATTGGAGGATTGGGCCAAAAGAAATCTGATGAGGTTCAACAAGGACAAGTGCAGAGTCCTGCACTTAGGACGGAAGAATCCCATGCATCGCTACAGACTAGGGACCGAATGGCTCGGCAGCAGTTCTGCCGAAAAGGACCTAGGGGTTACAGTGGACGAGAAGCTGGATATGAGTCAGCAGTGTGCCCTTGTTGCCAAGAAGGCCAATGGCATTTTGGGATGTATACATAGGGGCATTGCCAGCAGATCGAGAGACGTGATCATTCCCCTCTATTCGACATTGGTGAGGCCTCATCTGGAGTACTGTGTCCAGTTTTGGGCCCCACACTACAAGAAGGATGTGGAAAAATTGGAAAGAGTCCAGCGGAGGGCAACAAAAATGATTAGGGGACTGGAACACATGACTTATGAGGAGAGGCTGAGGGAACTGGGATTGTTTAGTCTATGGAAGAGAAGAATGAGGGGGGATTTGATAGCTGCTTTCAACTACCTGAAAGGGGGTTCCAAAGAGGATGGATCTAGACTGTTCTCAGTGGTAGCTGATGACAGAACAAGGAGTAATGGTCTCAAGCTGCAGTGAGGGAGGTTTAGGTTGGATATTAGGAAAAACTTTTTCACTAGGAGGGTGGTGAAACACTAGAATGCGTTACCTAGGGAGGTGGTGGAATCTCCATCCTTAGATATTTTTAAGGTCAGGCTTGACAAAGCCCTGTCTGGGATGATTTAGTTGGGGATTGGTCCTGCTTTGAGCAGGGGTTTGGACTAGATGACCTCCTGAGGTCCCTTCCAACCCTGATATTCTTTGATTCTATGATTCTATGAATCTATGGCAGGAGCCAGATGGGTGTGTGAGTTGTGAGAACGTTACGGATGAGAGTGTGAGAAATCTGTTTGTGGGAGTGAGAGACTGAAGTGGAATTTGCCCTTAATTCAGAATGCTCAATGTTTTGTTCTCTCCTGTCCCGTATCATGTTCTCTTGACGGTCCATAAGAAGTTTACTGTCCCAGCAGAAGGCCCGGGCTGTGTTAGGATACCTGCTAGGTGAAACAAACAAATGGAAAGAAAATTCATGGGGTTTTGTAAATTTGATTAATAGGGTAGATGTCTTGACATGAGTCAATAACATTCATTTTATACGATGTAAATAATAGAGCAGAATGTTGATAGGAAAACCTTTTTCATAGAAGGAATCTGTAACTAACTTCAATTTTATAAAAGATGCCCTCGAGAATTTCAAAGAGTGCACTGATATCATGTTAAAAAACAAAATTAAGGGCACCCTTTTTTTCTTGCTTGCTTGCTTATGAAAGATGCCAGATAGATAACATCTCTGAAGTTATTTTTAACTTTATTGTTAGTTATAATCACCTTAGCTCTTATTTGTAAGACATTAGAGGGAAAAAAAGATATTTGGTGTATATATTTTGTGCATTTGACAATACTCTCTGTGTAGTGAGTTTCAATGTTCCATTTGCATACTACAGTAATTTTCTGCTGCTTGTGTGGGTCGTCCAGGGGGGAATGAAAAATATTTTAAAAGGAGGGGAATGAAAAATATTTTAAAAGATAGGAAATATATTTGAAAAATCACAAAAATTGGTAGAAGGATTCAGAGATAAGTAACCACTTTTTAAAAAAAAATTCTAGATTTCAAGTTGATAGTGTTCCTTTAACAATTTTTACTTCTATAGCAATTTCTACCTGAGGAGCTCCAAGTACTTAACAAACATTAATGAATTAAACCTCACAATACTCCATGTGGTTGGTACTTTCTTAAACTTTTTAGAGAAATCAAATTACAGAGAGGATAAGTGACTTGCCCAGTCATGCTGCAAACCTCTGTCAGAACCAAAGAAGCCCGACCTTCTGACACCACACTGCTGTACTTTAACCACTTCATCATGAAGTCCTCTATCCACAGAACTGATGCAGCATGGACAGTATCAATGCAGGCTTCCAGACACTGACCACCCAGTATTACCCTTAATACTTACCGGGAGAGCCCTTCTATATGGGGAAAAAAGATATTCTCTCTCCTTTGGACATTCAATTCTTTGTCTCCCCACTAAGCCTTCCAACAAAAGTGCCAACTAATGGCAATTTTTGGCAGTTGTTTGTGATATAGAAACTTATCAGCTGGGAACTGGAATGAGATAGCTAACTCATTTCACTTAGGACACTCATAACTACTTATGTTCACTACTAATTCAGGTATCCTGAGGTTGAAAGGACTCTAAATGTCATGACTAATCCCTGAATCATGGAGTTCCATCCATCCATTTTATTATTTGTAGGCCTCCTAAAGGAACGGGAAGAAGTAGTGCCTCCATCTTCTCTCTAAATGGAGTAAGGAAAGGCCACTTCGTCCCTTCAAGCAATACGATTCTGTCTGCGGGGGGGGGGGGGGGGGAAATCCTCACTGTTATTCTGATTGTTTCGAGCACCCACGGGAAAGAGGGGAAGTTGGTGCCTATGGGACTTGTTCTTCCCTTACCTAACTGGTGAGGATTCCAATGGCATGAGTGTGCCTCTGTGACTCTATAGCAACACTCTGTTAATTTGGAATATCGGGGCAAGACATATCACAAGCATTCAGGTATCAGAGAGGAGAAGCAGTGCATGGGGAATGACAGCACAATAAATGTGATTGCACTAGTATAGGTTAACTTACCTCAGGATTGCTTGATGCCTTGCTTAGCATGCAGTGAACCGATAGGCTCACAGAGTACCAGTCTGCCCACCAGCCGCATTAACAACTCAACCCCCCAAAACAAACATTTTCTCCCCCCCCATGGTCCCCATCTCACAATCTTTCTCAACTACAAACAAAATTCTTACTTCATCTGGAAATGACAAGAAGCTACTTTGTGGACAATTTATCAAGTTAGATGGACTCATGATTAAAGGAGATTGCATTGTAATTCCAAATGAAATGAGAGAACAAATCCTAAACCTCATCCATGAGGGACAACAAATACTAACAAAATGTGGCGAATGGACCAACCAGCCAGTGTGATGGCCAGGCATCAGCAAGGACATAAAGTATCTGCATCTGAACGTTGCAGAACTAACAGACCAACACAATGCAAGGAACCCTAAAAAAACAATACCTCTACCAGATAGATCTTGGAGGAAACTAACTGCAGATTTATGTGAATTCAGAGGACATCATTACCTGGTCGTAGTGGACTATTTTTGCAGGTATCTAGAAATAATGTACTTGAAAGTCATAATGTGGCACAGTATTATCAAGAAACTGAAGTGCACTTTTACTCATTTCGGTATTCAAGACCAACTAGTGATGGACAAGGTACCACAATTCACCCTGGAAGAATTTAAGTAATTCCAAACTAAATGTGATTTTGACCATATTATTAGCAGCCCGCATTACCCACAAGTGAATGAAGACACTGAAAGAGCTGTACAGACAGCCAAGAAAATCCTACAGCAGGAAGATGCATTCCTTGCTCTGCTGAACTACATGACTCAACACCTCCAGCACAAATCCTGATGGGAAGACAACTCAGAACTACTGTTCTGACTCAAGTTCTTTTCCAGTCTCCAAAGTGGCCAGACATGAAGAGAATAGCCAAATCAAATAAAAAGGCAAAAAGAGTTTATGAACACTTTTACAACAGATGTCATTTAGTTAGAGAACTGCTTAGTCTAGAACCTAATGACTGTGTTTGCATCAAACTGGATGGAGAAAAAGGATGAGGAATGCCAGCTGTCATAAAGAAAAGGAATTAATTGCCCAGATCATATGTGATAGAGGCTGATAGTGGAGAGTTCAACAGAAATCAGCAACATCTAGGGTTTGTTCCTCAGAAAGAACAATCAACAGAGCAAACTCTAGAGATGGTAGATGTAGAACAAGAAGATGACTCAAAGATTCCAAACTGACCACAGAGAGTTCGTGCAACTAGTGGACAGCTGGATGACCAAGTTGTTATACGGTCAGGTCGTGTAATTAGAAAGCCAGTATGATTCAGAGATATCTGGGTGGGGGGAGGTATTTTTTCATGCTTTGTGTGTATAAAAAGATCTTCTACACTTTCCATAGTACGCATCCGATGAAGTGAGCTGTAGCTCACGAAAGCTTATGCTCAAATAAAATGGTTAGTCTCTAAGGTGCCACAAGTACTCCTTTTCTTTTTGCGAATACAGACTAACATGGCTGTTACTCTGAAACCTGGATGCTGGACTTTAAAGACAGTGTGATAATGGACATTTTGTAAGTGATAGGAATGCAAAACTTGAAGGGGGGATGTAATGGAATGCTAAACTGTATTTGCGATTACGTAGCTCTTTGTGTAACATACCTTACCTGAGAATAGCTCAGCCACACTTGGCAGTGCATTGAAGTAACTCATGGAAGTCACATCTCTGGTATCTCTCTGTAAAGGAAGCTTTGTAGGCTGTCTATATCTGGTATATGACAGCATGGTTGGGTGGGATATATCAAGAAACCTTGGGTGTTTTGGGGGTCCCAAATGATGAAAAAGTTGAGACCCATTTCTGTAGGTATTATATCTCCATTTAAAGACAGGGAAGCTGAGGGGTCAGTTGAATCATTTGTCAAAGGTCTCACAGTGACAGAACCAAATACAGATCCCAGATCTCCTTATACCCAGTCTGGTGTCTACCCACAGGAGCACTTGTGTCTTTGTTTTATCTCCTGTGAGAAATAATGGATGCCAGTAGTTTTATAAATGTGTAATTGTTTCTCTTTTTCCTGACTCTTTGGATGCGTCATGAAGAAGAGACCACTGACCACCTAGAAGATGTAAAAGGGATAAAGGGAGAGAACAGTGAGGGCAGGAAAAAACACAAAGCAGGTACTTTGCACTGAATAAATATTGTACTTTCCCCACCTTTTAAAAGATTTCCTTCATAAATCTTGCATAGATGGTAATTTTGTTTGTCGTGGACACAAGAATATAAATTTTATTACATTCAGATACATATAGTTAAATGTATATTTACAAAGAAATTTAAATGGTTTTTGTTTTGTTTTGCTCTCCAGATGGGTCATTCTGTTACAATGGCATTTCAGTTTTAAAAGATCTGGGAAAAATAGTTGTGGAGTTAGTTCCTACAGAGACTACAGAAAGGAGTTGTCTGAAGGATAAAGTCTCTCCTAAAGTCTCGTCAGTTCTGCCTCTTATCTAGTAGTCACAGTTATGCCAAATATCTTACCATTTTTTCATCAGAGAGCAGATAACTCAAAGGCCTGGGCCAAAACAAACTCTCTGAAAAGATCTTATGAAATCATTTCTCTTTGCAAATCCATAAAAATCACCTCAGACTCCTTATCAATAGAAAGGCTTAAAGAGGGTGCAGAAGTCGTTGAATTATGATGTGCTTGTTTTAATGAAATTCCACTCCTGCTGAGATGTTCCCTGCAGATTTTCCATATTTCAGCATGGGAAAGGTTTGAAGCTTTCCTGACGGTGCCAAGAGTTAATTGAAAACATTTCAGGATAAATTCAGCTCGGGGCCAGTGCTGCCATTCCTTCATTATTCTTAACAATAATAGAGGAGTAATACAATTATTAATAGGCATGTTGTATCCTCTTAAAGTGGCAGTGTGTTTCTGAAACCGTGTCTTTCACATTCTTTTTCTTTTTTTCCACAAATCTGAAACAAATGGGAGAATAGAAAACTTAGGAAAAAAGCAAGCCTAGCTGACATATTATACCATTTATTACTTTTCCTTCACACTAAACATTTAGCCACAGTTATTTATAAGTAGTTATTTTTAAAAAGTAAACCTGTTAAAGTTTTCCTCCATTTGTTTGTTGGTTTTTTCTTGGTTTTTTGTTTGGTTAGTTGGTTGGTAGGTTTAGGTTTTTTGATTTTTGTATTTAAAATCCCAGCCGTAGTATGGCATTAATGATTTTCTTTGCAAATGTGTGTGTGTGCGTGTGTGTGTGTGTATCCTCTGCATTACACAAGGAATTCCAGACTAGTATAATAGATAATAGAATAGAGCTACTAGCATGTAAAAGGTTAAATTAGCTTTGAAATCATGATCCCCCTCCTAAGGATTTATGATTTTACTATTTTGAAACTTCAGATAAGAAAAAATAGTTTTCTCCTCCATAAATTAGATTACCTTGTTGGCCAAGTGATAGCTACCTATTATCTCCCAAGGTGAGCAATTTATGTCACCATTTCCCAGCAAACAGCATTTTTGGTTTCATTGCTTTTTATTCTGGCCTTGAGCCTTGGCACTTTCATTGGTGTTTTTGCAGTAGATATGTACTCTCATTAAATCTAATGTTAACATTCAAATCTATCATGAGCTACTATGTTAATATTTCCGAAACAATGGCATCATGCGTACTTGTTATTATCATCATATAGAACCAAAACAGACAATAAAATAGTTGTACATTATTTCCAGATTTTAAGCAATCTATATTTCTGCCCCATTTTTAAATGATGTTCAGACAGAATATAGAAGTGACAATTGAACTAAAGAAAAAAAAACCCATCCCAGTTAATTGCAGAATTGTTTATGCAGTAAATTTTTCCTAATTAAGGACCATGAGCTCAATCCAAAGACAACTGAAGTCAATGCAAGGACTCCTGTTAATTCAATATGCTTTGATTAGGTCATATTAGTAACATTTCAGGAGTCCAAAGGCCATATCTGATTTACTATAGCCATCCTTATTTTTAATGTAGGCCCTGCCAAAACAGACTATGGGCCAGATCTAAGCCCTTTCTGGCAACAAAAAGAGACTCAAAGCTGCCACATTGTGGAAGAATTTTCAGATGCAGTGGACCTGGCATAGCCCATTCTATGCCACCCTCTCTTAATCCCCTGTCATAGGAGAAATTCCAAAGGTAGGAAGGGAGTATGGCTGGAGCACATTTTGATCCAGCAATCTCCAGTGACGTGACAGTCCCAGAGGACAATGAAAAACAGGTGTAGTTTAGAGTAGCCCTTAGGCCTTACTCTGGGTTAGGGGTGATGTAAAACGAAGTCCAGATTGGGGGCCTGCATACAGCTCTTTTGTTGTTCCCCTCTCAGCTGTCCTTGGTGCTTAATGGGCAGATCTACAACTCCCAGAATAACTGTCCATTTCCATTTCAACAGCAGTGGGCCACATTTGGCTTTTAGGCTCCAGTGTGGTCACCCTTGGATAACATGTAGAGCTAGGTGAATAATGCAAAAACATTTCTGCAAGTATTTGCTCAAACTTAAAAATAATATTCCATTAGTCCCTTTTGTGTCCACTTTCTGAAAACATTCAAGAAAATGAGCTTTGCTCCTATGAGTGTTTGTGGAAAATGAATTTTAAGCTGTATATTTGCAGGTATACTTTATACAGGATGGCATGGTGCTTGATACAGGAAGAGGAGCGTGATTCCTAAAAGCCCTTGCCTTTGTTAGCACTGAAGGATTTAGACAAACCAGAGAAAACTCAGCCCACACCCTTCCCATCTGGGCCTGAGCACCCTTACAGTTATTTGTGAATATGATGATAAAAAATTACATTTAGACTCTACATCCAGTCATTAAATCTTACAGTTTAGCCCAAGTTTTCCAGGAATGGAGTCAGAGGCAAAGCCTGTATGGCCCAACAGATAAATAATTTCTAAAATTCCCCAATTGTTCTTTTCTATTCCCTGTTCCTGAACCGTTGCCTTCACTAGAGAAATAACTTGTGTCTAATAACAATTGTTTTCTCTAACTGGACTCTAACATGCCTAGTGTCTCAACACAAAAATGCTTTGGTCACAATACGAATCATGCTAGATACTGTAGGTTTCCACCCAGGGTTAACTTCATTAGTCCAAAGCCCCTGTGGCTTCTTCAAACTTTCCTTAATATAAAAGTTTCAGTCTTTCAGATCAAGAACTGAAATAATGCCATGGGCAAAATTCTGCTGTTGTTTACACTGTTGTAAATCCAGAGTAACTTCACTGAAATCTAGACCTGAGTAACTGAAAATGGAATTTTATATCATAAATAAAGGCTAAATTTGTTGAGTAAATTATTCGTTATGGTTATTTTCTCACCTCCATTCATGTATATACTCTTTTGAGGCCTCCAGCCACTGAAGGGCAAGACCAGGACACACAGGGATAGATCCAGTTGTTGTTGTTGTTTTTTCTTTTTCTTCTCCTTGTATCACATACCTGTTTACCAATATACACCCACAATACATTTAGATGCATAAGAATTTATGGTGAGATTTTTCAAAAGTGCCTAAATGAATTAGGGTCACAGGTCCCACCAAGAGTGACTAAAATGTGATACTAAAAATATTTAAACAAGTTTAGAATGAACTTGTAACTCCAAGGTATTGAAGGGACAAGGAGGGCCACCCCTGCATTGGTGCACCTCAGTCCCTCCTCTTCTCTGCCTGTGTGTACTAAGCACCCACTAATTTTTCCCTTGAGCACCCATGGAGTTAGTGCCTATGAGAGACGGATGTGGCTGCATCAGAAGTGTTGGATGTGGCTGCATCAGAAGTGTTAGGATATAGATATTCAGGCCTGTCTGTAAAGGCCTATACTCTAAGAATTTAGGTGTATTCTTATCACTTGGCTAGTTCTAGAGGTATAAAAGAAAGAAATCACTGTCTGCCGGTGTAAGGGCCTTCTCTTACTGTGACAGTTTGTGGCCCTGTGCTTAGGCTCAGGCCTTTGGCTAAGCAGCAGAGGCAGCCATAAACTGGGAAGCGAACGGTCACATCCTCACATTCCAAACTAGTCACATTGAAATAAGGTGCTATTGGGTTGTTAGGCACTATCAGGACAGGATTGTATTCCTATCACCTCCAGAGAAAGGGAAGTGCCTAGAAAATGTAAAAGGAAACTTAGTTTGATAGCATCCTGTCTGGCAAGAACTCACTTATCAATAGCTGGGATGTGAAATCCTCACTTCTGTGTTGTCTTGTCATTGTAGTTCCCACTTTGCTATTGTTTGTCTGTATAATCTCTGTCTGGTTCTGTGATTGTTCCTGTCTGCTGTATAATTAATTTTGCTGGGTGTAAACTAATTAAGGTGGTGGGATATAATTGGTTACATAATCATGTTACAATATGTTAGGATTGGTTAGTTAAATTTCAGGAAAATGATTGGTTAAGGTATAGCTAAGCAGAACTCAAGTTTTACTATATAATCTGTAAAAAGAAAAGGAGTACTTGTGGCACCTTAGAGACTAACCAATTTATTTGAGCATGAGCTTTCGTGAGCCACAGCTCACTTCATCAGATGTGTACCGTGGAAACTGCAGCAGACTTTATATACACACAGAGAATATGAAACAATACCTCCTCCCACCCCACTGTCCTGCTGGTAATAGCTTATCTAAAGTGATCAGCAGGTGGGCCATTTCCAGCACAAATCCAGGTTTTCTCACCCTCCACCCCCCCACACAAATTCACTCTCCTGCTGGTGCTAGCCCATCCAAAGTGACAACTCTTTACATAATCAAGTCGGGCTATTTCCTGCATAGATCCAGGTTTTCTCACTCCCCCCCCACCCCCAAACACACACAAACTCACTCTCCTGCTGGTAATAGCTCATCTAAACTGACCACTCTCCAAGTTTAAATCCAAGTTAAACCAGAATATCTGGGGGGGGGGGGGGTAGGAAAAAACAAGAGGAAACAGGCTACCTTGCATAATGACTTAGCCACTCCCAGTCTCTATTTAAGCCTAAATTAATAGTATCCAATTTGCAAATGAATTCCAATTCAGCAGTTTCTCGCTGGAGTCTGGATTTGAAGTTTTTTTGTTTTAAGATAGCGACCTTCATGTCTGTGATTGCGTGACCAGAGAGATTGAAGTGTTCTCCGACTGGTTTATGAATGTTATAATTCTTGACATCTGATTTGTGTCCATTTATTCTTTTACGTAGAGACTGTCCAGTTTGACCAATGTACATGGCAGAGGGGCATTGCTGGCACATGATGGCATATATCACATTGGTGGATGTGCAGGTGAACGAGCCTCTGATAGTGTGGCTGATGTTATTAGGCCCTGTGATGGTGTCCCCTGAATAGATATGTGGGCACAGTTGGCAACGGGCTTTGTTGCAAGGATAAGTTCCTGGGTTAGTGGTTCTGTTGTGTGGTATGTGGTTGTTGGTGAGTATTTGCTTCAGGTTGCGGGGCTGTCTGTAGGCAAGGACTGGCCTGTCTCCCAAGACTTGTGAGAGTGTTGGGTCATCCTTTAGGATAGGTTGTAGATCCTTAATAATGCGTTGGAGGGGTTTTAGTTGGGGGCTGAAGGTGACCGCTAGTGGCGTTCTGTTATTTTCTTTGTTAGGCCTGTCCTGTAGTAGGTAACTTCTGGGAACTCTTCTGGCTCTATCAATCTGTTTCTTTACTTCTGCAGGTGGGTATTGTAGTTGTAAGAAAGCTTGACAGAGATCTTGTAGGTGTTTGTCTCTGTCTGAGGGGTTGGAGCAAATGCGGTTGTATCGCAGAGCTTGGCTGTAGACGATGGATCGTGTGGTGTGGTCAGGGTGAAAGCTGGAGGCATGCAGGTAGGAATAGCGGTCAGTAGGTTTCCGGTATAGGGTGGTGTTTATGTGGCCATTGTTTATTAGCACTGTAGTGTCCAGGAAGTGGATCTCTTGTGTGGACTGGACCAGGCTGAGGTTGGTGGTGGGATGGAAATTGTTGAAATCATGGTGGAATTCCTCAAGGGCTTCTTTTCCATGGGTCCAGATGATGAAGATGTCATCAATATAGCGCAAGTAGAGTAGAATTTACCTACTACAGGACAGGCCTAACAAAG
The DNA here is from genome assembly GCF_965140235.1 of Caretta caretta. Classification (NCBI taxonomy): domain Eukaryota; kingdom Metazoa; phylum Chordata; order Testudines; family Cheloniidae; genus Caretta; species Caretta caretta. The sequence goes on along the minus strand of NC_134210.1, from coordinate 91,300,435 downwards.
AAAATAACAGAACGCCACTAGCGGTCACCTTCAGCCCCCAACTAAAACCCCTCCAACGCATTATTAAGGATCTACAACCTATCCTAAAGGATGACCCAACACTCTCACAAGTCTTGGGAGACAGGCCAGTCCTTGCCTACAGACAGCCCCGCAACCTGAAGCAAATACTCACCAACAACCACATACCACACAACAGAACCACTAACCCAGGAACTTATCCTTGCAACAAAGCCCGTTGCCAACTGTGCCCACATATCTATTCAGGGGACACCATCACAGGGCCTAATAACATCAGCCACACTATCAGAGGCTCGTTCACCTGCACATCCACCAATGTGATATATGCCATCATGTGCCAGCAATGCCCCTCTGCCATGTACATTGGTCAAACTGGACAGTCTCTACGTAAAAGAATAAATGGACACAAATCAGATGTCAAGAATTATAACATTCATAAACCAGTCGGAGAACACTTCAATCTCTCTGGTCACGCAATCACAGACATGAAGGTCGCTATCTTAAAACAAAAAAACTTCAAATCCAGACTCCAGCGAGAAACTGCTGAATTGGAATTCATTTGCAAATTGGATACTATTAATTTAGGCTTAAATAGAGACTGGGAGTGGCTAAGTCATTATGCAAGGTAGCCTGTTTCCTCTTGTTTTTTCCTACCCCCCCCCCCCCCAGATATTCTGGTTTAACTTGGATTTAAACTTGGAGAGTGGTCAGTTTAGATGAGCTATTACCAGCAGGAGAGTGAGTTTGTGTGTGTTTGGGGGTGGGGGGGAAGTGAGAAAACCTAGATCTATGCAGGAAATAGCCCGACTTGATTATGTAAAGAGTTGTCACTTTGGATGGGCTAGCACCAGCAGGAGAGTGAATTTGTGTGGGGGGGTGGAGGGTGAGAAAACCTGGATTTGTGCTGGAAATGGCCCACCTGCTGATCACTTTAGATAAGCTATTACCAGCAGGACAGTGGGGTGGGAGGAGGTATTGTTTCATATTCTCTGTGTGTATATAAAGTCTGCTGCAGTTTCCACGGTACACATCTGATGAAGTGAGCTGTGGCTCACGAAAGCTCATGCTCAAATAAATTGGTTAGTCTCTAAGGTGCCACAAGTACTCCTTTTCTTTTTGCGAATACAGACTAACACGGCTGTTCCTCTGAAACCTGTCATTATATAATCTGTAGTCAATGAGGAAGTGAGTGGGTGGGGGTGGGCATGTGGGTAAGGGAGATGGGAACAGGGAATGGGGGTAAGACAATTGGAATCATGTTTTGCTAAAGGGGGAAATGGGAACAGGGAATGGGAGTAAGGAAGTTGGAATCATGTTTGGCTAAGGGTAGGAATGGGAACAGGGACGCAGGTGTAAGGCTCTGTGGTGTCAGAGCTGGGAAGGAGGATACTAAGGAAGGAAACTGGAATCATGCTTGCTGGAAGTTCACCCCAATAAAACATCGAATTGTTTGCACCTTTGGACTTCGGGTATTGTTGCTCTCTGTTCATGCGAGAAGGACCAGGGAAGTAAGTGGGTGAAGGAATAAGCCCCCTAACAAGGAGCTCTTTAAGGATCTAAAAATCAAAAAGGAATCATACAAAGAGTGGAAACAAGGATGAGTTTAACAGCTAAGAATGAGTATAACAGAACAGCATAAGCATGTAGGAACAAAATCAGAAAGGTTAAAACACAAAATGAATTACATCCAGCAAGGGACATAAAAGGCAATAAGAAGTTTTATAAATAGATTGGAAGTAAGAGAATGATGAAGGAATCCATAGGCTGAAGCATTTAGTGCCTTATTTACTTCAGTCTTCATTTAAAAGATTAATTGTGACCAGATGCTTAACATAATTAATATTAATAACAAGGAGAAAGGCTCTCAGGCCGGAATAGGGAAAGAACAAATTAGAGAAAATTAAGATAAGTTGAATGTATTTAAGTCAGCAGGGTCTGATGAAATTCACCCTAGAGTACTTAAAGAACCAGGCAAAGCAGTCTCTGAACCATTAACAATTATCTTCCAGAACAAGTGATATCCCAGAGGACCAAAGAAGGACAAATATAGTACCTATTTTTTAAAAGAGTGAAAAAAGAGGACCTGCAGAATTATAGACTAGTCATCTTAACTTTGATAGCTGGAAAGATACTGGAACAAATTATTAAACATTCAGTTTGTTCAAACCTGGAGAATAGGGTAATAAATAGCCAACATGTATCTTTCAAGAACAAATCATTCCAAGACAGTCTAATTTCCTTCTTTTATGAGATAACTGGACTAATGGTTGTGGGAAGCAGTAGACATAATGTTTCTTGATTTTAGTAAGGCTTTGACACTGTTTCACATGATGTTCTTATGAGTAAACTAGGGAAATATGGTCTGCATGAAATTACTATAAAGTGGGTGCATAGCTGGTTAAAAGACCATTCTCAAATAGTAGTTATCAATGGTTTGCTGTCAAACTGAAAGGACATATCGAGCGGGGTCCTGCAGGGGTCTGTCTTGAGTTTGGTACTGTTCAATATTTTCATTACTGACTTGGATGATAGAGTGGAGAGTATGCTTACAAAATTTGTGGCTAACATGATGCTGGGAAGTATTGTAAACACTTCCAAGGACCAGATTAGAATCCAGAATGATCTTGATAAATTGGAGAATTGGTCTTAAATCAATAAAATGAAATTCAATAACACAAGTGCAAAGTTCTACATACAGAAAGGAAAATCAAATGCACAAATAAAAAATGGGAATGACTGGGTAGGCAGTACTACTGCAGAAAAGGATTTGGAATTTATAGTGGATCACATATTGAATATAAGCCCAGAGTGCAATGTTGTAGCAACAAATGCAAATGTCATTCTGAGAAGAATTGACAGGAATGTTGAATGTAAGCCAAAGGAGGTAATTGTCTGCCTGTAGTTGGCACTGGTGAGGCCTCAGATTTACAACCCTCTTTAGCCTTCTCTTCTATAGGCTAAACATACCCATTTTTTTCAATCCTCACAGGTTTTCCAAACCTCTTATCATTTTTGTTGCACTCTCTGGACTTTCTACAATTTGTTCACATCTTTTGTAACTTGTGATGCCCCACACTGGATACAGTCTTCAAATATGTAAAAGGTTGTTATAACGAGAATGGTAATCAGTTGCTCTTCATGTCCACCAAGGATAAGACAAAAAGTAATCTGTTTAGTTTGCAGCAAGAAAGATTTAGATATTAGGAAAAACTTTCTAACTATAATTAACTATAGTCAGTTCCAGTTAAGCACTGGAAGAGGTTACCTAGAGGAATTCCTAGGAATTACCTTGTCGAACCCCCATCTCTGAGGTTTTTAAGAACTGGTTAGACAAACACCTTTCAGAGATGGTCTAGATATTCTTAATCTTACCTTAGCATGGTGAAATGCACTAGATCAGTGTTTCTCAATGACTGGCCTGTGGACCGGCGCCAGTCTCTGAGATCTCCCTGACACAGTTTAGGAAAGAAGCAAGCCGGTCCCTGGTATCAAAAAGATTGAGAGACTCTGGACTAGATGACCTCTTGACAGCCTTTCCAGCCCTATATTTCTATGATAACACAAAAAGAAAAAGATGTTTGTGAAGGATTTTAATGCAATGCATTTTAAACAGATGTGACTTGATTTTTGTAGTTTTTGATGATACCTTTCCATTATATGTGTTTTGGGATGACATCGAGCACCATATTTTCTCAGGATGCACATTGTGGTAACAAGATACAAGATGGCAAGATGTATTGGGGAAGTGTGAAGTCTTTTGCATATTTAAATGTTCTCAGATACTGTGTTGGTGTTGCCTAAATATTTCCCATAATGAAGGAGAAGAGAGATCTCTTTTATAATCCCAATTATCTTTTTAAACCCTTTTCCCAGATGGCTGTCCCCTTCTTCCACGTAATCCTTCTCTGTCCACGGTGTAGCTAATTTCTTCTATTCAAAATTGACATAATCGGACAAGAATTCTCTTTCTCCCCCATTCCATTCCAAATTGTTGCCTCTCCTTCTTTGCTCATTTTTTGGCTCTATTTTCTACTTTCTGCCTCTTACACTTCAGCCTGTACCATGGAGCCCACTCCTTTTAACTTCTGTCAGCCTTAGATCCTCTCTAATTCCTCTCCTCTGCTGTATTTTCTGCTGGCTTATTTTCCTCTGCTTCAAAACACACATTCCCCCCATCTTGAAGAAAGTTTTCTCTTTAACTACCATTCTATATCTTTTCTCCCTTCTGTCTCCAAAATCCTGGAGTGAAGGGTTAGCTCTCACTGCCTTCATTTCCTCTCCTCCTAATCTCTTGCTGATACTCTCCAATCTGGTTTCTGCCCTTTCCCCTCCACTCTAGACATTAATGACCTCTTTCAAGCTAAATGTAAGGAGTGCTTCTCTAGCCTCATCATTCTTAATTGGTCTACAGCTCTTAATACTGTTGATCACTCTCTCCTCCTCAGACCTTTCCCTTGGCTTCTGCAGCACTGTTTTCTCTTATCTTCTACTTTATCAACCATTCTTTCAAAATCTCCTTTAATAGTCAATCTCCTCTCCTACCTGGTACTGTCCCTCCAAGTTCTGTTATTGATTCCCTATTCATTGCTGCACTCTTTTCCAGTAATTTATCTCTTCCCATTGTCTTCAACCATCACCATCTCTGCTTCAATCTAATTACTCATTCAGTCTAATTACTCATTACTCTTAAACCCTTTGGCCAGTTTCACATCTCTAGCTGCCTCTATGGCACATCTTGGATTTCTAGATGCCATTTCAAAATTATTCTCTCCAAAACTGAACTTGTCACCTTTCTTTTTGATCCTTCTCCTTTCTCTGTCTCTACTTGATAACCTCGCTACCCTTCCCATTTCCAAGCCTGTAAAACTACTATTAAATTCTTACCATTTCTTTACTCCCACTTCTCTCCCATCCAATCCCTCGGTGAACTGTATTGCTTCTTTCTCCTTGTCAACAAAATCTGCCCTTGCCTCTCTCTCCAACCCTTATCCATTCATAGGCTATCTCTATTCATATAAGGGCTCCCAAACTCACTTTCCCTTCCTTTAGTCTATTCATAATATCACTATTAAAACTGGCTTCCTCTCCTAACATTCCAGCATCAACTTCTTCACCAAAGCATTATTTGGTTTCCTGTCTCTTACCAGGTCACATTTAAGCACCTTATCTACACCTTCTATCAAGTCCTACTTAATCCTGGCCCAGGTACATCCCTATTCTCATTTGTCCCTAATGCCTCTCTCTCTGTGGTGTATTGAGAGTATCAGGTTAGCTCTATACCATGATGTGTTTATATAATATATCTGTATATAATATATGCAGCTGAGATATCTACCAGCCCTGTAGAATAACATCCATTGGACTCATCATAAAGTCATACATAGAACTTTCATAAACTGTTTTGTCAAAAGTATCTCAACTTGCTTTTAGTCAGGAGGTGTCACTAGCCTTAAGTACCTAAATCATTTCTCCTTACTGGTTGTTAAACCCTTCAGTTCCATTCACACTAAAAGGGGTTTGGAGGTAACCCTCCAAAATATTAGCTGAAAGCTTCCTCAGAAAGCAAATCTTTCCCACATCCTTCCCTGCAGTTCCTCTTTAAGAGGTGTCAGCGTGGCTGAAAGAATGAAGTGGCTCCACATTGTTTGCCTGAACTATTATGTGCTTAACATTTCCATAACAAAAGTGCCACTCGACTTCTCCCCGATTAATGCAGCTCGAGGGCTCTTGTCCTCCTTTAATAAAACATTGTTGAAATCATTTATTTAGAGCCCCTGGTTACTACTGGGAGAATGACCATCTTTGTGCCAAAATATAGTGTATACAGTCCACTATTTTGTAGTAGATCATTCTGTTATTTAAGAAATTGATTAAATGGATGCCTTAGAAAGTATTTATGCAAATAGGGCATTACTTATGTCATTCAGACAGTCAATGTGAGCCTTTTCAACTGTCTACCACGGCCAATGCCGCAAGTCAAATACAGTAACTTTCGACTTTGCTGCTTACAAATCATATAGATTTCTATACCTTTATACCCTTGAACAGACTTGAAATCTCACATAGGAGCACTGATCTTTCCAGTTGGAAATGTTTTGTGCCGCGAGTCTACCTACTTAACTTGTATTTGCATGTGTATTGCAGCGGGGCACTCCGTGAGTGTGGTGTGCAGGGCCAAAAGGATACCGACCGGAATCTCTTTTAGCAGCTCTGAAGAGGCAGGTCCTACAAGTCAGTAGAGCATGTTTTCCATGATTCAAGCTGACGCTATGGTTATATGTTCCAAGTTTGTTCTTGAAAATCTTGGCTTCTTTACAATTTCCCCGCCCCCACCCAACCCAGGGTACTTTAAAAACAACAACAACGACCTGAGACAATATTGCTTTAATACCGAGCTATCTTGCATTGCATCGAGATAGGTTGTTTTCTGTTCTATGCATATATAGTTTGCATACTCTTGCCACCCACGTAGTACACATTTGTTACACATAGGTGTAGGCAATGCATGATCCAATGATCGGATAAGTGTTACATACAGCGTAGGTAGGTCCATTGTAACTATAACCTTGCATGCTTTCCAATGTGAGTGTAAAAATGCTCTGGCCAAAATCAATTATTTCATTTTTTCTTATTATAAATCTTGGTTTCATCATATTTACCGGGATACTTCTGCCTGCCTGCATACATTGGTATATATTGTTTAAAATAAACAGAGACCTTATGTTATGGCTATTGTGATGGTGTACAAAAGCTTTGCTGTGAGCTTGGGTGACCAGTGAAGCTTGAATCTGCCTCTATTTACTGTATGGTCACTGTCAGTTCAATGAACTGCCTCCTTGTTCTCCACCATTGTCCCACACTCCCTTAAACATTTGTCACTGGAGTGCCTCCAAAGACAAATAAACTGTCACCAAGAAATCAAACCTGGTAACTGGGAATAAAAAGGGGGCTGAAGCCACTGGATTATTTTACATGGCATGGAACAGAGTTCCTTCTCTCCCCGGAAGAGATTGCTAGGAATGGGCCAAGACAAGGAGCATTTTCAAACATCTAGAAAATCAGGGCCTCCTTTCCTAGGGAAAATCCCCTCTCAATCAGGGAAACTGACGTCCTTTCTTCTTCTAGTGATGCCCACAGCGCTCCCCTGAGAAATTCGAAAACTTCCGACCTTCCCTGTCTCTGAATTTAAAATATGACAGACGTTCACCCTGTATAATCACGCAGCATGGGGATACAGGCCAATACACTCCGGGTAGCTGATTCATTCTGGCAGGAGCATTCGCTCTGATAACCCAACTTACTTTTATTATTTTTTCATAAGGCGAAGACCACAGGATGCAGCGCGTATGGCTGTGCTTCGTGTACCACTATTTAAATTAAAAGGAGCCACCGATCAGTGTACACTTTCTACAGGGAAGGAAGCATAAAGACTCGTGTCCTCCCTCCACAGTGGTGCTCAGTGTTGATTTATTCCAGGCAGATGCTTTTGACAGGGGCCTATAAAATCAAGTCTTGAGTTTATTGTAGCAGTTAATTATCAGTCCTTTTCTAGTGCTAATGCCTTTACTCCTTACTGAGGAAAAACAGAGGCTTTTAGTGGGACTTAATTTTTTCACTTAAAACGAGTCAAAATAGTCTGAATGGACACAGAAAGTTGATTAACTGAAAATATGTTTAAGAATATCCCTTCAAGGACTGGGGAGAATATTTAAAATCATACCTACAGGATTGCAAACTCAGCATTTTTGTAAAGCAAGCTGACTCCATTTACAAGTCTCTCCCAACTCCTCTTTGTTCTCTTCCTAAAGAAACAACCTTTTCAGCTTTATTTTAACAATAAGTTTACTCAACCGTTCAGGTGACTTTAAAAAAAAAAACCACCCGAATTTAGCTCATAGCCACACACAATACTCAGGCTTGGTCGGCATCACAACTATTTTGGAGGTGTGGTTTTTTTTTTTTTTTAATGCTTGTGTGTGAATATCAGTTCAATTGTTAATGAAATTAAGCAAAACCATCTGAACTAAAGAAATGACCCCCCCCAAAAAAGTATCTAAAATAACTGATCCTAGAAACGGGGATTTATAATTGTGTTATTTGACTTAACAGACAGATGTGCTTTCAGAGGGGTGGGTAGCCGTGTTCGTCTGTATCAGCAAAAAGAACGTGGAGCCCTTGTGGCACCTTAGAGACTAACAAATTTATTTGGGCATAAGCTTTCGTGGGCTAAAACCCTGGCTAAAACCCACTTCATTAGGGCTTTAGCCAGGGTTTTAGCCCACGAAAGCTTATGCCCAAATAAATTTGTTAGTCTCTAAGGTGCCACAAGGACTCCTCGTTGTTTAGACAGATGTGCGTTTATCTTCTCCCAAGATCTGTTAAGATGAAAAAGACACTATTTTGCTAATCTGTCGCCCCCTCAGTCAAAGTTTATTTGTGGTGGCTTTTAAACTTCTGTCTTGCCTTCCAATCACCGTATTTAAAACTAAAAGCTTTAAATAAACAGCTTGAATAGAAGATAAACAAACTTTTTTTTTTTTTTTTTTGCAAGTGCCTAGCTTGGCGCGGTTCAAACTCAAATCCCTAGAGGACCAAGCTCCCTCCTTTGTGTTAATGTTTAAAAGATTTTCCAATGCCGGAGTTTATTCCTACTGCAAACATTTCTATTTACAAGGTCAAGTGTATCAGCACTCGACACAGCTTAAGAGTCTAATTATTTATCTAAGGGCGTTTGAGTGTAGATCAGTAGCTCTGGCAGAAAACCAGGCTTCAGCCCAATGCAAAACAACTCCAAAGAACAGTATTACAAGTTCTGGTAATTGTTTATCACCCCAGTTTGTTGACTTTTGCACTCTTCACTGTGGACAAAGGCGAATTGACTTGCAAACTTTCATTAATTTTGTTGCAAATGCCAACAATCTACTGTATACAATCTAAATATTTCTGAAAGTTGCTTGAGACACTGTATGTGTGGCAAGATATTTGCATGTATATGAAATTCTTGCAGCATCAGTGGGAATACCATCCTCCATTTCATAAGGAAAGAGCTGCTCTCTTGATAATTCTATACACATATAGGAGCAGAGTCCTTGGAAGACAAACTGAGCATTGCTTTACACAGCTCTGCACTGGTATGTTACCATGCCAACACATACAAAAATCAACCACATGCTTTGAAGGTAGTATTTTCTAAGTCCTGTTTACTACTTATGTCCAATTATTCATTAAAGTAAGAGCAACAGTAACTGACATCTATTTAAAGTACCATAGAGAGATACTGAGTTTTTATTTATTATTTATCCTTCCTCCCCTGTTCCCCCAAACAGGACTGACAATTCACTCAATAGCAATGTCTCTGGACATCATCATGCATCCATATTTAAAACTCTTCCTTTACTAATTTACACATTTAAGAAATACACAAAGCCATAGATATTTAAAACATAGGATCTTTTATGCCTTCTATAAAAATACCTTAAGGCAGCTCGGAAATGCATTTATACAATTCTACAGTGTTCATAAAGTCTCTTAAAATAAGAAAGTTAACTTCAAAACTATAAAATACACTGTACATTTGATGTTCTGCAGAACAGTTCACTGAGTTATTGTTGCTTGTATCCCTTTACACATAAAATGAAATCTGTATCTTTCCAGAAAAGAACAGCAAATGCAATTATCTGGCAAATAGGATGTAACTTTAAAACTTTAATTTTTTTTAAATAAATTATTCCCCAAGCATACAATTTATAAAATTCTATATACAAAGTAGTGTGACTGGTAACAAACCCCAGTTTTAAATACATTTTATATAAGATTTACCAGAGGTCAGCACCCTGATATGGCTAGACACAATATAACTTTTCAGAATATTTGTACATACAAGTTCTTGAGTTTAAAAAGTGTCTTTCGAAGATGGCAGTGCAGAGCTCCTTTAAGACAAAAGTTGCATTGTTCAGTGCAGCCAACAATTCTGAAAAATCTGCATTTTTTCTGGTTAGGTTGAAGAAAAAGATATGTTTGCTAGCAAGCATTTGTTATGGGGACAGTGAATGTGAGGGGAGGCTGAGATCCCATCGATTTGTTCCAAACTTTTCACCCCCTCCAGTTAATTAAAGGCAATTGAAACCTAATCCTCTTTCAGGCATCACTGTGAATATTTTGAATGGTGATACGGAGAAGGGTACTTGAATTTGAGTTGTTGGCTACTTATAACCAGTAAGGCAGTTGTTTTGGCAGCAAGTTCGGGTTTCCCACCTCTCTCTCACACCCTCATGTGGAATACTAACAACTATTAGCACCTTACTGTTTGTTTTTTGTTTTGGTGGGATGGTAATGGACCTACAGTAGCTTTGCTAACGGTTCCTCTTCTTAACTCATTGGCTTGCTGCTAACAACAAGCCGGGGTGTGGAACAAATTGCATAGTGCACGCTAAACGCAAGCCAAACCACACCACGGCCCTGGACGCCTCCCTCCGTCCATCTCTCTCTCCATCTCCTTAGCACCCGTGCAGAACACAGGGGCCGGTTTACAAGGCCAATAAACTGCTATCGTCGCCATCAAAATGATTTTAACTGGTGGCGGGGGGTGGTGTTTGCGGGGGGGGGGGGAGGGGGAGGACAGTGCCTAAGATAAATGTCCAGGCAGGTGCTGGCGAGAGGGTGTGCAGAGAAGTATTGCGGGAGGTGGGGAGGGAGAGAGAGGCCGTGTCCGGATAAACGACCATGGAGATGGGGGAGGGGAGTGTCCCCCTAAATAATCCCAGGGGGCACGTCTGGGACCGGGGATCCCCCCACGTGTCCCAAGCGCCGCGCGCCAGCCCTGAAGCAAATGGGGACTCGGCGGCTACAGCAGCAGCAGCAAAATGGAGGCCAGCGCGGTCCAGGCCGCTGGGGCGGGCGCGCGGCCGGCGCTGTTGGCCGGCGCGGAGAAGCCGGGCTGGGGGCCGGGCTCGTCCGGCTCGTCCCGCCCCCGCGGGCTGGGCTCGTCCTCGTACTCGTCCTCGTAGTAATCCTCCGGGCCCCCGTCCGAGCCGCCGCTGCTGCCGGCGCCGTTGCCGCCCGCCTCGGCCCCGAAGCAGAGGCGGGCCATGTTCTCCTTCATTGTCTCGCAGATGGGCCGCTCCAGCCCGTCGCAGACGCAGTCGTTGAGCGGCACGGCCTTGGGCACGGCCAGCATGTCCTCGATCACGGCCCGGCACTCCTCGGTGCAGCGCAGCCCGTTGAAGAGCTTGCCGCAGGACACCATGTAGCGGCCCAGCGCCGCGCTGCAGCGGCTGTCCCAGTCGCAGCGCCGCCGGGCCTCGGTGCAGCCCATCACCCCGCCGCCGCCGCCGCCGCCCGCCGCGGCCCCGCCGCCGCCGCCGCTGGTGCGGGGCAGGCAGGGCTCGATGGCGCGCTTGGTGGCCCAGCAGGTCTCATCCTGCGCGCAGTCGCAGTCCTCCAGCGCCGGGCCCCGCCGCGTGTGGTTGAGCTGGATCAGGGCCGCGATGCAGTGGCTCGGGCACCGCCGCCGGGAGGAGGAGGAGGCGGCGGCGGCGGCCCCCGCGCTGCCGGCCGGGTGCTGCTGCAGGAGCACCGGGGCGCACGCCTCGGCGTACTGGCTGTACGCGTAGCTGCACTCGGGCTCCCCCTGACACTGCAGCACCGCCTGCCAGCAGATCAGCCTCCGGCCGTGCACCCGCGGGGGGCACACCGCGCCCAGCACCACCGTCAGCCACAGCCAGGCGCCCGGCAACAGCCACCGGCGGCCGCCGCCGCCGCCTCCTCCTCCATGCACAGCGGGCGAACCTACCACCATTGCGGGCGGCGGCGGCTGCGAGAGGGTCGATGGGGGGAGGAGGAGGAGGAGCAGCTGCCCGTGGAAAAGTTTGCAAAACTCCTGCCAGCTGTGTGCATGAGGCTTCCCCTCATCAATCCATCCACGCGGCCCCTCCGCGGCTGGAACAGCGGGCTGCAGTACAACCCCCACCCCCCGGTCCCGGGCTGCTGTTGCCGCAAGAGTTCCCTTAGATAATCAGTGCAACTGGGGGCTGGGAGGAGAGCGGCTCCTGAGTGCACTCGGGGGCTTGCAGGCTTCGCCGGGGGAGCTCATGGTGCTGTCCTGCTTCTCATGCAGATCCCTTTCTTTCCTCTTTGCACAAAATAAATGCCCAGCTGCTGCTGCTGCTTCGGGAGCTTTCAACTCTGCGCTCTCAGCATCTCCGCACATGCCAGCCGCACACACCGCTCCGATCCCATTCACGGTCCCGGCTCCGCTCGCTTATACTGTTGCACTTTCGGGAAGCCGGGGAAAGAAATCCCCTTTTTGGCAAGAAAATTGAGAACGGGAAAAAATAGCTGGCTCAGGATCTCCCTTTTCTTTCTGTCTCTGCGGTTGATGCTGCTTCTGTTGTCAACAAGCTCGCAAGCTGCTCTGCTCTGTGGAGCTTTTTTCCTTGGAAGGCTTTAAATACAAAAGTGGCCTCCGAGCAGCAGCAACGTGCTCTGATGAAGCCTCATTATGCATGCATGGCAAAGCAAACAAACAAAACAATTAGCAACGCTTCTTCTCCTTTTACACATGCCCCCAGCCTGCGCTCTCTCGCGCTAGTCGCTCTTTCTCTTTTTCTCCACTTTTCTCCCTTTGCTCGGCCCCCTTTCCCTGCTTTTCGACTTACTATTGGTCCAGCCTGTTGTTGAAACTTTTTTTTTCTTTACGATCTACGGGAGAAAGGGGGGCTGGCGGGCAGCTCACATTCAAAGCTTGAAAGGAAAGGCTTAACGAGATTGACAGCAGCCCCCGAGGAGCCCCTCCTACTGTTAAGGAGGCGCCCACAGTTACTGCTATACAACAACACAGCTTTTCAAGGAGAAACTTTGCAGCTGTTTGCATCAAGCAAAGCTTTGCACCCATCTCTGTTTTCCAGCGGTCACAAAGCAGCGTTTGGTTTACAGAAGTTACCTGAGATGTAACATCATGGCATACGTTATTAAAAGATGCTGTAAAATAAATTTCATTATAAATTTTACTGATAGAAGTCCAAACAATTATAGATTTATTATATATCAAATATGCCATTATATACCAATATATATAAACAAACAGAAAGGGCTTTTGCATCATTTGTTGATCCCGTTTTGCCCCTTGCAATGGGAGTAAGAATTCTTCCTGCGAGGAATGTAGGCTCGGTCTCATACTGAACCAAACTGTTCATTTAAGATCGGTGCAATGCTACTGACTTCAATGGGCGTTTCAGAGTAGCAGCCCTGTTAGTCTGTATTCGCAAAAAGAAAAGGGGGACTTGTGGCACCTTAGAGACTTTCTACAGCTCACTTCATCAGATGCTCAGATAAATTTGTTAGTCTCTAAGGTGCCACAAGTACTCCTTTTCTTTTTTCAATGGGAGTGTATCGATATATTGAGAACAGAATTTGGTCCATTAATGCTACTTCTCTGAACATCAAGACTGCAGTACTTAAGCATGACCACTTGTCATTTCACCGTTTTTCACTTCTTTTGCCTTTAAACAAATTCAAATTATATATTTGCATGAAGATTTTCTCTAGGGAGTCAATGCATGGAACTACCAGGATTTAGAAAAAAAAACCCTATTCTCTAATATACATTATTTATAATAGATTTTGCAAATAGAACACTGAAATATGATTCCCAATGTCTGAAATGATTATTTGAATTCTTTATTGGGATCTATGAGCTCTTAAAAGTTGCCTGAAATTTATTAATTGCGATAAAAAAAATCAGTTTTGATTGAAAGAAAAAGACTCGTTGTGGATGCATTAAAATTCTCATTACATTCTTAATTCTTCTTCCTTTGTTTAAAAGAAAATATAAGGTTAAAATAACAAATATAATATAAAATGTTCAGAACAGCATAAGCTGTACATTGCAGAGTTGGTGATAGTGCATTTGTAGATGTTTCTTTTAATTTTGGTGCTACCTTAATTCCAGAGCAACATGGGCTTTGACCACAAGAGGCATCAGTGTCTGCTGCCTGTCAAAAACTGGCGCTTTTTTCATCGTGAAACTATCAACTCCATCTGTCACAAAAATTAGGACTAAATCTACTTTCCAGAACCAAAGGGAGCTTGGGTTTCTATCCTACGTGGATTGCTGTCTTTCTGCAATTGTATGCAAGGTGTAATAGAAATGCCATACAATTAGAAATCAATATGATTGATTGTGTTGCAAAACATTCCTCAACATTTGCTCCATTGTGATCAGTTTTACGCTTGGTTTGTTTCTCCAGTGCAGCCGTGCTCGTTCTACTGCTGCTATACAAGCAGAACTTATGCTTGCTTGCTTGCTTGTTTTTTAAAGCAATGAGAAAATAAAGCTAAAAATTTGCTGTCAACCAAACTGAGGTATCAAATGTAATCGCTGTTCTATGTATTTGTCTTAAACATCCCTTTAATGGTGGTGGTATTTGTTGTGGTTAATTCCCTCTAGTGTTTGCCCCTCCACAGTAGTGAACATACCACACACTGGGCAGGTCTAGTCTATGCATTTCTTCAACAGTATGTTCGCTATTGAACTTCAGCCACTCAGAGAGAGCCTCTGCAAGGCCCATTATGCCAAAAACCTAGTGGTATTCCTGCATAAAGGTGAGTGGGGCAGATCACAAATTGAGCTACTGAGCCAGGGGGTTCTTTACCACTTGTCTGCCAAGGAGGTACATTCATGTCTGCCCCAAACATACAGTTGCAGAGGGAGTTATAGGAGTGTGAGAGTTTCAGGCCCACAGCCATGAGCTGAATGAACCCTGGACTACACTACAGACTTATGTTGGTATAACTGCGTCTCTTAGGGGTGTGGATTTTCCACTCCCCTTTGCGACATAGTTATACCAGCCAAACTCCTAGTGTAGATAGCACTATGTCAATAGGAGGCCTTCTCCCATTGACATAGCTACCACCTCTCAGGAGCTACCAAAGGGAGAAGCTGTCCTGTCAGCGTAGGAAGCATTTTCACTAAGTTCTACCGTGGCGCAGCTGCAGCGCTGTAAGTGTAGACAGGCCCGAGAGAGGGGCCACTGAATCCACAATTACACAGATTTGCAAACTTTCACGCAGGGGATACAGAAAATCCTATTCTAGCCCAAGGACTGAGATAATAGATGTTACTTTTGATCTTCCTGGCTCCAGGCCTTGGGTTTGCGGGCTGACTTGTGTCTTCCTCACAACCCATGTTTTGATCTCCAAAACTCATTTGCTCCAACTATTTCACTCTCTGAGTAGCAAGCAGAAAAAGCAATTAATTTAATTTAATTTAATTGCTAAATAAATGTATCTTGCAAAGAATGAAAAAAAATTGTCTCTAGGACCTGTTAGTAGGGGGAATAGAGGAGCTTTCACCACAATCCCCAGACTCTCTCTTGACTGGGAGCTGAACATTCTGATTCTTCCTGAAGCCAGATTAGGGGCAGAGGATGGGCCAGAGTCCATTATGTTGGCGATCATTTTCATTTTAGGTGTTAGGTAAAACATTCTTGCAGGGCATGAAGCATTAGGTTTTTAATGTTGGATGGGATTTGCAAAAGCACCTAACTGACCTAGGAATGCAAGTCCCATAATAATAATTATAGTAAATGTGGACTTTTATCAAAGTTTATTAACAATAATTTCATACCGTAAGAGCGTACAAAAATAGGTCCTGAAAATATGTGGCCGTATCCATTTATACATGCAAAAATAGCATTTGAGCATTCAAAATAGGTAACTGGGTGTGCTATCTGTTTGTGCACACAAAGTAGCATTTGCTCAGGTTTTTATGCCCTCAGTTTTAGTAAAGAAATTAACAAAAACAAGGGTCTAAAAAAATGTTTGAGAAGCAGACTTTTTTTTTTTTTAGGGCCAAATTCTGTTACCAAGTATAACCACTCTCCAAGTATAACAGCTGCCAGAGTGGTCAGGAATGGGAACACATTGTTCTCTCTTGGAGGAAGGAAATCTTCCTCATGCGGTACAGGGTCTAGGGAGACCACTCTTTGGAATCCCGCTTATGAGTTCAAGTTTTCCGGCAGCTGACCTGTTTTTGTCATGTCTAATTTTAGGTTTCTGAAATCGAATAGTTCTAGAAATAAACAAGAATGCAACTCTTATTCTGCATTCCCATTTTCAAAGCATCCTATATAGACCTTTAATTACCTTTGCTGGCTGTATAAGTTGAAAAATAAAGGCCAAATGGTTTTAAAAATTTGGAAGTCTGCTATGTTTTCTGTGTATTGCCCTTTCCTGGACTGGCAGTTTATGCAGTTCTTTACACTAGTTGTCTATATGGGCATCATTGGAAGATCATCTTGGCTGTGAGGAAGGCCAGTGTATCATAGCTATGTATTGACAAACATTCATGCGCACGTTTTTATTTTCTTTAGTCTTGCTGTCTTTTACTATCTTTCCTAGGGCATCTCTTTTTCCAACTCTTTTCTCATCCTTAAATTTTTGTCACTTTTTCCCATATTTACATTTTGGGTGTGTTCAGACAATAAACAAAAAAACCACACACACAAAGGAGACAACATTACAATTCAGCAGTTCACATTCACATGTAATCGAAAAATACATGTATATCTGGTTAATGCGTCCCAGGTAATTCCTAGGCAAATTTGGATTATATTAGTGGATTATTTTGCCTTTTCTGCATTTCAGCGGATTTAAAACTGCCATTGTAAAATAGCTGGGATGAACACTGTGAATAAATTAGCTGACTAAGTTTACTGTTCTGGAGCCCAATAATGTTAATGAAATCTGTGTTTGGCTGCAGATGATCATAGATTCACAGAAATGTATGCCTGGATGGGACCTCAAGAGGTCACCTAGTCCCGTGTTTCTCAACAACCAATCCGTGGACTGGCGCCGTCGCTGAGACCGGACACAGTTTAGGAAGGCAGCAAGCTGGTCCCTGGTATCAAAAAGGTTGAGAACACTGATCTAGTCCATTTCTCCTTCCCGATCATCCCTGACATGTTTGTCTAACCTCTTAAAAATCTCCAGTGATAGGGATTCTACAACCTCCCAAGGTAACTAACTTATTCCAGTGCTTAACTCTCTCTCCATCCTGTGCTGAAAGGTGGCTCAAACATCTTGTGGCAGTGAATTCCACCTTCCACAACACCCAATAAAAAGCTCTCTATGGATGTTGGTGCTGTGATGGCAGGGGTTGAATTGGGCAGGGAGAATTTAGTAGTAGTTTTCAACACTCCAGCTAGAGACTGAGGACCACCCACTTGAGATGCCTAAATCAGATGCCACGCACGGTAGCTTCGGCAGATGTTCATAAATATAGCAATGCATACTCAGCTGGCCTCATTGGATTTGGCTGCCCTCAATGTGGCATGGATAATCTCTGGGTTCTTCAGCTGAGTGGTATTCAGATACAGCCTGGGTACTATTGAGTGCCACAGACTTAGCTCAATGAGACTCTGATGCCTAGTTTGACCCCGCTGGGCCTCCAGTCACTGAGGATCAGATTCTCTGGACTTCTCAGTCTTGGCTCTCCCTTAGTGGGTCTCAGGTGCTCTGCTAGGCTCCTGGGGTTTTGCTTCTCTTCAGTGGGGCTCAGATACCTGTGCAAACTCTGCTTCTCGCCTTTGGCTTGTTGGCTTCCCAAGTTAGATTGGGGGATGGAGGGGTGGGGGAATTGAAATTCTCCCAAGTGCCACCTATTCATGGCAACAAAATGATCTGTTACTCTCAGTAGAATGTGCACATCCTCGTACTATAATCCTGTCTCTTCTTCCCTTTGATCAGCAGAGAAATAGTTAAAAATGCTGACATTTAAATGATCATATTTGTGAATTAACATCCCACTGAGTGAAAGCTCATGCCTCTTAGAGCTATTGTTTTAGGCTCTGCAGATTCAGCCAGACATCACTGTATCAGTTACACTTGCTTCACATTTTTAAAAGTATCCTTGCAAACAGAGGATTAGATTTGTGGGAGGCCACAATCATTTTTTTAGAGGTTGTAGAGGGGGTTGGGGGAGGATGGGGCTCTGGAGCCCCAGCACCCATCCCCTATTACTCCTCAGCAGCACTACCAGGGTTCCCCAGTTGCTCCAAGGGGAATCCTATACAAGGTAGAGGGCTTCTTCCAGATGCTTTAAGACTTGAGTTATGCTGGAGTACTGGCCTGGTACACAGCTGTCTTAGAATCATGGCAGCAAAAGGCCATCTTTCCTCCTGAGGTGTTTTCCTTGGCGGTACTTGAGGAGTTGGGACCATTCTTTTTTTTCATCACTGTCATCATGGCAAAGGGTGAGCAGATAGATTTTTTGTGTGCAGATTGGTTCATTTTTATGACATTTTTGCAAGGCTTTTTAAAGAAAGTTTAAAATATATTACATACAAATCTTAAATAAGGATTTTTTTCTCCTATGAGTGGATCCTTCAATTTTTAAAATTGTTTAACAATTTCAAAGCTAAATAATGTTCCAGTATATGCATTCATCAGTCAGTATATATCAAACGGGTATACTAAGGGACAGCTAAGGGGTGTATATAATCAGTAACAAACGTACAAACCTGTTATGCGTTAACCCTTAGGAAACTGGCTGATTCCCAGTGATATGATTTCTGCGAACTGTCTGTTTCTAAAGGATTTAAGGGTTGGGACTTTTGACTTTACCGTGCCTTTCCCATCTCACAGAAAGTTGCCCTCCCCATCCTCCAAGTGGTGTTCCCAATGCACCCCAACTCCGCTGCTATCAATTTCCAACTCCCCTGGGAATCAGGAGTGAGGCCAATTGCATCAGCGTCTCAAAGGGCTGGCAGGACACCATTCAGCAGTTGGGGAAGTAGGTGGACTAGTATAATGCAAAAATAGGGGAAACTAGTGAATCAGCCATTAGGAGGTGATCACATTCTGTTGCTTGAAGTATTGGGGTGGTCAAGAAGAGAAATCGAGCAGATTTTATCTTGAGAGGGAGCAGAAAGGATCAGGAGAGTGGGGAGTAGTACTGTTTGGTTTGGAGGAGTTGGAAGGGGGAGGTGATTGTTACTAAGTTTCTCACTGCAGAACATTAAGGATAAGATTCCTGAAAATGCAGTGCTGTAAGGGTTAACGGTGTACAAAAACTATTTTAAAAAACTGTTTCATTTTAAGGTTCTCTTTTAGATTTTCCTTCTTAATTTACAATATTTACTTAGAAATTGATTGGCATCCTCATAAAATTGGAGATTGTTATTTATATATGAAATAGTAAGTATTTTTGAGGGTATTTGCCCAATGCATCCAGTACGGTCAACGTGGAAATATTGCACAATGCTACTTGGACCTCTGCTTTATTGAACTCTCTTCCAATCTAAACTACAAACTAGACCACGCATGTTGTTAAAACAAGTTTAAAAAGAGAGTAGGAATTAAAGCCCTTTTTTGATTGTGACAAGGGTGAAAATAACTGTTAAAGAAGTACATTTCTGGTTACCTGTTAAACCACTTAGAAAAAAGATTTTACAAAAGATGAATTTAAGCCCCACACATTGCCTATATGTAAAAACAATTTCAAACATCACAGTATTAGGGGAGTTATGTTGGACATGTCAATATAAACACACACAAAAACAGCTGGCTGGTTTTTAGGCTGTTCTGATTAGCAGATTTTCCAAAAATTGACAGGAGCAAACTCCCTAAAACGGCGACTAAATGTTATGTTTCATTTTCTGGATGTGCCTCTTTAAAGCCAGTATAACAGAAGTAGGAAGAAATGGGCAAGTCTTGAGTTTCTCAGCCTGATGAGATCTGGGAAGCAAGCATCTTTGTAGATAAAGCAAAGAATTCCCTTCTGTAGAACCACTGTCTCCAGGACAAAAATAAGAGTAGCGGTTTCATTTCTATGGCTTCAGCCAACACTAAGTCTACCACAATAATTGCTTCAACGTATTTATGACCTCAACTATGTTCTGAGTAGGGTTTTAACTAATGTGGTCTCCCATTTCTCTGTTCCCGGAAAATCAACTTTTAGAATAGTAATTTAAGATAGCTATCATGAAAGGTACCACCCAGGGGCATATCCAAAGTCTGTTGAACTTGGTATCCTTGCTTCATCACATAACAGTAAACACACAAAAGTTGTACTAGTTTAACTCAAATTGGCTTTTAAACTAATGTAAACCCAGTCACAGTCCTTGTGTTCTCCTGAGGCACGCACTCCTTTCCGTCTTTCCCAAAGGGGCAGAGAGTGTGTCAGGATATGCAAAACTAAGCTAGCTGGATGCAAGGGAGAACGGATGCTACACTACATGCAGTAACAAGGTGATCAATAGCAGCTGCATTTCTGCATTTTCCAGAACTCCAAAAGATAGGTGCTTGCTGTAGACACAATGACATTGGGGTGGTGTAGCCCCATCCAGGGCTGTGCTTTAATTGCATTACCAAGAAATCAGAGATGGAGAAGACCTATTAGGTCACCTCCTCCATCCCCAGGATTATGTAGTCAGTGCAGGATTATTCCTTGCATTATGTTTTCTGGTGCTTTGTCCAGCTTATTTTTAATGTCCTAAATGAAAAGAGATGGAATTTCCTCCACCACTTTCCTGGGGAGACCATTCTATAGTCCAGTGGATCTCACTGTTAGGAAGCATTATTGATAGTCAGTCCAATTTTTACCTATATTAATTTTGCCTCATTATCCCCAGATATATTTCATCGTTTCACCTTAAATAATTCCTTAGCAATGCCAATGCCTGTGGTATTCTACTAGACACACACATATCCTCTCCAATTCTATACATTGCTGGCTTTCTGCCCCTTGTGTAGTGTCCGCCAGTCAGTGTTAGATCATATGACAGTGTTCGAGACCAAGCAGATTGTGATGAGGTCTCCGGGATACAACCTGGAACTGTGAAATCACTGTGCCCTGCCACAGAGATTAGTCCTATTGGCTCCATCCATTAGGCCATGCTGCCCTGCTGCAGAGGGTGGTCTTAGTGGCTCCAGCTGTTAGGCCACATGACCCTTCCTAGAAGGGTAGCCCGAGTGACTTGGACTGCGGACTCTCATCAAAGGACTGTTGCAATGAGCCCAACTCTTAGGCCACACTGCCCTAGGAGCCAGAGCTGCTACGGTGGCTGGAGAGACCAGGCCACTTGGGACACCCCAGTTCTACTTCAGTTCCCCCACAACCTGGACGGGGTGGACCTGCCCCAAGACAGAATGGAAAAAAGGGTGTTCCGTTCTGTTTGAATAAGTGCCCTCACAGTCCCTTGAATTGTGTGAGTACGACT
The DNA here is from genome assembly GCF_965140235.1 of Caretta caretta. Taxonomy (NCBI): domain Eukaryota; kingdom Metazoa; phylum Chordata; order Testudines; family Cheloniidae; genus Caretta; species Caretta caretta. The sequence continues at coordinate 91,279,199 of NC_134210.1, read as the reverse complement.
CCCTTTGAAGTCAATGAGGACTAGCACAGCTGATGGACTAGTTGGGACCGAGTAGTATTGCCTTCACACACTATAAAAGCAGCAAAATTTTTACCACCTCTGTTTTATAGTGTCCCTGCCAATACCACAGCTCTATAATATGGCTCCATCTTGGTAGTTCTGCCAGTGCAGATGTGACTGGGCAGGGTTTCCTTAGCCACTGTTCTGGCAAATATGATCAATGTTCCACCTATATTTCTAGACCTATGTATGGGGCTCCTTATGCATTTTTTTGGCTACCATCATGTACTGCACGCTGGTATTCAGTCTAAGACAAGTTTCCTAGCCACTTCTCTACAAGGCACAACATAGACAAGAAATACAGCAGAACTTAATATTATATGAGAAAATAAAATTTCTGAGTTATATGATGTCCCTTTGCACAAGAATCCTTGATTTAGTTAGAAAAGGTAGACAACTCCTTAGTGGCTACACATCTCAGGAGGCTCAAGTCTGCTTTGCTTGTTAGAGCAAAGGTCTACTGTAAGCTATGCTCAAGAAATTTTTTCATATGGAGAGGAAAACTTTATGGAATGTGAGATTCTGCAACACTTTCAAGCTGTTTCTCTTTGGGGTTGCAAACTAGTTCATTTTGAGAACTCTTTTTCCCCCTACAGACTTAAACTTTTTTGCAGTAGCGTTTCTTGTATTTTGGGAGCATTTTTGTTTTCTATATAAAGAGACAGAGGCTCAAAACGTTAAACTAGCACAAACGAGTGGCCTGGAAACAGGCTGTGTGCATACACACTTGCTGTAGTCATTTTTCATTAACATTTCTTTTTTATTCTATCTCTCTTCCCTTTATCCCAGATACTTATCGCTCTGTCTACTCTCTATTCCACTCCCCACCCCATTTTTGCTCTCTGCCACCTACTTGCTCGCTTGCTCTCTCTTTTTTGGGGGTGGGGTGTGGGGGGGTAGTTCCTTCCAAAACTTGAGAGAGACTTTTTTTTGCAGTATTTGTTTCCATAAGTCATAAATTAGCTTTGATTCTGTTGTGACCCCTTTTATTTGCTTTTCAAGGATGTTCATTGGATAGAAATTTTGTTCACAGAGATGTTTGCAGAAACAAAAGTACTGCAAATCCCCTGTGATGGGTTAGACCCTCTGGGATGTCACCTGGTGTGCTGGGAGGCTGCTGAGTCATTCTATTCTGCCCCCTTTTATCTGGTCTTGCTGGGCTAGGCTCCCCAGCCTTTTCCAGCCAAGCACACAGGCAGGGCTACAACCAGCTGCACAGAGAGACAGAGATCCTCTCTGGGAAGTCTCATCTTAAGGGACTTGCTCCAGCACTCAGATGTCCACCTCCCTTGGAGTGCAGACCCAAAGATATATTTTGAAATTCTCCCCCTCCCTCAACGTGGAGAGAGGTGTGAATACTTCTTACCCACACACCCACAGTTCAAAATTACAGAAACTGGCTTTAATATTAAACAAAACAAATTTTATTAACTATAAAAGGCAGATTTTAAGTGGTAAAAGGGATAACAAACAGAACAAAGCAGATTACTAAGCTAGTTTCACTAAAGAAATTGGTTACAAATAGTATTTCTCACCCTAGATATTGTTGCAGGCAGTTTGCAAAGCTTCTGTGGTTCAGAGTTCCAGTTATATTCCTTTTCAGACTAGGCCCCGTCTCAGTCTGGACTCCCCCATTGCTTTTCCTTTTGAAGTCTTTCTTCTTGGGCAGACAGGCCATGGAAAGGAGGAGTCCTGTTTGCCTTCCTCCCCACCCTTAAGTAGGATTTACATAAGGCGGGAATCCTTTGTTTCCCCCCCTTCCCTTATACTGGAAAGTTACAAGAAGTCCCAGGTAATGTTTAGTATCAGGTGACAAGACTGCCTGACTCTAGGATCACAGCGTCCATGAGTCAGTGGCAGTATGGAGCATCCACAGGAAGGCCAAGCTTTTCACAGTCTCTTGTTCTCGCTGGTGGGCCATCTGCCCTGTCTGGCTTTTCCATTGTTGTACCTGAAGTGTTAGCAGTGGGCATCACCCAAAGTAGCAGAGTTGAAATACAGATACACAGTCAATATTCCTAACTTCCGATACAGAAATGGTACAGGCATACAGATCGGATAATCACATTCAGTAAATCATAACTTTTCCAATGATATCTCACATAAGCCACCTTGCCTGAAGTATATCTCAGTTATGTCATATTCATATCATAAGCATATTTTCATAAAGAATAAGGAATGACATGTCACAGTCCCCACCAGTATGTGACTATTTGCACAAGTTTTTGTACCAGGACTGTTCAGGCAGCCATCTTGAAAGTTCTTTGTGAATTTGGGAGTCATCCAAACAGGGAGCAGAAACAGTACCCTGTGAACAATTGTGGCATGAATAGCAAATTACAATTAGTAAATGCTTGAAACTGAAATCATGGCAAATAGTTGTAAGCATCCCATAGACTGAAATACATTCTCATAAACCATTCATTGAATAATAAACAAATGTGTCAAAATCTATGTCTGTTTGCGGATAATTTGTTAACAGAAAACGGGACTAAATTGTCAAATAAATAGCTTGGTATGAATAGTTCAGGCAGCTCTAGTGCCTCCTAAGTAGAATGTGAACCTAATAATATTAGTGTCTGAGTTGGACTTTTGAACTCATGAAGTTCAAGGAGTTCAAAATTAGGCCGAACCCAGCCCAAGATGGTAGTATATAAACAATTGATGCACAAGATTGAAAACTCTCACTTTGGGCTCAAATCACATCCACTTTTGGGACATCATGGAACACTGGAATGCGTTACCTAGGGAGATGGTAGAATCTCCTTCCTTAGAAGTTTTTAAGGTCAGGCTTGACAAAGCCCTGGCTGGGATGATTTAATTGGGGATTGGTCCTGCTTTGAGCAGGGGGCTGGACTAGATGACCTCCTGAGGTCCCTTCCAACCCTGATATTCTATGATTCTATGATTGATCATTGGAAATATGAACGCTAGATGGGGCGGGGGAGCTGCCTGAGACAAAATTTGTTAGTGGCATTGCAACCAGGCACATGTTGCAGCACCACTTGTTCAAATTTGGCCTGGCCAGCCCGCTGTCATCATGGTAGATGGGAGGCTGGTCCTAACCAGAGCAGCGCAACACCCAGAGGTGGTGAGTTGAACCCAGCTAGACTTGTGACTCTTTGATACAATTTTGGGTCATGACCCTCAAGTTGGGAAACCCTGATGTAGGGAACAGATGGCAAGATATTGGTCAGTAAAAGAAGTCAGGAGGAAGCTGGGAAAGCAAAGAAATGGAGGAAGAATGTTGAGGATGCCGGGTGGAGTAATTGCTCTTCTATCTTGTCTCCTTGTTTTTTAAGGTGTAGTAAAAGATAATTTTAACGATTTCATAGTTTATCTAGGGTTAAAAAACCTTCTGTCTTTTGAATGTTCTAATTATGGAGATAAGCAAAATAAGATGTGTCTTGCAGATATCAAAATAATTTTATTTTAATATTTATGTTAAATGCTGAAAACACTTATTCTTTTGATACATTCATGATTTTTGGATCCAGCATTGTCCAAGGAGTGTTCAAATCCACAGGATATTTGTGAGAGTAAGAGTATGCATTTGGAGCTCTGCATTAACTCTAAAATATTCATATATTCAGGCAACTCCTTGCTTGGTACACATCTGACTGGGCTCAAGAAGAGCACAAATTATTCCTTCTGAAGCCAATAGTTATTTATGGTCACCAAGAGTGCAATTCAATCCTGTGCAGAGAGCCAGCCTGGGGGTGTTTAAATTGGACTTTAGAAGTGCATAAGCCTTGTGGAACAGGTGTGCATTGCAGCTGGGAGGTTTGCTTCCCAGCCTGGGTAGAAAGACTTGTGCTAGCTCTACTCAGGCCAGTGCGCTAAAAATAGCAGTATGGATGTTGCAGCATTGGTGGTGGCTCAGGATAGCCACCCAAGTCTGAGCTTGCCCCACCCCTAGGTGTGAACTTGGGGGGGCTAGCCTGAGCCTTTGCCCGTGCTGCAATGTCCACACTGATACTTTAAAAGTACTAGCTGGAGCAGAGCTAGCACAAGTCTATCCACCCACACTGGGAATCAAACGTCCCAGCTGCAGTGCCACAAGGCCTATGCACTACTGGAGTCCAATTTAATCACCCCAAACTGGGCTTCAGTGAACCTGACAGGATTCATGACCTTTGTGATGGTCCTCCGCACTGGGGTGAATTGTCACTCAAGGGGCAGATCTTGATCCCTGAGCAAAGCTTTGTGCATGGAACCTACAGAGGGACAATGAGAAAGCAGATTCTTCCTCCCCAACCTGGGGCAGCAGAGTGACAGCCGCAATACAGCTGTTCTGTGGCTGCTGAAAAAGCAGGCTGCAGGAACACCTGCACCTATGTGTTATGTGAGTTATGGCCAGTGGATCCCCATAGTTATAGAGCTATTGCTCATGCCCCGGCAACTTCCTTGGGCTGCTCTACCCAATACCCTCTTGTTCTGCTATAGAGTGTGCCAATCTGTGCCAAACTCCATATCAATTTCCCCCAGAACTCCTAGTAAGTGGTTGAGTTAAGGAAGTATTGATTACTGAAGCTGATCTTTATTTTGCATAAAGCACAAATCAATAAGACTGTTTTTCTCCCAGGCAAACTGATCAGAACATTTAATTGTTTATGATGCAAAAGCTAGTTTATGTAATAAACATTTTAGTGCACAAGATAATTATATAATTGGAAATAGGATCATGTACGGTATCTTGTTATGTCCTGTTTTGTAATGATAAAAAATTGACATCTCTGAAAAGAATATATAGGTACATAATAGGTGTGTGTTGTGTCTAATGAGCTGAGGAGACCTTGGAAGAAACAGTTCTTTCCCTCTCCCCTCTTTGCTGCCAGGCATAGTCATCTATTACTGGCCCTGACTAATAATGGATTACTATGTCCACCATAATCTGGTCATATCTTAAAAACAAATTCTTGTCTTGGATAATGTAGAATTAGTGCACATATTTGGGGCCAGATTTTGATCTCATTCTGATGCAAATCAGGCATAACTTCACTGATTTTCACTGAGATTCTCCAGTCATCCTATTATGATTTTTAATACCACATAGTCTTTAATCCTTTTTTTGAGGTTATAAAGACATGTCTCCATATCAGGTTCTACTGCAGAACATTCAGGCAGTCATACTGTTTCTTTCTCATTTTATGCTTTTTATAATTATAACAGAATAACATGCTTGGGGCACCTTTCATTTTGTCATACAAGAGGCTAATAAACCATTACAGGTATTTTTTTACAACATGGTGAGTGTTATTTTGCAATGTTTCATTAGCCACAAATCCACAAGTCACTTTCAAGAATTCCAGATGCCATATTGAGGGTATTTTTGCAGCTGTTCTGTGGGAAATCATGAAAGCATTACTCCCTTCAAGGGAAGGGGGAAAAAAAGATCTTTGGATATATCAGTCCTTTCTACAGTATTTTATAGCAGCAGTGAAGAAGAATCATCTCAGATACAGCTGTACACTGTATCTGTACATATGCCTGTGGATAATTCAAATATCATATCGCTTGTAAAATATTTTGGCTGCAGTGTTGGAGGAAGTCACCTCCTTTGAATGGATATAATATGCTCCAAGGTAAAATAGTTTGAACGGCTGTTCACTTAATAAAATCATGCCTAAAGCAATGCTATCTTGTGACGATTATGCTGCATTTCTCGAGTTGACTTATAAATTGAATTCACTGCCATCTTTATGTACTGAAGAACATCTTGAAAAAATCAAGCTACAAATAATGACTGTTTTCTAAAGGTCAAAGAAATTGAAGGGGAGGGGATGGAGTCTGTTTTGAAAAAAATACTCCGGAAGCCCTGAATATTTATATACTGATATCATCTATAGACCTCCAGGGTGTTTCAGAGCACAGACAGCTATAGCTTTTAATAAAAATCTGAACTGGATTTCATTTCTCATTTCTGATGGGGAAAAAAAATCACAATCTGCAGTCTTCATTGCCTGACTCGTATTCCCTTGTTTGAATTTTAACAGTTAATGTTTGGTCCTTTTCCAGAAGGACATTTTGTCCTTTGTGTTTTCTGTCCATTGTAAAAGCAAAACTAGGATTTGGGAGGTAGAACTGCCAAGATCTGTTTGTCAGAAGCTCATACACTAAGTTTACCATTGGTATATCATGTGCAACCCTAAGAGAGCTAAGGATGTTTAGCTTGGTATAGTGATGACTAAGTGGGGGTGGAGAGAGGGGACATAATAACTGTCTGCAAATATTGGAAAGGTTGGATTCTCAGGTGGTGCAAATCAGTGTAGCTCCATTGACTTAATCCTCAGTTGGTATAAATCAGTATAACTACGTACTTCAATAGTTTAACACCAGCTGAGGATCTGGCCCAATACTTATAAACACCAAGAAGGGAGAATACATATTTAGATTAGTAATCACAGGGGTATAATTAGGAGCAGTGGGATGAAATTAAGAAAGGGAAAATTTCCTGAGACTGGGATATATCAGACGGTGGAAGGGAAGTGGTGAAAGCCCCATCACTTCTAGCTATTAACACTAGACTGGACAAAACACAAGAGAATATAGTGTAGAAAATAATCTTGGATTTGTAAGGAGATGGGTTGTCTGATTTTATAAACTGTTTCCATCTCTAACTACTGTAGGCCATATTATGGCTTTAAACCATGGCCAATAGAAGGGCTGTGGAGAGGCTCTCTTTTTTTGGGTCCTTGAAGTAATCTTTGGCAAACTCAACCAGAATTCATCCTGGAGCACCACACATTAAGGTGACAGGTCCACGATGCTTTAAAAGGGCAAATAACATATACTCCTTTATGCAAATATTAGTTCCTTCTTCCACATATATAGGGAACTCCACTGTGAGAGGTAAGGATCATTATAACCATACTACAGGTGATTAAACTGTGGCACAGAGCCAGAAGTCACGCAGCAAGTCTATAAGGAGAACTCCCAACATAACCCATGAATCCCAGTTCCCAGTGTCTGCTGTGACCACTGGACCACATTTATTTAAGCTTGGGATGGTTCTGTCATCTTGTCAGATAGTTCTGTTGCAGTAGGGAGCAAGAGAGAGAGAGCAGTGCAGCCATTGTGAGCTCATTTACTTGTTTATTTTAGCATTTCATAGAGATTTCTCTATTGGCTAGTGTGAGTGAGTTCCTTGCCACTGGACTGTTCCTCAACTTGGAGGTTTTTAAAAAATCAAAAGTCAAGCCCTTATCCACTGTGTCATATTTTCCTGAGACGTTGGTTTGGGAAAAAAATGGTAAAAGAGAAGGATTTAATTTATGGGAGCATCATAAATGCCGTCTGCTAAGCCCCGGGAAAATTCCCTCTAGCCAACACCTGAAATAACTGGACTCTGGAGGGAGCTTGGCCCAGAATTCCTTGGCAATAGGGAGGATCGCTGCAACACGGTGTCCTTCACAAGGCAGTGAGGAAGCCGAAATGTGAAGAAACATGGAACCCCCTTCCCAAGCAAAGGGGCAATGTGAACTAATGAGTTCTTTTACTAGCTGAAGAACCTTGGGTGCTGCCAGCTTTTACTCTGATCAAGCAGGGTTTGGCTGTAGCATTCCAACTGCTTGTACAGACTTGGCAGATAAAATCACAGCATAATTTGTGACTCTTGAAAACAAATTAATGAATGCAATAAAATTTTATATTCTCTGCCAGAGAGATGAGAGAGAGAGAGGTGTTGGGAAAAGCGGCAGTTTGGCTATAATCTAGTTTGCCAAGCCTCACTTCCCCGGCCCATTGTCTCTTGTCTTCTCTTCCTCCTTCCTTTTCTCTGCCTTATAATCACCACAAGCCCCCACCATTTCCCTTCCATCCACATCCAGCCCACACAACCTCTTTCCTTCCCACCAAAAACAAAAAAATCAATTACTACAATGCACACATTAACAAACAAACTCCAGGACATATGCCAAAGCCAACTCACGATCTTACATTTGTAATCCTGGCCCCTGCTTCCTACCATCCTCTATGTCTTTGTGTTCTCCTGTCATGTCAACTTGGATTATAAACTGTCAGGGCAGGGACATTTTATTTTATTTTATTTTATTTTTTATTGCTGGGGTATGCTTTGTAGTAAAGTGTCTAGCGCAGGTTTGGATGCTGCATAAATAAAAAAAAAATAATAGTCTGCGATAATGAACTCTTCTTTAAGATCTGAATTAGGATCACACTTCAGCTAATATTTGAATCTGGTGTTCTATTTTAGACCCATCTCACATTCAACATCATACAATATAGGTAGAGCTATGCCTACAGGTATGGTTCCCACTATAAAGCCCCTGCTTTTAGTTGCTTGTAATTTTGCCAAATTTTAACTGTTCAGCCTGAAATTTTCTATACTGTGTTTCTACTTAAAGCTGAATTTTGAGGGGAAGTTTCAGCTAAAAGAGTTCAGCTGCCTCTGAGAATGATTTTAAGGAAAAATACATTGTTTTGCTCATGTTAAAACTCATCTTATTGCCACTTCATTGAGAAGTACTAGCACACTCAGACTTTGCAACAGAGACTTGACATTTGTAAGGGGGTTTGCCCTGATGTCAGTGACGTGTCATTTGTGGTTCATGTGAAAGAATACCCGCATCTGGCCAAGTTATAAGTCTTCGAAATACCTCAATTCCCACATTCTTAGTAAGGACTTGTTAAGAGTTTAGGAGATAAAGTTCCCAAAGATACCCTCTGCACTGAACATGCTCCAGCCCAGGGCAGCCAGGGCCGAGCAATATTTTCCCTACAATGGTTCCTCCTGTCTGCTGTGTCTCTCTATAGGGCTGAGCCCAGGAACTGAGTTGAGGAAGACTGTCTCTCCTGTGCTCTTGATGCTTTCTCTGCTGAGCCCAGGCAGAAGCGAGGGAGGGCAAAGCAACACAGGAATGCAGAGGAGTGAGGAATGTCTGCGGAGGGGAGTGTTGAAGGTGCCGGAGGGTGGGGAGGTGTAGAGGGAGCCACAGCAGGGGAGGGTATATGTGGACAGGAGCCAGGTGATGCTGAGTTGGATAGAAATAAAGGGAGAGGAAGAGAGGAGCTGGGGTGTATGTCAGGTGAAGTGAGATAGGAGTAGAAGATAAGGAGGGAAAGAGCTGGTCTGTGTGTGATAGATTGTAGAGGAGCACAGGGTGTGGTGGTGAGATCTGGGGGGAGGGGATTGGATAGCCCTGCCTCTGCTGATGCCACAACTTCCACACTCCTATTTTTAGGGCACTAGCTCAAGCCGAGCTAGCGCAAGTCTCTCTCCCAACTGCAATGTAGCCATACCCACTGCTACTGTGGTGAGAGCACCACAAAAACACCCAGGAGGAAATTAATAATTGTGTACTCAGTACAGGTTTTGGATGATGTATGTTAAATAGGCCTGGGGCCACACATTGAGTGTGAAGAAAAAAAATAAATGTTGAATAACTATCCACTCACTGAATGAGGCAGGGGTCCTGTGGGGGGAAAAATAGTGTGATCATGTAATTAAGGACTGTATCATAATGTATATTCACAAGGGGGCCAAATTAAGGTTTCACAAGACCCTTTAAGTCTGCCATGTCCTAACTTTTGAGTGCTTGACTTTGCAACTTTAACATTCTTTTAACATAGGGTTGTGCTGGGTTTTTTGGCTGTTTATAGATGAAACACTGACCAGGGCATGACTTAATGGTTTTATCAGCATGAGTTTGGGGTGGTTGTATTATGCCACATGTGAGTTTATGTGGTCATCCCAAACAAGTGTCGTCATTAAAACTTTTACGCCAAAGTACACCATGTATGTTGTATATGCCACATATATTACGTACAAACTCATTGAAGAATGTTTTAGAGCTCTTAAAAAAACATCTTAGAAGGACTATGTCTTGTATCTCTTGGCCTGTAAAGCCAGGTCCTTTAATTACCATGAGGGAGAGGGAAATTAAAAATAATAAATGTAAAACACCACTAAAAATAACCTTAAAATAGCTTTTCCATACAAAAGAATGTCACAGTTCTAAAGTCCAATCTAAGGCCCTTTAAGTCTCGGGCCTTAAAAGTGAGTGCTGGCTGGGTACTATTGGGAAGCTGCTAAGAATCTCCCACTTCCAATAGGATAATGCTCCTTTTTGAAGACCTGCAGAACCATGAGATATTAGATTTTAAAGATATGATATTTTTATGTCTGGAAAAACTGTTACTGGTAAAAGATTGAATCTTGTCTGTCATGGACCTCTGGCAGGTCTAAATTATCAAGAAATTCCACTTTTTTTTGCAGGGGAAGGAGGAAATATTCTCTGGCAGGTGGATTTAAAAAATAAATGGTGCTGTCTGAAGTGGCTCGGGAGTTTGGAATGTTATAATGAGTCCTGGGAGACAGATTAATGGGCAGGTGATACAATCATAGGTTTTTGATAAATTGCGCAGGTATTTATTTATCACGTCTTTGCAATGTAATATATCACTTGGATATCATATCTACATATATGGTCCACACAAACACACACCTTTGGGGCAGGTTTGTGAACTGGTTTAACTCCACTGGAGTTGAGTGAAGTCAATGGAGCAATGCCATTTTACACCAGCTAAAGTTCTGGCTCTATGTCCTCTCTGTCTACACACCTCCCTCTAAGCTTTAAATTACACTCATGATTATTCACATTATTAAGTGTAGCAGGTTCCTGGCTCTTATTTGCTAATGAAAAACACTTTCTAACATAAAACTGGGCTTCGATCCCAGTTTTTAGTCATAGTCTCCATTTTAAGATGAAGGACGTGGCATACATCACTGAAAATATTAAATCAAGTAGTGACAGTACTGTTGTTTTCCAGAAGAACTCAATTGCATTCCCATCTCCTCGTCCATCTAATTTGGTGTATTGAGTCAGTTGCATTAAGACTGAGAAATCCATAAGAGGGACACAACATGCACAATGGTTACAGTCACTGATGTAATACTGGCGCCAGTGAGCTTTATTTTATTTAAGAAAATACTGCGTTCCATGTACTTCAAAATAATATAGACATAAAACATTTTAAAAGAACCAGAAGCTCTGTGTGTGTAATTTGATGCTGAGCCTTAGCAAAACAGGCAAAGATTCAAATATTTTCCCCTGCTCAGATGGTTTAAAATATATTTCCAAGGGTGATTTGGCTAGAGAGGTTGTCACCTGGGAATTACAAGCTGAAAAGTTTTATTTTTTTGTGAAGATCTGCATTTCTGTGAAAGAACCACAACTGCTTTGGGGGCTGGCCATGAGCCAGAAATAAGGTATTCTTAAAAATATTCCTTCAAATGAAATCTCATTAATAAAGCCAAATGGAGAAAATCACAATTTATTTAAAATTTCAAACAAGGGTTATACGATAAATCAATTACAAGTATAATAGCTTGGCCTTTGATTAATCTGCGTGTAGTCCCATATCCTGTAAAGACTCACACTAATGTTCTGCAGCATCCCAGTTGAGGGACAAGTCCCTGGGTAAGGCCTGGTGTACACTAGAAAATGAGGTCAGTTTAACTACGCAGTCAGGAGTGTGAAAAATCCACACCTCTGAGAGGAGTAGTTAAGATGATTTATGTCCCCATGTAGATAGTACTAGATCAATGGAAGAATCCCTCCTGTCAAGTGTAGGTAGGGTAGCACAGCTGTAGCACTGTAGTGTTTCAAGTGCAGACAAGCTCTGAATCTTTGCAGGATTGGGACCTAGAATTAGTATTTAGTACAGTCAGTAGCAAGTAGGATCAAATGGGGGTTATAGTTAGTGCATAATTTTGCTTTGCCAGATCAGGGCTAATTTATTAGCTTGTTTTCCTTGTACCCTCTTTGGCAGAAAAGAGTATTTATAATTTTGTTGTTTTGGACAGATTGCACTATTTCTCCATTAGGGCTTGATCCAAAACGCCCTGAAATAAAGGGAAATCTGCCATTGTCTTGAAAGGACATGGTATCTGGCTCCTATTTCTCATTCTTTGTGTTGACACACAACCAACTCATGGGGCCTATAGGACAACTAGAGCTGAGTGAATACCAAGAAAAATTATTTGCAAAATTTTGGCAACCTCTGTTTACCTGAAAAATCACCTTTCACCTCTGCCATAGTCCTGGCAGTTGCAATCAGCTGGGACATTCAAGCTATATTCCCACGGGATATGAGACAGGGAGCTGCTAACAAGTGAGGGCCCCTTGACTTTGGAAATCACTCCTTCCCCTTCCCCTCTCTAGTTACAAATATCCCAGGTCTGCTGAATGTTAGGGTGTGTTGCAAAAGTGCAAAGCCTAATCTGTTCTCCATGGGGTAGTGAGGGGAGCAAGTATGTGTCAAATGTTTGTTTTATTTAATCTGAGCAGTTAGGATTGGAGTTGTATATTAGAACAATTACACTATAAAATATTGTTGAAGGCTCCTAGAATAAATATTTTTGAAGGCACCTAGAATTGAGGATAGATGTTCTTTCTTTCTTTCTTTCTTTCTTTGTGTGTATGTGTCTCTCTCTTTTGTGTGTACCTATACATTAAAATAAGTACTAGAAAAATAAACAACTTAGAATTTTGTTACGACTATTCTCACCCTTTTCTGTTTGTTCAAACACAAAGCAAAATATGTTGCATGTCATACGAAAATTCACTTTGGGAAGAAGGGAAATATTTTATAAAGGTTTTGTTATTTAAGAAACAGAAACAACATTATATGATTTAGATGAGCAGTCACATACTTGGAATATTGAATTGCAAATACTGAATTACTTACACCAAACAGATCATCAGCAATCTATAAGCTGAAATTTATTAAGACAAAAATATTCAATTAATTTTAAACAGGAAACAAATGAGTAAAAATGGAACTCTCTTCACGCACAATCTGAAAACAGAGGAAAGGGTTAAATTCACTGAGTACATTGTTTGTTTGCCTGGGTCTACTCTAGATTTTTAGAGATGACAGACTATAAATTAAGAGACAAGGTGCCTGAGGTAATATCTTTTATTGGGTCAATTTCTGTTGGTGAGAGAGAGAGAGAAACTTTCAGCTAACACAGAGCTCTTCGTCAGGTCTGTGGTACCTGAGTCAGCGGTCAGCAGCAAGGGAAAAGATTCAGGAAATAGCCACACTGTGTAGCATGTTCACCCGTCAAAGTAGCCTTAAGAGTGCATGAAAAAAAGGAGGATTAGTTAATTCTGATCAGAGAAGCATTAAGGGGAGTTTCACAGTTGACATCAGTGGGAATGGGATCAAGTCCTAACCCCCAGGCAGCACAGAATGCAACCATGACTTAGAAGTCAATGGCTGCAGGGCAGCTAAACCTGCTATGCTGCCTGTGTTGTGGAAGAGTTTGTACAGAGAAAGTTTGGTTCATACCCTCTAAACTCCAATTCTAGAACTAGACCAAACTATTATCAGTAAAGATTTAGTGTTCAGTTAACAATGAGTTATTGCCTGATAAAAATGGCAGGGATTATTACATAGACATTGGGCCTCAGGGGAATGCATATGCAACTATTGCTGTACTTTGATCATAAAGTCCTTAAGGGTCTTGGTATGTACACCAACTTTTCTGATTATATTTTACAACTTTTTCTGCTCTTTCCTTTGTCTAGTTCATGTACGAAGTGAATATAAATGTTTTTTAGCAGAGCAAGGAATGCTTAACACCTCAGTGCAGAACTGAGAGTCTTTGCACAAGGTGACCTGTCTCTATAACAATAGCTACTCTGCTGGAAAATCTGGGATTTATCTGCAGCTCAAACATTAAATATTTTTATGTGAAATCAATGGGCCAACCCCTGTTGATTCTCTGGGAACTCAAACCTTCAAGAACCACACCCCTGGGCATCCCAACTACCTCCTGCCATCAGTCCTTGAGACCCATGCAAACCTTACTTTCTTGTCTTAAGAAGCAGTTATAGAGTCCTTCTGACTGGTGATAAGGTAAGAGCAGAGAGAGCACCGCCTGGCTTTCAGATCCCATGTTACATTTGAGGAGCAAGCAGCTACTGATATTTCCATCTCCCCAATATTTCAGCCATTTCTTTTGCATATTTTCTTTGTACCCTCAAAATTTCACAAGTCAGCTCACAAAATTCACTTCTCATTTGAAATGGTAAGCTTTCAAATCCCCACCTGAATACGGTGTGGCAGCCATCTTTAGCAATTTTGCACTTATGATTCTATTTCTTTATTAGGTATTTTTAACTATATATATTATTCTTTCCCATCAGCTATAAGGCCATCATGTGCAATGAGAATCCCCAGAAAACCCTGATTTAAACATTCCACTTGCTTTTGTTGTGCACAGTGTAGGAGATGAAGTATTTCAACAAGTCAGGTGCAATCATCATCAGAATTTGTTTTCCTTTTCATCAAGGCAAAGTACTGTAGGCTACAGACAGTTCTCTGGGATGAGGGGTGAATCTGTTCTATAATGTATTTTGCCAGAATGTACAATAAAAATAAACGGTTTCATTTGTGGAATCTATAAGAAAACTGCTCCTGCCAGACTGCATTAGAAGGAAAAAATACTTTAGAACTTCAACGTGCTGTGTCAAGTTCCGTTTGCCTCCCTTCCTCCACCATTTTTTACCCCAGGAAATCTAGTAACTGGGTCTGCTTTATTCATTACTGGTTGGATAAGAAGCTAATCATGCCATGGGGTGCTTCAGGAGAGATGGGAGCATTACGGAGACCCACAATTATGTCCATGCTAGAGCAGCTACAGGAAGGAGGAACTTTTAAAATGGAATAGGAGTTATAAAGCCTAAAATATGAATAAACATTAAAGAAAAGACATATCCGTTTTACTAAATTTGCATTTTTTATAGTTCATTTGCAGAATGTGGGTCCATTTTTTCTCCCCTTACATTTGGAAGGAGTTCCGTTGACTTCAGTGGCAGCACAGACAAGTATTGAGCTCTATACCTTTGTGAACCATTCTGTGTGGCCTAAGAATATTTTTTTTAAAATTAACCAAAAATATTAATAATTGTATAAGTTTATTTAAAAACTAGACTGCCCACTGTAGTCACAACAAGATACGTTATACCATGTGGGATTTCTAAATATGGTGGAATTTTCAAAAGTACCTAGGCCAGTTACACAATGGGGCCCTGCTGCACAGTGGAATTCATAGCCCTGAGTTACGTCCCCAGCTCCCTGTACAACACATGGGGAGAGTTAGGAATCAAAGAGGGGACTCCTCAGAAACCAGCATGATGAGCAGGGAGCCGCCTAAGCTAGCCAGGAACAAAATACAGAGGAAAGTAGCAGGGCGTAGGCCCAGACCGCCAAAGTCATTTAACTCCTGCTGATCTGGGCGTTAATCTCCTGACTAACAGGCCCGATAGGTGCCTCTCTTCACGTGGGATCCTTAGCCATGAACCCTTTTCTCGAGTTAGGCACCTGAGCCAGGCCAGCTGCTTAGATAGTTTATGCTCTAACTGAAATCCATTTGGAAGAAACTAATCTTTTGACAATCTTGTTTGCAAGTTTTGTGGAAAAACTAGAGCCAGCGAGTATCTCCAAAATACCCAACAGCATGGTGGTTAGGGTGCTTACCTAGCAGGACAAAGACTTGGGTTCAAATCCTGCTCTGCCTGACTCAGCACAGACACTGGAACCTACTGCTCAGGTGAGTGCCCTAACCACCAGGCTATTGGATACCCTGGGGTGGGTTTCTCCATCTCTCCTGTTGGAGCTGTTGCACTTTGAAATAAAAATTATTAATTCGATCAGGGACTTGAATCCATATTTCCCACATCCCAAGTGGGTACCTTAACCACCAGGGGACATACACAAATTTCTGCCCTGCTTGCACCAACTGTCTTTGTGAGAGGTCTTACGTGTTCTCAGAGCACACATATGGGATTGGGCCCTGCTGGCAAGATAGACATTCCCCTGCCTAGCTTGACAATCCTTCTGCCACACCTTGCTTGAGCAATGGTCGAAGTAGCTTGTTAGCTGTGGGGCAGAGCCAGCACTTAGGCAGCTTTGCAAATGCCAACCAGAAGAAATTTAGGTACCTAGTGGATTAGCTAAGCAGCAGTTTTGGGACTATCAGTGAGCCTAAAGGGTGGACCGAAGTGCCTAAAGAGACGGGTAGGTGCCTAAATACTTTTGTGGATATTGCCTAGGTTATTTTGGAGCCTAAGTCCCATTTCTGAAAAGTGACTTAAGCAGGGAGGGCCAGATTTTCAAAGTTATTTAGGTACCTAGTGGGATTTTTCAAAGCACTTAAGTAGGTTAGACACCTATGGCAACATTTCTGAAGGCACCTCAGTGACTTAGGAGCCTCAGTTCTATTTTCAGAAGTGACTTAGGCCAGTAGGAGTTTGTTTAACTGAAAACCAGTGAAAAATAAATTTCTAGAGCCAGATTTGTAAAGGTATTTAGGCACCTAAACTGCAGATAAACACCTAATGTGATATTCAAAAGCATCTAAGCACCCAACTCCCACTGAAGTCATATGAAATTTCATATGAATTATAATTCATATACAATTAAATGCACTTTATTGTACATTAAAAAGAAACCATCATACTGCAGATAGTAAGAACCAAAGCTCAGATGTATTTGCAGAGGATCAGTTGGAATTTCTTAACAGATAACAAGATAGCATGAGAGGCCTCATGATAGCATAGACGCAGAAAACAGCAAATGCATGTTTTTAGGAATTTCCAGCCTAATTTCTTTTGCATTTTTAAGAGGTTCAGACAGTTTGAAAAAGCTACAGGTACACTTCCATGCTTCTTGGTACTTATTCAAACTCAGACCTCTTAAGGCTTGCTTATCACTAGTTAACTTAGATTACAAGCTAACGGAAAATCATAGTTTTTTGTTTCTCATTCAAATTCTTAAATAAAATCCTAGTATAGGCAGGGCAGGCATGTTGATAAATGACAGTGCACTTTTATTAGATTAACAATGTGTTAGCTTTGACATCAGCTGTAATATGATCTGGTATTGTGAAATGCACTTTTGGATCCTGACACATTAATTGTTGTGTTTGGCTTTTTCGCTGACATATCTTTTTAATTAGAGCTGAATGCAAATGGTTATGAGCTAGAAATTTTTAGAAAAGTGATAGCATGCAAGCTTGCACTTGAAAGTGCTCTTACACCAACAGAGGTAACAAAAATGCTAGAAGGGGTAGAAGAAAGTCAGAATACAAAAGGGCTTGTGTCCTAAGATGTTGGTCTGGAATTTACCTTTACGTCAACCTCTTGGTCTATTCAGAAAACAATGTACTGAATGTCAGTCATGGATGGGCAAGCAAAGGGTATTGCCGGTCTCTTGACATTGCACTATTTGGATATGATGGATGTGAAGAAATCTAATCCTTCCAGAGGGAGTCAGGTGGCACTGTGAGGACAAAGAGTGCAAACAATTTTGTACTGGGAAAGAACTTTCCGTTTTGGTCTTCTTGTGCCAAAAATGTTACAGTATCCAGCTGTTCTATGTTAAACACTAAATCTACCAGAGAGAAAAAATCCCCCAAAAGAGGTTAAACTCCCAGTAAGAGTTTCTATTGGTTGGATCATGTTTAGCTCATACAAAACATGTTAAAAATCACTTCCCAGGCATTGTAAAACCATCTGCTTTCTGGATTAGAAAGCTAGACATTCAAATCCAAGTTAGGAAAAAAGGATAGCCAAAAGCTGTTTTGTTTAGAGGCCCTTTGCTGCAAACAAGTGAATTGAGTGTTTGTGATATCTTTCTATTATCCCAGGAGTGAGTCTGAGCAGAAAGTAATACAGCAGATGTCCCGGGGACTGTGACCTTGCTAGCTGAATAACGCTTTAAGAAACCTTACAAAAATGATGATTTAATTCTGTTTTTCCCTTTGTCCTCACTGCAGATAAGCAAAGGTTTTTTCTTTGACCTATGGAATGAGGAAAGACCAATTTAAATGGCAGGCTTCTTCTAAGTTTCTGTGAATTGAATTTTCAAAATCACTCACCATTTTCCCATGAACCCATGGAGTCATGGCAATATTTATATTTTCTGGATTGCATGACAGTTTTGCCACTGCTAGTTTATTGGATTTCTTTGACTGTAACATCCGATTCTGAACCAAGACATCAGGCTGCTTAAAACTAGAAGAGTTCTCAAGTTGTGGTCTGTGAACCCCTGGTGAGCAACAGCGCATTTGTTGATGGCAGTGTTGCCACCTCTCATGATTTTAGCTCAAGTTTTGTAATATTTAGTGTCTTTTCTTAAAGTCTCAGCTCCTGGAGTCATGTTATTACATGAAAATTTCAGCTTTCATTAAAAAGCTTACATTTTTAGCTCACGTGGTTGCAAAGAAAATCTTGGAAATGATAACAAAAACAGCAAAAAATCATTAAAAATATCTCAGGAGTTTTAAGTTTATCTCATGGTTTTTGGGGGACTGACTTATGATTTTTGAATGCATGGGATTGGCAATACTGCCAACTGCAGAAAGCTGAATGGTTACATAGGGCCAGCTCTCCTCCTTATCTTCAGCTGCTAACTTGCATTAAAGACAGATGAAAATAAATTATGGCCAAAAATTTCGGAAGTGCTCACTGACTTGGGGTTGAACTTGTGACTAGAGCTGGTTGAAAATTTTCTGTCTAAACCTTTTTTCAACAAAGATATTGGGTTTTGACTAAATGACAAATTTTGCCAAACATATCTCCTTCCCTTTAAAATTTTCAGTTTTTCATCAGAAAACCACAAACTTAAAAATCAAAAAATGTTCAGGTTTTCAATGAAAAAGGTTTCCAGACTGAGGCATTCAAAATCAGTGACCACTTCTGAATATGTGAGCCTTAATACTTTTTTTATGTTGGCAATTACTGTAGTTGCTATAGCGATGTTATATGATTATGAATTAGGGGCTAGGGGCCCCAACAGACCATCTTTTTGTTAATACGTGGTCCACACTATGAAAATCAGAGAATCCCTGAAGCAGAGAAAGTTTGACAAGTTTTGGCTTTCTTTGGTTTTCACACATTCATGAACCACTCTCACTGTTTGAAAATTATGTAGTATTTGAAAATATTTGATAAATATCACAAAGAAGAGGCAGTCTGAGGATTACGCATGAAGTATCCAGTGTTGGTATTCAATATTTAGACTTCAAAACTGGTCAGTCAAAAGTCACTAGTAAGCTGCATGTACATGGTCTACTTCAAATATGTATATTAATGACTATGATACTAAAGATACCAAATACACATATGACTAAATTACGCAGGTCTATTCCAAACCTTCATGAATTTTATAGGGCTCAAACAGGGATGAATCAAACTGAAACTCTAACATTCACAATATATTCACATGTTTTTTCTTGATATTTGTCCGAATCTTCTTAAAACCTGTTCACTATCAAATTTAGATGTGGCCATCCAAAATTAGCTTTCTACAGCAATGGCTAGGCATCAGGAGCCATTCAAGAACCACTAAGCAAAGTACTTTGTTTTCCCTCCAAACACACCAAACAATCATAACTAATATAGTTGAACCAGGTGTGCAGAGGGAAGTCTGTTGTGTCTAGAATGGATACCTTGGTAAAGGAGCTGCTGGAAGGCTTGCATCCTTAGGAAAGCAGAGTTCATGCAGTGTTGTGTGATTTGTAGAATGTGATAGTGACAAAGGTGTGTATCTGTAGTTCAAGGAGGAGAGTGTTAGGTAGGTTAGCTTTTGATTTTCTTGCTTTTGTGTTTTTGTGTCAGACGTGTTATGTGTGTAGCAATCTTAGTTATTTTTTAAAAAAATTCTTGCTTTTAATCTATCTATATACTTGTACACATTTTGATAGTATCTGTTTCCTTTATATCAACTGCCAGCTTAGATAATAAGCTTTTGGGGGCAAGGACCAGTTCCTTTTAAGGATTTAAACAGCACCTAGCCCAGTGGGGCCTAGATTTTGACTGGGCCTTTGGACACTACAACAATAGAAATAATTATAATTATTATAATATGCTGTTTTCATGAACACTCCTTCCAATAAACTTATTCAGTAGAATATGTATGGAAAGCAAACACAAAAGGGGCATTAACACAGTTGAAGTTAATTCAGTTTTTTTATTTGAGAAAATAGTCATGGCCATCTTTTATTTTTTTTCTTTTGGCAGTATGTTCCCAATTCTCTTGAGACCGAAAGGCCTGATCTTGCTGGAAAGGAAATGGGGCAGAGAAAATTTCAAGAACTGAAAGCTATTCTCTGAGAAAGAGTTGCAGTGGTTTTTGGTGCATGTTCCACAAAACTACAATTTAATTTAGGTCACATTATAGAAAGAGCATTTTGGAAAGGAAAGAATTCAAATGCAAGAAATGTAATGACTTAAAGGTTAATTTGATAAAGCTGGAAAGCTGAATGTTGTGGACAGATATGTTAGTCTGATCAACCAGGTAACCTTGAACTGAAGTCCTTCGATTTAAATGATTAGTAGGAATCCAAAGAATTATCTTCTTTGGGGAGGTGGAGTAATTATGCCGACGGGAGCACTCTCTCCCATCGGCATAGACCATCTGCACGAGCAGCATTACAGTGGTGCAGCTACATCAGTACAGCTGTGCCCCTGTAACGATTCTAGCACAGACTAGCCCTGAAAAGTTGTTGGTTTTGTGTAAGGTCCTAGCTACATTGTGGCTATCAGGTTGGGGTACCCAGTTATATACAATACGACACTTCTCCGGCACACTTAACACATGGTTTGGTCTTGCACAGTAGAGGGGACCACCGAACTGTGATTTAGATGTGAACTGTACAGCTGTAGACTTTAGCAGGGCTGTGATACAGACCATGAACATACTTAAAACATAGTTCTGTCCCATCTGAAGCATGTTTTATTCTTACTGGGAGACTGACAACCTGTTGTAACTGTGTCCTGCAACACTGACATTTTTACAGGACAGAAAGGACCAAAATCTTTCCTGTCCACACTTTTGCTTGCAACATTCTTAAAACCATTTTCAAACATTATTATGCCCAAACACGGTTGGAATTTGGCTTGCATAGATACTCCTGGTTATAAGCTGCATTGTTCTTACCATGTTCAGCACCCATGTTAGGCTACATGTAAGGGTCCAGTTATGGACATAATAGGGTTAACACGATTGCAACACAGTTGTGTAAGGTCAGGATGGAGTCTCCAAATTCTATTAGCAAAACTGTGTTACTGTCCTCAGTTCTCTTGAGTTCTAAACACTATGGTTCTGGACAGTGTTGAGTGTGGACACACTCTTCTCGCTAGCATAGTTTGGCATCCTATGTTCACAGGTCCTAAAACTTAAACATTGTTTGCACAGAAAATTACCATGCTCAGCAAAGCCTGGGTAAAGTTTATAGTATTTTGTGCCTTTGAGATCCTGGAATCTGCAGTAATGCGTGATAACATCACAGAGTCTGGGGAAGTAACACACAAGATGTTTAGAAGTAAAAATAAGTTGATCATACCTCTACATGCAGGACAAAGGAGGCCATGCACAACCTCTCATGAAGATTGCTCTAGCCAGGAGGTTTTTTTAGCATCTGAAAAGGATCTTGGTGGATGCTAACTGAATTAAGATAGCTTACGATTTTCAGAAAGCAAAGTATTAGAACTATAGTTGATAGCTTGTCCCATATTGCTGTTGACCCTCTTCTCTCTTTTTCCCTCCCTTTATTTTGCCCTCTATCACCTTCTATTCTCTTTCTCTTTTTACCTTTTTTCCCCCCTCTTCCACAGCCCTATGAATAGCTCATTGGTGGTGGAGGGAGGGTTACCTCAGAACTAAGTCAGCCTACCCTCATCATTGTCTTCTCCTCACCTTTCCCACCTTAACTTAGCTCTCCTACCATTTTGGCTAACTTCTATTGACTAAAGTGCCTTTATATCCTTTAATCTTATTTTGAGAAATAAAACCCAATCCTGAATCCAAACTTTTCTTTATTTAAAAGCATTTCTATGATGCTCTTTACTGTAATATTTTAGTTTCTCACAAACAAAAAATTACAGTAAAGAAATTCTCACAAACTTCAAAGCACTTGTATCCCCTTTTACAGATAGTGAAAATGAGACACAGAAAAGTTGAGCGACTTGCTCAAGGTCACAGGGGAAATCTATGGCTGACAGGGGAATAAAACCTAGATTTCCTGACTCCCCGACCTATGTCTTAACCATCAAACCACTTTTCTATCCTGTTTGGTGGTATGTACATAAGCAGAAAACTGAGTCAAATGACTTCACATTTGTCCACTTCAGCAGAAAGCTCTGGATGAAGTTTGCTGCACATAGGAAGCATTAGCATCAAAAGAAAACAATTTTTTTAAAGAAAAGCATTGGAAATAGAAGTGGTCAAATGATGCATTTTGAATAATATTAGCTGCAGATTTAAATATTTTTTCAGATTGTGAATTATCCTTGAATCCATCTTCATATCTGCGGATGTATCTGATATTCATATCTATTCACTGAATAGTTTGACCAAGGTTTTTTCAGTCTGTGGTTGTTCTTAAACTGTTCAATTTGAATATTTGGTGTTTATTATTTGTGGTGTTTGATTGATACCTTGTCAAGTGATGTTGTTTCTGCTCCGTGACTGGACAATTAAAACTTTTTAAACAAGAGAATAGCAAATAATGAGTGAGTTTTCTGGTTCATAAACAAATACCTTTGTTCAAATACAAATACAGTATCTGTATAAAATAGTTTTATTTTATTTATTTTATACACAAAGCCTCATGCTTCAAGGCTTATGCCAATATCTAATCATTAGGGGCTAGGAAGAAACCTTCATGGGGGCAGATTATCCCACATTTGCCTAATGTGGTGTTTCTTGAACCATCTGCTGAATCAGCTGGTGCTGCCCACTGTTGGAGACAGGATAGTGAACAGCTGGCCCATGGAGTTGGTCCAATTTGGTAATTCCTATATGATAGCCATTTCCCAAATGCTTCAAAGAAAGAACAACAACTCATCAGAATGTTTGTGAATAGTGATAGCAATAGGTTATGAACATGGTTGAATTTAATTCAAAATAATGTTTGGAAATAGTATTTTGTTGTGTTCAGCTAACTATAGTTAGAAATACATTATTGCTCGGGGGGCCAAAACTGGAAGCCAGAATCCAAATTGGTGCTTTGTTGAGGAAGATTAAAATCCAGACTCAAACCTAGATCTTAAATTTTGTGATTAGGACTTATAATAGGCTGAACTGGAAAGTTAGATTTGGAGTCTCCCAGACTTCTGTGGTGGGTTCAAATCTAGATCTTAACGCAAAGCCAAATACAGTTGAGGTGCCTTTCTTTTTACAACAAGATGTTTCTGAGCTGTGGCCATTGACCACAACCAAGAACTGACATAACATTAAATGTAAGTCTTCAGAATTGAAACCACTTGGTTTTCTGAATTCATCTTCAGGGCTGTTAGACTTTATTTGAAGGGGAAAAAAGCATATAAGATTAAAAGTTATAGACAAGGAGCTTTTTTCTAAGACCAAGATGTTACTTGCTGAAAACATATACCAATTGGTTAAAAATTACACAGGTGACTTGAGTTAAAGAAAAGATTTTAAAAACACATATATCCTAATCTTTTTATAGTGTTACCTGTTCTAGATAATAACATTTAAATGCAAAGTGTAAGATCAAAAGCATCTTGAATACCATCTGATCATCTGTAAAATCTTCTGGGGTGTATTCCCCTTTTATACATGTGTCTAACTACTGTTAGTGTTAATAACAGTTGCATGCAAGCCCTGAGGGGACACTATCCCTCTTAGTTTTTTAACACTGTTAAAAAGGGCAAACAATTGAGTTTAAAGGTCAGCAATAACAGGTGATAAAGTTGTATATTGAATTGACTGGCGCTTGATTGTATGTGTATAACTGTTACATCAACCAAACAATCACTACGCTCTTGAATGACCGCACACAGGAAAATAATAAAAGACAAAAACACCCTATCATGTATGGGTGAACACTTTTCACAAAGTGACAGATTTCAGAGTGGTAGCCATGTTAGTCTGTATCAGTAGAAACAACGAGGAGTCCTTGTGGCACCTTAGAGACTAACAAATTTATTTGGGCATAAGGAAGCGGGTTATATCCCACGAAAGCTTATGCCCAAATAAATTTGTTAGTCTCTAAGATGCCACAAGGACTCCTCGTTGTTTTTACTTTTCACAAAGTGATCACTCTATGTCTGACATTTCAGTTCTCATCTTCAAAGGAAACCCGCACAGCATTTCAAAAGATGAGCCTGCCACTTTAAATTCATAACTCTGCTAGACATTAAAAATCAAGGACTGAACAGAGACATTGGATTTATGATTTATTACAACAATCTGTAACCCACTAACCCCCTTTTTGTCCTATGACTGCAGAGGTGTTAACAGGCCACTCTACCTTGAATGGTCCTTAGAATATGTGGTAACTACTTATGCTAAAACAATCTGTTCCACCTTCCATTTAGCTTTGCCTGTGATGCTCCAAGTACCCTTCCCAGACCTGAAGAAGAGCTCTGTGTGGCATTAAAGTTTGTTTATCTCACCAACAGAAGTTGGTCCAATAAAAAATATTACTTCACATACCTGTCTGTCTATGTCAGGGGTAGGCAACCTATGGCACGCTTGCCAAAGGCGGCACGCGAGCTGATTTTCAGTGGCACTCACGCTGCCCGGGTCTTGGCCACCGGTCCAGGGGGCTCTGCATTTTCATTTAATTTTAAATGAAGCTTCTTAAACATTTTAAAAACCTTATTTACTTTACATACAACACTAGTTTAGTTAGATATTATAGACTTATAGAAAGAGACCTTCTAAAAACGTTAGAATGTATTACTGGCATGTGAAACCTTAAATTAGAGTGAATAAATGAAGATTCAGAACACCACTTTGGAAAGGTTGCCGACCCCTGGTCTATGTTATATCAATATATTCATTGTATATCCAAGATAATCTCATCTTTATTCTTCTCTAGATACTATTTTCTTTTTGTATTAAATTATTTGATGGACAATTTTAGTAATTATAATAATATAAACATTTCTGATCCATTAGTAGGTATCAGTGAAAATACAAATATTTTTACAAAGTGATGATTGTGATATATGAATCACCCTTGAAAAGGTAAATTTGAAAATCCAGCCTCTCTCAGTAGTTGCGAGTAGTATTGTCCTCCCCGCAGTGAGTGTTCTGGTGATATAATGCTACTCTTTTTTGAGTCATTGGGAGCTTAGTACAGAGGTGGCCAACCTGAGCCTGAGAAGAAGCCAGAATTTACCAATGTACATTGCCAAAGAATCACAGTAATACGTCAGCAGCCCCCCATTAGCTTCCCCCACCCCCACTCCCAGAGCCTCCTACCCACCGGCAGCCCTGCCGATCGGCACCTCCCCCTCCCTCCCCGCACCTCCCGATCAGATGTGGCGTGCAGGAGCCTCTGGGAGGGAGGGGGAGGAGCAAGTGCATGGCAGGCTCAGGGGAGGGAGTGGGATGGGGTGCAGTGGGGGCAGGGCCTGTGGCAGAGCCAGGGGTTGAGTGATGAGCACCCCCCGGCACATTGGAAAGTTGGCGACTGTAGCTCCAGCCCTGGAGTTAGTGCTTATACAAGGACCCGCATATTAACTTCTGAAGAGCCGCATGTGGCTCCGGAGCCAAAGGCTGGCCACCCCTGCTTAGTAACTCAGGGTAAGTCTACACTACAGCGCTACGTTGCTGCAGCTGCACCGGTGCAGCTGTGCCTCTGTAGTGTGTCTGGTGAAGACACAATATGCTGATGGGAGAGTGCTCTTCTGTCGGCATAATTACGCCATCTTGGCAAGAAGCAGAAACTAGGTAGGCGAGAGAGTGCCTCCTGTCGACATAGTGCCGGTGTGGACAGTGCAAAACTTGCATCGCTCAGGGGGGAGCTTTTTCACACCTCTGAGTGACGTAAGCTATATTGACTTAGGCTGTAGTGTAGATCTCTGCCCGTAGTGTCCACCTGGGAAGCTGTGTGGATGGAATCCTGGAATAAACCAGAACTTTTCTTCATTTTGCTTGTGTAGTTGAATTTAGCAATTAATTATCTTATTTTTATACTTTTTATGTTCGCTTAGTTTTATATTTCTAAGCCACCTCCAGACTTAAGCATCTTGGGTGACTGAAAGTTGGGCACTAACCTTAGTAGGCACTTTGAAAATGCTGTCCATCACCTTTTGAATTCAAATAGCCTCTTGGACTTATTGAAATATACACACTGTTCCTGAGGAGCACTCCCTTCATTGAACAGTTTCCCAATCACACTTAACACGCCCTGAAAAGCCTCAGCAGAGGTGGTGGCATCCGCATGATAATGATGATTAATTAATCCTCCTTCTAATGAGAGAATTAGGGCTGGTCTACACTTGCAACGTTAAAGTGCAGCCGCAGCAGTGCTTTAACGTGGCGTGTGTTGTCGCGGCAGAGCGCTGGGAGAGAGCTCTCCCAGCGCGCTAAAAAACCCACTTCCACGAGGGGCGTAGCTACCAGCCCGGCTGCTAGTGCAGATAGGGCACTGTCTATACCGGCACTTTACAGCACTGAAACTTGCTGCACTCGGGGGGTGTTTTTTCAGTAAGTAAGTAGGTAATACTACCTCCATTGTACAGATAAGAAAAAAGCGTGATCTCACTCCCAGTAAATCAATGGAAATCTTCCACTCACTTCAAGGAATTGGACTGAGTGTGAAATGAGAAATAGTAATATCAGTGTAAATGCAGGGGCAGCAGAAGAGTGAGAGGTAAAATAAGAGGAGCCTTTTCAGTACTATGTGTTAATAGTTGTGTAAACTCTGGAATTTTTAGCTATTGTTTAATCAGAGGAAGAATAAAAAAAAGTTCTGTGCTAAATAGTTACCCTAAAGTTTACTGACACCACCATTAAACCAAATCAAAAAAATTCTGGGTCACTGTTTGAGCTTTGGTGAGCAACAGCTTGTATTGATTTCAACAGGAGCAGAATGCACATTTGAGGACAACTTTAACTCTGCAAATATTTTTAGTCCTTTGCACTTAAAAAAAGAGAAAGTGGACACTATTCATTGTGAGGAGGATATGGCTTGCCTCTTCAGGATCAATTGCACAATCATGCCTCAGTTTTATCTCTTTCATGCCTCACTTTCCCACTGATGATGTTTAGTTTAGTGATTTGGATCTATGCCCAACTCAAAAGTCCAAATACAAATCAAACAGGTCTTTCACAAACAAGCCCTTCAGCCCTTGACTACAGGGCCTCAATAGTCTTTAGCCTACCTGGACTAACAGTCTTTTACTCTTCAGTACAAGGGTCTCTACCCCACTTCTCTAGGTGGCACCAATGAGAGGCCCATGCCCCTCCCTACTATGGCTCCCTAGACTCTACATTGTGAAGGAGTGCCTACTCTCAACCCAGACCCCCATGTTTTATTGTTTCCTATGGTCTCTACCTATGTTGTCCCTCTCTTTTCTAGGCTTTCCCTGGGGTTCTTCACTAGCACAGCCCTCCTGGGCTTCTTCCGAGAGTCCCCCCTTTGCAGAGAACCAGTCTCATCCGGAACTCAAACTGCGGGCATTCCCAAACTCTCTCCCTTCCTAAAACTCCCATCCCAGCCAACTACTACTCCTTTCCAGATTTATCTCTGACTGAGCAGAAGGAGGTTGATTTCATAATGCTGTTCCTTTTCCCACTAGACCTTGCCACAACATGTGCTCACACGTACTCTCCTGTACAAATCACAGAATTCCCATGTCCCTGGATCCAAAGAAATATTCCACTGTGTGCACAAATGTTGAAAGTTTTAAAAACTCATTCATACATGCAGAATTCAAGATTTTTCCCATGATGACTTGTGGTAGGCTTGTATTACATATTTTAAATTGGGAGGAGGGATGGGCAATATCTAAGCCAGTAGCTTTATAGGCAGCAAACATAAGCTGGAGCTATTCCAATCCACTTTAACCCCTGGACATAATGTTTACTCACGAGATGATGGAATACCAGCTGTTATAACACACATAGCTTTGCTCCAGCACACAACATAAGTAGGTATATTTATACAGGCCTGAGGGGTTACTTGCAGACAAATAACACACATACAATGATGCCAATAGACATTTAAACTATAGGTAGCAAAACAAGTAAAACGATTCATATTCAAAAGAAGTCTAGAACTTCAAAAATAAAATCTGCAGATAAATTTCCAATCTGCTCTTGAAGTGGGATGATCACAGGATGACCGTGAGCCTCCAGTGTGATGCGGCCATGAAAAAGGTAAATGCAATCCTAGGATGTATTCGGTGAGGCATTTCCAGTAGAGCTAGGGGAGTATTAATGCCATTGTACAAGGCAGTGATAAGACTTATCATAGAATATAAGGGTTGGAAGGGACCTCAGGAGGTCATCTAGTCCAACCCCCTGCCCAAAGCAGGACCAATCCCCAACTAAATCATCCCAGACAGGGCTTTGTCAAGCCTGACCTTAAAAACTTCAAAGGAAGGAGATTCCACTACCTCCCTAGGTAACGCATTCCAGCGTTTCACCACCCTCCTAGTGAAAAAGTTTTTCCTAATATCCAACCTAAACCTCCCCCACTGCAACTTGAGACTATTACTCCTTGTTCTGTCATCTGCTACCACTGAGAACAGTCTAGATCCATCCTCTTTGGAACCCCCTTTCAGGTAGTTGAAAGCAGCTATCAAATCCCCCCTCATTCTTCTCTTCCACAGACTAAACAATCCCAGTTCCCTCAGCCTCTTCTCATAAGTCATGTGTTCCAGTCCCCTAATCATTTTTGTTGCCCTCCACTGGACGTTTTTCAATTTTTCCACATCCTTCTTGTAGTGTGGGGCCCAAAACTGGACACAGTACTCCAGATGAGGCCTCACCAATGTTGAATAAAGGGGAACGATCACGTCCCTCGATCTGCTGGCAATGCCCCTACATACACATCCCAAAATGCCATTGGCCTTCTTGGCAACAAGGGCACACTTCATTTGGAATATTGTGTACAATTCTGGGCACTCATTCAAGAAATATTAATTTAAACTAGAACATCTACAGAGAATTGCTGCTAGGATGATCAGGAGAATGGCAGGCCTATCATATCAGAGGAGACTAAAAAAGCTTGGCTTGTTTAGTGTAGCAAAACGAAGGCTGAGAGAGGAAATGATTGCTCTCTCAGTAAATACATTAGGGGTGTAAATACCAGGAAGAGTAAAAAGCTATTTAAGCTAAAGGACAATGTTGACACAAGAACAACTGGGTATAAACTGGCCATGAACAAATTCAGGTTAGAAATTAGAAGAAAGTTTCTAACTATCAGAGATGTTCTGGGACAGCCTCCCAAAAGGAGTTGTGGGGGCAAACAACTTAATTAGTTTTAAGAGAGAGTGGACAAATGTATGAGGTGCAATTGTTTAATAGGGATGCTTGTGATGGTAGGGGACAGGCTTAATAGCTCTGTGGCTCACTTCCAGTTTATGTTTTACGTTACTAAAAGCTCAAGCTTTAGGGTTTCAGCAGGCCACCGGCAGGAGACAGGAAGGGATTCTTTTCCCCCCAGTGAATTTTGGGAGGATTTTTTTTATCTCCTTCCTCTGAAGCATCAGGGATGGCCACAGCTGGAGATGGGACCCTGGGTGGAGAGGGCCAGGGTTCTGAGGTGGCACCGAGCATTGTCTGTCTCAGTTGCTTGGCTGGCTGTTTCTTATTCACATGATCGCCATTGGGATTGGGAAGGAATTTCCCCCCAGGTCCGAATGGCAGTGACTTTGTGTGTGTGTGGTTTTGGGGTTTTTTGTTTTTTTGGGGGTAGGGTGGGGGGACTGGCCTTCCTCTGAAGTGTGTGGGTGCAGATCACTTGCCAGGATGACCTGGGTATATCTCACGTAATCATTTCTCTGCCATTGCAGGGGCACTGGTGGACCTCAGTCCCTCCTAACCTGTGGGCGGTAATGCTTTGGTTTAATTTCAATTGTTGGGTTCAGTGTGCAGGTGCTGGGTGGCATTTGTGGGCTGCGATATACAGGAGGACAGACTACATGATCTGGGGGTCCCTTCTGGCCTTAAACACTATGAAATCACTGAGAATGCCGCACAGCAAGGTCTATTTCCAAACATCTGGCACTCAGCTCCACTTAAACTGACAATCACCTTCAGAACTGTTTTAGGTAGAAGTGTGCCAATCTGAGCACTAAATGCAGAATTGGGCACCCTAATTTAGTCACCCACATTTTTAAACTTAGACCCAGAATGCATTGTTTAAATCTTGTGCTTCTTGAGAAATGAACATAAAAATATAAACATTGATACTTGACTGTTGTGGGTCTTCCTGGGGTCACTCTCCGTAACACCCTGGCCTCGGTTCCTTGCCCTCTCTCTTCTGGTTGACTTTTCCCAGGGCTTCATGATCTTTCATTTCTTTTTCTACTTCCAGCATCACCTCCTTGCCCCTAGATCTCTGGTCCAGTCTCCTCTTGCTGCTTCAACCCTTACATCCCCCTCCTCACTGCTCTCCTCTCCATCTAGATGCTGCTTTTTGAGTTCCTTCCTAATGCCAATACTTAGCCACATAATCTTCCTGCTACTTCACTGCTGGCACCCTTAGCAGGCTACAATGATTTATGGTGGTAGGTAATGAGTTTAGGTCAATAGACTTCACTAAACCCTTAAAGGAACCACATTCACAGAGCCCTTCAAAAGGTTTAGCTCTGTGATTAATCTCAGAACTATGTATTCTTTTTCTCCCAGACCTAATTTAGTTATTAAAGTCGCAGTTTATGACATTTTCCTATTAAATGTGTAGTTTTCCAAAGGACGGTTGAAATCTCTAAACACTTGGAATGAAAGAAACATAAAACTTCTGGCAAACATATGGTATCCAGGTTATACTAGTAGAAAATATTCGGAAGCATTTACATTGTGCCAGAGGAATGATTTCAGGCTGAAAAAGGATTTCCACAGTAGGGAAAATGTTAGAATACTACAAAGCATGTTTATTCATCCTTTGATTTCATTGTCACACCTTTCATAATTTTCTTTGTGATATTTGCTGATTAACAAATATGTTTTCAGTGATTCTGTTTAGGGTCAAAGCAAAGGACTCGGAGGTTGGCTTTTTCGGGTTCCAGTCCCAACTCTGGACTGACTCTGTCTCCGGCCATTCTACGCATACCACCTATTTTTTGCCTTAGTTTCTTTCTCTGTGAATTGGGGTTATAAGTACACCTCACCTACTTCAAAGACACATTGTGAGGATCAAAGTTTTTAAACAATTTTGAATCAGAAAAGTGCTAACGAAATATTACCTAAGAGTTAGTCTTACTAAATTTATGAAGTCAAAATTATTTCCATGGTAATTTTCTGTGATTTCATAACCATCATTATTTATTTGTTGGATGAAGGTAAAGTGGAAGTGAGACTATGAAGGAGAAACCCCTGAATCAAACATGAATATTTTTCAATAATAGCTGGGGAGGGGGAGGGGGAAGAAGGGAGACAGAAATAGAACAATAAAAATAAAGTCAAATAGTTTTAGAAAAGTCCATTTATCCAAAGTTTGTCTCCATTTAAAAATAGAGAGTATACCTCATATGCACCCCCACTATCATCAGTGGGATTACAGAGGGCATAAATCAGGGCAGAATTGGGCCCTACTTGATTGGTGCCTTATAATTCCTTTGATAGCCATAAGTCTGAAACCTCTCTGTTCCTTTCCAAGTGGAGGCTGCGTAGTCTGTCCCCAAGCAACAGCAGCCAGCAGCCAGCAGCCAGACATTCTGAAAAAGTGACAATTCTTTGAGTTTCTTCGGAGACGATTTTTATGCATCAGTCTCTGCTGAAGGATAAAATTTGTTATGAAAAATAATGGCAAAAAGTTACCATTAATCTTAAATATTTCTTTACAAAAGCTACCCATTGCACCAGATCTACTCAACAATGGAGGTGGAAGGAGAAAATTAGAGGGATGTGTGGGAAGAGAAATAGAAAAGACATGGAAAGTAGGATATAAGTGTGCATGCACAAGTGAAATATGCGGTGCAGGAGAGAAGAAACTGGGGTGAGGGGGTGCTTTACAGGAAAAGAGAGGTTCAGAAGGGAGAAGGAAGCTGGTGCATGTATCTGTGTATGCAAGGAAAAGCGCTGAGTGTGTGTTCAGGGGAATATAGGTAGGTGCAAGAAGCAGGAGGGATCTGAAGAACAGGAGATAGGAGGAAACTGTGGTCTACCTGCCAGCTGCTTTGTGCTGGTGATACAAAGCAGCTGTAAATCTAGTTTAACTGGCCAGTAAGCTCTGTATGCTTTGTTCTGTGCAAATGTGGAGTAAATCAGCCAGAGTATACTGGTGAATCTGGCCATAAAGGTTGACACTTCATATATTTATATCAGTAGAAAAATAAATGGTATCATTCTCTTTGGATTTCTTGTTTAGTATTCATGTATGAAATATTTAGATTCCAAAGAAACAGGGAAATTCCCAGGCAAAAACTATTTTAAAATGGAGTTAAGGTGGGGAGTACATATCAGTAATTTAGGGTAAAATCTATCACAGAGGTGTTGCAACTATCCCAAATCCAGGTATTATAAACCCAAGAAGTTCAGAGTTAAGGTTAAACTTAATAGAAATCCAAACATATTAAGGTATAGAAATGCACAGTTAGGGCACCCAAACAATTTTAACTCTTGCCCTATAGTGAAATCATGAGGAAATACAAAGAAAAATCTAATGTTTGTTCAAAAATCAGTTTAATCTCATCTGACACCACAAACTCCAAAATGCCTTAATCATGTGGTTTTTGCATGGTGTCTCTACAGGGGAGTATGATATATTAGAGGGCTAGGGCACTGGCATATCCCAGCCCTACTAGTTCTGGGAGAACTGGAAAGCATGTGGCACCCTCCCCTCAAAAATAGTGCTTCTAAGGGGATAGGGTCACTGAGTTCTCACTCTAAAAAATTGCTATGGGGAAAACTAAAAGTAAAGGGGCATTTTCTCACAGAATAGTGCTTTGGTGATGGTAAACACATAGCTTCCCTGCAAAAGTGCTGCTATGGGGGAGAGGAGAAAAGGGAAGGGCTAAACATTCTCCCTCAGGAAGACATCTGCAAGTGGGAGAGACTGCCAAAGCACCCATGGAGACTGCTGCTGCTGCCCCCACCAGGTCAGAGAGAAGCCGCATCACAAAAATGGTTAGCGGGCCAGGGAAGGGTGGGGTCATGGGAAGGGGGCATTAAAAGATTTGTTCCTTTGGATGAAGAGCCAAACTTTTGAATGCTATCCAGAATCTCATGCGTCTCACCCCAAACTAAATTGTCCTACTTACCTGATGAGTCAAACATTTAAATAAGTATTTTAAGCCTTTTATATGGTGCTATAAATACACATCAAACATATTATCTATGTTAGAGTGAGAACAGCACCAACAAGTTATTCTTACATTTTGCTGAAAACCTCCTGATTGACTGAAACCAACAAAAACACCGTAACTGTTCTCGGTGTTTCTCAATCTTGTTGACCTCTTATTCCAAGTCATTTAGCATAAAGGTTTGCAAACTGTGGGGCATGCCTTCCTAGGGGACACACCCCACAGTTGGAAAATCATTGCCTTGTGCCAGGAGCCAGCGGATCAGAAGCTGGTGGGAGTTGCCCGACCCATTCGGACCCCAGGCTCTCCACACTGTGGGAGTCAGGGTGCTGGCTGGCTACCCGGCAACCCTCCTACCCTACTCCCCAAGCCAGGCTGCCTTTGCACGCCCGGGCACTCCCCAGGCAGGGCAAGTGGCACCGTTCTGCGCTGCAGCCCTGAAGCATTCTTGCCTCTCCCCCAAAAGAGCCCGGCACCAGCTGGTGATGCCCCGTTGCAGCCAGCCCCTGCCTGCGGAGCCCAGCTGCCATGAGATATTCCCTGAGGCACTCGCTGGCTCTCCTGGCTCTGCTACTGCTCTTCAACAGGCGATGCGTGCGGCGGTCACGTGCCTCCCCAGATCCTTTAAATTGTGCCTCCCATTATCAAGAATTACACGTTGTCTCTGTTGCACATGTAAAATTACAGTGTATAATACAGCTTTAAACAAACAGGGTCTATTTGTCTCTTTACTGTAAGAACAGAAGTATTTCCTCTTACTGTAAGAACAGAAGCTAAGATGCTAGTAACAGGTAGAAAATCATACATTCCCTTTGAGCTTCACATTACTGACTAACTCTTAAACAGCTTATCTGACACATTTACACACAGAAGTATCACAGCTTTTAACACATAAACTGGATTACACCTAAACAGTAGATATATGTTGCCAAGGATATTTCAATAAATAGACTTTAGATCAACCTGTAAGATAAACTTTGAGAATGAGAGAAAAATAGTCCTTTTGAAGTAAAAAACTATAGGTAACTAAAGGTAAATCAATCTGGTGCCCACATGCTATGTTAATATTGGAACAGTTAACCAGGGAACAGATCTCAGTTAACCAGATTAGGCCAAAGAAAGCACCAATACAGAATTTAGGCAAATTACCAAAAATTGCTCTCATTCAAACATACCACTTATTTGATGTCTAGGTATGAATTATACAGAAATGTCAAAATTACATTTGAAGATAGCAAGGCCTTCGCAAGCTTGTGTATTATTTGATACAGGCTAAAGTGCAGGCACAGTACTCAGCCACTTCACAGGAACACAGTCTGAATGGGTTTGAAATTCATCATGTTGAAACCAGCACTTGCTTTGCAGACCCTGTTAGAATAACCAAATGATACAATAGTTTCTTTCTAAACAAACAGGGCTAGTAGGCTGCTAAGGCTCTTTCCAAATACTCAGGCTCAGATCTGATCAGCTGCCTCCAGGCCCAGACAGACTGCCTTCTGTGCTGGCTGGTGGGAAGGAGATGTTATCTGTCTTCTGCTTAGTCCCCCATAATTGCATCTCATTCCTGACTCCTGCAAAATAACGAATGTATCCTCCCATGGTTTG
This sequence comes from Caretta caretta, assembly GCF_965140235.1. Classification (NCBI taxonomy): domain Eukaryota; kingdom Metazoa; phylum Chordata; order Testudines; family Cheloniidae; genus Caretta; species Caretta caretta. Next base: position 91,244,271 of record NC_134210.1, on the reverse strand, counting down.
CAGAACACATGCAGAGGAAATAGCAGCATTGCAAGCTAACTGACACAAAAATTCTAACCAGATGATGGAAACCATCTTTTTGTCAAACTAAGAGCACTTAGAAAGGTTTTATTCCTAAAAGTACTGCACATAATCTAATAAACAGCCTCCCCTGGATTTGATTGACCCTATCTTGAAAGGGTATTATTTGTTATTTCAGTACCATCTTGCCAAGCTCTCTGCTTTAACATACACAAAAAAGATTTGAAATTCTTTTGGCAGGACTATAAAGACATTAAAAAAAAATGAAAGAGCCATAAATGACACTATTGAAAAAATACCTCATAAAACAGCATTTTGGTCTCCACATTATTAAACAAAAAAAGTGATTAAAAATACTTCCATAAACCTAATATTTATTTTGTGGGGGTTTTCCTTGGAATGATGACGTTTTCATCCTATGGCCGTGGAAAGTTTAGTTCAGATTCCTCAGAAGTGGCCTACATCACTCAGTACTTTTAAAAACTTATTTCTTGTCTTGCTTTTCAGGTAATGCATCAACTAACCACTAACAACTAGAAACAGGCCACAATGCCAGCCTTTCCAGCTCTAGAGCCTCATAAGCCTCATTAACACATTCACTTTCAGTGACCAGAACTGATTTACCAATGTTACGTCTACAAATATTGCGGGCAAAACTGAGTACAATGATTTTCTCATTTTCTAAGATGAAAACATGGGGCCAGATCTTCAGCTGGTGTAATCAGCTCAGCTTTATTGAAACCACACATTGCTTTATACCAGCTGAGGATCTGGCCCATGATTTAAAGCTCTCGAAAAATTTTCATTGCAGGTTCAGTGTTGCCAACCCCAAACATTCAAAAAATCAGGAGTCAGGGGCCACAAAGTCATGAGACTGTTTTAAAAACCTTCAGATTACATTTTCAAGCTTTTCTCCACAAACATGAGGACTACAGAGTTCCTTTTTATTTAAAATGAAATGTGAGATTCTCACATAACCCCACAAATCTGGGCACTGGGGGCTTTAAGAAAAATACCAATTATCGGAAGGCTAGCAATAAAAGCATGATAGTTGGCAGCACATTTATATGCTGTATAATCATTTTCAAAATTTCTCTAGCAACCAATCCTGAGACCTGTACTTACCCAAGTAGTTTGTGAGCATGGCTACACTTAAATAAAACACCCGTGATTGGCCAGGGTCAGTTGAGTCAGGCTGTGCAGCTTGGGCTGCAGGGCTATAAAACTGCAGTATAGATGCCCAGCCTGGGCTGGAGCCTGGGATCTGGGACAGCCTGAGGGGGAAGGGTCCAGCTGCAATGAGTTTTAGTGCTGTGTAGACATACCTTGTATTATTGCACTTGTGTGCAAAGGTTGCAGGATCAGTTCCTAAAGTGATATGGAACTTGTCTAACTTTTAGCCAACCAAACTTAAAAGCAAGCAGCTTTAGACGTTTTAGGCCCAGGTGAAGGGTGTTGCACTATTCTTCCTCTGCAATGTACATTTATATATACACATACAAAAGATAGCTTTTTTTAAAAAACAAAATGTGTTTGAAGTCATCTCTGGATGAAATCAGTTATAAGCACAACTGTGATTGAGCCTTGTCACTAACTCTATCTGCAAACTGCTGTCAAACATGCCTGGCCTTCCCAGCCTGCTATCAAACACTACATTCATTCATCCCTCTAGTCTGCAAAAAGCATCTTCTTCTACTTGTGTAATTTATATCCATATATTGGCAAAAATTGGCATCCGGATTATACCACTTTTTAAAAGTATATTTAGTACAAAAACCTTCCTTTACTCTTTGGATTCACTAGAGAAGGAGAGAAGAGGCATCCTGTGATGCAGAGTGGGATGGTACTAAGAGATGAGAGCACAGGGCTATGCGATAAGTGATATGGCAGGGCTATGTGATCATTAAAACATGATCAGTGTAAGCCCCAAACTATCACCTATAGTCCATGTGCTGTAATAATGTGCTCAAGAAGTCACTGCCTAGGAGCACGCCAAACACATTGCTTCTTTATTGAACTCTATGGCAAGGATCATGTGACAGATGAAGTAACCCTTTAAAACCCTGAGCCGTTATCAGGTGACGAGATCCCAGAAATAACTATCAATCTCGATACTACTCCTGTATGTCACACCTGTACTACTTTTCCAATCCTCCAGAACCTGCACAGCAGACCATGATGGCTGGCAGGGGCAGTATCCAATTTCCCAACCAAACATTCTTTTGAGCACTAAAGTAAAATTCTGCCCAGTTCTACACAGAGCTTCCTTGCACCTTGTTCTTTCATTTGCATATCTGGAAATCCCAAGGCAAAGTTTTCAGTTTCATTTAACCCCACTATAACCTTCCCTCTATATAGAAATACAATTTTATTATCCTCCAAATGACTACATCTAATAAATGATACATAATTTTTATTCTAATCTGAGAGGACAATATCTGTTCTGTGCTTCAAAGACAGTTCAGCAGTGATAACTTTGGGTCCATTTAGATGAGAAAGAAGAGTGACCAGAACAAAACTGGCCCAAGACACAGTTGTTTTAATGAGTGGAAATCCTTGTGAAGTTTATGGTTTTAAAGGAGTAAATGACAAAGACAGTAACATATTGCAAACTGTTGGAAGTGATTCAGGCATTTATTTCATCCTCTGTATTGTGGTCAAATTTTTCAAAAGTGCCCACTAATTTTGGATGCCTCAATTTTTTGGAGCTCAGTTTGAGCCTAATTGTCAGAGGTACTGAGCACCCACAACTTCAAATGAAGTCATTGGGAAACTGAATGCTCAGAATGTGTGAAAACCAAGATATAAATACAGAGGACTAAGAGCAATGGGTTAATCACGCAACTATGTATTCTCATACACCTTCACCTACTCATTCTCTACAGTGTAAGGCTTTGCAAAGCTCCACAGAAACAATATGTATTGTCAGCCACGTGTGCAAGAAAAGTTTTGTCTTAAGTGGATAGTCACATCAGCTGACGTTTGATTTCCATCATTTGGAATTTCTCCAAGGCCTGTTTTTCTAAGTTTGTTTTTCTTTGATTTTGAGTATAAAACCTGTTTTGTTTCCATTATTCCAACACTTAACTGCCTGTTGCCAAAGCGGAGGGTGGGGGGGAGTTTTCCCACCTTTTTCCATTTTCTACTCTTCTGTTCCTTTGTGCTTGGTGATTCACTATTGAAGCCTCTCCTTTTCTTGATGATTCTATTGAGTTAACTAACCATCTACTTCTGAGAGAGCCCATAATTGTTGTGAGGATTTGGGGACTCTCAATATACAGTTTTATTTGGATCATTTGCATCAAGCATTGTTTTTATTTTCTTGCTTCCTTTGCCCTTTTTCATTCTATATCATCGGGGGGGGGGGGGTTGTTTTTGCTTTAGTCCATCAGAATGCTAGTAGTGGGGGAGTTACAGTTGAACTGGGGATCTTCCTTTTTTCTCACTGAATGCATCCGATGGAGTGAGCTGTAGCTGACGAAAGCTTATGCTCAAATAAATGTGTTAGTCTCTGAGGTGCCACAAGTCCTCCTGTTCTTTTTGCGGATACAGACTAACACGGCTGCTACTCTGAAACCTGTCCTTAAAAAATATCCACCTAGGCTCATAAATGGTTCTCATCCCCATAGTACCTGATTGCTTCAAAATCATTTTTGCCTCACAGCACTCCTGTAAGGCAGGAGAATATTATCCCAATTTTCCAGATGAGAAACTAAGGCACAGGATAGGTGGAATGACTTGTCCAGGGTCACACAGGGGCAAATCCAGGAATTGAACGCAGGTATCCAGAGTGTCAATGTGGTGACAACTACTACACTGTAACTTCCTCAATGGATCATATGTGTCTAAATCCTCATGACTGTTTTGAATAGTTCAGCTTACATGTTAGATATTACCCTTCTGATTTTTCAAGGTCATCTAATGGACACTTGAGTGAAAGCATCCGTTTGGCAGACAAAGCCAAAAGATGATATAGGTACTGTAAAGGAGATTATCATCTCTCATTTGAGGCACCAGAATCTCTCTAAAAATTCTAAGGCCAAGCCTGATTTTAATAGTATTTTTTGTTCCTTTGTTTAAGGCTTAACATCATAATTTGAGAAGAATTTTCCTTGTTTTGGCATTTTTCCATGACTTTTTTAATTAAAAGTTTGGCACCATTTTCTGTTTTTATTCCAGCAACCAGGTGTCCAGCCTTCTTTATTATTCTTTATTTTTTGTTTAGATTATTTTTAGCTCAGTGACTTTTGGCAGATGTTGACCTTAAACTGTACAGCTGTTTGAAACGATACTGCAGAGTTTGGAAGGTTGCCGTATATTTATATTTTGAAGCTCTCCTTTCTGATATCAGATAATACTTGAACTGCCTGTTCACTGTGTCCTATGGATTTTTTGAATAATATGCTAAGTGTTCCTTTTAGAAGAACATTCCTTTACTACAGTATGTATTTTATAATATATTACTTTACTGGAAATCTTTGTTGTATTTGTTTGGAATATTCCTTCATTCCCCTGCCTTTTATCTTCTGACTTTTTTGAATAAATACTGTAAAATGGTAGCCCTCTGTTATGCTGTCTTTGTGTGCAGCTAAACCACCTGCTCTGGTCATCTCTTAAAAGCTGAGTAGGGTCAGCATTTGGATAGGAGACCTCCAAGTAAAACACAGATATTGTGCAATGTAGTATTGGTGACTCTATAGCTATCTCTCTTTCCCTGTGAGTTACCACTGAACAAGTAGTCCAGTGGAGAGGTAGGGAGCACTGTGATGCTGGAAGTGCTGTTTCTTGGCTAGGATATAATATTGAGGCCTTCATACTTGTGGTCATTAAAGATACTATGGTTTGTTTCATAAGACCAACGCTATAACTCTATCCAAATGTCCAATTTAGCTGCTACATTCTCTCTGTCTAAATATTCCCTGTAGTTTTAGTTTGATATGAATTATGCACTATTAAAAAGCTGCTGCCTTCCAACTCAGAGGTGGCTGCATTTCAGTTGCTGGTAAAGACCACTATATGTACAGATTGTAGAGTGCCTTGGGAACTTTAGAAGAAAGGTGCTATGTAAATACTAGTTGGTATTATTATTAGTATCATATACTTCATATTCTCTTCTGTGCACAAGCGTACACACAGAAATGGACTTCTTGAGGCTGTATAATATATCCCAGAACACTTACAACTCAGTCTGCAGGTGCAGGAGCATATTCTATATGACAACCAGTAGGCCCTCTTATTGGCTACCTATACCATGTTTTGCAGGTGTGCTTGGCCCTTACATCATACATCACCTACGTTAATTTCTACTTGTTTATTCTGGATATTATTTAGCTTTTTACATAGATTTTACCTCTTGACACCTTAGGCCACCTGACACAATACTCTCTGCTAGGGTATTTGTGCATATGTCCGTTAGTGAGTGATATAAATAATTATGCCATCTGCTCTGTTGTGCCTGAGTCAGGCCCCTAGAGTATTAGATAATGGTTCCTGTTCCCCTATCAATGAAAGATTATGTTGACAATACATTCTCTAGTCCTCCAGGCAATCTAATGTTAAGTCATTCAAGAAAAGGTTTTTTCCAACACTTCTCTGAGGAGTCTATTTCATGGTATTGGGAAATTTTTCCTCCAAGTGATCCTAAATTTTCTTTTTCTTAATTTTATCCAGTTGCAGTTACAATAACTTTTTTCTTTTTTTTTTCTCTTTCCCTTTTTAAAAATCCTCTGGGTTCTTCATTACTGCAGCCCTAAACAGTGCAAGTATGAAGCGTGGATGAGAAAGGTCTCAGAGCTTTCCTAACATCTATGGTATTTATTCTTAAAGGCCTAATTGTGCTGTCAGTTATGCTAGTGTAAATCCAGAGTAACACCACTGACTTTAGTGGAGTTACTCTAGATTGATATTGGGGCAACTGACAGCAAGATTCAGCTCTAAATACTTAGAGAATCCCTGAACCTGGATCCTTCATTGCCAAAACAAATACAATAGTCTATTTTTAACAAGCTATGTGCATTTCAAATAGGTCTACTGTTCAAACACTCCCTGTCCCCAGGGAATCTGTTATTGTCTGCGGTCATGCAAGCAAGAGGGATACAGAGAGATGTTGATAATGTTGCAATAGCAATAAAAGCCCTGAAAGGTCAACCAACTTTTTAAATATTGTTTTGCATAAACAGTCTAACTGAGTCTAACTCAGACGGGAAATGAAAAATATTTTTGATAGTTTAACTTTCATTTACATTTAATATGGGGGTAAGGTTTATTATAAGGCTAATATTTGCTTTGGGTTTTGTTTTTTGTTTTGGCTATAAGGACAAGCTCCTTGAAGCTCATCCTGAGGTTCTTATTCACTCAGGCAAGCTCCCACTGAAGGAAATTATATTGATTTTTTGTGTTATGGTAGCATCTAAAGCACAACCAAGATCAGGGCCCCTTTGTGCTAGGCACTATACAAACATTAATAAGAGACAGTCCCTAACCCAAAGAGGAGTGGCAATGTGTTGGCTTGATTAAGGTCTGAGTAAATATTGAGGGTTATAGTCTTGCTCTTTTGCTCATGTTGGGTATATAGCTTACTTGATTATTAATGTAGTATAGATTATAATGTAATATATAATGCATTTGAATGGTCTTTTTCAAGGGTATGTTATACTGGTTTGCAATCAAAATAAGAAAACAGCAAAAAATAAAATACAAAATTTTTTGGTTCTAGATGGGTGATACTACATCAGCCACAGAATATATACAAAAGAAAATATTACAATGTTCTAATAGAGACAAATCAGTAAAAGGAAAAATTCACTGCACTGCTATCAATATTGGGTTAGATGTGTCCACTGATGGCATGGTGTCTTTGTGTTGGGTGACAGCGATAGGAGATAGATCGAGTTAAAGTTAGAAGATGTTTCTGGTCTTTATTTTCTCTCTTCCTGCCTTTGAGATGAATTGTCATCCGATAATATGTCATGCCAGTTCCTAGTGTATTTCTGTGATCCAAAGGGCAAGCAATGTGCTTCTTTCCAGCAAATAATATCCCCTTTCCCCCCCCCCACACACACACACAGCTGAAAGGATCCAGCCCTCAATGTTAAAACTAACTACATTATGGTGTCATACAAGATTTAGCCATTCAGTAAAACTGAATCCAATTAAAGTCTGCCGAATGCTAGGACATTCCTGTCTGACAGTGAAATCGGTTTGACTGACATGGTCCTGTCCCTGCAAGTTCAGCTACTTAAAGCCACAATGGCTAGAATTTTCAGAAATGCCGAGCAGCCACAATGGAGTCAGGTTTTCAGAAGAGCTCAGTGTATTGGGCTCACATTAGGTGCTGAGCTCCAAGGAAATCTGGCGTCACACAGGTGTCACACTCTCAGCGGCTAGATGCTGAGCATTTCAGAAAATGTGGCTAAGTGTCCTCCAAAACCATATGAATCACTAACACTGATACCATTAGACTCAGAAACACTGAATCACTCATTTATCATTTAAAGTTAAACCAGGGAAGCGGCTGACCAGTAGCAGATACGTTCACATCTGTCACAATGAGACACGAGAGTGACAACTTCCTGTCCTCTCCTTTCTTGGGAAGCTTCTAGTCTACTCTACATTTCTGTAAGCCTCACTCCTGCATTCCTATACTTGACCCAAAGTTCTTCAATTTATCTTCCACCTTTCTTTGCTAGAAGCAATTGAGGCATTTACATTGGTCTCTCCATTGGTTCTATGCGCCAGCCTTTCCAAACCATCTTTGCCCATAGTTAACCACTTGAATAGGTGACCTGATTTTTAAAAGTACTAAGCATTCAGCAGCACCTTCACAGAGCTAAAGGTTCTGAACAAGGTTCTGAAAGGGGCTTCCAGCAGCATCTGGTCTCAGTTCCTTTGCTGTGGCAAGATGCTGGTTTTCTAACTTGATCTCCATGCTAATTGCTTCCCCCCCACCCCCCGATACCTTAGTAGTCATTGCTAGGGGTTTCTCTCTCTGATTTTTTATTATCATTGTTTTATTTCTTCATAGTTTTGATTGTGATAATTCCTGAGAAATGGTCAAATTCTGTGAAGTTAAATCTTCAGCTATAATTTCTGTGGATTGGAGGATTTAGGCTCAGATGAATTTGGATCAAAAGGTATTTGATAATCCTTCAGAGAATTGCTGTATGAGATCCAAGATCTTGTCTGAATCTGAGGTAGAGTCAATGCAATATTGTGAAAATGGTAATAGCAATTCTAAGATCTCATTTCTGACTCCTCCTAATAAAGCAAGTCCAATTTCCTCTGGGCTTTAGCTCCAATTTTTTCTTTCCTCAAGAAGAGATGAGGTACCCAAGTTTGAAAATTATGGGCTATTTTGTTTGGGAGCAACTTCAGAGATCTATCCATTTCCCCCTGAAACTTCAGGGTATCAAAGGGCATGTCTCAACTACAAAATTAAGTTGACCTAACTTACGTCAGCATACAGCCAGCGTAATAATTACATCACTTGTGCATGTCTACACTTTCATCCTTGTGTCCACGGTGCATGTCCTCACCAGAGGCGCTTGCACCAGTTGAACTGTCAGTGTGGGGCATTGTGTGACAGCTTGTGAAAGCCAGCAACCAGTCAATGTAAGGAACACACTGCATTGACCTAACTACATCTACATTGATTCTATGCCTCTTGTGGAGATGGTGTTATTAAGCTGGTGTAGCGGGTGAGTTATGTTGGCTGTAGTGTAATCCAGGTCTAGACTTCATACGCTTATATCACCCTATGAATGAAACCTCTGCAACACTGGCTGAGCATAGTCGATGGAATTTCTGGCAGATGAATTTACTCATAAATGTGCTGGAGCTGTGATCAATACAGTGGGCTCTAAAGTTTTTCTTCTTCTATGAGAAGTTTTATAGTACAGGTGCTGATTGTCTATTCCACAGCCTCAGAGTCATGTAAACAATAAACAAACAGCCTCTATGTCTGGAAGTGATAATTCTGGGGGGTGGTGTATCATGTTAGTTAGATTACTCTTCATCTGAAAGGGAAAGAAAATACATTTGCAGGCAACCTCAGTCACAGACAGCAATATCAGCATAAATAGTCTCTGAAGAATTTGTGCAGTTCCTCTTTAGAAGGAACTTGCATCCTTGCATAGGTCTGTTTTTTACCCAGAGCAAACTCGAAGAGTGGGAAAAGACCACTGACCACCTTCCTGTTGGCTTTTCCTCCACTTCCTCCTCTTCTGCTTTTCACCAGGAAAATAAGGCAAGACAGCGTGGTTATATAGTTTTCCTTGCAGCTTCAGTGTGGGCTCATCTTTTCCGGCACTTCTCCTTCTCCGAGTCTTGGGTAGAAATAAGGGTTGAGATTTTTCAAAGGTATCTGGAGGATTTCAGTGGAATAACTGTATACAAATCCCCTAGAATACTTTGAAAATCTCAACCAAGAAGCTTAGGTGTTAGAAGATGTTATAAATTACATCTTGCAGTCTCACATTTTCTCCACTCCCTCTGACTAACAAATGGATAGGTTTACATTTCAGAGTTTAAGTCCATGTATCACTAAACTAACACTCACACACATTCGACTATAAAAAACATTAAAATAGAGTTGATTGCATTATCCATCCTAAATTGGTCATTTATGCCAGGGGGAAGGCAATGACCATTGTTTCTTCATAAACACAACCAATTCCACCAAAGGTAGTGAAGTGCTGAAGCATAAGTGCTTCAGTGCTTGTTTGTTTAACAAAAGTTTCCCAGCCATCTCTTCAGCTCTTCATCCCCCAGGCAGCATCCCCAGTCCCCAGTTAGTTCTCTCCTCTTAACGCTACGTCAATCCCACTTCTCATTTTCAGCCTCCAGGAATTTCCTGCTTCCAAACCAGGCTGCCCAGTCCAGCTTCCCAGCCTGCCTCCTTGGCTCCCCAGTAAGAGGCCTAGCCAACCCCTCACTCCAGCTACTTCCTGATATACCTTAATCCATGCCCCCTCTCCAGTTTCTCACAGATGTGCTCAGGCCAATTAGACTGGGCTCCTCTCCAGCAAACCTTAGGAAGGCCATCAGATATAGATGCTTCCTCCCCTGCCTCCCCAAAGTAGAAATGAATAAAGAGCTCAGTTCCACTTCAGCAGCCTGGGGCTGGGGGAGGGGATCATTAGGGCCTTCCCCCTGCTACACACACCCATTTCTCATGTAAAATGAATCAGTTAAGTTGGCTTGGGTCTCAAAGAATCATCTTATTAAACCTATCCAAAATCCTTAGCCCAGACCTGTACGCAATGATGTGACAATGGTGGAAAGAAATCAGTTATGCTTAAGAAGTTGACCATGAAAATTTGCTTCCTAGGTCCTTTTAAAAATGTTAAAGTAGGCTTTGTCAGAGCTTCTGCAAGAAGCTTTAGTGACAATAAATTACACAGGGGAACCCTGGTAGAAAAATTTTTTTCACAGCATATCTTCACAATGTCCAGGAATGTAATTGGCACATTCTTCATTGAAACAATTCAGGACTTTTGCTCTATCTCATTATAGCTTGAGCTTCATTATGTGAAGAGAAAAGGAGTACTTGTGGCATTTTAGAGACTAACCAATTTATCTGAGCATAAGCTTTCGTGAGCTACAGCTCACTTCATCGGATGCATACTGTGGAAACTGCAGAAGACATTATATACACAGAGACCATGAAACAATACCTCCTCCCACCCCACTCCTTATGTAAGGAGAGTGATCACTTTAGATACGCTATTACCAGCAGGAGAGTGGGGTGGGAGGAGGTATTGTTTCATGGTCTCTGTGTATATAATGTCTTCTGCAGTTTCCACAGTATGCATCCGATGAAGTGAGCTGTAGCTCACGAAAGCTTATGCTCAAATAAATTGGTTAGTCTCTAAGGTGCCACAAGTACTCCTTTTCTTTTTGCGAATACAGACTAACATGGCTGTTACTCTGAAACCTGTAATCATGTGAAGAGTTCACCATTGGAAGGTTTTGTTGACAAAAGGCTTCAATATTCAATACTGTAAGTCCTATATTCAGAGAGGTTTTGACTTCCATTGCATTTCTTTTCAAATTCTATGGTCTGTTTCAATAGATGAACAAAATTGCTGCATTCCCCTTTGTTGTGTGATGAATTCACTATAAAATCATGAAATTCCATTCCAGAGAACAAAAAAGTAGTCTGTTTCCCACTGATCCAAATAGCTGGTTTAGCACCTGTAAATATGTTTTGCATTTAATGGAAACCTTTATTCTGTGCTGATAACAGGATCAGAAAATGGGCTCTGACAGCATGTTGTGATTTTACAGTATCCAGGGGTAAAACACAAGCTAATTACAAGCACATGGCTTTTAAGAGTCATACTTTTATATTTAACTCCATAAATCTTGCTAACTGCAATCCAAACCTATGTCTACAGCATTTGCTAATCGTTAGGATATTGTTTTTGCTCCTTTACTCATGCACAATGGGATGGTTTTGAGGTTTGTTTCTAAAGAAATAGGGACCAAAAACTAGGAAGTGCCCTCTTTTCCCCCTATAATTTCACAGGAGGTGTTTCTGCTGAACTTCTGAAACTAAAAAACTTGTTGGAATCCTAAACAAAAGCCCCTGTGCTAGAGTTTTCTGCAATGCAAGTTAAATGGTGTCTAGTTTCAGCCCAGAATACCAAGGTCATAATTTTAGGCCATAGATGGCTCTCCCAGATGTCTTTGGTCAAGTTAATCACAGTTTGCCTGAAGGTTGCACTTACAGGTAATCCATCAAGGCATAATTGTAAGTCAAGACCTCCTTCCAGACCAATAAGTAGCATATTTTTAGCTCATATGAAGGTTGACATTGGAAAATAACTTAAACTGAATATTAGGCAATATTACTGATTATTTTTATTAGTCAATAATAGGTTTACTTTTAATTGCACTTTGCAAGCCCACTGTTCTCTAAGGAAATTTTACAAAATCCTGTTTTGTAACGTAACTATGAACTGTTGTGCTCCCTTTTAAGCCTGACTTTGAAGAGTGTTTGTTTATACTGCAGTTTAGAACTACATGAAATTTCACTTTAGTTTGAACTTACTATTTAAAATACAAATTTTGCATCTTGATGATGATGATCTTGCACTGAGTCCTTTATCCTGATGGATTCCAAAGCACTCTGCACATTTTGATTTTCTAATTGAGTGTACAAGCAATATGGTCTATATGGAGCCCCATTCATTGGGGCCAAATCCTGATATCCTGATGTAGGGTGGATCGTGTCTCACAGGGGGAGGTCTGCATGGAAGTGGGGAGTTGGCTGCCTCCACAAACCATCACCACTTCTCTGTGTCCAGTGTCCATGCAGGGGGAGAGTGTTGACACTGGATGGGTTGAAGACAGAAGTAGACAGGCTAGGGGGTGGTGCAGGGGATTCATATTACTCCTCTGCTGGCTCCCACAGGAATTAGCTGGAAAAAGATGATACAGTCTAGAGCTGTATTATCTTTTTGGCATAGCCCCTCCCATCTGCAGGATAGCCACAAACAAAGGGAAGACCAGGGGGCATCCCGGGTGGTGTGTTTCCCATGGATACGCACTGCCAGGGACAGGAGGTTTGTCGGAGTCTAGAGGTGCTGTGATGGAAGCACAGGACCTCCTTATGGATGTATCTGATCCCCACTAGGGGATCGTGGTGGAGAAATGTTCCCTTTCCTCCCTTTCTATGTTTTTTTTTCCCATGAGAAGGGTGGTCTTGTCCTCAGTTTTTATCTACATTTTGACTCTGTCCTAACTTGGCCCTTCTGAGGACTGAGTAAGGTCCTCAGGACTTGGCCTATAAAGTAGAAATCACTTTGTCTACAACTGATCAGTCACCACAGGAGTGAAATGCACCAACGGTGTAATAACATGCAGCAACATCGCAAAAATTGAGGACAGGAAGTGAAGAATACTGTGTCTAGTTGAAACTACGGGGGGACGTGTAAGTAGACAGACTGTAATTACACAAGATGGCATTTGTCCAGGACATTGGGGCCCACAGTTCTGTGAAAAGTGCTGTGGGTTTTTTAATGCCCACATGTGGTCAGTGCCTTGGTTTTATGTGACATCCAAAAGAGCAAAAGTGCATCCTATAACACCAACCACTGGCATTAGTATAATACTGAGTGAGAAAGAAGAGTCAGTCTTAATTGACTTTGTTAGTCTGTAGTACATTCTTGACCAGCTTTAGCAAATCAGTATAACAAACAAAGAGAACTGCAGCTTTAGGACTTCAAGTTCATGGTAAACTATATCCACAGTATGTACAGTCAACAATTTTCCTCCCAAAGCCATAAATGTCTCAGCAGGGTAGACTAAATACACCTCTTAGAAAAAGTATCTGATCTCCCTATTCTTCAGAAATATAGTGTGCCAGACGTTCATATGGTGTAAATCAGTGTAGCTCCAATGGAATCTAGGGAGCTACCTAATTTACACCAGGTGATGATCTGGCCCCAAGTAGAGAGCACAGAATTCAAGGGTAGAAGAGAAAAACATTTTCTGAGATCTGTTGTGAGTTTGAGATATCGTGTAGGGAAGGTAGCTTCCATCTGATGTCAAGACATTAATGCGTGAGATTAAATTGACATTTTTTTAAAACCTGGGAGATACAGAAATGCAAACTTTGGGTAAATGAAATAACTCCCTTTTAGACTAATTAGTGCCAATGTTTGTTTAATCATGAAATTCCATCATATGCTGTAGGAGTGCTGCTCTTTTATAGACTGGTGCAGAGCAAAACACATTCCATATCCAAGAAAATCTTGCCAAAATTCCTGGCACAATATCTTTTTTTTCCCTTCCTAATCCTTGTTTTGCTCTTGGTGCTCATGGTAACAGTAACAGCTGTCGAATGTGGCTTCAGGCTGTCTGACTCCCTTGGGAGAATTTATGTGTTTTTCTACTTCCTTTCCTTATTAGGAGGCAGGAATCTGCGACACCTATTAGAACAAGTATGCATAAAGGGTAATGACTGTGCAATTTATTAGTGGTCTGTTCTTCTTCAAGCAAGCCATCAACCGTAAGCATGCAATGTGTGCCAATGACTATGTCTGAATACAATCTCACAGTGCAGCAGGTGGGCAACAGCAAGACTCAAATGGAGGGGGAAGCATGGGGGTCAGACATAGATCCCCTAGTTAAACTCATTAATTGAATATATATGAAGAGAGGACAGGAGAGATGGGGAGTTGCCCTTGTTAAATATTTAACATTCAAGCCCCCCAGCAATGGAGGTTAATATCAGAGAGCCTGATTCTGCAGCTGCTATGCTGAGTATCATTGGCTCACAACAGTAATCCCATTGATTTTCATGGGACAGCTCATATGAGTAAGAGCTACTCAATGGGAGTAAATTTGTAGAATCTTGTCCAGAGTAAGAAAGTAAGTGACATAAATAAAAAGAGTGCCGGAGTGTTCTGATCAGCAATATACTCATTCCTAGGTAGCAGATATTTATTCAAAGCTATTTTAAAATTTTTCACTTTTTTTTTCAAAAACAGGAGTCCAAAGATCCTTTGCCCATAGTTAACCACTTGAATAGATAGATTTAAAAATAGATTTTTAAAAGTACTGAGCATTCAGCAGCACCTTCTGAAGTCAGCAACTTTAGGTACGCATTTTTGAAAATGTGGACCTTTGTTAAATAAAGACGGACCTGAGCTGCAAAGTTTGTGAATATTCATTTCTGGCATTTTGGCTTTCGCCCATCTCTAATGTTTACTAACTACATGTGGCCATTCATTGTTTAGTAGCAGATCATTTCCCATTCAAGTAGAATGGTCCAATACTTTAGTCTTAAAAGAGTGAGAATTCTGGTTTTCATTTAAAAAAGATATAGTTTCAATATTTATAAAAGTACCTAATTCCTTTACACAAATGGACCCTTTTTATTGGATAAACCCCAAATAGTGAATGGGACTCCCCCACCCCCACGTATGTTATTTCACAGAAATATGGGAGCAGGAAGGAAAGTAGTAAGAGAGAGGTGAATTCTAAAGAACTGACACAGCAGCTTTAGGCTTGGTCTACACTACCCACTTATATGGGTATAACTATGTTGCTCCGGGGTGTGGAAAACCCACACTCCTGAGCGATGTAGTTATACTGACCTAACCCTTGATGTAGACAGTGTTAGATTGATGTGAGGGCTTCTCCTGTCGACGTAGCTACTACCTCTCTGGATGGGGGAGTACCTATGCTGACAGGAGAAGGTCTCCTGTTGGTGTAGGTAGCATCTTCTCTAAGGGCTGGGCTACACTAAAGCTGTAACCTAAGTTATGCTACTTCAGTTATGTAAGTTATGTAACTGGAGTCAACGTAACTTAGGATGACTTACTGCGGTGTCTACACCGCACTGTGTCAATGGGAGAAGCTCTCCCGCTGACTTACCTTCTGCCTCTCAGGAAGCTGGAGTACAGAAGTCGATGGGAGAGTGTTCTTCCAGTGACTTACCAGGTCTTCACAAGACTCATTAAATTGACACCGCTGCATTGATCACAGCAGTGCCAATTTAACTGTAAGTATAGACATGCCCCAAGTGGTGTAGCTGCGCTGTTCCAGGTCTGTTTGTGTAGACAAGCCCTGAAAGTGCATGCAGTATGGAACAAATACAGGGTCCAGCCCAGCAGCCCTCACTCATGGAAGTATTCCCATGGTTCCAGATTGTCATTTTACACCACTGCATCACGGACAGCAATAGAATTATCCTGGTTTGCATAGGTGTAAGTACAAATTACTCCTGTTTGATATCAATGGGCATACTCCCATGACTAAAGGCTACAGAATTGGGCCCAAGATTCATTGTGGTTACTATATTTTACTAGCAAATATTTATTAATTAATACAATAATTAATCCCTGTAACCAGTGGTGAGCTGGAGCCGGTTCGCACCGGTTCGCTGGAACAGGTTGTTAAATTTAGAAGCCCTTTTAGAGCCGGTTGTCCCATGGGCTTCTAAATTTAAAAGGGCTTCTAAAAGGGCTTCTAAATTTAACAACCAGCCAAAAGTGGCACCTTACGCGCCGATTCTGTGGGTGCTCCGGGGCTGAAACACCCACAGGGAAAATTTGATGGGTGCAGAGCACCCAGCGGCAGCTCCCCGCTCCGTGCCTGGCCCCAGCTCACCTCTGCTCCGCCTCCGCCCCTGAACGCACCACCCTGCTCTGCTTCTCCGCCCCCACACCCCGGCTTCCCGCGAATCAGCCATTCACGTGGGAAGCCGGGGAGGGTTGAGAAGCAGGCAGCGGCTTCGCGCTCAAGCCCAGGGAGGTAGAGGCAGAGCAGAGGTGAGCTGGGGCGGGGGGGGGCGCAAGGAGGGCCACCCGCACCGCAGCAGGTAACCCAGGGGGCGTGCAGGGGAACCTCTCCCTGCCCCAGCTCACCTCCGCCACCCTCGGCTTGAGCGCGAAGCCGCTGCCTGATTCTCAGCCCTCCCAGGCTTCCCGTGTGAACAGCTGATTCGCGGGAAGCCGGGGGGGGGAGGGCGGAGAAGCAGGGGGGGGGTGGCACGTTCAGGGGAGGAGGCGGAGCGGAGGTGATCTGGGGCCGGGCGCGGGGCAGGGAGCTGCCAATGGGGGCTTTGCACCCACCAAATTTCCCCTGTGGGTGCTCCAGCCCCAGAGCACCCACGGAGTCAGTGCCTAAGGTACCACTTTTGATGTGATCAGTGGGGGGAGCGGCCACTCCCCCTGCTCCCCCCCTAGCTATGCTACCCCACCTCTAGGTGTGAGAGGGACCTGCCAAATGCTTCCCGGGAGCTGCCCCAGGTAAGCACCGCCAGGACTCCCCACCTCGCCCCCCGGCAGGTCCCTCGGGCTCTTAGGGGCGGGGCGGGGTGGGCACCCACTATGGTGGCCCATGAGACCCTCCTGGTTCTGGGGGCAGTCAGGGGACAGGGGAGGGGGGTGGATGGGGCAGGGGTCCCGGGGGCGGGGTCAAGGAACACGGGGGGTTGGATGGGGCAGGAGTCCCAGGGGGCAGGGGCAGGGCAGGAGTGGTGAGGGTGGGCCACAACCCCCTCGTGGGTTAGGAGGGTTAGGAGGGAACCAGTTGTTAAGATTTTGGCTGCTCATCACTGCCTGTAACCATTATTGCTTCACATGATTTGCCTTCTTAATAATACTGCTCATAACAGTTAACTGGGAAAACTGACAATCCTGTGACAAAAATTGTACCTAAAAGTGGGGGCAATCGTACAGTCCTTACATAGGCAAAACTCCCATTGGAGTCTGTGACACTTTCTCGTGGTGCTCAGGACTGTGAGTCACCATGTTACCTCCCCTGCCTCAGCAAGAGAGAGACTTGCTAGTGTTAAACTGAGTGTCAGCTCCCTGACACTCCAAGTCTGTTAGCCACCCAAACACACTACTCAGGGCTCTGCTCTAAATGTGGTGTTTAGATGTTGCTTGTAATTATTAGAATTGGAAGCACTGGCTGTTGGGATCCTGAAAGGACAGGAAACAGGAAGGAGGGGGGGGCAGTTGAGGGGCTGAGAGAAAGCTACAGAGGGTGCAGCAGCAGCTTGGTAAAGAGGTTTGCACTTTGAAAATAAAGTCTTGTTGAAGCTTGTCAGTACCTTGCCTGGTTGATACAACATCTTACTTTGCCTTTTAGGTTAACAACTGGTGTTGTGGTGTAGCCCAGTTCAAGCTCCTCTGAAGTGTTCCCCTCTCACTGGATACTCACAGTAATTACCATGTGTGCTAAGGGAGATGGGACTATATGTCATATTTTCTGTTCTTTTAACCAAGTGCATGACTTAGTGATCTTATGAAGTGTGTATTTTTTCCTTTTGTGCTTAGCACCAGTTTATAGGTTTTCAAGAAGAGAACTTCCTAGGTGTAAGGATCCATGGGACTAGAATGCAGGTCTGCAGCACCTGCATCACTACTAGGACGCTACATAGTTCCCCATCCAAGGAGCACTATGGAGATTAGGTGCTGCAGTACGTCCTGCCCCAAAAGTCCAGAACGACATGCTGTGGCCTTCTGACTGGCCCATGCTCACTATTTAATCCTTGAGGATGACCCAGGAAGTTCTCTGGGGAATCATGCAGATATCTGGCTTTCTGTGACTTAAGGCCTCAGCCTGCTTTCTGATCTCTGGCCCCTGACTCTTGCCTCCTGATTCCAGCCTGGTAACTGCCTCTGATCTCTGGTGCCTGACTCCAACTTTGGCTCTTGCCTATTGATTTCAGCTGTAGCAATTATTCTGATACTTGCTTGCTGACTACCATCTCATGGCCATCCTTGATTTGTGGAAACCAGTCCAGCCATGTCTGCTAGGCCAAACCACTGATGCCCCATTCCCTTACACTAGCAGGCTTCAGGGTGCAATATGGTTGCCTTTCATCTGTCATTCTGTATGATAAGAATGATGAGTGTGACAACTAAATCCACAAAGAACACCAAGAGAAGCATGATGAAGATAATGCATGTAGATAAGATCATATTTCCATAATGAAGTTAATCTAGTGCTCATAAAAGGCACTATAATGACAGCCCTCGAGACAGAAGTCTCTATTTATCCACAGAACAGGCTCAGCACTAATATAATGTGGTGTTTTACTTACAGGGGTCTATCTTATAGGCAGCAGCTACACTTAATGATTCTTCATGAGAGAGATTCATGCAGAACAGGCTTTACTGGTCATATACATGGCATCTAAAAAGAACTATGCTGCAGAGGACATTCCGTACTTCTCCAAGCTCTAACTTCTGCATATTCAGGTAAATAGAAATAGCAAAAGCACCTGCAGTAGAACCACAGGATAACTCCCAAAAATGCTACAGCACAGGTACAGGCAGCACAAGATTACCTTGTGCTGTCCCGCCTACGTGCCTCAACCACACCTGGAGGGGCTGACTGTAGAAGGGATAAAGTAATTCAATCTCCATACCTTTAAGGCTTAGCTTCTCTGCTTAGACTGCTACTGCCCACGTAAAGATACAGTGGTATCTGTCTTATAACACATTATGTATACGTACAAGATATACAAAAGTAAAACGTGTTTACATAAAATATTACATTTTACATTGATATTTATATTCTAGCAAGCACAATTTTAAATATAAAGAATACACGTGTACAGTATGTGTATAGTACATTGACAAGATTTATGTAAACATTATACTGCAGGATAAATGTACAGATGTTTCCAGTTGTATATAAAAAAGATTCTAGGATTAGCAGGCAAACAGTAACATTATCATTTGACTTAGAGGATAAAAGGTATAAAAATTTGAATTAATAACACTCCACAATGATAGTATGTGACACTGTGGATCTAGAGTCAAAGAAAGGCCCTCATGAATGAATAAATCTACTTCCTTCTAAGACTGTGAGAAATTCAAACATCAAAGTGGGGTCATGCCACATATCTGGTTTGAGTATCTTATTTAGGGCTGCATTTTGCCCTCAGGTGTGTGCGCATGGCTTCCATTAACTATTCGATGAGAGCCCCATACATGTATCTAAGGGAAAAATGTGACCTCTTAGGGATACATTTTCAAAGGCATCTCAAAATGCATTCAAAATCTGGCCCCCCATTTGCATGCACAAATAACTGCACACCAGTCCAAATGTGCCCATGCAAATGGCAATGGTGAATGCAAACTCAGTTGCTGTAGGTCTAGCTACACTTTTTGTGAGCACAAAGTAGAATGCACAAAACTCAGGCTCAAATTCACATGCTATTCTTAAAAATTTGGCCCATAGTCTATATATTCTTGAGGCCCAGTGATCCTGTTCAGATAATCTCCTGAACTAAGAACTGGATAAATTCCTGGACAATAGGTCTGACAATGGCAATTAGCCAGGATGGGCAGGGATGCAAAACCGTGCTCTGAAGTGTTCCTAGCTTCTGTTTGCCAGAAGCTGGGAATGGGTGACCGGGTTGGATCACTTGGTAATTACCTGTTCTGTTCATTCTCTCTGGGGCAACTGGCATTAGCCACTGTTGGAAGACAGGATACTGGGCTAGATGGACCTTTGGTTTGATCCAGTATGGCCATTCTTATGTTCTTAAGTACTAGACCATTTTTTTATTTGAGTTCATATATGCTAGGTATATTTTGTTTTAATATTCACTTTAATGGATTTTATAAAACAAGAAGGTATTTGGATTAAGGGCTCTTTTATGCTTACATAAAGACTCTGGTGCCTACTTCTAACATGCCAACTATCTGGGGGCAGGTAGCAGAAGATCCATGCAGCTGTGAATCCTCCCTCCAACCACCTCCCCCAACCTGCCTCTGCCCCCTTTGCAACTGCCCCCCACCCCATGCATTGGCTCATAGGAGCTGAGCCCCAAACTAAGAATCCTTCCCCTGGGTTATTTGCACAGTGGAAATCCCACTGGCAGAGGAGATTCCATGGCCATAGTGGAGGGGTTAGGAGTTTTTTCTGAATGAATGTCAGTGAAGATGCATTTTTATTTTGTGGAAATCCCTTGCTACTGAAAACCCCTGTGATCTCAGAGAAACTGTGTACCTGGAGAAGTACGCCTATGAGGTGAGGGTTCCAGAAGACAGCATTATTTTCCTTTTGTAACTAAATGCAGTTATAACACGTGCATCCTCTTTTTGTTTCCCCAGAACAATCACTTCTTCCTGTAACTAAAATCCTTCTCAGCTCATTTGGCAGCCCTCACATTAGCCAGAAAGATGCACAAATACTGTCTCAAGTATTAACAAGCCAATGCTGTAAGCGAAAGCTCTTTGTGATTTGAGAGGGTTCCTAATTTTCATGTTTGCTTGTTTCTTTTCATACACAGTGAAAATGTAAGCACTAAAAAGAGATTGATTTCCCTGCTATTATCCTCCTGCATGTCTCACTTAATGTCTACTTTGATAATTGTGCAGGTGTTCTTTAGGAAAGATAACTGCAGCAGTATTCTGTGCTCCACTCATTTCTCTTTCCGCAGCAGGGTATGTGAGATGGGAAAAATCCAAGCGTTGTGGTAGAATTTCACTAAGCTATAAATGAAGAAAGTTGTTGCAATGGCACCAAGCCACTTGCTGCAATATTTCCTTTTGCTGTGGGTGCTTTTAGAAAACAACTCTCATTCAGTCACAGAATGTTATCTCCAGTAGCAAAGAAGATTATATGTGAATAATTAGGATGGAATTTTCCAAAGTTTTCAGTGTTGGCCTAACTCTGCTTTCACTAAAGTCAATGGATCAAAAGCTTATTTTCTATGTAAGGCAGAAGAAGTTCTCAAACTGTGGTCCGTGGACCACCAGTGGTCCGCGAGCTCCATTCAGGTGGTCCACAAATAGGTGTGTGGCTGGGCGGCCGCACACAACAGAATGAAGGGCCATCCACCTAATTAGTCGAGCTGCGCAGGTGTGGCTCCACTAATTAGGACCCTGGAGAAGACACACAGTTGGTGGCCTTAGGGGGAATAGGAGGTAGGTGGGAGGGGACAGTTGGGTGAGAAGAGGGGGTGGGGGGAATTTGGGATGTGCAGGGCTGCGGTGGTCAGAGAAAGGGGTGACTTTCCCCAGCTCCAGGGCTGCGGCTGCTGGAGAGAGACCCCCCTCCTTCCCAGCCCCAGCTCAGGAGCTGCCACAGCAGGGGAGAGAGGGCACATCCATCGTATTAGAAAGGTAAGACTACTGATATTAAAATATGAGTTGTGTGTTTTTATTTGTAGAACAAAAACACTAATTATTATTAAGTTATTATTTTATCCAAAGGGCTTTACAATAG
The DNA here is from genome assembly GCF_965140235.1 of Caretta caretta. NCBI lineage: Eukaryota > Metazoa > Chordata > Testudines > Cheloniidae > Caretta > Caretta caretta. The sequence goes on along the minus strand of NC_134210.1, from coordinate 91,222,545 downwards.
TTAGCTAATGGTACAAACAACATTTGGAAAGATCATTAAGTGGTCCGCCGAGACCCTCAGCAATTTTCAAGTGGTCCGTGAAACAAAAAGTTTGAGAACCACTGATCTAAGGCATTTTAATAGAAAATTTTCTATCAGATCCATTAACATAGTGCATAGCTTTCAAATGTTTACTGCATCAAGATGCTTTTCTGGAATCATGGATTTCAAAATGGACTTCACTTTAAAATATGAAACGTCTTAGATAATTAGTAATGCAGATACTTTTAGAAAAACATTGGCAATTACTTATGGAAAGTCAGATTTTGCAAACATTTCCTCCTAAATACTTTAAATACACATAGGACACAGCCTAATTACTTTCAGCACTTACGCATTCAAATGGAATGACTCTGAAGGAGCTGTCTACTGCCTTGAGTGAAGTATAACATTTTAAAAATATGTAGGAATATATAAAGTATTTAATACTTTAGTACTGTTGCCTAAATACTATTTTCAAGGTTTAAAAATTCTTCTAAAAAAAGAACCCAAAGAAAACACTGGGTTAGATTACAATCTCATTTCCACTAAATCAAGCATAACTCCATTTTAGGCAGTAATTGGTGGAAACCTGGAGTAAGGGAGTTCAGAGATCCAGGTCGTCCCGCCTAGACCCATGTACAGAAAGGTCCTTCTATGAACTGGTCTTCTCCATTCTGCATGTAGCTCAGCTGCTCGACATCACTGTATATTTTCCCACTGGAGGCATCTCTGTGTTGTCCAGCCTCTGCACTGGGATAAGGAAGTGGAGACTGTATGGGACACAGAGGAGTGGGCAGGCTGGAGCTATAGCTGGGGAGAGACGCTGTAAATGCAGTGCTTGCAGTAGCTGTGTAAGGAACATGGCTTCCAATCCTATCAATCGTGCTGGCACAAAGTGTATAGTGGGAGTGCTGAGAGCCATTGAACCAAACTTTAAATCCTGTATATGATGGAAACCCCTTCAAGCCAGGGGGTGCAGCTGCACCCCCAGTACCTCTACTTCCTGTACCTATGGATCCTATAGTTCTTTCTCAAGCTGAACCCAACTTGACTCCAGTGGAAGCTGAGCATGAATAGGACTGCAAAATTAGGCCATAGAGGATGATCATTAAAATCAGATTGCACTGAGAAATATGAATCTTCTAAAATGATGCAATCAAAAATATTTGGGCAAATGTTATGGTCTTCCCTTCAGAATCTGCAATGATTATTACAAAAAGAGAATTAGGGCTCTTTTGGTCCTGTGTTATCAGAGAGGGACTGTAGTTAGCCATACAAATAGCTGAATTTTTGCATCTCTTTTCACTGAAAATTAGAATTAATACTTACAGGTTGACTAGAATCTATTGTGGAGTGATAAGGCTTGGAAATATTTTCCTGCTTCTTCTCCCAGAGATTAAAGAGATATTTCAGGAGAGTTACTCCTATAGAGCTTAGATAAATTGGAATGCCAGAGATGATCTGGAGCACTTTATCAGTCAGTGAAAATCTTAGATTAAATAGCTGGCTAGTATCAAACAGTTGTCAAGTAGCTCATCAATCAATGTTTAGTTGCCAAGAGATGCACTAGGGAATGTTTACTATGAACACTTATTGAACCACTGAAATGTATTTAAAGAAATCTACTATTCCTAATCATGTGCTACATTATGTATTTTGTTACGCATAGATTAACCATAGATTATCATTTAGTGCTGTTATTCATTTACACAAGACATAATGTTTTTACAGCTCAAAAAGGCTATGTCTTAAGGAAAACCCCTGCAGCTGTTGCTGGTCTATCTGCCTTATGATCATCATGGACAGATGTCGTGCCAGCCTTGTTAGAAGTTCAAAAAATCTCTGCCTCAGCCTTGATTGTAAGGCATCTTTATCAAAGGCCTTCATCTCTCCTCTTACATTGTTGAGAGGTCTTCCTGATTATGGGTTGCAGAGATGGAAGAACTGGACAAAACAAAAGCAAGCCCCAATAGAACCTTTTTCAACAGTTTCAAAATGTTGCTGCCTTTCCCCTCCCTAGTCCCAGCACTGGACCGGTAACGTGCCACAGTTCTTGCCCCTTGGTTTGGACTGTAATGCTGCAAGGAAAGCTAATTTCATGCTCTTTCACCTTTGCTGGAACCACAAAGGAATGGAACAGAGGCTGTTCTCATGAGATCCTCAGCTTGGTTCTCTACTTAGTTTGTTCTGCACGCTTTCATTTTTAGGAAAGGCAAGGAGCACAACGTTTGTTCTGAGCGATGCGGACGTCCTTTAGTATAGTGGTATTTAATAGCTTTGCATGGGTCTCATAAAGATTCAGGGTTATTTGATTTGGGACTCGGGTCCACACTTCAGAGTATTCAGCAGAATTCGACATCTTTGAATAACACCAGGCTGCTTCGCTTACCTGCTGCTGCTGCCACTGCCTGCTGGATGAGCGTGTTCACCTTGCGTCCTGCAGCTTTCATTGTAAACCTGGTGGATACTCATAGGCTATGGATTACAGCGGCAGCTGCACCACTATGAGCTCTCTAGTGAAGCCGCTCTATGCCGACAGGAGAGAGCTCTCCCATCGACTTAATTAATCCACCCCCAATAAGGGGTGGTAGCTATGTTGGTGGGAGAAGCTCTCCTGCTAACATAGCGATGTCCATATTGGTGCTTCGGTCGATGTAACTTAAGTTGCTCAGGGGGGTGGCTTGTTCACACACCTGAGCGACATAAATTATACTGATGCAAGTAAGTAATCTCTCTCCTCTACTCGACTTGCAGAGAGATGATAGGCCCTAGCCATCTCTTTTGATCATGATGTCTTCCCATTTGACATCTTCAGCATTGGTTACCACTGTGATGAAAGATAGCTTTGACACAGCTAGAGCCCACGCCTCCAGATTTATTTTTGAAAAGGAATTATTGCCCCTCAGGGAAAAGTCCTACAAAACTGAATGGGGAAAAACATCAGTAAAGTTATACAGAAATTGTATAGTGTTCTATAAATGTGACTCTGAAAACCCTTAAAATGATATCCTTTCTATAGGACTTTTAAGCCTTTGTACAGAATTCTGCAGAAGGGATATATTTCTCAACTAGACTATATAGAATTGTCCAAATAACCCATGGAAAAGTTTTTATTTTATATTACAATTGATAGGATTTTTCTTTAATGGATGGGTTGGCTATAATACAGCATAGTAAGGACCTGCTCCTGTTCTCATTGAAGTTCATGGCAAACATCTGAATCCCTTCAATGGGAGCTAGATCAGGCCCTTACATAGCTACTTCTCTGAGCTGGTAGAAAGGGCCCTTTGGCATGTGCTGTTTCACAAAGAGTGCCATCCCTGTAGAGAAAAATATGAGCTGTTTATCCTTCATCTGGTGCTCCATCTAATGTTATCTAATGCAATATCTGAGTAACTCACTAACTTTATAAGTGACATATTGTTCTGTGAAAAAATATCTCCGGTTGCATGTAAGATTTGTTTTTCTGCAGAATGTAAAGATTTTCCCTGTCTAACTTTAGTTTTCTTTGTCAGCTTCTACAGACCCAAGTTCCACGTAACAGTTTTCCATATATAAAATACAACATGTAATAAGGGTTTCATTCAGCTTGATCTTTTTTTTTAATTAAGAAAAAAAAAAAGAAAAGATAATGTCCCCATTGTCTGTATGAGGACTAGAAAGGTTTCACTTCCCCATAATAACACAGGACTGGAGTGATCCAAAGGTTCCATTGATTATGCACAATGGAACTGTTCTTATAGTACTTTTCATGGCAGTTAAGTCAGTCAGCTATTAACCAGTGTGATGAAAGGGGCAAAGATGGGAAATGGAGAACCTGCAGTATCATGAATAAAACCCTTCACTGTTAGGAAACTAAGATCATGGAATCATAATCAATGAGGGACAGGCTGGACTGTCAGGAGCAGAAATATTTAAATCCTAATGACAGGCAAGATGTAAGCTGTGTGAGTTCATGTTTCAAGCACCTGTCAAGGGCAAACTGTTTTGTTTTATGAAAGGAATGATTTGAGTGAGTGGGGGAGGTGGGGAGGCAGCATTTTAACTATTAATTATCAGTCATCTTCACAAACACCTTTATTTAAAAAATGAGGTCTGTTTTGATTTATGGCATCTGAGTGACTGTCTTCCCTACAGCTTGCATCAGATTCATCTGTGGTCACATGTTCTTTTTGAGAGTAACCTCTGTCCTTTACACTCCCTACAACCCCACTGCCTGTGATTAGCTCTGACTAAAAACACAAGTACAAGTTCTGCCACATTAATTGACAGGTGTGTGTTAATGTGGGGGATTCAGTGTACTCGGGCTCCAATTAGAAAAGCAATACTAGTTAAAACTCCCTTAACATTTATGTGCAAATCCAGACCAGCTCCACTGAACTTAATGGAGTTACTTTGGATTTATACCAGTGTAACTGGTATCAGAATTTGCCCCAAGGTTTCTGTTCTTTACCTAGGGCTGTACTACTGTTACCTTTGTTCTTGCTCTTCATCTTTCATTCACTGAACCAAATGCATTTCTATTCCATTAGCTCTTTCCTTTTTGACAGTATCTTCAGACACGGTCAGTAATGCTTTTTTGAACACAGAGGTCTCAGATGAGATAAACTCTGTCTCTTTGCCTTTTAAAATTTTTCACTGCCCTCTACTTAGAGGAATGGAAAAGGTAGCTGTGGAGGTGGGCAGCAGGTGTCATTGCTTTCCTTCTAGTGTCAAGCTTGCAGTAAGAAGCTTTTGTCAGGTAATTATTTCAAGAACATCTAAGACAAATTCTTTGCGGGTCAAGTAACCCAGGAGAAATTAATCATTTTTTTTAAATGCATAGGACCATGTTTTTCAAAAATGACCTCTTAATCTGCACCTGCAATTTTATCCCATGTAAAAACCTGAATTTGTGTATGCAAACAGCGCATATCAGTGCATATTTACATCCCGGATGGAGGAGCTTTTGAAAACGTAGCATTTGTTCATGATTTTTGGTACAATTTGAGTATGTCTTTATTTTCACCATGTGCTGTGCCAAACACACTGATGTTTAATAGTAATAAATAACCATGCAGTACTGGTGAGTACACACAGGCAACAGGAAGTTATTTTTGAGAGAGATTGTGCTCTGCAGTCCTCATCACTTTAGTAATATAGCCAAGAATGGACAATCCAGAATGGAAGCAAAATAAGAGCCAGAAAAACATCTTTTAAAATCAATGTCCTTAACAACACTTCCCTGATTATGAACGGGATCCTACAGTTGTAAATCCAAGAAAAAGATACGTTGTGTACCTCCCACAGTTACTTTTCTGGAAGAAAAAATGTGTTCAGATTGCAAACTATCATTATTTGTCATGATTATTATGGAATTTCCCAGGGGCCAGCTGAGAACAGGGTCCCCTTGTGCTAGGCACTGTAGAAACATAGAATGAGAGAAAGTCCCTGCCCCTAAGAGTGTACTGTCTAAATAGGCATGACAGACAGGGGAAAGGGTTATACATACCAGAAGAGTGAACAGAGAGGGAGAATGCAGCGGTTCTCAAACTTCATTGCACCGCAACCCCCTTCTGACAACAAAAATTACTACATGCCCCCAGGAGGGAGGACCAAAGACTGAGTCTGCGCAGGCCCTGCTGCCCCAGACGGGGGGGGGGGACCCAAAGCCCGAGCCCCATCGCCCTGGACGGGGGGCCTATAACCTGAGCGCTGCTGCCCAGGTCTGAAGCCCTCAGACTTTGGCTTTGGCCCTGGGCGGTGGGGTTTCGGCTTCGGCTCCAGGTCCCAGCAAGTCTAATACTAGCCCTGGCGAGCCCATTAAAACAGGGTTCCAACCCACTTTGGGGTCCGGACTCACAGTTTGAGAGCCACTGGAAACAGTCAATCAGCATGGAGGAGAGAATGTTCAGAGTGTACACTGCAGAAAACAATCTGACATTATCAGTGTCCCTTATCCCTGCTTTCTGCTCTGACTGCTTCAGTCTCTGGCTATCTCCTTCCATCAGTTTCTTTCCCAAAAGGCCACATGGGTTCTTGCACCCCCAGAAGTTCAGAACCCCCTTTGCACAGTGCTCAGTCCAGAGGGTGTTGAGGGGTGGGGTTGGCTCAGTTAGGTCTCATTTTACCCCATCCCCCAGTGCAGCAGTTCCTGCTTGAATTCAAATACACATGAATGTTGCAGGTATGATCAGACTTTGGTATTGCCCTTGTGACCTTATTAGTAAAATCTTAAAGATACAAAACTTGTGAAAATCAGTGGTGCAGTGCAAGTATGTTATCTGTTATATAATAGTTCTGTAGCTAGAGAAGCCTGAACCAAAATTAGGGCTTCAACTCCCAAGTGTTGCAGTGCAGCCATCATCAGTTTGGATGGCCTAAAAACAAACATTTCACTGTCCAGAAAGGCCTCTTGAAAAAAATGCTGATTTCCTGGCTAGCATATTGTTTACATTTATGATTCTGGTGTCATCTTAGTAACTTTAACCCAGTAGTCATGATGCAAGAGTTTAGTTGATGGTGGGGTGGTTATTTTTTTAAATCTTGAAAATGTCGGCCCTAAGTTTGATAAAGTGGTAAAATATAAATAATGGTGTTCAGAAGATCCACAGGGCAAGTGGCTTGGGCTGGGTATCTTTGTCTCTAATACCACCTGAATAGAGCTGGAGTTAATCAATATAACACTTGTTGGTGAAGGAGTTTGAGAAAGGATACTGAATGATGATGGAGAGCTATTAGATTCTGGGAGTTATTTAAAATAAAAATATAAATAACTTTATAAATGCAGAAAAATCTAGTTTTGTCCTACTCAGTACAAAGACAGAGGATGGAATTTGTTCTGATGCCAGATGCTCCAAGAACGAGCATTAAGGAGACTAAATCTCCTTGGGGTGTGTGAAGATGGCAAACTGGGTCAGATTCTAAGAGGGGTCTGAAAATTTCAAATGCTTAGAAGTATTCCTTTCTAACCCTCTAACAAGGTTTCAGAGGGGTAGCCGTGTTAGTCTGTATCAGCAAAAAGAACGAGGAATCCTTGTGCCACAAGTATTCCTCCTCTCACAAAGGTTACTGCTGGAATGGAGGCACAATCCTTTTGAAGCTCAGTAACAGAATAGCTGTTTTGACTCTTTTCACCTAACTAAATTTACCCCTGGCATAAGCAAGTGCAATGAAGTAAATGGAGTTGTGCTAATTTACACTAGCAGTGAATGCGACCCTGGATCTCAAGGACATATCAAAAGGCACCTTCTTGCAAGATCTGATTGATAGGAAGATCAAAGGAGATTGAACAATCACATACACACAGCATAGTCCCCAGTTAGCAACACACACAAAACATATAGGGGGCAGGGGGAGAAGGAAGGGAAGCTATAAAGGGGGGGGAAAGTGATAGCATCCATTACAAGCAATATCAGTAACAGACACTGGTACAATGGATATGTAGGTAAATAGGCAGGCCCCTGTGTATAATCAAAGGATAACTGTCCTTTTGGAATTTTCTATACAATTGTGCTCCAGAACTTAGGCTTTCATTTTAATAAAGGAAAGGCTAGACTCAGTCACTCTTACTCATGCTGAGTAGCATCTTATCCTTCAAGTTGTCCTATTGAAATCAGTTAAACTAATGATGGAGTTAGGTGCTACTTTTTGTGGGTATAGATGGCAAATCTGAGTCTAGCTCTTTAATCCTTATGGTAGTGAACTAAATCTTCAGACTATACACCAAGTGTAAAACTGATTTCTCTATGGATTTACAGTCAGCTTGCAATAAAAGCTCTGAGAAGTGTGAATTGCCCCTTCTATCTCAGCATGGCATTAAATCTGAACCCTAATACTAAGTACCAACACTGCTAACTATTTCACTGGTTATCACTGCAGCAGAAATATCAAGCTAATGTACTTCTTTGTGATTGTTGGATGCAGTGGCAAATATTAGGCAGTGAGACAGATACTTGATGTCAGTGTTTGCTGCGTGAGAATGAGGAATTTAATTCCTCTTCCAAGGGCTACTAAGATGGTGCAGTTTATGTGCTCAGGGCTGAAGCTAAAGCCTCCAGCCAAGAGAGAATAAGATTCTATAAAGTGAGACTCCCAAAGAAAAGAGTGTGATAGAATAAGAAACAGCTGAGAGAGATGGGCTGATTGAAAATAGGATGGAGAGTCATAGAGAAGCAGAGTGTGTGTGTATGAGAGTTTTAATTAAGGTGTCAGAAGCCATATGGCAGCAAATAACCTTGACACATGTGTTTCATTTAAAGAAATCACACCTGCCATCAGGGAAAACAATACAGAACATCTACAGAATGAAATGGATGTTAACCATTTAAATGTTTGCTTTACTTAGGTCTTGTCTACACTAGAAAGTTGTACCACTTTAACTATACTGATTAGAGTTGTATCCCTAGTGTGGACACAGGTATGTCAGTATAGATGTGTTTTATACTGGTATACCTGTTCTGATATTGGAAAGGGAGTAACTTGACTAGTATAAATCATTTTATATCAGAACAATAGCTTTTGCCAGCATAGCTATTTCAGTAAAAAACTCATCCCCCCCACCCTCAAATATCAGTACAACTTTCAAGTGTATACCAGATCTGGGTTTCAAGAGAAACTTAGCTAAGAACCCAGCTCCATCCTCAAACATCACTCCTTCTTATACATATATATTTCATATGCAGTACTTTCCTAAAACAGGGCCATGCAATCTGGTGACAAGCAGGGAACAGACAAGGATGGGATAAGTCATAAATTCTTACTTCATTCAGACATGTATCCAAACACAAAAATATTTGCATTCTGCCCACACTGAGCCAAGAAAACACACACATATAGATCTGACACATTGTCTTTTACTGGTGCGACACTAATACTGTACCAGATCTCTGCAGGAGGTTATTGCATTTGAAAGATAAAAACAATCTAAGCAAGAAGGGACGGGGACAATTGAGAATGAGGACAGTGACTGGAGATGGAGGAGCTGGCAGGCAATGGTGGCCATAGGCCACAGCACAGGCCACTCTGTCCCTGTAGCCAGTCACCTGGCCATACCTTCTGGTCATTTACGGACTGCAAGTGCTTCTTCTTGTCTTTTGTCCCCAAGTTCCCTTAAGGAAGGCCAGCAGGTGCTTTTCCACATCCCAGGCCCTAGATCACCCTTGGGGAACCATGGATGGTTCTCATCACCCCTTACTCTCTAATGTCTATACAACCCACAGAAGCAAGTCGCCCAGCCCAGGTTAACAAACTGGGGCTAATGCTCTAAAAATAGCTGTGTAAAGAGCACTCACAGTGGCTCACGGAGAAGCTTAGGCTCCGAAGCCTAGCCCACTCCCTCGGTTTCAGAGCCCGAGTTCCATACTGAGCTGCAACTTCAAAGTGCTATCTAGCGCTAGCTTCACCAGCCCTTCTGACTAGACTCTTTGTTATCCAAAGATTTGGACTCCTCCTTTTTCTCCTATCTATGAATCAGAGTGGGGAAGAGGAGTTAGAGAATGTCCAGAGCACAGAAATATGATCTCTGTCAGCTGTGACACTGCCTTTACCTCAGGAAATACCTGCTTTGGGAAGACAGGATGCAGACAGGGCTAGGAACAGAATAGGCATTGTTTGTGAAATAGTTCATTGGAACATTGTGACAGAAGGAGAAATGCTTACAAAACAGATAGAGATCTCTCCTCCAGGTAAGGTGGCTACATTCCAGAGCCTCAGCTAGCATTTACAGGGCTCAGGACAAGACATACCAGTAGAGGCAGCCCCCGATAGACAGGAAAAGGGTCCGAGGAAGCAATGGGTTTTGATGATACTAGAAATCATATATGTAAAACTGACATGTAATGCTACACTCTGAGTGCATTGCAGTGACTAAAGATTATATTGTGAGACTAAGTGTCAGAAGGAGTATGCACCCTGGCAATCTTTTTAATTCTTCTTCTTCTTCTTCTTCTTCTTGATGAAAATCCTACAAATCGGGGGGGAAACCAATCCAGGAACCTTAAGGATTTTAGATATTTAGGACAAAATTGCGCTTTGACTGCTGCTCTGTGCAGCCTTATTGATCGTAAGGAGGTTGCATGAGGCAGAGGCCAGGTCAGTTTGGCACTTAGACATTTAAAACATGCATACAAAGGGTCAAATTCTGCTCTCAGTTACACCATTGACCTCAGGGGTGTGCACAAGGGGATGGGATGAAGCAGAGGCATACCCCCCCCCAATAATTAGCAGAGGCACAAAACTCCTCTAGCCTCGGGGAGAGCAAACTCCTTTGGCCCAGGGCCACCAGAGGAGAGCAAGCTCCTCCAGCTGCAGGGCCACAGGGGATTGGGGGGGAGGGGGTGGAAATGGGTTCGTGACAGAGACGCCCCTTGGGACTGTCACCTGATGTGCTGAAATTACCTCTGAGCCTGTTTTTCCTGCTAGCTTGGGACTTCCAGGACCCTGCCTTGTTGAGCCAGACAGGCTAGCCTGCTGCAACACAGACTCAGGATCTGGGCCACACCCCCAAAGCTGCAGACTTTAACCAAAAACAGCTCAGCAGGTTACTTCTCCAGCACCCAGCTCCCAATGGGATCTAAACCCCAAACAAATCCGTTTTACTCTGTATAAAGCTTATACATGGGTAAATTCATAAATTGTCCACCCTTTATAACACTGATAGAGAGATATGTACAGCTGTTTGATCCCCCAAGTATTAATCACTTACCCTGGGTTTATTAATAAACACATGTGATTTTATTAAGTATAAAAAGTAGGATTTAAGTGGTTTCAAGTAATAACAGACAGAACAAAGTAAGTCACCAAGAAAAATAAAGCAAAAACACACAAGTCTAAGCCTAATACATTAAGAAACTGATTACAGGTAATATCTCACCCTCAGAGATGTTCCAATAAGCTTCTTTCACAGACTACACTCCTTCCTAGTCTGGATCCAATTATTTCCCCTGGTACAGTCCTTGTTAGTTCCAGCAGACATCTTAGGTGGTAAGCAGGGGTTTTCTCACGACTGGTAGCCCCCTTTGTCCTGCTTCATCCCCTTTTATAGCTTTGGCACAAGGTGGGAATATTTTGTCTGTGCTTGGCCCCCACCCCTCTTTCTAAATGGAAAAGGACAAGATTTAAGATGGATTTCATTATCAGATGACATGGTCACATGTCCCTGTGAGACCTCATTCTTCATTACGCACTGGCTGGCCCACACATACACAGGAAGGCTTGCAAGTAAATAAACCATTTACAACCAATCGTCCTAGTCAAGGGGAGCCATCAAAATTCTAAACCACCATTATTGGCTCACACTTTGCATAATTAGAATAGGACCTCAGAGTTATACTTCATATTTCTAGCTTCAGATACAAGAATGATACATGCATACAAATAGGAAGAATATATTCAGTAGGTTATAATTTTTGTTATGTTACCTTACAAGAGACCTTTTGTATAAAGCATATTCCAGTTACATCATATTCACACTCATAAGCATATTTCCATAAAACATATGGCATGCAACATCACAGGGGGGCACAGAACGTGCCCCCCAAAATTATCACATTTTTGTTCCTGTGCATGCCCCTGATTGACTTTAACATCATTGCACTGGTGTATATGAGAAGAGAGTTTGTCCTGTTTATGGTAGAAAAATCTATTCCTGCAATAAAACAATAAAAACACTTTATTATATACACGTGGGTAGCTGTCCCCAGTATCCTTCCCTGAACCTCAAACACAGAAAGTCCTTCCCACCCCCTTTGAGATAGGTTTAAAAATGAACAGATGCTGCTCAATAACATGCCAGATGAGTCTGTCTCATAGCATTTCCTGCCATGCATAAAATCTAATTAAAGCGTATTTGTCTGTAGTTTACCTAGGGTATAGATATTTGTATGCATAGTAGATACAGTCTATTAACATTTATATTATATCATCCTATTCTGACACATTTATATAAGATAAACACATAAAATCTTGCTACATTTCTCTTTATTTCTCCTTTCTTTCTTTCTTTCTTCACTCCACATTTTTTGTTTTTCTTTTCTGTCTCCTTCTGTCTTTATTCCATGTTTACCTTCATTTAAATCTCCTTTTCTCCCCCTCTCTAAATAGTGTTGTTGTCTCCATATATCTCCGTTCTCTCTTTAGAATCATAGAATATCAGGGTTGGAAGGGACCTCAGGAGGTCATCTGGTCCAATCCCCTGCTCAAAGCAGGACCAATCCCCAACTAAATCATCCCAGCCAGAGCTTTGTCAAGCCAGGCCTTAAAAACCTCTAAGGAAGGAGATTCCACCACCTCCCTAGGTAACCCATTCCAGTGCTTCACCACCCTCCTAGTGAAAAAGTTTTTCCTAATATCCAATCTAAACCTCCCCCACTGCAACTTGAGACAATTACTCCTTGTTCTGTCATCTGGTACCACTGAGAACAGTCTAGATCTATCCTCTTTGGAACCCCTTTTCAGGTAATTGAAAGCAGCTATCAAATCCCCCCTCATTCTTCTCTTCTGCAGACTTAATAATCCCAGGTTTTTTAAATCTTTTCTGCTTCCATCTCCCATATGCGTTTATGTGCCCACTTGTTTCTCCTTTGCTTTCCTATTTTCTCTCCACGCTCTTCTATACACATCTTTTGTGCCCCTCAATCACTTTGTGTCACCTTGTTCTCCACTGTACCTACTTGTCTCCTACTGAGACCTAGGGATTTTCAGAAGTGCTTAGGGGTGTTAGGAGCACAAGTCCCTGTGAAAGTCAATGGGACCAGTGATCTTATCTCCCTGAGGTACTTTTGAAATCCCACCCCAAGTCTTTACTCCCTTAGATCTAGTTGTTTTGCTCATCCTTACCACAGTGCTGAGAGCATATGAAAAATCTTTCTTTCCTGGTCAGGGCCTGAATAAAGGTTACATTTTGATGACAGTAAGTCCCAGCTCCGACTGCTTAGTTGTGTGGGACTTGACTTTCAGTCATGCTAGTCAGCTACCTATGCAGCAGGAATAAAGGTGTATGGAGGAGCTGCCAAGCAGCTACAAAACATTGTCACTACTTAGGCCTTCACAAGGACTGTTGGATCAACCCACTCTTGATGAGTGCAGCCTGACAACCCCTCAGGTTGGGCTAAAATCATAGACTTAAGTACACACTCGTTATGTCCTAGAAGAATGCTAGACTAAGAGCTGCTACTCAGCTGTAGAAGAAAAAAACAGCTGTCTTACAGTAGTGAACCCACAGTGCTGGAGGATGTGGGGGGGAGGGGGAGGGGAAGGGTTTGAGGTATAATTAGAACTTCCTTGTGCCAAAGGGGGGTCACTATGTGGTAGAAGAACCTGAATAGAATATACTTCTCTGAGGGGCTCTACCCAGCTAGAAGGCAGGCAGAGTTCTGCCAGCCCAGCACCACTTTCTGTTTAGATCCACAGGGCCTGGAGATCCAACTAATTACGGGGGACAACTAATGAAAAACAGGGACGGGAGTGCGGTCAAAGGGTCAAACGAAGGGAACCGGACAGGGACACCGAGCAGAGAACCCCGGACAGCGCCCACCGCTCCTCAAAGGCGTCAAGGGAGTCGGTGGACGCCGCCCAGAGGAACTCCGCTCGGAGACGTGAACGGACAGAGGATCGGAAATAGGCCCCGCAGTCGCAGGAGACTCCATCGGCCAACCTCCTCACCCTGGTTTTATAGATGGCCGCTTTAGCCAGGGCCAGGAGGAGGTTGACCAGGAGGTCCCGCGACTTAGTGGGGCCACGGACAGGGAGTGCGTAGATGAGAAGGTGAGGAGAAAAGTGCAACCAAAACCGTAACAAAAGATTGGTGAGGAGCCGGAATAGGGGCTGTAACCTGGCGCACTCCAGATAGACGTGCGCCAGGGTTTCCCTCACGCCGCAAAAGGGGCAGGTGTCCGGAATCGGGGTGAACCACGCCAAATACACGCCCGTGCTCACGGCCCCGTGAAGGAGCCGCCAACTGATATCCCCGGCGGGCCTCGGCACTAAGGTGGAATAGAGGCTGGCCCACCGGGGCTCCTCACCCTCTAGAGGTGGCAGAAGGTCCCGCCACTTTGTGTCAGGGCGGGACGCGAGGGTGAGGACATGAAGGGTGTGGAGCACGAGCGTGTAGAGATGTCGTTTTGGCGCGGTCTGGAACCGGACCGGCTGCAGCTCGCGCAGCCGGCTCACGGTGAAGGGGCGGGGGGGTCGGTCGGGTCCACGGGGCAGGGGCCCAATGAGAAGGTCCGGAGGGCCTAGGGTGGAGGGTGGGTGGGGCGCGCCCTCTCGCAGGACCCGGTCGAGGTAAACCCGAGCAGCGGGCGGCAAAGCGGCCCTCACCTCCTGAAGTACGCACAGGGCAGTACGTGGTCTGGAGAGCCCCATGCGCTGAGCGAGCGTCAGGGGATCCAGCCAGTCTCCCCGGTCATAGTCCAGGAGGTCTCCGACTCTGGTGACTTCCGCCAGGACCAACCTCTGGCGCACCGAGGGGGACTCCGCCGCCTGCACACGGAGCTGGGGGTTGTGTAGCAGGGGCTCCGCGAGGAGGTCTACCCCCAGGGAGGCCGCCACGGACCTGGTCGCTGCGAACAGTTTCCAGGTCCGGAGGAGGTCCTGGTAGAAGACCGGCAGCCCAGAGAGGTCTCGCGGAAGACCCCTCGGGTGGAGATAAAGGAGCTGCCGGTCATATCGGAGCCCTCGGAGGCGGCGCAGGAAGGCGTGCGCCAATGCGCTCCACGCCGGACTACCTGCACCATAAAGGAGCCTCTGCAGGGCCTGGAGGCGGAAGCCCCTTAGGCTGGGGGGGGCTCCTTTCATAGTGGACGAGCTCCGCCCGCCCACTTCCTGGATCCCAATAGACCACTTTCTGTTTAGGGGCCCCAATAGCAGAAACTGCAGCAATGATCTGTTTAATCAGTACATCCCAGGCTGCCTGTGATACCCCCTACAAGGCCTGAGCTGGTGAAATAGGAATTAATGTTATAGGCTACACCTGGAGGAGAGCTGGGGGCCTGATAAGGCCTAAAGGCTGATGAAGCCCAGCTGGGGAAGGAGCAGGGACAGGCTTATAAAGAGAGGAAGTGGCTACAGTCTGCAGGAGTGTGCAGGAGTAAAGAGCTAAAGGGAGAAATGCTGCACTTGCTCCTCTGAGAGAAAGGGTATTAGCTAGGTCTGAGGCAGTGTTCTAGAAGGGAAGTAGGTCCTGGGATCCTGCCTTAGTCTACAGATGTTGGCAAGATGCTGAGAAGGAGTTATGTGGTGTGGAGGAAGCTCCAGAACATAGAGAAGAAAGATAGGAAAGAGCCCAAGGAAACATCAACAAGGTCAGCTCTTGAGCAGATTGTGGTTGCTGGGCATAGGGTCTCTATGCTAGAACCCAGAGTACTGGTTGGGCCTGGGTTCCCTTACAGGCTGTTAAGAAAGTGGCACAGACTTGGAAGTGGATCAGGAGACTGCAGATAATGACTCTAGAAAGGGAGGGCTGAGTCATGAAGAAGGAGCACCCAGCGTCTAGAGAGCCCATGGGGTGAGCAACCAAAAGAAGGGATGCTGGAGTAGGAAAAGGCTAATTCACAGATGTAGCCACAAGGAGGTATCCTAGTGGTGAGTAAATTGTTACACTACCCTAGGCTGTGCTGGAGGTCACTGTTCATGTCTGCTGCACCTGTATTTCCCCTCTGTAGTGCAGCAAGGTCACTCACTCTAGGTTTCCAGCTCTCCTGCCATTGCCTCTCATAGGTGGAGATGTTTGTGTCTCACTTCTGAGTGGAGTGGCTCCAGGCTGAACAGTTCCCTG
Organism: Caretta caretta; assembly: GCF_965140235.1. Lineage (NCBI taxonomy): Eukaryota > Metazoa > Chordata > Testudines > Cheloniidae > Caretta > Caretta caretta. The sequence continues at coordinate 91,206,770 of NC_134210.1, read as the reverse complement.
CCTATACTGTAATCTCACCAGGGAATGACAGACTACATGAGCAGGCCTGCTCTACTTCTCTCTTCTGAGCTGGTACATGGCATAATTACTACACAGCCCTTTCTAAACAAGCATGTTTATTCTGAAAGCATTATAGAGAAAATGTAGTAAAACAATACAAGAATCTTCATGCATGCTTAAAGCTTAGCAAGGATCTCCTCTCACACCCCACACGCATGTGCCTACAAGGGCTCTGGTCAGTGATTAGTCCTTGAAACCTCACATTAGGTCATTTTCTGTTGTCATCAGTTCATAATTGCTTTCACTCGGAACTAGCTCCGAAGACCTTCCAACCCTTCCCTAAGGATGGGCGGGGTGGGGGTTAGAGCAGGGGGTTCTGTCCACTTCCTGGATCAGAAAGAAGGCCCTGAGTCAGTTTTAACTGAGGCTATTTAATCAAAAATCCTTTCTGTAATTGTGGGCCTCTGGAGACTCCAGTTTGAACTGCTATATATGATCCTTCCCAGGAGGGAGCACCTCTCTGGAGGTGTTACAGTGAGAGTGAATTTGCCTGTCCGCCCCCTCACACTGTTCTTACTTGCTGGAGGGATGTGGTCCCCTTCCCTCATTTAAATTCATACAATCCCTCAATAGTACATAGACACTTGGATTTTTAATACAATGGATTCTTAAAATACTTAATTCAATAAGGTTTGTCAAGGTTATGGTCAAATCTGTCACACTGGTCACTTGCAGATTCCCTGGTATAGATAGTATGTTGGTGCCCACTTTCTGCTGCTGCAACATCCCTTTCTGATGGACTTTGTGCCATTGGGAGGGAGTCTGTGTCAAAGAAGCTCAAGTAGGTGTGGAAATGAATCTGTTGTGACTCTGTAGGTTGTAGGTCTTATTCTGTTGCAGCCCTCTGGCTGATATTCGGAACTTCTCACAATGAAAGAATTTTGCCCTGAAATTCTCATGCTCATGCAGTTCTCAAATGAAATGTTTTGGAAAGTTTTCAGAAAACCTAACGAGCTGTTTTTTGTAGTGAAAAAATTTACATTTAAAAATAAAATGGATCTCCCCTTTATTGTCCACTCATAATTCAGAAGTCTCTGAATCAGAACCAGTGACTTTAGTTTTGCAAAACCAAAACCTGGCTTGTCCAGTGACACAACTTCCCTCTGGGCATTGGAGAAGTATGTTTCTGTACTGTTTTGCCTGTTTTAGGACCAAGTTGTGTTCTCTTGAGAATTTGTAAGAGTTTTGCCTTTAATTTCAATGGGAACAGGGGCTCTTAAATTACAAACCTCTGATTTAGGGATTGTATGTTCATCTTTATTTTTTTTACAGTGCTGAGCAGTGTGTCACTACTAAGTAGTAACAACTGTATCCAAATATGCACTAGACTGTTGGCTCAGGTAAATGGACACTGTGTGCAAACCACTCCTGATTTCAACATTTTCTTGGAAATCTCCCTCCATCTTGTATGTCTTTGACTCATGACAATGTACTGAATCATTCTTTGTTTGTGCCTCATTGGTGGTGGGTGTTTTTTCCTTGACAAGTGAACTTTCAATCCTGAAGAAATAATGTGATAATTCTAGTCTTTTCACTGAGAAGTGAAAGTCTTGTGCCTAGTGATTCATAGGGTATGCTTACAGATGTCCCGAGACTTCAACCTATAATCTTCTTCTAAATATTTTGCAAGTGTGTGTGTGGGGGGTGGGGGGCGGGGGGAAATCAGAGGAAAAGAGGAACCAGGGCTTAACATTTTTTTAAAAAATGTTTCCTTAAATCGTGTTTGCCACTGGAATTTTAGCACTAGTTTATAAACAAATAATATTACTTTCCTCTCCACCTTTAATCACAGGGCTCAAGATCCATTCAGACAACTTACTTGCTATTACAACATTCATTGTGGGGGAGAAATGAAAACCTTCACCATGGGATTGAAACCTCTGAGTAAATGTTAGGTTAGAGGGAATGCTGCATGATATTCTTGGCTGGGGCAAATCTATCCAGAAGACACCAGTACAGAGATTTCATTTCCCCCATCAAGGCTTAATAGAGAGTTGGGTAGGGAGAAATGAAAGTCCCTACATTATGAGACAATGCTACAAATCAGTCCTGTTTGTTTTATTCATATTGATGAGGCCCCAGTGCAGTGATCTGGACTTTGTACAAGCAGATTCTAAATAGTATAGTTCTGTAGCTCAAAAGACCACAAATGGATAATCATGCTTCCCTGCCCCCACACCATGGCATAATAAATGAGATGTTCATATTTGATATCCCAGTTCCCAGCAACATATATCCCATCCCAGTCATCAACCTCTCAATCAAGACACCTGTTCATCCCTTTGTCATTCATCCCTCTCCTCAGGGCGTGCCTGGGAAAAGAGGTGGGATTTGCTGCATGGCATCCTAGGAGAATCAAGAGCTGAACCAGCCTTGCCACTACAATTCTGGAAAGTGTTAATGCATCAACTGGCTTTTCTGGAGTTGGGTGGGATTCATGCCCATGATAGTTTGAGAGTGAGTCTGAAAAGTCAATGAGGGCAGGGCTTGTGTGGGAAAGGAGTAATGTGAGTGGATGTAAAAGGACTAGTCTTGTAGATAAGGCACTTAAGTTTTAGTTGAAAACTTTTCTACTGCAATTAATCCTTTAAGTCAGCAATGCAATACTTGACGACAAACCACAAATTGAAGATGTTTGCTTCCCCTACTAAAATGTATCCCCTCAAAGAACAGTGGGCTTTCTACACATAGGGCTATAGTATAGTAACCCAGTAACACCATTGTTTCCCAGATTCTCTTTACATAGAACATCTCAGTGACCTATTTCCACTAAACCTCAAATCTTCCTTCCCCGCCCCTCCCACATCCGAGCACTTTTCTCTTACTGCTATTGTGGCTGGATTACAAGCTCCATAACACTGGTGTAAAACAAGGATACTTCCTCTGAAGTCACCAGTAAAACCAAGGTACATGAAATCAGTATCCGGCCTCATTCCCTCTCTGCTCCAAGTTTTGGTCATGTCTCTCCTATTCCTCCAGCATCTGACGTAGGACCTCCATTGCCCCCTTTCAGCCTCCCATCTTTTTCCCAGATCTCACTGGATTTGCTCCTTGACTGTAGATCTCCTACCACTTCTAATGATTGGCAAATTTTCACAGGTTCCAAAGTCCCAGTAACCTTAGCTACACTGCTTTGGGATCAGGAAACCGGGCTAACTTTTGTGAGAGAAGACTTTTCTATCATGTTTTCCAGTATCTACTAATGGGGTCTTGTGGTGGTGAGAAATACATAACCCTTCTTGGGACATTTTGGTGCTTTTGATGAAAACTTACTTGATATCAAACTGCAAAAAAGACTTGTTTGCACCTATTTGGAGAGAGAGTTTGCATTGGCTCATAAATTATCCAAACTGGTTTTCCATAACAAGTCACTATTGCTGCCCACACTTAACTTCATGAATCATGTTAACTTCAAAGCAGCTGCTGCTTCATCAAACCACCATATGCACATAAAATATAGCTAGTTTTGTATTCATGTGTTCCTTATACTGCTGCTCCCTTCCCCTCTCCCTATCCTTCTTAATGTTTAACTCTTGGTTGAGTTGTGCTGTAAATTAGACCTCATTCCCATAAGCTGATCATATGGATGGACAGTCATGTCCACAATGAATTCCATGGAAGTCAATTAAGCTATGTATGGACACAGGGTACATCCATGCACAGCCACTTCCAGGATTGGGACTGTGGTTTGGAAGTTCTTGAGTGGCAGGGTGTGCCTATAACCTATATTTTATTTTCAGGGATGTCACTTGTTTTAGTCCCAAATTTCCCTGTGTTCCCCAAAAATGGTTTTCACTCACTTTTATTATTGAAAATTATTTACATCAGAAATAAAAAACCATGAAATTGAGATTAAAGGGTCATTTTCACCAAATGCTTTTTAGCTCCCTGGCAAGAATATTTGTGTCCCCCTTATTTTGTTTGTCACACATCTCATCCCACTTTTGGGCAATTTGAAAGCCATGTGCTGGGGGCCATGTTTTTATACAGCCCTGGCATTTCTGCTCACTTTATTTTACTCCACTAACTCCCTTTGTGACCTCAGAAAAGTCACTTCACTTAACTGCCTCAGAGTCCCAATCTGTAAAATGAGGATAATCTTACTTACCTCGCAGGAGTGTTAGAGGCTTCATGGATTAAATTTTGTGGAACCTCTTTGAGGATGAAAACCACTGTGTACGCTAAGTATCATTATTCCTCCTCCTTCTGGAATGACTTGGTCCCTCCTAGGGCTGGCCCTAGACCAAATGGTGCCCCCAATGAGGACCATTTTCAGTGCCCCCCCATTTGTTAAACTTTTGAATACCTTATCTTTTATTGCATTGTAGCTCATTTCACGACTTTGCACAATTTTCATGCATGATTTATTCCTGTCATATAAAACAATGTTACTCTAAGTTTTTCTTTCAATTTGCTTTGAAATAAAATGCAACTGCAACATGCGCTTTCCCCACTTTTTGTTGGTAAAGTGATATTCACCACATCAGCAGTACAAGCAGTGCAGGAAATATTTCACCCTGTTGAGAAAATTTCTCAGGTATAATATCTCATCACATCTGAGCAAAGAATGAATAAAGTTACATTTAAACCAGTTCCAGTCTTGGGGTTTTAAAGGGTATATAAATCTCTCTTCTATTTTATAGTGCCATAGTATTGAAAAAAAAGTTGTTGAAGTCACAGGCTGTAATCTAAATATTATTTTTGTTGTTTTTGCAAATGGAACGATCTAGTTCTTAGTCCAAGTAACCAAATATTGACATTTCAGTTGACCAATGTTAGCTGAAGGAAGGTGTGGCAAGTTATTTTATTTTTCATATGTTGATGAATGTTTTCTGTGACTTTTAAAACATGTTAAATTAGAATACAAGTATTCAAGCTTTATCCTTGGCAGAGATAGGTAATATAAAACATTTGAACTGAAATGTGGCCTGTACAATCTTTAGCTGGTGTAAATCCACATACTTCCATTTAAGTCAAAGAAGACCAAGGGTGGGAGAACTCCTCCTTGAAATTCTTATTGTAGATACAGCCCAGTAAACCCAATTGTTTTAAGTTTAAGGGAAACCAGAGCCCATATTTAGTGACCTTCAGGTTAAACTGCAAGCATTGCTAGTTTTCTGAAGCCCTTCCTAGCTGGATGGGAGTGCTTCTTTGGGGACTGGGTGGAAGTACATGAAATGGATGCCATTTCAGGTTTGGACAGGCTGTTTGGCAATTCTGCTTTTAATTGTGTGTTAATGTTCAGATTATTTTTAGTGCCCCTAGAACTGAAGATCAGCACAAGTGTAAAGCAATTGAAATAGTGGCCATGCCTGGGTACGTTAAAGGTTCCCTCCCCTATTTAAAAAAGCCCATCTCTATCCCACATGCACACCAGTTTGTGATACATTCTCTATTCACACCTCTGTGTCTTCATTAGGGAAATAAACCCAGTTCCCCAAAATGGCATGGCACAGAAAGCTTGAGACAAGGCCTCACAGTGAACTTTGTGTTTTGTAACAAGAGTACATCAAGGGCCTGTAACAAATCCTAAATGAAGTCAATGGGATTCTTTCAACTGACTTCAATCAGTTTTGCATCAGTCCTTATCTGAATAACTTTGCTTTTTAAAAAGAGTTGGACAACTTTAGAACTAACTTTGAAGGGTCTCCACTTTGCTTGCCTGCTAGTCTGTGTGTGTATGGGCTTGTCTACACGACATAGCTTTTAGTGACAAAGCTGTGTCAACACAGCTTTGTCGCTAAAAGTCAGCGTGTGTAAACACTTTGTCGGCACTTTTGCCAACAAAATACTTCTAGCCCTGCGAGCGGCATTAGCTTTGTCGGCAGACAAAGCCGCGTTCGCACGACCGCTTGCATCCGCAAAACTTTTGTCTTTCGCGGGGGGGGGGCTTTTTTAAGTACCTGTAAAAGACAAAAGTTTTGTCGACAACTTCACAGTGTAGACATACCCGATGCGTAGGAGAGATACTAAATTTACAAAGAGATGCTCACACTTTGCCAGACTTTCCTTCTACCACAAATTATGTATGCAAGTTTGGGGCCCCAAACTTCTGAAGGCTCTCAAATTTTGCAAACAGCTCCCACCCCTGCCCCCAACCACCACCATTATAAATATGTGAGCAAGTTAAGATCTTTGTGGTTTTGGCCCATCTTAGCCATATTTAGTCACAAGTTATCCCAATCACTAGCTACCTTTTTAAAATAACATTCTGTGGTTTCAAAACATCTTTAGTTAATCCTTGCTTAGTTTGGAAAGGAATTCTATTTGGAAGGATGCACATGTCTATGTGGCTTTGATGGATACTCCCCTTACTGCTCCCAACCACCATAAGTTTTCTTGATTTATTGTATATAATTGTACAACTTCAGACCTGTCTGATATTGGACACTTGAACTGCATGCAGTTTTTCAGGAGGACCTAGATCATGTAGTAAGCAAAAAAGAAATTCTTGAAAATAGGCCAAATGGATATATTTGGATCTTCTCCAGGATTGAGTTCAGAGGCGTCAGTGCCGTTCTTATTTACGGCACAAGAAGCTAAGAAAGAGAAAGCAAGACATTTTTAACATTTCGAAGGTTTTTCCACAGAATAAAAAAAATCCCTAACAAATGCCTCTGGAAAATCCCTGATATTTAGACTCATAGCTATTTTTAAGAGCCAGAAACTTGGCCTTAATTAATGCATGTAAGGAAACACTTCTGAGATGCAATGTTTTCAGTACATTGGTAATTGAAAGAGAGCCTTTTATATGGTTCATTTCAGGATACTTTCTGCACTCTGTGTTCTCAAGTGCAAAATTAAATTTTATTTCTTTCCTCTCTCAAATCAGAGCTGTGTGGGGAAACTCCTTAAGTCTAGAAAAATCTGGTGTTCTCCTCTTTTTTTGATTAAGCAAACATTTTTTTCTGCTTCATCTTTTAGGTTCCATGCAGATATTCTTCACCACTCTCATTATTCTAGAACATCAGATTCTTCAATACAGTCTTTATCCATGAAAGGCAAAATTAACCTTTTGTGCAGATGACCAACACAAGGCCTATACATGACTTATGTTCCCCTTTAGACCTTAAAATAGACTTACATAATACATAGCCACTGCACATGTTCTCTGGAAAGGGATACATTTCACCCACAAGGGAAAAAATAGGTTAACAAACATATCAGCTTAGTCAAGTAGAGAGTCATCTTATTCCCCCACATGAGAAATCAGTGTGTACTATAGCTCTTGATCTTGATCTCTCTTTAGTGTACATTTCTCATAAAAGGCATTGTGGCCAGTATGCACTAAACATTGCGGACCTTATTTTCAAAAACGTGTGTCCTAAAACTCTCGATTTTGTACCTACAAATTTTTCTTGGAATTTTTTTATATATATAGTTTTTTGTCCCAAAACTGAGGCTTGTGCATTCAACCTGCATTTGTGGGAATCAGGTTGTTTAGCAACTGCTCTCTGTCAGTGCAGATGTAGCTTGCACATACACATCTGAATATTTGCATGTATTACTACTAAATTGTGGGAAATGGGTATGTAAGTGTGGGTATGCAAAATCAAGAGTCTAATTTTAGAAGCCCGATTAAAACCACTTTAAAAAAGGAAGTCTCATAACATTTAGAGCCCAATTTTTGAAACTTGTTTTTAAAGAAAAAATTAGAGGGGCCTAGAGTTGCAAACACAGGTATAAAATGCAAAGAATACAAAACAAATTCCTCACTATACTGTGCAAGTTCAAACTACATATTAAATTCCAGAACACATCCAATTACAGAAAACATGAAAACCTCTTAAAAAGTGGAGGATTGCTCTGATTAGTTCTGGTTTATGACTCAATTTCCATTTCTCTGTTTCCACGGACAATGGAGTCAAAGAGCAATAAAACCCTACAAATTCCACACAAAGGAATGTTTAGAGTTTCTTGCCAATATACAACAACGTGAACACCCTCCCCTCCTGCCCCAAGTGATTTCAGTAACTTTCAAAAGCCTTTGCAGTATCTTATATTCCTCCAGCCAGATAATTTAGTGGAATCATCCCTGAGAATGACGGAATGCATCCGATGAAGTGAGCTGTAGCTCACGAAAGCTTATGCTCAAATAAATTGGTTAGTCTCTAAGGTGCCACAAGTCCTCCTTTTCTTTTTGTGAATACAGACGAACACGGCTGCTACTCTGAAATGGAATGTAGCGATCGTTGTACTGCAACAGAAATATGTAAACGGTGTGACATTACATGCCTAGATTACATGATTCCAGAAAACACCACTGTCATGACCCCCATTGTATACCACCACCAGCTACCCCAGCAGCATTGAAACCAACCACTAGAGAGGTAGGAGAGTTAAAAAAGCTGTGCTGAAATAGTAGCAGAAATGGGTTTTGGTATAAGGAGAAGGGCCAGCAGCAATGGATGAAGGAGATTTGCCACTGATGCACATGAAGGTGTGTCTACACAGGGATAAAAGATGCACAGCATGGCTGGCCCTGGTCAGCTGACTCTGGCTCATGGGGCCAAATATTGTTGTGTAGATGTTCTGATTCTGGCTGCAGCCTGAATTCCGGGGCTCTCACCTTCATAGGGTCCCAGAGCTCAGGGTCCAGCCTAAGCGCCAAACGTTTACACAGCAATTTTTTAGCCATAGAGCCTGAGCGTGGCAAGCGCAAGTCTGCTGACCCAGGCCAACTGTGGGATTTTTATCCCTGTGGTTCCAAGACGTGGATCATGGACTTGGGCTGATGTATGCTAGAGTTGTAGGACTGGAAGGGACCTTGAAGTCATTAAATCCAGTCCCCTGTATATGTACTACAGTATTTAACTTGAAAATCACAGATCTTAATTATGGTTTGAGCTTTGCTAGTGCTTTATCGTATACCAGAGTCCTTCAATGGAATCATAGCTTCATAATTCCCATCTGTAAATCTTATTTGTATTACTGTAGCACCTAGAAGTCCCAGACATGGACCAGGATCCCAGTGTGCTAGGTGCTGTACAAACACTGAACAAAAAGTCCCTGTCCCCAAGGAGTTTACAATGTGTTTCTTTTCTTTAATGTACAATAATGCAATTACTCAATTAGAGTCGAATCACAGAATCTTACCCTGAGGCGCAGCACAAAATTTAGAGCCCAGGCAAGGGCTATGGAAGCTTTAAGCCACCTTTTCACCCTCCTGATCAAAGGCTGCTCCCAGGGCTAGAGAGACCCTAAGTTATACTGAGGGTATGTCTGCACAACAGCTGGGCAATGCAATTCCAAAATCACTAGACGTATATGTGCTGGCTCCACTTGAGCCAGCAGCTAAGAATACTGCAGTGTGGCCTTGGAGGCACAGGCTACACACCTGAGTATGTACCCAGGAGTCAGGAAGGATTGTACTCAGGTGAGTAGCCTGAACCACCCATGTTGTCATGGCCAAACTACTATTCTTAGGGGCTAGCTTGAGCAGAACTAGCAACTGTGTGTTCCCAAGCTGGCAACTGCTCCTCCAAGTTGTTGTGTAGACATACTCTTAGAGAGCCCTGGAGGCCTGTCTAAATTACAGCAATCTCCCCAACCTGCCCTATGGGGTGCAGTGCTGCCTGGATTTGAGGCAGCACCCTGCCCTAATACACCCCTCCTGCCATTACTATGCTTACAGCTGCCTGCCTCAGTGACACTGCCAGGGGATTCATCCCCCAGCTAAATAAGGTGCTTTAGGGGCCCTTTATACCACTCTAACATTCTTACCCAGTGTAAAGCGCCAGAGCAGGGTGAGGTATACTTCTAGTCAATGGGAGTACTCAAGGAGTAAGGTACTACTCAATGTGTGTAAGAGTAGCAGAATCTGGCCCAAAGTGAGCAAATATATTTGGTTATTTTCAATCTTAAGGGTGTGCGGGAGACAAGAAGGGTTTAGTTGAGGATTTTCATCTTTAAAACATGCATGGTCCTGTGCTGTAAAGGACAGTCACAGTGAATCAGAGGGATACAGAGCCCTTTTGTTTTCAAAGATTGGCCAATCATTTCATCTCATCCACCAGCCTTCTTAATGTCAGTATCCTGACCATTTCTACAAGTCAAATGGTTTCTCACAGCAGGGCTCATGCCATAATTTTCTCCAAAGAATCTGCCAGTATTTTCTCTTGTTGAGACCTATTGATCTTTACATTTATAACTCCCCAGACAGAAGAGTGTGTTTAGAAAACATCTGAAGCCAGAACACTGTTATAGGGATAGAACCAGTATATTTTTTTATAATTGTATCCTATTTAAGGATACAAGGGTAAACAGTGTGATTCACTGAACTTCTCTCTGTAAGGTAAATATGATCTGAGAAAAGACGGATTTTTTAATGTGATGTCCCTCAAGTTACATGCAGCACTCCCATTTTTGTTAACAAGACTTGTGTGCACAACTTGAAACACACTGTGCCAAAACGTGCCTCGGAATTTTGACATTGGAACACAACGTTTCCACCTAGCTAGTGATGTGCAGAAGGAAGAGACCCCTTCAGTTCTAGGGCGTGGTATAAAAATCAGTTGTATTGTTCTCTCTGTGAAAGAAAGAAAAATCTTATTTGGGCCAGAAATTTGCACTCTTCATGCATTAACTAAAACATTGTGATAATACTATGTGTTAGGAAACTGATTATCTTGAGAAAACCAGACTTCTCAGACATTGCAAAGGATGAGAAATTACCTGGTAGCCAGTTTAGGATTTTGATCATTTTATTTTTCCCCATTAGAATATTAACTTGGCCCATAAAATGCATTCTCAGTTTTAGAAGATGGGCCATAAAAGGCTAGCAATCAGTAAGACTATAAATCTATGTATTATGTGTCTGTCATTATTTTTCTACAATGGAATGAAAGGCATTTCATTCAGCAGACAAATATTTCAGTGGAGAGGATAGCTTCATTGAAAAGTTTAAAAAGAAACTTTTTCATTGGTCAGTTGGTTGATTCAGATTTATTAATGAAATGAGAACTCCAAGCAGTTTACTAACAGGACTGAGAGGTCACCCAGTCTCACTACAAGTGCCTTAGTTCCTTTTGTTTAGCTGTGTGCGTGTGAAATTCACACCTGTGCAGCACTTACAAGCCCCATAAGCCCTGTTTTCTGTCAGGGCCTGACAGTAGCGTCAACATCAATTTTGGTTCCCTCTGGCATTCTCTTATATATCCTATAAGATTCTTATATTTTATGCATTTATGTTGGAAGAATGCCACAAAAAAGTGTGATCTGTAAAAAGTGTACGGGATCATAAACTACAATAGTAATAACTTCCAGTGATGATGGTACGTGGGGAGGTGGACAGAAATGTTTTTTGACAGAAAATGCAGACCTGTCGAAATTGAAAATTTTTGCAGAAATATATTGTCAATGAAACTTTCATTGGGAAGGTTCCTCAGGTGCAGGATGAATTTTTGGCGAGAATGAGGGAGACCCACTCCAGAATGGCCAGCATCCCAGTGGCCAGGGTGTTCCCCGAGAGTGTGTGAGATCCAGGTTCTAGTCCCTGCTCTGAATCAGGCACAGCAGGGACTTGAAATGGGGTCTCCCACATTCCCGCTGAGTGCCCTGACCACTGGCCTATTGGCTGTCCTGCGGTGGAGCTCATTTTTTTCCATGAAAAGTTTTGAACGGTCTGGGTTATGTTTTGCATTGGATTGGAATCAAATGTCCAAACCTCAACACTCTTTCAGCCATACACATATATATGAACGCCAATCATAAAACATGTACAAAAGAAGTCCAATATAAAATCTGTATATACAATGCTAAGCCATCAAATTACTGTCTGAAAACTGCAGACTGAGAGGGGAAAAAAGTTTAATGTAAGTTAATGCTGAGCCTAGTGGGAATAACTTGTGCTCTTCAGCTTCCACAGCTGTGCAGTCCCTAGATACTGCTGTGACTTGATTAGGGGAGTCAGGGAGGAAAGTGATCAAAGGTTGAATAGAGGGTACAGGGGAGTAAACATGGAGTCTGACATGAAACGAGGAGTGGGGCTAAGAGCAGCAGAGAAGTCGGAGGTTGCTGAATTAAAAAATCACAGAAGGAGTGAGTGAGTGGGGAAGAAAGAGGAGAAACTCTCTACTTTCTTCTTTGTTTCATTAAGTGGCCCTACTATTTTGATCCATTTGTACCTTTTAAAATTGTAAAGTGGTTTGGCCAAGGGCTTTCTGGAAATAATGAAACAATGGCCTTCCATCTATGAAATTCCCTGTAAAGAAATTAGAAGTTAATGCTGATAAGTGGGTGAAAGTCTTAGCCTAATGGAGTTTAAGGAAGTTTAACAGAGTCTAAATTCATATAATTTACATATTGAGAGAAGCCAACAGAAGGTGTAAATTACACCAGTTTAGGCTCCCTTAGACTGCTGTGTGAAGTTGATTGTATCTAGTTCACTAACATACTCAATCCAAGAACTGTAAAAATAAGTTTGTGTTTGTGCTTAGTTAGCTTGTACACTGTATAGTATTCGCTGTGTACATGTTGTATACATATAAAATGTGCTCATGCTGAGTACAGTAAGGTGTATATATGTAGCTCAATCCTAAACAGGGCCAGAAGGGGCAAGGAGACTCTAGGGATTATACCTGTTTGTACAGAGATATAAATGTTTCTTTCCCAATTTAGAGTCTATCCACAGATTTCCATTGAGAATATGTTCATGATTTTATATCCTAACCACAAAATTGTCGTTCTTTTAACATGCTTTTGGAAAAGAATCAAAATGACATTGGGGGGAGTGGAGGGGAAGAGAGGGGAAAGGACACATCAAAACCATTCCAGCTTTCCCATTGAGCCACCACTTTCCAACATACACATATAACCTTTCTCCTACTTTGTACTTTGTTAATGAAAACCAAAACAGTTACACTAGGAAGCTATGTACCTTTCAGTTTTGAATAAGTGTTTCTTTCTTGTCTAACGTTCGCTCATAAAACATTATAGATTCATAGATATTAAGGTCAGAAGGGACCATTATGATCATCTAGTCTGACCTTCTGCACAACGCAGGCCACAGAATCTCACCCACCCACTCCTGTGAAAAACCTCTCACCTATGTGTGAGCTATTGAAGTCCTCAAATTGTGGTTTAAACACTTCAAGGAGCAGAGAATCCTCCAGCAAGTGTCCCGTGCCCCAAGCTACGGAGGAAGGCGAAAAACCTCCAGGGCCTCTTCCAATCTGCCCTGGGTCATCCTTCAGGATAGGTTGTAGATCCTTGATGATATGTTGGAGAGGTTTTAGTTGGGGGCTGAAGGTAATGGCTCGTGGTGTTCTGTTTTCTTTGTTGGGCTTGTCCTGTAGTAGGTAACTTCTGGGTACTCTTCTGGCTCTGTCAATCTGTTTCTTCACTTCAGCAGGTGGGTATTGTAGTTGTAAGAATGCTTGATAGAGATCTTGTAGGTGTTTGCCTCTGTCTGAGGGGATGGAGCAAATGCAGTTGTATAGTAGAGCTTGGCTGTAGACAATGGATCGTGTGGTGTGGTCTGGATGAAAGCTGGAGGCATATAGGTAGGAATAGCGGTCAGTAGGTTTCCGTTATAGGTTGGTGTTTATGTGACCATCACTTATTAGCACTGTAGTGTCCAGGAAGTGGATCTCTTGTGTGGACTGGTCCAGGCTGAGGGTGATGGTGGGATGGAAATTGTTGAAATCATGGTGGAATTCCTCAAGGGTTTCTTTTCCATGGGTCCAGATGATGAAGATGTCATCAATGTAGCACAAGAAGAGTAGAGGCATTAGGGGACGAGAGCTGAGAAAGCATTGTTCTAAGTCAGCCATAAAAATGTTATATGAATGTGTCATATAATACACCTATGTGTGAAGGATTCTCTGTGGCCAGTTCTTTTAAAGTTTGGATCCATTTTTGTGGGGGTGAGTGGAGGGCAGGGACAGTGGCTGGCTCCCAGACATTATAGGCCTTTTATGAGGCAACTCAAATATTTCTCTTAAAAGCTCACCTCATCAATATTCATAATCACTCAAGGATCTATTTTTCAGCACAAACAGTATGCATTATGATATTGACTTCATTAAATATCTTGTTTCGTAATACAACATTGAGTATTGGTTGATCATAGGAGGACTATGAGCCGCCAATGTGATATGGCCGTGAAAAAAGCTAATGCGGTCTTGGGATGCATCAGGCAAGGTATTTCCAGTAGAGATAAGGAGGTTTTAGTACTGTTATACAAGGCACTGGTGAGACCTCACCTGGAATACTGTGTGCAGTTCTGGTCTCCCATGTTTAAAAAGGATGAATTCAAACTGGAACAGGTACAGAGAAGGGCTACTAGGATGATCCGAGGAATGGAAAACCTGTCTTATGAAAAGAGACTCAAGGAGCTTGGCTTGTTTAGCCTAACTAAAAGAATGTTGAGGGGAGATATGATTGCTCTCTATAAATATATCAGAGGGATAAATACCAGAGAGGGAGAGTAATTATTTAAGCTCAGTACCGATGTGGACACAAGAACAAGTGGATATAAACTGGTCATTGGGAAGTTTAGACTTGAAATTAGACGAAGGTTTCTAACTATCAGAGGAGTGAAGTTTTGGAATAGCCTTCCAAGGGAAGCAGTGGGGGCAAAAGACCTATCTGGCTTTAAGATTATACTTGATAAGTTTATGGAGGAGATAGTATGATGGGATAACATGATTTTGGCAATTAATTGATCATTAAATATTCATGGTAAATAGGCCCCAAGGCCTGTGATGCGATGTTAGGTGGGGTGGGATCTGAGTTACTACAGAAAATTCTTTCTTGGGTATCTGGCTGGTGAATCTTGCCCATATGCTCAGGGTTTAGCTGATCGCCATATTTGGGGTTGGGAAGGAATTTTCCACCAGGGCAAGAGAGGTCCTTGGAAGAGGCCCTGGAGGTTTTTCGCCTTCCTCTGTAGCATAGGGCATGGGACACTTGCTGGAGGATTCTCTGCTCCTTGAAGTGTTTAAACCACGATTTGAGGACTTCAATAGCTCACACATAGGTGAGAGGTTTTCCACAGGAGTGGGTGGGTGAGATTCTGTGGCCTGCATTGTGCAGGAGGTCAGACTAGATCATAATGGTCCCTTCTGACCTTAGTATCTATGAATCTATGTTCTCTGTATATATAAATCTCCCCACTGTATTTTCCACTGCATGCATCCGATGAAGTGAGCTGTAGCTCATGAAAGCTTATGCTCAAATAAATTTGTTAGTCTCTAAGGTGGCAAAAGTACTCCTTTTCATTCATGTATGAGACTCTTATGGTATGGACTCTAGGAAAGTCACCACTTTTCCATCAGTATATAGATTAGAACTTATTTATTCATATAAATCCAACAGGTAAAATATATACATATGTTAATCACGTGTTACTTATGTTTGGTCCCACATGAACAGGTTTTACACTAAGCTCATTGCCTTCTGGAACAAATTTCTGAGGTGAATTGGTTCTGTATGGATTATCATACAGAACCAATACATACAGTTTGATCCTGCCTCCCTTATCCACACTGAGTAGTGTCCTGCTCCACAAATACCCCCACTGATTTGGCAAATCAGGTGCACAGCACAGGCATAATCAGTAAACTTCATAAATTATGTTCCTCACTACTGAGTCTCAATAACTTTCTTTAAGCAGTCCCTCAGAATCCTATTCCTGCTTGCACAGAATTCTCAATCAGATTATGAGTAGATTGGTGGCTGGCAAGATTTGTAGCTCCTACTGAATAGCCATGCAGGTAAACGTAGGTATATTATTGGTGTGAAATAACTATCCATGCTTTCCTTGCAATCAGTAACACCTTGTGCTTCCGCAAGAAAATAATTCCAGACTAAAGAAGTGGCAAACACATGTGATTTCCCCTCATCCCTATCATTATCCACCGCCACAGAGCCTGGCCAAAATATATAGTTCCAGTAAGCTGCCAACCACAAAGGTGCTTGGGCCTAGAGTTTAGCCTTTTGTGATACCCCCATCTCCTGCTATGTATCAAAATCTACCAGAAGATGGAGTCATAATTACAGATATTTAAAATATGAAAAAATATACTTTCAAGTGGACCTTGTGTCCTCTTGGTGACTTTTTTGACCATCTCAGGAGCCTTGTCTATTAGTGATCCTGGTCTCTTTCTAGGCTAGCCAATTGTCCACATCTATTTCACATAACTTCTCACATCACAAGTTTCATAATGCATACTGTACTTTCGGAAAAGTAGATATATTAAGATCCTTGGGTGAGTATGAATATAGATGAGCTGAGCTTTTTGAGAGAGATTTAAGAGTTGTTTTGTTTCACAACTCTCTGCAAGAGCATGATTTGATTTACCTTAAAAATAGACAGTTCTCCTAATGTAGTCTGCGATGAAAATACCCTTTTCATAGACTTATATCACAACTGACTTAATGGCCAAACACTGCTTGTCCCATTCAGACAAAATTCCTACTTATAACATTGGTAGAAATTTTGCACGACTAAAGTTTGGCTCTGTACAGTTAATTCACTATGCACATATAGCACTGTACAATTCATATCACATGACAAGGTATCAACTATCACCAGCCATAAAATTATTTTAAAATCCATAAAACTACTTTAGGTGATGCCATAGCTGGCAGTTTTTATATCTCATTGCCACACAGTTATGTAGGTATGAAAGTGTGATGGCTCGTGCTGATGCTCTGACATCTCATTTACCATAATAAGATTTCTAAGCACTTTTACATTTATTGTTACACATTTTCTTAGATTTAGATACACTCCTTTGAATCCAGCATGTTTTCCATGTGGGTGTTCTATTTCAGCAATATCTTTTGTCAGTGTTTTAAGCAACTATAATATTGTATAAAGCCAAGGATACACTCTAGCATGCTTGCTTTTAGCAGTTTCTTACCGTATATAGTATGTATAATTCAGGATGTAAGTGTAACTTCTTCATTTTTTTTGTTTGGGAACATTCTTCACTGGGAGATATAGGTGCTCAGTACCTCTCAGGATTATGCTTTATTGGGGGTGGGAGGGGAATTCTTCCAAATACCTTTAATTTGGTGAAGCAAATTTTTGGATCTCTAAAGGTCAAAAACTTGCCAACTTCACAGTTTATCAAACATTATCCTTGGCTGATTTATGCTGAAAAGAAGAAAAACAAGCCTGGACTGCATATCTCATTGTGTAACAGACATTTTTAAAAAGCAGTTCTTTCCAAACATCCACCCATTTGAAATGTCTAATGTTACTGAGTGTTGGGTAATCCTCTGAGGATGGTTGGTATGCTGGCCTGTTGAACCGTTTTAAGTGTTATTGGATATCTGTCATGGAACAGAATGTCATTAATGTAAATCTAACTGTAGCTGAACCGGCAGACTTAAGGCCTGATTCAAAACCTATTGAAATGAATGAAAAGACTCCCACTGATTTCAATGCACTCTAAATCAGGTCCTTGGAGCTTAGGCTGATTACAGCAAAATGCAATATCATACTATTCTAGAGATTGCTGTGGATGAGTGGAAAGGAGTTTATGGATTTGTGATGGTTCTCTTGGTACTCAGGACTGTGCGTCAACTTGTTACCCCCCTGCATCCAGCAAGAGGGAGACTTGCTTGTGCTTAATTGGGCACCGGCTCCCTGTCACCACCAGCCTGTTAGCCACCCAAGCAATCTCTTCTGGCCTATGCTAGCCCTTACTTTGCCTTGCAGGTTAGCAATAGGTGCACCCCAGTCCTTGAGCCCATCAGAAGTGTTTCACTGTAGTGTCTAGCCTCATGTCCACTGAACACTCACAGAAATACCAGGTTTGCTATTCACAGGGGGACAGTGTGCACAGCATCTTCTTTGATTCAATTTAGGATTAGCTACTTCTATAACACCAGAGACTGAGATATATTTATAGTGAAAACAATTGTAAGTTATTATCTAAGATCAAGATATAGAGATAGTGAGTAAGAATAATGGAAACGAGTTACATATAAAACAAAATCATAACACAATTTCTAGAGGCTAACCTTCTGTCTAAATAAGTTTCTCACCCCAAATATCCTTTGCATCATTTCAGCCAAGCCTGGCTGAGATCCTGTTTTCATTAAGGTAATCGCACTGCCCAAATATTTCCTATGTTCAGGATAAAGGGGTGTCTTCTTTGCCTCCTACATATACCTTCCCCCCCACAAAAGTTCATCTTTGCACAAGGCCAGGCTAACCCCCATGGCCTGTTTTTTAACCTGTGTTCTCCTATTCCATGAAGTCCATATGTAAATGGGGTTTCCATTGTGTTACAATGCTTAAGTTGCAACAGAGATACACATCTTATCTCCTGTCTAGAAGAAGCCTGTTTTCTTCTTGGAGACAGACTTTTAAACTTATTTTAACTATGTATACACAACTCCTTAAATGTCATCTCTGCCTACATCTTGCAGTGATTATGAGGATCAGTGTGACATAAGCTTTTTTAGAGACCTCATGTGTTGCTCTTTGAACTGTAATGTACATGCGAGACTTGAGATACCTGTATCCTCTATGCACCCTCTCTGTGCCCCTCTGGTATTAAGTGGTTCTTGGGTCACAGTATTACACACCAAACCCTTTTACCACTGCTATATTTTCTAATTGGACATCATTTCAGAAGAAACCACACACACACACTTTTTTCTTTTATTAAACTAAGGAAAACTGGATTTTTCTGCATTTTTAAAACTATAGATACAATCTTTGGTAATAAAAAAGGCATAAGTGGGCTTAGTTGGATATATTAGGTAACATTCATCTCTAGTGTAACATGTAGCATGTGTTTATTGTCATATGTGATGTGTTGTCTTTTCTGACTCTGGAAACCTCATGAAAATGAGGTATTGCCTTCCACTGTTCCATGAGGATAAAGTGTGTGGGCCCCATCGTTTTAGTTATGACTCCTTTATAATGCAGTATTTGTGACAAAGTAGAGTGACTCGATGTCCCGTTTTTAAAGGGACAGTCCCGTAATTAAGCCCTCCTGCAGGTGTCCCAACTTTTTCTTAAAAATGGGCAAAATGTCCCATATTTTCTGTCTCCCCCACATCAGTACTGGCAGGCCCTGCTTGCCAGCCACCCGCCCACCAGTGGTGAGTGGGGGCTGCAGTGGCCAATGATAGGGGTGGGTGAGCAAGGTTGTTGGCGGAGTGAAGATGCAGTGTGCGAGGCTGGCCACTCCCTCTGCTGGTCCATCAGCACCGCCCCAACTGTGTGCCGGCTCTCGGCCAGCGGGGTCCCACCCCCCCAGCCTGTTTCTGGCCAGCACTGGCCACAAGCTGCGAATTGCAGAGGCTGGTGTCACCTCTGCTGCCCCCCATTGGCCCTTTGAGTGCTTTCCCTCTCGCTATCCTCTCCCTGCTTTGCCCCTTCGCCTTCTCAGCCCCGCTGGTCCTCCATATCCCTCCCCCCCAACCCCCAGCGGGATACATCCAGCTCCCAGCACTGTGCGAAGAACCAGCCCCTGGTCAGAGTGCTCAGCTCACCCACAGCCTGGATGGCAGGTTCCTTCCTTCCCCCACTGCCTCTGGCTGGGCTGGCACCCCGGGAAAGCCCAACACCCTCCAGCCTGGGGTCTTATCGGAAAACCCACAAGGTGGCTGGGCACAAGCCTGCCCACTACTAAAGGGCCCTCCCCCAGCCTAGCGGGAGGGACCACTGGACCCAGGGACCAAGTAAATGTGGAGGACAACTCATGAAAAACAGGGGCTGGAGTGAAGGTCATAGGTTCAAAACAAGGATACCGGATGGGGACACCAAGCAAAAAACCCCAGACGGTGCCCACTGGCCCTCAAAGCTGTCAAGGGAGCCAGCAGACACTGCCCAATGGAACTCTGCCTGGATGTGTGAAACTAGGGAGGAATGGAAATAGGCCCCACAGTCGCAGAGCACTCCCTCATCCAACATCCTCCTCGTGGTATTATAGATGGAAACTTTGGCCAGGAGGAGGAGGAGGTTGACGAGGTCTTGCGACTTCATGGGGCCACGGATAGAGTGCTGGCCAGGAGCCGAGCCCAAAGTTCTGCACAACACTGGCAAGGGGCAGCCTCTTTGCCCCTCAGCGAAGGTCTGGAGTGGGAGGGAAGGGGAAGTGATCTCCAGCTTTTTCATGCCCCAAAACTGCATGCTCCACAGCACACCCCTGGGAAGGGGCTTAGCAGCCTCTTCCCCTTGTTTGCCCACCCTGCCCTGGGTCCTGCCCCCAGGGAGTGCGGGAATGCTCCATCTCCTAGCTAAGCCACCTCTCTCTGACAGGGTTCACTGAAGCCCCTGCAGTCAGGGCGGGGGGAGGAGTATGTGCCCCACCATGTATTGCCTTGGGAAGACATGGCGCCAGGTACCAGGAGAGGCAGGTCCCTCCCAGGGGCCCAGCAAGGCATGGAAGGCAGAGTGCTGGGCAGGTAGGGTCAGGTCAGTTGGGAGAGGGGTATGGGAGTGTGTGTAACCTCTCCCCGTGTGGGGGGGGGTAAGGGTGTGTGTGTGTCACCCCTCCCTGTGTGAACACTAAAGCCTTAAAGATAAGAAGGTAAATAAAAAATCCAACTACGCAGTATTTCTTTTTAACAGAGGCTCAGTCAACTTGATGTTAATTTGAACGTTTGTCCTGCATAGTTCTGATTGATTGCCATTGAACTTGCTTGAATATGAGCAATTTTACCAGGTGTCCCACGTCCGTATTCAGCATAGGGAAATATGGTCACCCTATGGCAAAGGGAAGGTTGAACAGCTCTTAACCCACGTGGCAATGGGCTTGAGTACACTCTGGCCCTTTATACACACAGAAAAATTCATAATGTTCATGTTCCACTTTCAACAACTTCTTAGTCTTCTGAATGCACAAGATGTAATGTCACTGTAGCCTGTTAACATCTAGTTGACTCTTTGTCCATTGTCTGCTTTTTACTATTTCTGGGGAAATATGGGCTCTGACTTTTCTGAGGACTAAATTCACTCACAGGAGAAGGATTTTTTGGGAGGAGACCAAATGGTACTTTCCTCCGATTCCAAGAAATGAAGGGTCTATCAGGCCTGTTACAAGGTCAGGAAATGTGTATCATCTCCTGAAAGACTGGTCATCAGCCATCATTGCCAGGAGATTTGTGCTCACTTTGAAGAAAGATGTCAGCCCAAAAAGAACAGATTGCAAGGCTGGAAGTGCTTTTTCCTGAGAGTTACATTCAAAAATGCTGATGGACTGTCACAGTGGGATGGATACATCTATCAGATCCACCAGAAAAAGGATGAGTAATAGGGGAAGAACCCATAGAAATGAAGACATCCTTAGGCAACAGCCCTGTAAATTGAATTGTTGAGATGATGTAAGTCTAAGATAAAGTTGGTGAAAACTAGTATGTTACCTTCAGCTTCAAGACACACAATTGTCAACAGTTCTGAACCCCTCTGAACAAAGTAATTGTAGACAATTATGGTATCAGTAAAGAGTGTTTTTAGGCAAGCTTTTGAACAGTTTCCTTAGTTCACCAATACTGCAATTCTGCTCACTTACATGTAGTACAGGACAATTCTACAAGCAGATATCTCATTTCTCATCCTGAAGATTCAGGAAACTATTTGGGGCTATCAGTGCTGCTGTGTTGCTAGTTTGTGATATATCTTCTGTGAAATGACTGAGCAAATTAAAAAAAGCCTGGAAAAGAGTAATGGGAGATTTTAACTACTAGTCATTGACTGGAGTATATTAAGTGGGGGAAATAAGGCTGGCGCTTGGTTGAGGGCTGGTTTTCAACTCAGTACAGAATATGAATGCACTGTAAATCAGGGAACAATTCCTGCCCTAGTGACAAGGGAGAACAGAGACTGGGGAAAGCAATCTGACTGGGAATGTGAAGATAAGGGAGGTCTTTTTCAAGCTCTAGTTTCTAGAATTCCTGCTATACACACACACTATGAAACAGCTGCCTAATGTAAAAACAAATGCAAAACAAAGGCAGAGGGTATGGAATATCATCGCAACTCTGTGTTCTGGAAACACCTTCTCCCTCTGTCCCCTGAAAAATAAGGGTGTGCCTTTTCAGCTTGGCCAGATTACAGTACCTATTGCTCTTCAGTTGTCTTTGCCTGTCTAGATCTGGTGGTTAGACACTATCAAGAGAGAGGCACAGAATAGAAATATATTTGCAGAAGACTCCATTAAATCACTGATGTATCCATTGGGAGCCAGATTGCCTATATCATTACCCTGCTCCTAAGAGGATGACGGAACAACTAGAAATACTGATTCAAATAGATTTCAGAGTAGCAGCCGTGTTTGTCTGTATCCGCAAAAAGAAAAGGAGTACTTGTGGTACCTTAGAGACTAACAAATTTATCTGAGCATAGGCTTTCGTGAGCTACAGCTCACTTCATCGGATGCATGCAGTGGAAAATACAGTGGGGAGATTTTAAATACACAGAGAACATGAAACAATGGGCGTTACCATACACACTGTAACAAGAGTGATCAGATAAGGTGAGCTATCACGACCAGAGGGAGGTGGGGGGGGGACTTTTATAGTGATAATCAAGGTGGGTCATTTCTAGCAGTTGACAAGAATGTGTGAGGAACATTAGCGGGGGGGAATAAACATGGGGGAAATAGTTTTACTTTGTGTAATGACCCATCCACTCCCAATCTTTATTCAAGCCTAAGTTAATTGTATCCAGTTTGCAAATTTAATTCCAATTCAGCAGTCTCTCGTTGAAGTCTGTTTTTGAAGTTTTTTTGTTGAATTGCCACTTTTTAGGTCTAATCGAGTGATCAAAGAGATTGAAGTGTTCTCCAAACTGGTTTTTGAATGTTATAATTCTTGACGTCTGATTTGTGTCCATTTATTCTTTTACATAGAGACTGTCCAGTTTGGCCAATGTACATGGCAGAGGGGCATTGCTGGCACACGATGGCATATATCACATTGGTAGATGTGCAGGTGAACAAGCCTCTGATAGTGTGGCTGATGTGATTAGGCCCTGTGATGGTGTCCCCTGAATAGATATGTGGACACAGTTGGCAACAAGCTTTGTTGCAAGGATAGGTTCCTGGGTTAGTGTTTCTGTTTAGTGTGTGGTTGCTGGTGAGTATTTGCTTCAGCTTGGGAGGCTGTCTGTAAGCAAGGACTGGCTTGTCTCCCAAGATCTGTGAGAGTGATGGGTCGTCCTTCAGGATAGGTTGTAGATCCTTGATGATGCATTGGAGAGGTTTTAGTTGGGGGCTGAAGGTGATGGCTAGTGGTGTTCTGTTTTCTTTGTTGGGTCTGTCCTGTAGTAGGTAACTTCTGGGTACTCTTCTGGCTCTGTCAACTCTGACATAATCGAAAAGGCTGACAAAGGAGGTGCTGTTGTTGTCATGAATAGGTCAGAATATGATCAAGAGGCTGCTAGGCAGCTCTCCAACAGCACATTCTACACAGCAGTGTCCGCAGATTCGGCAGATCGCAGCTCCCGCTGGCTGTGGTTTGCTGTTCCAGGCCAATGGGGGCTGTGGGAAGCTGCTGCCAGCACATCCCTCAGCCCGTGCTGCTTCCCGCAGCCCCCATTGGTTTGGAACGGTGAACCATGGCCAGTGAGAGCTGCAATCGGCCGACCCTCCGGATGCTGCAGGTAAACAAACCGTCCCAGCCCACCAGCGGATTTCCCTGATGGGCCACATGCCAATGGTTGCTGATCCGTGTGCTAGAGACTATCTCCAACTAAATCCCTGAATCAAAGGTGTCCCAAGTGGCCACTTGGCTGTTGTAAAGAATTCTATTTCTTTCTCTCTCTCTTGCTCTCTCTTTTCAAACATGTTTTCTTCCATACTATGTTTATTTTAAAAAAGATTTTGAAACTGGGACCAATACTAGTTATTTTCATATTGGTAAATGATCCTGTGGCTGACTTTTTCAAATCTTTCCTCTGGACTGAGTCACTGTATTAAATAATGAATTGACCATATTTTCTTATGTTGGTCAAGTAAGCAATTGCACCGTTAGCAGATATTAAACGTCAGTGTTAATCATTTAAAATTTCATCCATAAACTAAATCCAGCCCATGTGGGTGACATCTTGTACTGGACTGTATTTTATGTCTTTTCCCTGGAGAGCTCTCAGGTTAGGCCAAAAAATGCTACTGCTTGATGTTTAATAGCCTGGTCATTATTATGGTGCCTTTAAAACCTCACTCCTGCTGTTATGTGGGTTCTTCACTAACTGTAAAATCAGCACATTATGGCTACAGAATGTTTTCCTCAGTCAAGGGAGCTGTAATCTATAATGACTATAGAACCAATCTTATGAAGGACATTTGTATACATATGTACAATAGTGTCATTTCAGCAATAAAATGTCTTTTATTGGGGTCTTTGAGGCTCGCTACCTACAGTGGTGCATATAAATATAGTGAAAATCTGGGCTTCCAATAGGTGCACTCACTTTAACCGATTTAAAACAATTTGATCATTTGGATTTGAATCATAAAAGTATCATCAAATGAAACTCATTTGAATCATAAAAGTATCATCAAATGAAACTCATTTCAGTGTCCTCTTTGGGCCTGCAGTGTTTACACTACAGCTATATACTGAGGGCCCAATTCTGTGCTCCCACCTATAATGCCTGACTCAAATCAATGGGGTTGCATGGGTTTGAAGGCAGAATAAGGCCCTGAAATTTGTAAGTAAGTTGCAACATGGTTGATTTCAGCCATAGCTCATGTCCATTCACACAGTGATTCACAAATGGATATTAAGCATGGGAATGCTCCATGTTTCAGTCGTACTTGTGAGCAGGGCAGCAGAGTTCTCACATGGTTCTGCTATATAAAAGAGCCTGCCTAGCTAATGTATGTCTATGTAACTGGGTTAGTCAGTCCTACCTCACAAATCTCTGTAAAGAGGACTTCCCAAAGTGCATTGCACCTTCTGAAAAATATCCAGAATCTTCTGTCCCTGCTACCAGCAGCTGAGGCACAATGGGACAGATGATCACACTGTCCCAGAATGCCCAGATGCAGACACAAGTGGGTATTGTGGTAGGTGTGAACAAGGATGTGCCAGGAAATATACTACTGTATGGATGTATTGCACTAAGTTACCTTTAACTGTGGCTGTAGAGCATGTCAGAGCTTAGTTGTACTCAACATGGTTCAGTCTGTACCATAGAAGGGGGCGTAAGACAGGAAATCAAGCAATCGCTCTGTAATGTAAGCAAACTGGATTTATAGGCTACTCTGTCCACACCATGGTGAAACCATGCTGGCAGCAACCATATTTAAAGAATTGTACTGCTAACATGTTCTAGCAGTTCTTTAAATAAGGGAAACCTATCTCTAAAGCCACTGTGTGTCTCTTTGCTTCACTGTAGAACTTCAGTCTAGAAACAAACTCAGCCCCTATCTGCCTGGCTTCCTTTTACAGGCCATCTTGGTCACTTCAAGACCTCAGTTTTACATCTCCTCTGAAAAGCAGTGTCTGCAGCTGCACATTGCCTTCTAGCATTGGATCAACACTGACTCAGAGGGACCTTCCTGCCTACTTGTAACTGCTCTTATATTTGAGTACAATGTGTCTTTGTGAGAAACAAAGAGAATCATTCACAGAATAGCTGTTAATTTATTAAATTAAACTACCTTTACTACTCTTAGACCAAGCATTATAGAAAACCCACACACAAGATGCTGCAATAACATACAGGATCCAGCAAAACACCACCACGCGTGTCCAGCAGTTCTCCCCTTATGGCATCGTAAATGATCACCAGGGCCGGCTCCAGGGTTTTTGCCGCCCCAAGCGGCAAAACAAAACAAACTTGCCGCCGAACACAGAGGTGGAGTGATGGTGCGACTGCCGAATTGCCACTGGAGACTGAATAAGAGTCGCATCTGCATTGCCGATTTGCCACTGAGCACGAAACGCTCCTTTACATTTGCCGCCCCAGGCACCTGCTTGATCTAAATAAGCAGAAAATATTTGATTGTTCCAAACTTGCAGCCTATGAAATATACACTCAACTACATGGAGTGTTAGCATATAATGGTATGTCCAGTCTCCAAGGACAAAGCACTAAGATGTTTCAGATAGCGATCAGCAACAGAAAGATTAGTAATATTGGCAAATAAGTAGTTAAAATTAGGGTTCAAAGTTAACCCATTTGATCTCTCAGATGTGCAGATTATTCCCCTGTCTCCTCACAAAGACCTGCCCTTTGATATCACACCAGCCAGCTGGAGGTGCTGAGCTAGCAACTCCAGATTTGCTGAGCTGATTTCAAGATCCAGGTCTCTGTGATGAATTGCACTGTTGAGCTATTAAACCCAGAGATGCTTGTGCCTTCACCTTAGCCCAGCAAAGTAGAGGTGCTGAGCTAGGATATTCAAAAAAGCCAGTGCCTTGATATTATCATGGCAAGGTAGAGGTATTCATCCAGTGATCTCAAAAGGTATGTCTACATTGCAATTAAGAACTTGCAGCTGGCCCAAAGCAGCTGACTCAGGCTAAGGGGCTTGGGCTAACAGTCTGTTTAATTGCAGTGTTGATATTTGGGCTCAGGCTGGAGCCCAGGCTCTAGGACCCTGCAAGATGGGAGGACCCCAGAGCTCCCAAGCCCAAACATCTACACCACAATTAAACAGACCCTGAGCCGTAGTCAGCTGGTATGGGCCAGCCGTCAGTGTCTAATTGTAGTGTAGACATTCCCCAAGAGGCCTGTGGCTTTACATCAGCATAGCAATCTAGAGATGCTAATTAAGTGAGCTCACAGGGGTCTGTACTTCAGTATCTGTCCCGCAAGCCAGACATGCTGCAATCAAGACAATGACTTGGCATCAGCCCTACAAGCTAGAATATGTTTTAAAGTAAATGTAGCTCCTCCTGTTCTGCTAAAAACAGGTAGGGGAGGGGGAACTGTCTTTCTCATAGGCTTGGGGAAACTGAGCTGGCTCTCCTGCCTCGCCCTGTCTTGTGTAATGAGGACTCATCAGGTGAGAGAACCTAAAGTGGGAGCACCAAGAGGAGCTGGTGCCTGAGGTTGAGGCTTCAGATCTGTAAATGAAAAAACACTGGCTGCTGATGGGGAAGAATTGTTCAATGGGGACTCCACAGCCTACCTCTTTGCTTCTACAGGAAGAGCTGTTCCCCCCCCCCCCCATCTCCAGAGAAACAGACAGGAAAAGAGGGATGAGCCTTTCACCTCAGCTTTTGGATTTCTCTGTATCACTTCTGTTGAGCAGGTTGTCTTAGCCCTAGACTGCAAATCTAGGGTGAGCAGGGGAGAGAGATCAACATACGAGGACTCAGCAGGCAGCATGGCACGACCATCAGTCCTGGTGTAAATAAAGCCTCATTTACAAAGACAAACGTATTCTGTACCAGCCTGATGGGTACTAATAAAGCGATATGTATCCATAGTCAACGGTAGTCTTTTAAAGAGTCATATTCAGCCTTTTTGCTAAATTCCTGCATGGCTGCAGATATAGTCAGCCTCATACAGTACTGTATGTCATGTATTGATTAATACTAACTGCATGAAAAGCAAATTTATACAAGAAAAGTAGCATAGTTAACTGTCATTGCTCGGTAGATCAGACAGATCAAATAGAGATGATTATCTAAAATAAAATAGATAATAAAAAAAATCCAAACTTTCCAAGAATTGAGGAGTAGATAATAAACTTTCTTGTACTAGAGAATGTAAACATTCCTTTATGTATATAATATAAAAAAAGCAGCTTACCCTTGGGTTTGAGGATAACTTTCCAGATATGAACTAGAAAAAAAAATCAGTGTTTTGATATCTGCCTTAGTCTACAGAAGTAATAGCCCCAAGAAAGGTGAGAACTGCCTCTTTCATCACAATGAAGTGTTAACTCTGGAGCCTAATTTACACATCAAGCATTGTTTCCCTGTTGAGCAAAGCATACAAGAAAGGAGAGGGGCAATCATCATGTGAAGATCTGCACAATCTCCTATGAGTGGTGTCACCAGATAGCATCTCAAGTGGTGCAGTTTCTGAGAGTACCACTTTTTTTTTCCCCAATTCAACCCTCATTCTGGGGTATCTGGACCTAGTGTGTTGGTGTGATGCATTATCAAGACAATTGCAAGCTGTGAAAATCAGATCTCAGTCTGGATCTCAGAGTTGGAAGTATCTCCGACTTTAGGGTTGTTTAAAGACAGGGTTTAGGTTTGGGCTTATCTTTAACAATCATCTCTTCACTTGCATTATTTCTCGGAGTACTTCTATTTAGCACCCTCTATATAGGGTGTGTGTGTGTATGCCCCTCATCACCATAGTGTCTGAGTTTAAACATAATACACAGAAAATGATCATTAAGGGTAAAATCCTATCCCCACTAAAGTCAATGGTAGCTTTCACCCTAGGTATTCAGTTTTGTGTCAATATTACTCCATTCTCATTTTGTCATCTTGGTGGGATGACATCTTTGTTCTAAAGAAGCTAGAATCTGTTGAAGATACTGAACATTAAAACTAAAAAGCAATAAAGCAGGTGAGGTGATTTGTGTTCATGATAAAAGCAATTTTCAAAAATAATACAGCATGAGGTCAATCATTACACAGGTTGCTTTTACCACTTTATGCCTCCAGCCAGATTACTACAGTTCAGGCCCTGTTACACCAGCCTGCATTACTGTTTCATAGTGATGAAGTCATGACAGCTGTGATTGCTGGCATGTAGGAAAAAAATCGGTAGAAACAGGCTCGATGGCTTCCCATTGCACACCAGCCAAAAATACGTACGTTGGAATTAAAACTGCAAAGGAAAAAGTTTGAAGGTGGAGGGGGAAAATAATGACATTTTAGGTTTAGCTGGGCGAAAAACAGATTGACACACAATTACAGTGAGCCAAGTTCTGTCCTTGTTCACAGCCCTGCAACACTGCTGGAACTAATAGGGCTGCATGGATGTAATAGAACTTGGTCCAGCATGTCTGACTTCATGTAAATTGGAACTTTGCATTTCCCGCTCCCCCGGAGAGGCTCAAGTCGTTTGAAATGAATTTACTCCCAGCTTAACAACTGCCCCAGCACATCACCTCAGCCCTTGCACCTGAGGAAACGTTTTAAATGATCTATAAACTTACAATGCCCCACTTGAAAATGGGAAGCAGGTGCTATTCACTGTTGTGCTGCCAACATTTTAACAAGGGACTCACACAAAAATGTCCTCACTTCACTGTGACAACCTCCACGGTTCCAGAGGTACCTATGTATGCAGAGCAGAGGGGTGAGGACATGGAGAATCAATTCCTTTTTATTTTTTCTGTTTGCACCAAAACTTTCTTGTGTTCATACCCAAGAAGAGAGGCAGCACTGCTTTGCACACAAACGTAGACATGACTGTCACTGGAAATGTTTATACTTTGTTCCTGGAACCCGTTGTGTGTGTGTGTGTGCATACGCATACACACACCTTAGAGAATAGATTAGCAGTATTCTCCCCAAGGATTTTTTAAAATACCTGATACTCGGTGCAATATTGTAAAGGCAAAATATGTGCTCTTCAGGATTATTTTTAGGAGCTTCAGGGACATGTGATTTCTGGCTGAGATGGTATCACAATACACAGAGACAAGGTAACCTGTAAGAGGCAGGGAAATCACCTCAACCCTTCCTACCACAGAGTTTCCAAGAACCACTAAGATTTCCCTCCAGCACATCGGTGACACCAGCAGATGGATGCTTTGTAGTAGGAAATCAACGGAACTACTCACATACTTAAAGTTAAGCACATGCTTAAGATAAATTTTTTCTTAAAACTGGGCCTTATTTATCTAGACATTCTCATATTGAGAGAACCAAACTACTTGTGGCTGTTACTTATGGTACATCTAGATTTACATGAAGTCAGACATGTTGGACCAAATTCTATTACACCCATGCAACCCCATTAATTCCAATAGTGTTGCAGGGCTGTGAACAATTCCCAGCTCACACAGACGTACCCAAGTTAAGGCTGCTCAATCTAGCCCCTAAAAATAGCAGCGTGTCCAGGAAAGCATGGGTGGCAGTTTGAGCTAGCCACCCTGAGTACAACCCTGCCTGATCCTCTGGATACATACTCAGGCAGCTAGCCCGAGCCATTACCTACGCTGCAACAGACCCACTGCTAATTTTAGGTGCTAGATCAAGCAAAGCTAATGTGGGTATGTTGATGCAATCACACCTCCCCGTTCAAATGTAGATGTACCTTGAGGCTCATGGTAATTGCTGGTGATAGCTTCCTCTCCCTCAGCATCATAAGTTTTTTTTAATTAGAACTCCCCATTAGGTGTAATGGGAAACTGGATTATAAATTGATGGCATGATATACGCCTCATGTTATGCACAAAGCACATGATGCATCAAATGGAGATACACAGAACACAACAGTTCAAAAGAAAGATGAGATCACACTGCAGTCCTTCTCTTTTGGATACTGGGGCAGTAGCTAGTTTGATGTCCTCTGATGAGAGAAAATACCTGCCCCATTCACCCAAAGAAACATCAGAGATTCATTTCAAAAGCTATTGAGATATATTTTTCTCCTGAGTTTTACTAGCAAAAATGTGTGATGTATTTGAAAACTGTGTTAAAATGGTAAGTTATCGCTTGAAATTGCAGCAGTTGGTTTGCAAGGAGCCAGCCTACAACCAGGTGGGTTGAGTTGTGCCTCTCTACCTTAGGGAATAGCAGTGCCACCCAGAGGAGAGGATTCCGGGGGCCTGGGGCAAAGCAATTTCGGGTGGCCCCTTCCATAAAAAAAACTGTTTTTGCCACCCCAAGCAGTGAAGGAAAAAAAAAAAAGAAAAACCTAAGTCGTGCCACCGAAGAAAGAAGAGGACAGGAAGACCAGCCACCAAATTGCTGCAGAAGACTGAAGCGGACCAACTGAGCTGCCGCCGATGAGGAAGAGAGGGACTGAAAGACCCACCGCCGAAATTGCCCCCACCCTGTCTGCAGGGCCTAGGGCAAATTGCCCCACTTGCCCCCGCCTCTGGGCAGCTCTGCGGAATAGGCATCTCTCTCTGTGTTTTTGGACTCGTGTGTGTGATCATTCTGAAGCAGTGTTTTGTTGCAACCTCCCAGAAAGAGTATTTTTGGTTTTTATCTGCTTTCTCT
Source organism: Caretta caretta (assembly GCF_965140235.1). NCBI lineage: Eukaryota > Metazoa > Chordata > Testudines > Cheloniidae > Caretta > Caretta caretta. The sequence continues at coordinate 91,175,645 of NC_134210.1, read as the reverse complement.
GTGTATATGACATGAACGTAACAGCGTATAACAGGCAAGAATGGAGCAAGGGACTCACTTTGCATTGATCTATACGTATAGAGACTGACCCAAAGCCCAGTGAAGGCAAAGGCAAATCCAGCTCATTTCAGTGGGCTCATGCACGGAATGTTCTTTTACAACATCCATTATCCAAGCACAGGCATTAATTCAGTACAAATCAATCCCCCTTGCACAACAAAAATGTCAGTTAACTCAATATACTAATAAAAGCTTCTAGTGCAAGGAAAAGAAACCAATCATCCTAATGAAAAACAAAAATAAATCATATTTAATATATTTAGTCAATAACAATGTTTAATGGCTTCAAGGATGGATTTGGCCCTATATTTAGCTTCATATCCAATATTCACTGTTTTATCGTACAGGCTGCATAGCTCTTATATATGAGTGTCTACTCTCCCCTTGATCTATGTACATAATGTGTGTTAGCTGTAGCAGAACACTTTTTTGCTTTGTAGCTTTAGATAAGGGGTGAAATCTTGGCCCCATTGAAGTCAATGTCAAAGCCCCCATTGACTTCAGTTAGATGAGGATTTCGCCCTATGAGTTCATATAATTGATTTATTTCATATGAAAATGGTGTATTACTGCTTAGCCATTTGCAGGAGTAGAATACTGACCTCTGAGAGAAGAGCAGTAATTACATTTTGTCATTCATCCATGGTAAGCATGTTTATCTTCACAGAGATTGGAGGAAAGGTCTATTTTCTATTCCTAGTTATGAAGATATGGGGGAAAGAGCTTTGGTAAATTCTCACAATAATACATTATCTTCCTGCTGCTCATAAATGAGTGACAATGTGATGTCAGTGACCTACTGTCCTTCCATAGCTGAGAAGCTGTCCTTTGTCTCGGAGACACGACTGGGTTGTGATGAAGTTCCCTAGTACGCATCAGTGACAGAAACAGCAGCTTGTTTTCCCCCAACTCATGTGGTAAGAACTAGTTTTTACCTTATTTAGAAATAAACTTTTTATTATGAAACTGGCCAATATGTTAACACAAAGGGAGACAGAGGGAGATTCAGAATGTTTGATTTTCTAATCTTTGTTTATGATTTTAAAATAAATTAAAGCCAGAAACAAAATAAGATTAGAAAATCAAACACTGTGAAAGCCATATACAAAGGAAGATTAGAGACACAAACATTCTCGCTCTGTCTCAGTTCAACAATCATCCTGTTTCATAAAAACCTTCTTCATGCAATGGCAGTGGCTATTGGAAAAGCAGTTAGAATACTTCTGAAAATCCTATTGAAAGATGATGAAACAGACTGATCAATATGAAGCTCAAAGTACACCTTAAAAGCTTCTTTCTCCAAAACTTTGAACAGTCAGGGCTCAGGAAAGACATCAAATACCTTCTTTGAAAATGGGATTGTAAGTCATTCCTTTCCTTCTAGATTAAGCCCTGGAAACCAAGACTAGACATATGAGTGACCCAATATGTTGCTCTGCTATAGCTAGTTGATTGATTAATAAAGCAGAATGAGTGTGATAGATTTTGACCTATTTCATCCACTAGGGATTATAAATTCTAGAGATGAAGGAAAACTTCCTTAAATTAAAAATTGGTAAAAAGTTCTAGTTCCACACCCATCATGTAAACAGCACATTAAATACTCAGACTCTTACTTTCCCCCTCCCAACCGCTTCCCCCTCTCTTTTTTGTTTGGATTTGGTCTCTCCTCTTCAGGCTGAGACATAAGTTTACATGGGGTCAGTGCAGTGACGCCAAAGACAGCAGGCTTGACAAGAAGATAGGATCTTTTCCAGCTTAGAGCAGAACCATTTACTTGTACAAAGGACTTTTGTACGCTACACATCTGCCCGTCAGCCAGTGGTGTAACTTCACTGCTGCAAACCCCAAGAATGGACAGGAGGAGCTGTGATTTCAACCAGTGCAGTTGACCAGGTTTCAAGCAAGGGCAAGCGCCCCCCTGCAAACTGTGGCTTTTCTTGCCTACTCTAGGGAGTTGCATTGGCACAGCTACAGCAGTAGTGAAATCAGGGCAGATACCTAATGTACACAAGGCTGAATCTGGCCCAGTTTGTTTTGACTGGTAATTCATATTTCTTTTTCCTGAGGGGAAAAAATGACAAATAGAAAAACTGAATGCTGATGACATATGCAAATCTCAGTAGGACTCCAATATGTTCTGTTTCCGTTAGCTAGTATGAGGTACACAGGTTCAGATAAAATTACACTTTATCCAAATTACACCTTACAACCAAAACTCAAACCAAATATTATTTCAGGCCTGAAAATGTTCCAATAATAATTATTCAATATTGCCTACCTAGGCACTTCCTGATTAGATCAACAGGAAGCAGGGAATACCAGAAATCTTCCAAGGGTATGCCTACACTCCAGCCAGAGGTGTAATTTCGTGCATGGGGAGATGTACCTGTTCTAGGACACTCAAAACACCACTGTGTCCACAGAGGTGTAAGCAGCAGCATGGGCTAGCTGCCCAAATGTGATCCCATCCAAGATGCTAGGTAAGTATTCAGGTTGAGAGCCTATGGTGCCATCTGCACTGCTACAACTATGCTTCTGTTTTTAACGCATTAGCTCTTTCAAAGCTGGAGCATATACACCTAACCAACCTGGAAATTACTCCTTCAGCTATAGTGTAAATGTATCATAAAAAAGTCTATTTTCCCAAGATTTTGAGCCTAGTTTTGCAAACCCAAGTAGTTCTGATAAATATCCAAACTTTTAGATACTTATTCAAACCAATCCACAGAATGTTTTGTGCTCTGCCCATCACTAGTTAGTTCCAAACTGGGATGGTCATATCTTGTCCAATATGAAGTAATCTTCATTTAAATTCTTTGCAACGGGGTCTTGTTTTCTAGGGATAAAATCCTGACCCTACCTCATGGCAAAACTCCCACTGACTTCAATAGGGCCAGGATTTCAGCTTGGATAGATAATGGTGACTTTAAGTGTGCCTTGATTTTTGTTCTCCTTTAATTGTATTATTGAAGAAGGAGGATACTCCTTGTGGGTTTTCATTTTCAGATTCTTAATTCATAAAGACTAAAATATCCTGTACTATAAGAATTCTTTAAATTTATACAGCAAATCATCTGGGGATATCAAAGCACATTGCAATCAATATTAATGCCTCAAAACACTCATAGAGGTAGGTAAGTAATATCATCCCTTGGCCTGACTGGTTAGCCAATATTGGGGCCTTGCAAGATTGTTTCCATTAGGAGGAGAAATTGATCCTATCAATCAGGTATTTCTTTTGGTGCACTCATGTTTCTTTACAAAGAATGTACATAAAGCTCTGTTTCCCTGAACACAGTAGGAACAAACAGGAGCCAGTGTCCTTGCTAACAAAGCCAAAGCTGCTTTCCAGACAGTTCAGTGCCCAAAATAAGATCTGTCTCTTGGTTTCTTTCCAGGGTCACACTAACCAGCAATCTGTCTTTCTGGTCGTGTCTGCTGGCTTCCTTTTGGCTTTCTTGCTCTGTCTATCTCTGACACACAGAAATACACACAGCTCCACCAACCAATGCTCCAGCTACTATGTTTGCAATCAGTCTCAGGGAAACACCTCTTATCCTCCCTGAGTTAGAGCTTGGTCAGGACTTCTAATGCAGCCAAGCACCTTGGACAATGGCTTCTATTGTTTCAGCGATCACTTAAAAAAAGGGGCATTTAATTGCTCCCTGATTTAGCCAGTATGAGCGGTGGGTAGCATGCCCATCAACTTCAGCAAAGTCTGTGATTGTCCATGGATCAGACATCCTCCAGCATAACAGTATTATTATGAAAATGAGGAAACATAGGAATAAAGAATTCAGTTTATTAAGGTTGCAGTGCAGGAAGTAGCAGTGCCATTAACAGAATTGTAAATGCTTGACTCCCAGTTCAGTGCTCTGTCTACTAGGTGAACTCCCTTCCTAGACCATGCTTTCTCTGTGTACCACTAGTATACGGAACAGGGACTACACCGCTTCTCTCTAAAACTACCAGGCTTTCCCCTTCACCATTCTGTTATCACCTCAGGATACTGACCTTGAAGCTTTATGATTGGCAGGAGGCTTCCTGAATCATATTTTGAATATTCTTTGCTTGTTTTTGTACATGTTGATTCACATTGCTAAATGGCAAAAATGACTTCCGTTTCATACAGAACAAAAGATTTACAGTCTTCTTATTTCAGCAGGAATATAATACTAAAAAGAGTGGTTTTTGTCTTTGAGAAAAAATAAGTTGTTTAACTCTCTCATTATCTGGATTATTATTATTTTTCCACATATTTATAATTATGCAGTATTAATATCCCAATGATGTCTTCCCTGATCCCCATGCAGATGGTTTCCTCCATGCATACATCATCCTCACCCCAGTAGACCTGTATAGATCAGGAAGGAAAAGTGAATAGATACAGAAGTTATATTACCTACGAGCAGTGGAACAAGGGTGAAGGGGTGTTTAGCACCCCTGCTATGGAAATTTTGTGATGGCTGATGTATATTTCCACCCTCCAAAATGTTTTCCACCCTCACAATACCTAGCAGAGGTGAGAGCACAACCCAGCTATGTTTCTGTCCCCATGAGCATGCATTGGAGAGTAGAGGAGAGCCGTGGTGCACAAGATTGGGCCAACTGCTGGGGAGTAGATAGGAACAGCTCTCCTCTCCTCTCCCCACCTTCCAGCCACAGTGGGTCTTAGCAGAGACAGCTGGCCAGGATAGAGGCAGGGTCAGAGGCATGAGCACAATCACCAGCTGCCGGGGTGGGGTGGGGACAGGGGGCACTGGCATGTGGGTGGAGTGTAGGGCATTGGCCCACAGGGTGCCAGCTGCTGAGGGCGAGGAGAAGCACAGGTCACCAGGCACTAAGGAACAGGAGTAAGAACTGCCATGATGCCCTTCCTATCCTGGAACTGGCCACCCCCCAACCCTGGGTCTCAGTATCTTTCCTCACTCCCCCTCCTATTCCTCTGCCCCCACCATTCACAGCGAGCTCCTCCCCTCGGTATTTCTTTTCCTGTAGAGTTTCTTTTGCAATAGGGAACCATATGCCCCAAAATGGAATACCACCTAGAGAACTTCATGGAAGTTTCTCCCCCCTTGGTCCTGTCTTTTGAATTTTCTCAGTGTGGGGTGGGCCTCAATGAAATCAATGATGAAACTTCCATGGACTTCAAAGGGTCAGGATTTCACACACGGTGATTTACATCTTCATGGTTATCACATTCCGGGGGGCAATCCAGACTAGTGAGGGGCTGTGTGACCCCTGCCCTGTGAACTGGGGGTGTCTCACAGTGCTTTGCTGCTGTAGCTCCCAACCTGGGCTCCTCACAAACAACATACAGGTTACACCCTGAGTATCTGTGTATAGTCACAGCCCTGGTCCAGCAACTCAGCCTGTCAGCAGACACCAGACACACTCTGACTTCCTGCAGCCTTGGTTGCTACCTGCGGGGTGACCCCAACACATCCCCAGTCCTGAATTTTTCCAGAAAAACCCCCTATGTTCTGCTCTGTCCAGCCCTCTCCTGAGCAGTCCAGATATATTAGGTCTGTTGTCCCTCTAAGGGAATCAATATACAACACTTTGCTACCATAAATGGAGTTACCCACACAGTTCAAAGATAACACTGGATTAGTTTTAATTAAAGAATAAAACATGTTTATTTAACTACAAAGATAGAGGTTTTAAGTGAGTACAAATAATGAGGCATTAAAGTCAGAAATCTTTGCAAGAGAAATAAGGATAAAATGCTTTCTAAACTTAACTAACTAGACTTGGTTCATGGTGAAATTCTTGCCACAGGTTCCCATGGAACATTACTGACCAAACTCTCAGGCCAGGATTTGCTCTCAAACTCCAATGGCTATTTCATTTGTCGCCTTGGGTGAAAAGAGACATGGACAGGGAGCAATAACTTGGGATGTTTTGTCCCTCATTTTTATAGCTGTCACGCTTTGAAATGCATTTTCCTGAGGATTACCCCTAGATAAAGTTCCTTTCAGCTGTGGGAGTCCCTGTGAAAGAGGTTTCATGCTATTGTTTGCTAAAATGCAAATTTGCCTTGTCTCCCTCTTGCCGTTTAAGGATCTTGTTTACTACTTATATGTAAATTGAGGTAAACACAATTTTTTTACTGTAGACAACTCCTGCCTAATCATGGCTACATGGGTTTGGACATGTGCTACCAACATCATTCAGGGGGAATTCAAAACTTTACATATGATATTGCGACACACATTTCATCATATTATTAGCCAGTGAGTTATTAGGTTTATGAGGCATATTTTGTATAAAGATTATTACAGTGGTGTGTAGGGTGAGAATACAGGAGTGCATTCAATCACAATGGTGCTCTATATAAAATAAGTATTTAACCTTAATTAATAAAGCTCCTCTGTGAGGCAGGTAAATATTATCTCTATTTTACAATTGAGGATTAAAGCAAAGAGAGGGTTAAATGCCAAGGGAACACAACAAGCCAGTAACAGAGGCAGAATTAACATTTAGTCATTCTTGGCTCCCAGTCCTGTGCTCAGACCACTAGACATACTGTCTCTTAAATGAAGTGTGTATTAGATAGCGGTGGGTGAACTTCTAAAGGTACATCGTTTCAGTTCTGTTCATGCTGGATGCCTAACCTAACCACTCTATTCTAAGCATCTGGTGGAAATCTCAAGAGAACAAGCTTTCAGATGAGGCTTTCAGGAATTTCTCATTCCACCTAGGTCAGAATCAGAAACAAATGGGCCAATCACTGGGGCTTCGTCCACACTGCGATACAAAACCCACAGCACTGAGTCTCAGAGCTCAGGTCAATTGGCTCAGGCTGTGGGGGGTAAAAGTTGCAGTACAGATGTTTGGATTCAGGCTGGAGCATGGGTTCTACAACTCTCCTCCTCACGAGGTCTCAGCGCCTGGGCTCCAGCCTGAGCCCGAACATCTACAATACAATTTTTAGCCCCAGCCTGAGCCTGAGTCAGCTGACCTGAGCCAGCCACGGATCTCTTATTGTAGGGTAGACAAAGCCTGAGACAACCTGAGCACCTACAACTCCCATTGACTTCAATGGGAGTTGCAAGGATTCAATAGATGAAAAAGAGCTCTCAGGATCTGGCCTCCTCTGAGCAGCCTTTCTAATTCAGTCTTTCCACCGCAAGTCCTGGCCAAATCCAGTGAACCACAAGCATGTACAAAATAAGTTATCCAGGTCCTACCCACCTCAAAATATAGTCTGGATTTGGACTGGAGAGTTGGGCAAGGTTTTAGGGTGGAACTGCCGTATCAATACTGTATTTGATTTATCCAACTCTGCTGTTAAAAAAGTGAAATTCCCCACTGTGGAGAGAAAGGGCTGCTGAGTGGGACTTTAGTGGTGCACATGCTTCATGCTGACCCTCTGCACAGGGGTGAATTTCACCTAGCAATGAATAAAATGTTTAACAACAAAGGGTCACTGTTTCTATTGTTTCTGGTATATGGTTGATGTGTGTGCGTGTGTGTTCCAGATTAATCTCACTACATGCAACATTGCTCTATCATAAAAAACTATTGTGTAGTACCATAAATAAATGGTGAGATATGTCACACATCTGCCACCATTTGAAAGCTATAAAGGGGTATGTATGGGGAGGAAAATAGGGACATGCATGGAAATATATTGGAATGGGAGAACTTTCTGAAGAGAGCAACTGGAGAAATGCTAAATATATTGCTAAAAAAGCTAGGGACTGTCGCTGCTAAGAAGGAACAGCTGGCATATGCATATCATATGAAACCAGTAATTCTGTTATGTCAGTATTCCCAGAAATGATATTAAAATAAAATGCCATTCAAGCAACAAATATATGCTAGGGCCTTCCTATGCTGAACAATAAGTCAGCTTTATTACAGTGATTATTGGTAATATGAGGGTTGTGCTGGTATTTAGTCATAACTACATAAAATTATTGTTTTTCTGTTGTAATCATTGGCTATGCAGTTACAAGGGACCAATAACAAGTTTGTCAGTAATTAGTGACAAAGATTTCTTTTGTGCTTAAATGGAGCGAAAGCCTCGGGGTAATCTTACCAGCATGTTCATATGATATCACTTCCTGAAAATACATGAAAGTTTTTTTTAAAAGTGTGCACACAAAAACGAGGCGTCGTAGTCTTACTGAGTAAATGGCCTCCAGAAATATGCTGGATTTATATCTGAGAAACTTGATTTAACAGTCAGCACATTGCTAGAACTCAAACAGAAGTGCTGGTTTTGCCTTGATAAAAATTCTATAGAAAACTGAGATCAGTTTTCACACTGTTTTGTTTGTTTGTTTTGTTTTGAATAAGGGGAAATTTGCCTAGAGGGTTGTTAAGTCAATGGAAAGTTCCTCTGGCCATGCACTGTTCCAGGGATGGGAGAGCTGTAGGGCCAAACTGTTCAGCCTGAGGGTATGTCTACACTACGGAATAAGGTCGAATTTATAGAAGTCAGTTTTTTAGAAATCAGTTTTATATATTCGAGTGTGTGTGTCCCCACAGAAAATGCTCTAAGTGCATTAAGTGCATTAACTCGGCGGAGTGCTTCCACAGTACCGAGGCTAGAGTCGACTTCCGGAGCATTGCACTGTGGATAGCTATGCCACAGTTCCCGCAGTCTCCGCTGCCCATTGGAATTCTGGGTTGAGATCCCAATGCCTGATGGGGCTAAAACATTGTCGCGGGTGGTTCTGGGTACATATCGTCAGGCCCCCGTTCCCTCCCTCCCTCCGTGAAAGCAAGGGCAGACAATCGTTTCGCGCCTTTTTTCCTGAGTTACCTGTGCAGACGCCATACCACGGCAAGCATGGAGCCCGCTCAGGTAACCGTCACTGTATGTCTCCTGGGTGCTGGCAGACGCGGTACAGCTTTGCTACATCGTAGCAGCAACCCCTTGCCTTGTGGCAGCAGACGGTACAGTACGACTGGTAGCCGTCATCGTCATGTCCGAGGTGCTCCTGGCCACGTCGGCTGGGAGCGCCTGGACAGACATGGGCGCAGGGACTTAATCTGGAATGCCTTGACCAGGTCATTCTCTTTAGTCCTGCAGTCAGTCCTATTGAACAGTCTTATGGTGAGCAGGCAGGCGATACGGATTGCTAGCAGTTGTACTGTACCATCTTGTGCCGGGCAGGCAAGAAATGAGGATGGCTAGCAGTCGTACTGTACCATCTTCTGCCGAGCAGCCATGAGATGTGGATGGCATGCAGTCCTTCTGCACCGTCTGCTGCCAGCCAAAGATGTAAAAGATAGATGGAGTGGATCAAAACAAGAAATAGACCAGATTTGTTCTGTATTCATTTGTTTCCCCCCCTCCCCCGTCTAGGGGACTCATTCTTCTAGGTCACACTGCAGTCACTCACAGAGAAGGTGCAGCGAGGTAAATCTAGCCATGTATCAATCAGAGGCCAGGCTAACCTTCTTGTTCCAATAAAAACAATAACTTAGGTGCACCATTTCTTATTGGAACCCTCCGTGAAGTCCTGCCTGAAATACTCCTTGATGTAAAGACACCCCCTTTGTTGATTTTAGCTCCCTGAAGCCAACCCTGTAAGCCGTGTCGTCAGTCGCCCCTCCCTCCGTCAGAGCAACGGCAGACAATCGTTCCGCGCCTTTTTTCTGTGCGGACGCCATACCAAGGCAAGCATGGAGGCCGCTCAGCTCACTTTGGCAATTAGGAGCACATTAAACACCACACGCATTATCCAGCAGTATATGCAGCACCAGAACCTGGCAAAGCGATACCGGGCGAGGAGGCGACGTCAGCGCGGTCACATGAGTGATCAGGACATGGACACAGATTTCTCTGAAAGCATGGGCCCTGCCAATGCATGCATCATGGTGCTAATGGGGCAGGTTCATGCTGTGGAACGCCGATTCTGGGCTCGGGAAACAAGCACAGACTGGTGGGACCGCATAGTGTTGCAGGTCTGGGACGATTCCCAGTGGCTGCGAAACTTTCGCATGCGTAAGGGCACTTTCATGGAACTTTGTGACTTGCTTTCCCCTGCCTTGAGGCGCATGAATACCAAGATGAGAGCAGCCCTCACAGTTGAGAAGTGAGTGGCGATAGCCCTGTGGAAGCTTGCAACGCCAGACAGCTACCGGTCAGTTGGGAATCAATTTGGAGTGGGCAGATCTACTGTGGGGGCTGCTGTGATGCAAGTAGCCCACGCAATCAAAGATCTGCTGATATCAAGGGTAGTGACCCTGGGAAATGTGCAGGTCATAGTGGATGGCTTTGCTGCAATGGGATTCCCTAACTGTGGTGGGGCCATAGACGGAACCCATATCCCTATCTTGGCACCAGAGCACCAAGCTGCCGAGTACATAAACCGCAAGGGATACTTTTCAATAGTGCTGCAAGCTCTGGTGGATCACAAGGGACGTTTCACCAACATCAACGTGGGATGGCCGGGAAAGGTACATGACGCTCGCATCTTCAGGAACTCTGCTCTGTTTCAAAAGCTGCAGGAAGGGACTTTATTCCCAGACCAGAAAATAACTGTTGGGGATGTTGAAATGCCTATATGTATCCTTGGGGACCCAGCCTACCCCTTAATGCCATGGCTCATGAAGCCGTACACAGGCAGCCTGGACAGTAGTCAGGAGCTGTTCAACTACAGGCTGAGCAAGTGCAGAATGGTGGTAGAATGTGCATTTGGATGTTTAAAGGCGCGCTGGCGCAGTTTACTGACTCGCTTAGACCTCAGCGAAACCAATATTCCCACTGTTATTACTGCTTGCTGTGTGCTCCACAATATCTGTGAGAGTAAGGGGGAGACGTTTATGGCGGGGTGGGAGGTTGAGGCAAATCGCCTGGCTGCTGGTTACGCGCAGCCAGACACCAGGGCGGTTAGAAGAGCACAGGAGGGCGCGGTACGCATCAGAGAAGCTTTGAAAACCAGTTTCATGACTGGCCAGGCTACGGTGTGAAAGTTCTGTTTGTTTCTCCTTGATGAAACCCCCCACCCCTTGGTTCACTCTACTTCCCTGTAAGCTAACCACCCGCCCCTCCTCCCTTCAATCACCGCTTGCAGAGGCAATAAAGTCATTGTTGCTTCACATTCATGCATTCTTTATTCATTCATCACACAAATAGGGGGATGACTACCAAGGTAGCCCAGGAGGGGTGGTGGAGGAGGGAAGGAAAATGCCACACAGCACTTTAAGCACAGCACTTTAAAAGTTTACAACTTTACAATTTATTGAATGACAGCCTTCTTTTTTTTGGGCAATCCTCTGTGGTGGAGTGGCTGGTTGGCCGGAGGCCCCCCCACCGCGTTCTTGGGCGTCTGGGTGTGGAGGCTATGGAACTTGGGGAGGAGGGCGGTTGGTTACAGAGGGGCTGCAGTGGCAGTCTGTGCTCCAGCTGCCTTTGCTGCAGCTCAACCATACACTGGAGCATACTGGTTTGGTCCTCCAGCAGCCTTAGCATTGAATCCTGCCTCCTCTCCTCATGCTGCCGCCACATTTGAGCTTCAGTCCTCTCTTCAGCCCGCCACTTACTCTCTTCAGCCCGCCACCTCTCCTCCCGGTCAATTTGTGCTTTTCTGCACTCTGACATTATTTGCCTCCACGCATTTGTCTGTGCTCTGTCAGTGTGGGAGGACAGCATGAGCTCGGAGAACATTTCATCGCGAGTGCGTTTTTTTTCTTTCTAAGCTTCACTAGCCTCTGGGAAGGAGAAGATCCTGTGATCATTGAAACACATGCAGCTGGTGGAGAAAAAAAAAGGGACAGCGGTATTTAAAAAGACACATTTTATAAAACAGTGGCTACACTCTTTCAGGGTAAACCTTGCTGTTAACATTACATACATAGCACATGTGCTTTCGTTACAAGGTCGCATTTTGCCTCCCCCCACCGCGTGGCTACCCCCTCAACCTTTCCCCCTCCCTGTGGCTAACAGCGGGGAACATTTCTGTTTAGCCACAGGCAAACAGCCCAGCAGGAATGGGCTCCTCTGAGTGTCCCCTGAAGAAAAGCACTCTATTTCAACCAGGTGACCATGAATTATATCTCACTCTCCTGAGGATAACACAGAGAGATAAAGAACGGATGTTGTTTGAATGCCAGCAAACATACACTGCAATGCTTTGTTCTACAATGATTCCCGAGTACGTGTTACTGGCCTGGAGTGGTAAAGTGTCCTACCATGAAGGACGCAATAAGGCTGCCCTCCCCAGAAACCTTTTGCAAAGGCTTTAGGAGTACATCTAGGAGAACCGTGAATGCCAGGGCAAAGTAATCCTTTCACATGCTTGCTTTTAAACCATGTATAGTATTTTAAAAGGTACACTCACCAGAGGTCCCTTCTCCGCCTGCTGGGTCCAGGAGGCAGCCTTGGGTGGGTTCGGGGGGTACTGGCTCCAGGTCCAGGGTGAGAAACAGTTCCTGGCTGTCGGGAAAACCGGTTTCTCCGCTTGCTTGCTGTGAGCTATCTACAACCTCATCATCATCATCATCTTCTTCGTCCCCAAAACCTACTTCCATATTGCCTCCATCTCCATTGAAGGAGTCAAACAACACGGCTGGGGTAGTGGTGGCTGAACCCCCTAAAATGGCATGCAGCTCATCATAGAAGTGGCATGTTTGGGGCTCTGACCCGGAGCGGCTGTTCGCCTCTCTGGTTTTCTGATAGGCTTGCCTCAGCTCCTTCAGTTTCACGCGGCACTGCTTCGGGTCCCTGTTATGGCCTCTGTCCTTCATGCCCTGGGAGATTTTGCCCTGGGAGCAAGGTTTTTGGCATTTCGAAAACTGGAACAGAGTTCTGATAGCACAGATTCCTCTCCCCAAACAGCGATCAGATCCCGTACCTCCCGTTCGGTCCATGCTGGAGCTCTTTTGCGATTCTGGGACTCCATCATGGTCACCTGTGCTGATGAGCTCTGCATGGTCACCTGCAGCTTGCCACGCTGGCCAAACAGGAAATGAGATTCAAAAGTTCGCGGTTCTTTTCCTATCTACCTGGCCAGTGCATCTGAGTTGAGAGTGCTGTCCAGAGCGGTCACAATGGAGCACTCTGGGATAGCTCCCGGAGGCCAATACCGTCGAATTGTGTCCACAGTACCCCAAATTCGAGCCAGCAAGGCCGATTTAAGCGCTAATCCACTTGTCAGGGGTGGAGTAAGGAAATCGATTTTAAGAGCCCTTTAAGTCGAAATAAAGGGCTTCATCGTGTGGACGGGTGCAGGTTTACATCGATTTAATGCTACTAAATTCGACCTAAAGTCCTAGTGTAGACCAGGGCTGAGTGATACTGGGAATGAGTAACATTTTTGGCCCACAGTCTGGCTTAAGGGAGTCACCTGGGCAAAATGCCCTTGCTAGGATGCATTCTATGTCAGCTGTAGCCTGGAATAGCCAGTCACACATTGGTGCAGCTTCACCTCTATAGCGCTGCACATGAAGACAAGACGCCCTTAGTTTTTTAGTTTGTTCAAAGAAAAGCTTTGATCAAATTCTGCTTTCAGTTAAGCTGGAGTAAATTCAGAGCAATGCAATGTGCCTCTGTAGCACATTAGTGAAGATGCTCCTGCACTAACAGGAGAGCTTCTCCCATCAGGGGAGTTGATCCCCTCCCCGAGAAGTGATAGCTCTCCCATTGACATAGTGCTGTCTATATGAGTGGTTAGGTTGGTATAACTAAGTTGCTCAGGTCGGGTGACCAGATGTCCTGATTTTATAGGGACAGTCCTGATTTTTGGGTCTTTTTCTTATATGGGCTCCTATTATCCCCCCACCCCCGTCCCAATTTTTCACACTTGCTGTCGGGTCACCCTATGCTTGGGGTGTGGATATTTCACACCCCATGAGCCACGTAGTTATATCGATTTAGATCTGTAGTGCAGACCTGGCTTAAGAGTGTGTCTATCCTAGAAATATGTGTGCCCATATTCCAGCAATGACCAACAACAACACAGCTGCATTGGTCCTAAGCCACTAGTATAGACAGGGACCAGATGTTTATTAACCACTCTCCTGAAAACCTGCTCTAAGCGAACTGTAAAAACACTTATACTCTTGCTACCACAGGTGCTGTTGTACCATTGCTACCAATTTCTGGAATACAGGTATTTTTTTGGTTTTCTTACGGAGATAAGGCCTATATATAAAACTCATCTGAATCTAGCCCAAGTTTCAGCTTGATTTCTGGTTGCAACTGGGCAAAACTGCTGAGTTTCCTATGATTTCCTCCTGAAACCATAACTTCCTCTGGTTCACACAAAACTTACCCCATGTTTGCCTCAAATTCACCACAAGTTTACAGAAGGATTCATGACTCTCAGCTGAGTTTTGGGTTCATAACTAAAATAAAACCCTGCAAGTTTAATGTGGTTTTGGATTTTCTAAAAAAAGCTTCCCATGTCTCTCTACAGTTTGCTTAGCATATTGGTTCAAAACTTCACTATACACCTTTTTTCCCAGTGAAGCTGATCCTGTTCTTGTGTCTTGATGTGGAATTGCATTCTACTGAATGGTAATTCTTGGTAGGGGTGAGTGAGTTGATGCAGAAGAAAATAGGAACCAAAGCAAATCCAACCCCAAGTCAAACTGACTTAAAAAAAAAATTGAGGTTGGACACAGTTCAATTAACTTATTTTTTTATTTCTATTTTCTCTGTACTACAGTAGTTGGGTTTGGACAGAAGTCAAAATATCTAAATACCACAAGGAAGGCCAAAGAGATTTGGATAACTTCAGATGAAGTTATTAGCAGATTATCTGCATCCAATTTACAGTTCACAAAACCCATCCTTGATTCCTAGCAGAATTCTTGCATAGGCTTAAGACCTTCAAGTGAATGCTGCTGGATAATATAAATCAGAGACCAAAGGAGTAGCAATTAGCACTTTTTAAATGTGACTTACCATTTAGTTCCTGTGCCCCTGTGTTATGCCAACATGCATGTTATAAAAAGTTTTGTGACAAAAAATGCCCATATACATGGAGTCACAATGTCGGCAAAGATAACAGCACCTGGCATTGATACTGTTTTTTCTGATGACTCAAATGTTGGCAAAAAGCCTAATGGGCCTGATTCTCATTTACACTAAAGAGGCCTCTGTACACTGCTAATATGTAAAGGAGCCTAAAAGTATAAATTAGTCAGATCCTAATACATCTAAGGCCTAACTTTGGAGATTTGACTCATATGGTAGCTTTATGTTGGCAAATTGTCTGGGGCCATGCAATGCAAATATCAGGTCACTTTGGGATTTCTCAATATGAAGAGTCAATACAATAATACAGACAATCAATTCTTCTGGGAAAATAAAACTAACTGGGTCCATAGCCTGGGTTTTACTCATATCTGATGTCCATAAGTGAAACTATGAGTGATAACAGAAATACAGGCTAGAGTCTCAAGTAGACATAACTGCTTGTCTCAGAAGCACTCTATCCCAGGTTAGCTAGTCCCTGGGGACAGACTAAGCCTAGTGCCCTGGGACCAGAGTAGATGAGCCTAATCCAGCCACTTAAAGAGGGCTGGGCTACACCTGGGCCTATAAAGGGCTGCTAATGGGCCGTTGGGAGAGGGAGTGAGATAGGCTGTGACCTGGGGATGGAAAGTTTATAATGGAGTAGAGCTAGCCCCTGAGGTCGATCACTGGAACAAGGGGCTTAGGGAAGCAGTTCTGAAGCTGTTGCTCCAAGAAGGGAATAGAAATGACTGAGACTGGAAAGCTTTTAGGAGCTGGACTCTAGAGAGCCCTGGGAGGGGTGGTTCTGAAGCCTGGGGCCAAGGATTGAGTTTAAAGACTGTTTTCTGTTTATTAGATAGTCTCTATTAATGAAATAAACCTCTGTTCAAAAGATTGGGCATGGCAGCATGTGCTTTGGAGCTGGGGAGAAGCTTTGATGGGTAACACTCTCATAAGACACTTTGACCGTTGGCTAATATAAACACAGATGTAAGCAAATGGGCTAGGAGGCTATTATGAGAGACTAAAAAAAATGCTTTTGTATGTTTATCACAGAAGAGAAGTTTTCCTGCTCTCTTGCAGATATTGATGATTGTGATGTGGTGTGGGTCATGCAGATGGTTGAATGGTCACAAACTCTATCATAGAATCATAGAATATCAGGGTTGGAAGGGACCCCAGAAGGTCATCTAGTCCAACCCCCTGCTTGAAGCAGGACCAATTCCCAGTTAAATCATCCCAGCCAGGGCTTTGTCAAGCCTGACCTTAAAAACCTCTAAGGAAAGAGATGCTACCACCTCCCTAGGTAACGCATTCCAGTGTTTCACCACCCTCTTAGTGAAAAAGTTTTTCCTAATATCCAATCTAAACCTCCCCCACTGCAACTTGAGACCATTACTCCTCATTCTGTCATCTGCTACCATTGAGAACAGCCTAGAGCCATCCTCTTTGGAACCCCCTTTCAGGTAGTTGAAAGCAGCTATCAAATCCCCCCTCATTCTTCTCTTCTGCAGGCTAAACAATCCCAGCTCCCTCAGCCTCTCCTCATAAGTCATGTGTTCCAGACCCCTAATCATTTTTGTTGCCCTTCGCTGGACTCTCTCCAATTTATCCACATCCTTCTTGTAGTGTGGGGCCCAAAACTGGACACAGTACTCCAGATGAGGCCTCACCAATGTCGAATAGAGGGGAACGATCACATCCCTCGATCTGCTCGCTGTGCCCCTACTTATACATCCCAAAATGCCATTGGCCTTCTTGGCAACAAGGGCACACTGCTGACTCATATCCAGCTTCTCGTCCACTGTCACCCCTAGGTCCTTTTCCGCAGAACTGCTGCCTAGCCATTCGGTCCCTAGTCTGTAGCTGTGCATTGGGTTCTTCCGTCCTAAGTGCAGGACCCTGCACTTATCCTTATTGAACCTCATCAGATTTCTTTTGGCCCAATCCTCCAATTTGTCTAGGTCCTTCTGTATCCTATCCCTCCCCTCCAGCGTATCTACCACTCCTCCCAGTTTAGTATCATCCGCAAATTTGCTGAGAGTGCAATCCACACCATCCTCCAGATCATTTATGAAGATATTGAACAAAACCGGCCCCAGGACCGACCCTTGGGGCACTCCACTTGATACCGGCTGCCAACTAGACATGGAGCCATTGATCACTACCAATTGAGCCCGACAATCTAGCCAGCTTTCTACCCACCTTATAGTGCATTCATCCAGCCCATACTTCCTTAACTTGCTGACAAGAATACTGTGGGAGACCGTGTCAAAAGCTTTGCTAAAGTCAAGAAACAATACATCCACTGCTTTCCCTTCATCCACAGAACCAGTAATCTCATCATAAAAGGCGATTAGATTAGTCAGGCATGACCTTCCCTTGGTGAATCCATGCTGGCTGTTCCTGATCACTTTCTTCTCATGCAAGTCATGAGAGTGTTAGTGACTGTCTCTGTTTTTTTAGGCCAAAGCAGGCCTGAATTTTAAAATAAAGGGAAGTGAAATATTCACCTATACCCCTTGCTTTCCCATATATTTAAGAAGACTTTATACAATGGGAAAAACAGGTCTCCTGTGAATTTGCAAATAAATGATTACTTTTGTCATTAACATTCCAAAAGGCTGATAGATAGAACATGTGAGCACGTCAGCCTCAGCCAACTTGCTATGGTTCAGCTGGAAGGTACTTTCTTATGTTGAAAGACAGAATGTAAAAGGGCACTGCTTTAAAAACAAAGTATCACTCTCTGAGTATATCCTATTTTGGAAAATGCCCATGATTTAAACTATGTGGTATCCCAGATTTCTTTAAAGCCTTGGTCTTTACACTTCAGTTATAGAATCCTGTAGTAAGCATTTGTCTGTTTAATACACCATCTGAGCCACAACCTCTGACATCTTTAACTAGTAATAGCAAAGATCTGGGAATGGATCATGCTGGAGTATTAGCAGCCACAAGAGAGCTGAGTTGGAATGCCTGCAAAGGCCACAAATTGGTACACAGAACTTGTGTTTTTCATTATGGTCTCAGCAGGTCTCTAGCATTCCAGTGGAGATTCAGACCTATATTAAATTAAACACAAAAAACAACAACATTTAAATAACTTTAAGGGTCAGAGTGAAACCAACAAAAGCTGGGAAATATAAAGTTAAAGCTGATACACACTGTTCTTCACTCATACTATTGGAAAAGATACCAAATTAGGATGAAGTGCAAGTTAAAGATGGACTGCTAGCCTCAGTTCTGAAGTCTGACACTGCTGCTTTATGTCAAACCCTTGACTTCACTACAGGGTAGTGTGCTTGTCTGTCCGTTGTTTTTATTGGGTATTTTAGATAACTATTGAGTATGATTTTAAAAGTTATTTTTACTGTGGCAGATCACAGTGAATCTGTTAGAATGTTCTAACGTATCAGTGAAATATCTTCTTGGAGCAATGGCAGTTGCTTCATAGTTAGAATTTGCAACTGAGTTTCCATTTTAAGTTCATTTTTGCCACCACCTCTAAAATCAACAAAAAAAAGTCACATCAGCCTTGTAACTGGTGGATTAGATCAGAGACCACATTAGAATTTTTCTGCCAATTTTGAAATGGCTCAGACGGGGGCTCCTGAAATATGATGCCCTAAAAACAAAACTGTTGGACACATCTTTAAATTCTTGTAACTCTTTTTGATACTCTAGTAAGAAAAGAGAAAGGAGAGTGAGAAAACAAATGTTACTGGTGTCCCCCAGCCTACCTAGTGCTGAAGACCAGCGTTTAGTTGATTAACGTGACATTACAAAGGTTATTAATATTTACTGTTGCTAAGGAACATGAGCTTTAGAGAACTTAGTATCCATGCTGAGTTAGTGCCTGAGATCCAGGCTTTCATTTAAATAAATAAATGAAGTCTAAACCCTTTTGCTTCCAGAGATAAACTTCAGTGCCATAACTAGGAAGGCTTCTCCATGGAAAAAACCATGGTGCTTCTGCCAGGGTTAGTTCACCTTCCCAGTTGAAGGGAATGAATCCAGGGAGGTCATATGGGAGCATGTGATGTAGACCCAGGCCTGCTGGGAGACCTGAGTTCAGGTAAAGACTCAAAAGGGTTTATGGGTTGTGGTTTTTCCAGAGATATTCTCCTCAGCGCCCAGACAGAGGGCCTGAGGGATGCAAGCCAGAAGGGCTAGCTAGGAAGGCAGGAGCGTAGGGACCGAGCCTGTTGGAGGAAAGCCTCGACAGAGCTGGAACTAAGAACTCTGCACCAAGGGTTTTGAGCTGGGTGGAAGTTTGAGTAGTTTTGAACTTTACATTAATGTACTAGGTCCCTAAAAGGGGAGAGTTAGTGAAAAACTACCTCCGTTGTGAAGTTTTATTAACTAAGAAAGAAGGAAAAAATGAGGTAGCTGTTTGGAGCCTGATTGAATAATCCTGCTATGTGCCCACTAATTTCTTCCCCCTGCAAGGCTGAGTCTTACCCATTCTACTTCTCTGACCTTCTAAGGTCTTCTCTGGCTCATAATAACGGAACTCCGCATTGAGAAATTCTATTTCAAGACAAAGTGTGAAATGAGTTATAGGAGAAATTCAGGACGGCAGAATGTATAGCAATTATCCGTTTTGTAATTGTCACTCAGGAAGTCAGTGCTGATACTGCCAATGCAGCTGTATATAACCCTCCTAGTGACATTTTTTTAGTACTGGCACTTATCTGGTATATTAATATTTCGATCGAAAGAATATAAACTGAATTTCAAAACAAAGAAGTCATTACTGAAGTCACACTGCTAGAAAACTCAGCTGTCTTCTGACTCCAGAAACCATGCGATTCTTGAAAGGGAAGAGTAAGAGTTGGAAACCTCATTTGATCCATGTCTCATTTCTATGATTTACACTAGACTTACTCCTGATGCTGAAGGTTTCTGGAAAGATTATTTCCATGACCAGCATTCAAAACATCACATTAAAATAATTATCTCCATATTTCATGTGCAGGCTAAGTATGAGTCAGGGAACTGAATGTCCTCTAAGATAAGAGAGTGGAAAAGGAAACTCAGAGTGGATGGACTGATACATCTGATGCTATTATAGACAAGCAATGCACCTTTACCATCTCTGAGTGCTGTAGAACATGCATTTATAATTTGGGCCTTGTCACATCAGCCCACAATGTGGCAGGAATATTCAGTCAAAATCAATGCATGAAAGAATATTTAAAATGATGAAAGATCTATACTAATAGTGAGGAAAAAAATTGCAATGTAATTGGAACTAAAATGTTAGCTTAATGCAGCATGCACAGAAACTATAATTGCCTAACTAAGAAGCTATGTACTACCACACTGACAGAACACTTCTAGGCTGCTATGGAATTGGATCATATTAAAGAAGTTCTGTATTAAAATCACAAATGACTTTGATTCCCCATAGTTTAAATTCCAGGGTATTACTAATTAAGAGGTCTCTTGGTTTTTGGTACTGTTTCTCTCCCTCTCTGTGTGAAACTTGCAAGCTGCTAATTGTGTCAGTACATGCTAAGACAGAGTCTGTTCTCAAAGCAATTCTTTGTAACAACAACTACTCACACAGAGAGAGACTCAAAGCAATACGCTGTAACAACAGAAACAGCACCCAGAGACTCCCTGCCCTTTTGTTGTATTCATCTCGCTTTGTTAACAATTGTGATTAAAATAGAGATAGAGGATGTATGTGGATGGATGCTTGGTGTGGATAATAACTGAATGATCAGGGAGGTGCCAGCTTAAGAATCCAGTGTCCATCGGCTGAAGAAGGCGTCAAGTGGAAATAACCAGAGGACGCCCGGAGGGCAGACTAGAATCCACCCAACAGCCTCAAGGATGAGAGAACCAAAGAACAAGATAACATCTGGCAGCATGGAGCCGTCAGGAATGTGCTATCTGCTGATTGATTCAGCAACCGCATGATGAACAGGAGTACTTGTGGCACCTTAGAGACTAACCAATTTATTTGAGCATGAGCTTTCGTGAGCTACAGCTCACTTCATCAGATGCATACTGTGGAAACTGCAGCAGACATTATATACACACACAGAGATCATGAAACAATACCTCCTCCCACCCCACTGTCCTGCTGGTAATAGCTTATCTAAAGTGATTATCTAAATAGCTTATCTAAAGTGATTATCTAAAGTTGGGCCATTTCCAGCATTTCCAACAGCATGATGAAGCAATTCCCATAGATTGGCATAGGAAGAAATTCCTATAAAAATGGACTCTAGAAAGTGATAACTGATTCTGCAAACCAACTTCCAGGAGCATCAGATGAGCATCTGACAAGGCCCTGCTCTCTCCTCTTGTCCAGGCCACCTGGCCAGTGGCTTGGCATGAGCAGCTCTAAGGCTGGTAACTATGATAACAACCTTGCAGAACTTGTGTGTGTGTATGAATGAATGTGTGAATAAATATGAAATTGAATGGAATGTTATAGCTATAACTAACTGCTTACTATGATTCTTTCTGTATTCACAATAAATGTGGCATTTTGCCTTTTCCCCTTTAATAAGATCCTGCTGGTTTTTATTTTATTTGTATAACACTGGCATTAAGGGTTAAAGGACCTGCTTAATGTAGCCATTACCAAGTGCCTTACATTTCTAAACAGAAAGCTTGAAAACTTCTCAGTGTATTTCTCTCTATATATAGGAGTGATGAAGGAGGCAGTGCAGAAGGATACATTCACTCAGAGCAAAGATGCTAATTTCACACTTTTTTTGAAACATATGTGTGCCAGATATTCACTGCTGTATGTGAGCCACTGCAGAACATAGCAAATGCCTACGGCTTCACTTGGGGCGCTTCAGAATGGTAATCTAGCATAGGCTAAAACTTGTGTGAGCTGACTTGGACTTGTGGGGCTTTGGTTAAGGGACTGTTTAATTATGGTGCAGACATTCAGGCTTAGGCTGCAGCCCAAGCTCTGGAATCCTCCCACCTCTCAGGGTCGGAGAGCCCAGGCTGCAGCCCGAGCCTGATCATCTATATTGCAATTAAACAGCCCCTTAGCCAGAGCCCCGCAAGCGCAGGTCAGCTGGCATGGGCCAGACTCAGGTTTTTAATTGCAAGTGTAAATATAACCTCAGAGTCAAATACTGCGCCCACTGACGTCAATGGGAGTTTTGCCATGAACTTCACTGGGATCAGGATTTGGCTCTTTTTGAGTATTAATGTATATAATTGTACATTTCAGTAGGCATTCATACACTTGACCTAAATCAAAATATCTTATTTTCCACAAAAGAACACAGCTTTTCACAATGGCTGAATGGTGAATTTTCACGACTTTAGCCTAAGTGAACATGTTTTGGCAGTGACAGTTTGCCATTTTGTGACTCCATCTTAGCTAACAGAAGGGGATGATGGATAATTATATGTGACAGAGGTGCGGAACTCAAAGTCGACATTACATTGTTTGGTCATGTCCAACAATTCAATTACATCATATACATCATATAATAAATCATATACATAGTAAATTATGTAAAAGAGTAAATCTATGTTAAAATAAACTGCAAACACTGCCTTTTTTCACAAAATATTAACTACTAGAAAGTGGAAGAGTCAGTGAGTCCCAGCAATAGAAGACTTGGAAATAGAACTGCTTGAAATAAGTCCCTATGAAAACTTTGTTTATAAAGTTAATCAGAAAATGCAGGGTTACAATTCTCTATTTAGTAATTGTACCTCTTTAAAAGTAAATGCAGATAAACACATGAGTAATGCAGTATCAGAAAGGCAGAGAGTACAGAGCACTGGGGATGTAGAGTAGGTTTTTCGGTGGGGAGGGGTTTATATCTCACTCCTGTCTTCTTCCTCTTCCTCCTCCTCCTCCTCTTGTATTTTGTGATTTGTGTTGGAACATACCTGGCATCCAGGCTTACTATGGTAGAGTTTTGTATTTGCTTTCTCCTTTTGAAACATTGTCCATGCTGTAGTAAGACACTGAATTGTGTTTCATCAAGACTGTCTGTTTTATTATTTTCATTTGTGGAGCGCAATGTGGATGTGGATATCTGTATAAGGAAGTACAGAGGGGAGTTGATGCCCTTTTATCAGTCTGAGAATCTTAATGAGCGCTGGTGAGGTAATAATTGGTCCAGATCTCAGTGGTAATTTTGGGTAATTTATTTGGGTATCAAAGAATCATCTAAAAATTATTCAGTTCATTAATTCTCTCAAATGATAGTAAAGAACCTGAACTGCTCACTGAAAAAGACTTTGGCATTATGCTTTACCATGCTGAGCTTCTCCAGAAGTGCATAGGGGAAGCAATCCCTGCATTCATTTCTGATCGGATCTTCTGCTGGCTCTCTGCATGCTGTTTCCCACTTCCCTGTGTCAGGGTCTGTCACAATCTTGCCCACAATGCTTAATGGAAAATAACACACACAGCAATCACCAGTCCTGGATGTGTTACCAGATTGTGTTGCCCAGTGGATGGAATGCTAGACTGAGACCCAGGTTCTGTTCCTGTTTTTTTCCATTGGCCTGCCGGGTGACCTGGGCAAGTCACTTCCCCTTTCTGTGCCTCAGTTTCCCCATCCATAAAATGGGGATAATGATACTTCTCACTTGTAAAGTTCTTAGAGAGAGTGTGCTTTTCACCAGTAGATATCTATACATTTTCATTACCACCAAATGAAAGTCTCTTGATCTCATGAGAATTTGACATTTTGATTATTTTTTCCAGATTAATATTGATTGTCTGATATAATAAACAATGTTCAGCAATGTGCTTATTAAGGCTAACATTACCGAACACACATGCCATAGTCCACGTGGAAAGTTATACATCTGTGTTTTGGGTATATGTATGTCATGTTTGTGTGGTACATATATTATGACAAATACATGTCACAATATCTATAACAGAGACTAGATAACTAATGAAATATTTTTCACATCTAGACAACTAGTTCAGATTGTAATATACTATATTTATTTTACATGTGGTCAGGTGTATATGTGAGACACATACGTATTATAGTATTGTATAGTGTATTCTGGAATTCTGACGCAAAATGGGCTTCTTAGCAGGTTGTTACACCAGTCTTCTGGCTCATAGATATGGCCTAATAATGCTATGAGCTTTAAGAACAAACTGAAAAGTCTGGGGATACACTCAGTAATTTTCAAAAAAATCTGCTTGGTAGAGCTGGGAGGAAGGAGTATGGTTGCAGGAAATTCTGGTTAATTTGTCCAATTTATGGCATTTGGAGTCCAACCCCAAAACTGTGTGGTTTCTACTACTATGAATTTTAGCCCAAACTCAAACATTTAGAAATGTATCTATCACTGATCCTCACTGCTGCCATTAACTTTTACATGAAATCCACCTTCATGACTGACTTCACAAAAACCACGGCTCAGCTGATGACAGAATGCAGGAGCTGGGTTTTCTGTTCTGGGAGAATAAAACAAGCAGTAAAAACAATATACTTTCAGACAGAAAATTCCAAGTGCCTACCTGAGCAAAAACAGAAGGCAATCCAGCCCACTGGACCTATGGAAATGCTTTAGCATTAATAATACCTGGCTTTTATAGAGTGTATTTCATTAGCAGATTTCAAATAATTTCATAAGGGAGGTCAGTATCATTAGAGATCAAGGGATTTTAGGAGGAATAGAACTTAACATGGGTCTTCTGCACTGTGGTGCACCCACATATATATGTGGAAAGTCTGTGATTAATATCTATTTTCCATCTGAGTCACATTGTAATTGGTCTACTGGTAGTTTCCCATTTATATCTGATGAGCCAACAGGACTTGGGGCTCAATCGTACAAGGGGATGAGTAACTTTGCCTTGATCTAGCAACTTGCAGACATTGTTCAGATGAAGCCTGGTGAGCATCTGATGCAGGTTATCTTGCACACTTTTAAATTAAAAAAAAAAATTGACATCACATAAACTTGAGCACACGTGGCTTCTTTTTTAAGTGTTGCAGGCTTGGTGCTTTTTTTGTTTTAATTACATGAATGTATATAAAGAGTGGTCCAAAAATACAGGGCTTCTCCAAGTTTCAGAGTAGCAGCCGTGTTAGTCTGTATTCACAAAAAGAAAAGGAGTACTTGTGGCACCTTAGAGACTAACAAATTTACTTGAGCATAAGCTTTTGTGAGCTACAGCTCACTTCATCGGATGCATACTGTGGAAAGTGTAGATTGTGTGTATAAAAGATCTTCTACACTTTCCACAGTATGCATCCGATGAAGTGAGCTGTAGCTCACGAAAGCTTATGCTCAAATAAATTGGTTAGTCTCTAAGGTGCCACAAGTCCTCCTTTTCTTTAGGGCTTCTCCAAGGGTTTCTGACCCAGTTGCTAAGACTGAGAGAGAGGATATAGCTTTTTATAGCTCGATCATCCACAGCTGGATCTAACTAGTGAAACTAGGAAAGGAGCAGCCTTCACCAGTGACTCCCCTCTCCTCCCAGATAGAGAAGTTATTTGGAGGACCATCAAGAGGAAGGTGGAGGGGAAGTGCATACAGCATGTCTTCTCACAGTCACTTAGCCAGCTTCCAGAGCCTCTTTTCCATCTTTTCCTCACTCTATCAAGTCTCTTGGGCTGCTATCCAGTATGTGTCTGCCTGCCACTTAACAAACTCAAGCTGCGGTTTTCAGGCTGATAAATAATTATGCTAATTAACAGGTTGGGGGAAAATGTGATGTTATTTCTGTGGAATGTTCTGAGACGCTGGAAACACTTAACTGCAAAAACTACATGTGGTGAAATAACCAATAATTTGCTTAAGAAACCTACATCTGGTTTGCCTGCTAGAAACAGGGGTTAATAGTCTGTCAGGGGCAGGCAGTGGCAGTGAGTAGCCCTAGGATAAACAAAAAAGCCTTAACAGCAGGAAATGGGCTTGTTCTCGTAGCATAAGCATTTACATTGGCTGCTAACCAGAAAGAGATGTAAAAGGAGTTGTTTAGTTTGCATTTTAAAAAAAATGATGGAAACAAACAGACTTTTGCATTATGTATATTTGTGTGTGTGGCGGCCGGGGGCGGGGAATAAAACCCATCAAGTGTAACTAAAAATGGTAATAAAATCCATGCTGCATACTCTGGGAAGAATAAGCAGACACAACATGAGATTACAGTGATAAAAAGGAGAAAGGATTACTTAACCATATTCATGTATTATTGCAATAACTGTGAGACAATTATATGCATGACTTGTCCACTCATTACCCATGCAGAAGACATGCAGGCACGGCCAAAGGCAGACAGTAGAGGAACCTTGAGTAATGGGTTAGGATAGACATACAGTCTCTCCGCTAAGTATATAAAGCTAGATTCTGATCTCCACTACGCTGGTGAAAATCAGAATGACTCCTCAGAAGTTGACAGAATTACTCCAAATTTATACTGGTGTAACCAAAAGCGGGTGGGGGGGGCTGGGGTTGGAAGGCTTTCACCCTAGTACATTATTACTGAAAAAGCTATTGGAGAAAAAGGCACACGCCACATTTAAGATGGATGCAATGTAAATAATGTATTCATCTGATGAGAGTCAGATGAAGTGCTCTGTGTGTGGCAAGAAGAATCCTGTATTTATAGCAGTTAAAGAAACACCCAAGACGCTCTGGATACACTAAAGAACATGAATGATACATTGTTAGTTTCTAATTTTCATTTTAAATAAACTGAAGATGATCTACTGATGGTATTATTTTGAACTAGAGTGATGCTAGCCTTACAAAACTTGCTGCAAAATCTGGTTCATATTTTTCATATGAGGCAACAAGACACCTCAGCAAATGGTGGGACCACTAGCTTTCTATTCCACACTAGAATATTTGACATTGCACTTCTAAACAGACTACATTTTCTCTCATACTCACTGTCACAAATGTATATTATTTCCTGTCAAATAAAGAGTTGCGGTCTTTCTCCAGCTCAGAAATACAGTAAGTGCATATTATTACCATAATATGTTAGCTATTCTCTCTGTCCTTCCAATATGTAAGTGCATATTATAGCCTTATAAACTACCCTTTCACAGCCTTGTGTTTTAGTGTCATGTCTCAGTTTATGATTCAGTATATTCAATATATACTGAGCACAGCACCCTTGTGGCCTTGTTGCTTTCTGAGATTTTTCATGGTGCAGAGAGCACCGGGGGATGCCTTTAAGCAATGAAATTTCTTGGGGAGCAGGTGCTGGTATCTAAGACAGGGAGCAGCAGCAAAATATGCTAGAAATTCACTTATCAGCAAACTGGGGATGGTAGTATTTAAGGAAGAGGAGAGTCGATAACAGGTGCTCAAATAGTGATGACTGCCATTATACCTACACTATTGAATTTGTTCAGGTCCAGGCTGCACTCCCACCCGCTGTGAACCCACAACACACTTATACATGGTGAAGTTCTGTTATCATCCATCCTCCCTTGCCTTGTGAGGTACTAGCAAAAAGGGCAAGTGCCTTCAGAACACATGAAATGCCAAGTGGATTCCATCTCTACCTTCTGTGGGCCTGTTATTCTTCACCTTGTGAATATGACACTGTGTAATCACACATGCTGGACTTTATTAATATATTCATGTTTCCTTTGATATTAGATGGTTCTCATGTGAGCAGGATGACACTAGAAGGACTACAAGGTTCCAGGTAGGACCAGAAATGTAAATCCTGAAATATAATGAGGAAGCCCACATCTCTATGTTTAAATGTTCTTTTTTCTTGGTTCAGCTGTGTGAACAGAAGAGTTTATCCTGTTTCCAATTAGATAGAGTGGATAGGTTTTTTATCATGAGATTTCAGGGGACAGATGCTCAGTTGGTATACATTTTTGTTCTGTATTTCCTACAGCCCCTACACAGTGGGTTCATGGTCCACAACTGGACTCCTAAGTGCTACAACAATACTAATTGTTAATAACAATAGCTCCAGTGAAGTCAAGGGTGCTATGACAATCTACACCTGCTGAAGTACTGCACTCAGACTTCATTTCCAGCCAGTAACTGTAACAAGGAAAATAGAAGACAGCAATAATTAACTACAATTACACAAAAGTTAACTGAAGTCTTGGAACCTCAATAACGATTTGTTTTGGATTTAGTTTGAGTTGTAGATGAAGGCTCAAGTCAGACTTTCTTTTATCTGTACATGTATGCACATTTCTAGTCAAGGTATATTGTACCATTTCATTCTCTAAAAATAATTCCTGACTCTAGACAGGGTACATAAGAACGTAAGAACATAAGAATGGCCATACTGGGTCAGACCAAAGGTCCATCAAGCCCAGTATCCTGTCCTCTGACAGTGGCCAATGGCAGATGCCCCGAAGGGAATGAACAGACAGGTTATGATCAAGTGATCCATGCCCTGTCACCCAATCCCAGCTTACGGCAAACAGAGACTAGGGACACCATTCCTGCCCATCCTGGCTAATAGCCATTGATGGACCTATCTTCCATGAATCTATCTAGCTCCCATTTGAACTCCATTATAGTATTGGCCTTCACAACACCTTCTGGCAAGGAGTTCCAGAGGTTGACAGTGCATTGCGTGAAAAAATACTTTCTTGTGTTTGTTTTAAACCTGCTGCCTATTAATATCATTTGGTGGCCCCTTGTTCTTGTATAATGAGAATGAGTAAATAACACTTCCTGATTTACTTTCTCTATACCACTCATGATTTTATAGACCTCTATCATATCCCCCCTTAGACACCTCTTTTCCAAACTGAAAAGTCCCAATCTTATTAATATCTCCTCATACGGAAGCCATTCTATACCCCTAATCATTTTTGTTGCCCTTTTCTGAACCTTTTCCAATTCCAATATATCTTTTTTGAGATGGGGCGATCACATCTGCACACAGTATTCAAGGTGTGGGAGTACCATGGATTTATACAGAGGCAATATGATATTTTCTGTCTTATCTATCCCTTTCTTGATGGTTCCCAACATTCTGTTCACATTTTTGACTGCCACTGCACATTGAGTGGATGATTTCAGAGAACTATCGACAATGACTCCAAGATCTCTTTCTTGAGTGGTAACAGCTAATTTAGACCCCATCATTGTATATGTAAGTTAGGATTATGTTTTCCAATGTGCATTACTTTGCATTTATCCAGGGCTGGCCCACAACATTTTGGCACCTGGGGCAGGGAGCTCAAATGACGCCTCCATGCTCCCTCGCTTGGGCCAAAACTTTGAAAGGTCTCAGTTCTGCTCTGCTACCTACCCCAGTAAAGGAGAACTGACAACTTAAAATGCCTTGTTCAAAAATGTTAAGTGACACTTAATTTTCAAATGCCTGAACAGCAAATGTAACCTTTTTTGTCTGCATAGTAAACACTGGCATTTTTATCTGTATGAATAATCAAAGTGGTGCTTTCCGTGCCGCCTTGGTTGCAAAGATTTGAACTGCTTCCTGCTGAAGGTCCACAGTCTGGGCCAGCTCATCCTCTATTGAGATGGTTGCAAGGCTGACCAGCCTCTCCTGTGTCATTGTGGAGCATAGATGTGTTTTTATTAACTTCAGCTTGGAGAAGCTGCGTTCTCCACTGGCAACTGTTACAGGAAGTGATAGAAGTATGTGCAGAGCAACAAAAGCATTTGGAAAGAGGGTGATCATCTTATTTGTGCACATATATTCTAGAACAGCCTTTGGAGTTGATCCTGCTGAAATGTATCTTGAAAGGGCTTTCAGTTCATCACCTAAATCCCTAGCATCAATATTGTGCATGTCATCATGTGTCAACACTGTCTCTAGTGCCCTGCATTGCTGATGTAGGTCTTCTTCAGGTATAGTGAGGAGTTTTGGAATATCAAACAACATCCCAAATATACTGCTGTGTTCCTTGAGCTGCGTGTAACGTTCTTCAACTGACTGTATTGCACAATCTAGCACCTGGTTAAAGAATTCAACTTTGAATTGTTGTTTGGGGTCTCTTATGGGATTATCCCATGCCTCGTAATCAAAATGTCTTCTTCTTCAGTGACTCTTGTAGTCTTGAATGGGTGGGAAAATAGCTTTAGTGTGAAGTTCCTCTGCCAACTTCTGTGCACTGTTCAGAACGTTTTGAAATCCCTCATCTGACCGGTAAGACTGTAGGTATGACTTTGCTTTGTCCAGTTGTTCCATTGCTCCAGATATATCAAGGTCAACACCTTGGAGTCTCTTACTTACAACATTTATTTCAAACAGTATGTCATGCCACAACACTAAGCCACACAGAAATGTGAAGTTATGTATGTCTCTGGTGATTCCATTTCCCTCTGCCACTGTTCTCCCACAAACAGTTCCTGTCATAGCATTATCCTCCATAATGGCAACAATGGCATCATCTGTCTTCCCAATTTGGTGTTTGATAGGCTTTATTGCCTCCACTCGACTTTCCCATCATGTGGCACTCAGTGGTTTCAGTGTCAGAGAGGATGTTCCCAGATGTTGTTTCAAAATTTGCCATCGATGAGTTGATGCCCAGAGAAAAATACATAGATGCTTTGAATTACATTAAAAAATTCAGCAGCCTCACTAGAACTTAATGCTGCATCACTGACCACCAAGTTCAATGAATGAGAACTGCATGGGACAAATAAAGCTCGAGGGTTTAACTCTTGGATCCGTGTCTGCACTCCTCTGTTCTTTCCTCTCATGTTGGCACCATATTCGTAGCCCTGAACTCTGTAAGCTATCGCAATTCCCGTATCTTTCAGCTTTTTAAGAAGCACATTTGTCATACCAGCTCCTGCAGTATCATCAATGTCAATAAATTCTAGAAACTACTCTCTGACAGTCACCATTGCAGGGACATTTTCACTAGGTTCTGTTGTTGTTACAAAACGCACCATTAAAGTCATTTGTTCCGTATGGCTGATGTCAGGTGTGCTGTCCAGAATAACAGAGTAATATCTTGCTGACTTCAGATCTGCCACAATCTTCTGTTTGACTTTTGTTGCCAATAACTGTATGATCTCATTTTGAATTGTTTTTCCAAGGTAGTGGTGTGTGTACATTTCTTGGGTGGTGACTATTCTTGAGTAAGCATCAAACTCAGCCATCAGCTCTACAATTTTAAGGAAGTTTCCATTGTTTGGCACATACAGCTGATCTGAAGTGCCACGCAGTGCTAGGTTTTGGGTAGCAGAGTCTCACAATGGCAATGAGCCTTTTCAGAACATTTTGCCAGTAAAGAGACTCTGATGCAATCTTTTCTTGATGCTGATCATCTATGGCGGCCTTTAACCTGAGTCTGATCTCAAGCTTTTTCCACCTATGGAATGCTCTCTGGTGATTTGCTGCCTTCTCATGGCATGCCATGCCAGATTTCTAGCCAGATTTTTCCAGTCCTTTGTTCCTGTAGAACCCAATGTGGCTGGAGCATTAGACTGGAAGAGTTTGCAACAAAAACAGTATGCAGCTTTCTGGGTTTTTGAGTACATAAGCCATGGCCTCTCCACTTTGTCACCACTGGTGATTTCACGCCAGTAATGTTTTGGATGGAAACTTCTATTTTCATTGTCTTTGGGGAACATGAACTTTTTCACTTACTGTGGCCCATACAGAAAGTCCCTCAGGCTACTGCTCAAGTGGGTCCACAGTCCTGGATCATCTAGACTTAAGGAACTAAACTCAGCAGCAGCTCTTTCTTGCGCCTCCACCACACTCTTCTCTGATCTACACTTTTCTTCAGAAATGTGCATGGTTACATCCAATTGAGATGGAGATATGGATGCTGCAGTAGCTGCCAGGTCACCTGCACTCTGACTAACTGGAAGTTCAGGCATCTCCTCACCATTCACATCCTCACTGGGGCCAGAAGGCTCACTGTGAACATTTGTGTCTACGTATCTCAGGAGAGCTTCTTCCTGCTTAGATAGAAAAGCTTCCGTTGCTTTCTTTCTTTTTCTGAATGCTGCCCCAGAGGGGCATTTTCTTCTTTCACTCAGGACTGCTGTTCTGTGCCAGCTATAGTGGCTCTCAACACTCAATTGAAGGGGACAAAGAAGCAGGCTGGTAGCAGGGCCTGAGTGAGGGAAGATATCAGCGTCTTAAGGGTCTAACTGGCTCCTACTACTTCAGTTGACTGCCTGTTCTCCTCAAGTGGGTTCAGGGAAGCAGCAGGAAACAGAAAGCTCCCTGAGAAGCTGGTGTTAATCAGTCCAAGCTCCTGGGGGTGCTAGAGAGGTACATAAGAGGCTCCTCCTGCTCTCTCTCCCTGCAGCTCCTGCTGCTTTCTGTTATTCCCTCTCACCTTTTCGCCTGCCTGCCTGTTATGTCTCTTGTGCCCTCCTTCCTCCAGCACAGCACTCCACCATCTCTGTGCATCTAGAGCAGAGAGAATACATATGCACCAGCAGCAGACACAATTTTCTACACTCTGGGTCCTCGTAGCGCCCCCCCCACAGTCTGGCACCTGAGATGGCCGCTTCAGTTCACCTCATGGTAAGGCTAGCCCTGCATTTATCAACATTAAATTTCATCTGCCATTTTGTTGCCCAGTCACCCAGTTTTCTGAGATCCTTTTGTAGCTCTTCGCTGTCTGCCTGGGACTTAACTATCTTGAGTAGTTTTGTATCATCTGCAAATTTTGCCACTTCACTCTTTACCCTTTTTTCCAGAATAAAACAAGGTAACATAGTCTTCAATATGACAGCACAGATCAGGATGAAAAGATATTTAAAAACTGTAGGGCTAGCTGAATGTTGTTTATTGAACACATTATTCAAGGAATGCTGCTGAACAATTCATTCACCAAATAGCTGTATATCTATCCCCATCTATAGTACATTTATTTTCATAATGCTTCCATCAACATAGCAAATCACATTTCAGCCCCACACAAGGTTCACATAAGTATTCAAACTTTGGGTGATCTGAAGGAAATCTACAAACCTGTTGAGAATCTCCCATCATTTATCTTGACCCTATAAAATGGAAAACAGGATCAAATCCTGTGTTTCTTATTTAGGCTAAACTCCGATTGAAGTCATTAGGGGTTATGACTTAAGGAGGACTCCTGGATCAGGCCTAGAGAATGAACTGTAAAAGTATTTCATAGTCTTTTATTTCTTTATCCTGAATTAAATAGAAATATATTTTTACTTAGCCTTGTATGCAAAATATACCACAGATGTGTTGAGGTTAATAAATATGCTGGTATTTGTTCAGCCAAAGGAAAGTTCTACAAGAATCTACCTGGACTGTAACAGATATTTATATCTGACTCCAGACACAGATTGTCTCTATCTAGGATGGCTCACCCAGAATTTTGAAGACATTTAAAGATTCCCCAAATGAATGGAGAAGCTTACCCCCTGGTGATTTCTAGACTTCTTAACAGTTTCATTCCCCTTGTTATTAAATAAACAGAAACCGTACTTTAGTTAAGCCTTCAATAGATTACTCTAAGTAGGTTTTATCTTTTATGATAACCATTATACTAAAAGATTGTGCTTATAAAATATTCTTTACATTTCCCCCATAGGCATTCTGTTTCCCTCAGCATGAGAACTTCCATTTAGACAGGAAAAACAACAGGAAAAACATCACAATGGGAACAGCCAGAGGCAGCTATTTTCATATAAGAACAGCTATATCGTCTATGGAGACAATGTGGAAAACAAGGTCAAAATGTGATTGACTACATAGGGGTTTATATGAAGTTTGTCTTCATAGTCCCTGACTTTACAGTTGGATTCATGCACTTCCCCACTGACATCTGCCTGGGCACAAGAGCTTGCCCATGTGGATCTGACTGCAGGATCAGGGCTTCAAAGTCCAGTGAAGCCAGTGGGAGGCTTTTCTTTGATTTCAGTGAGGTTTGGATCAGGCCCTAAGAGAACAAGCAAAGACAAGAACATACATTTTTTTAAAATATTCACTTTTCTAAGTTTTGGGGTATCTTGAACTGAGTCTATCAAGCTGCATATGGGCAGCAAGAACTGCTTAGAAGGTTTGCTTTTGTTCATATTTCCTTAAGCTTTCATCAGTGGTTTCTATTAAATCAGATCCTTTTTAGACATGTACCCAGTTCCCTTAGGGCAACCATTCCTAGCAGAGGTGGGAGTCTCTGAGGAACAATGACGGACATTCCTTCTCTCCCTGCAAATGAATTATAGTCACACAACACCTTTTATTGTTCAATTTTTTTTTCTATGCATTTTATAAATGGGTTGTTGGGAACATGACTGATAAGAAGGAAGAACAACGGGATATAGACAATTTCGAAGAATAACTTAAGAAGATAGGAGTAGTCAGACTGGATCAGATTCAGACCCAGAATCCAGTAGCCTGTCTCTGACAGTGGCCAGATGCTTCAGAGAAAGTTTTAGGAGCCCTGCAGTAAGAAGATCTGAGATTATCTGACCTTACATAGCTCACCCTGATCTCTAATAGTAGGAGATTGACTGAAGCCCTGAAAAATGAGTTTTAATACCCCTTCCAATATTTTTATTATCATTAACCATTGAAAACTCTGGATACTATTATCCATCTAAATGTCCAATCCCTTTTTAAATCTTGCTAAATTCTTGGCCGCAGCGTCTTCTTGTGGCACCTTTCAATATCATTGAATGTCCCTTTGTTCTTAAACTGGTCAATTACACCAATAGCAGTCCATGTGTACCTATGTGAGGACATACACATGTGGATGCATGAGGGGGGAGTGATTGGGTATATAAACATGTGAGTACACGAATGCACCTACATGTGGCTCAGTGAGTGCTAGTGTGTGCAGGTGAGTACTAGGTGTGCAGGAAAGTATTTGTGTATGAGTGCACCTGTGAAGATATGTGCAAAAGTATCTCCTAGTTCGGGTATGAGTGCCTATGTGTGTGTGAAAATGAGGGCATGTAAGTGTGTGGAAGCAAGCACATGTATGAATGCACACATACTTCCAGGAGTACTTAGAGTACCTGAATTGGTCTATTTGTTAGTGAGTGCCTGTCTGAGCAAACGTGTTTGTGTTTGTTTAACAAGAGACACCATTGTTACCTTAAAAGTTATGCTGTGTATGCCTGAGTATTTTACATTTTGTAGACAGAACTTTATACTGGTATTTTAATTATTATTATGATTATATAATATTTGCATTTCAATAGATCTCAGAGTTCCCATTCAGGATAAGAGCCTGAATGTGCTATGCCCTATGCACATCAGACACTACATTTCTTCCCGTGCTGTTCAATTTCAATATTACTATGGACAGGTAGTTTAATCT
Organism: Caretta caretta; assembly: GCF_965140235.1. NCBI lineage: Eukaryota > Metazoa > Chordata > Testudines > Cheloniidae > Caretta > Caretta caretta. Next base: position 91,140,449 of record NC_134210.1, on the reverse strand, counting down.
AGTCCTTTCTTTTTTCTCATTTTCAAGCCAAAATTTAAAACATACATTATTAACATTAATGTGAGTTGCACCCATGCATTGTTGGGTATAAAAGACTCTGTTAACTGTATTTGCAGTTTAAACATTTTGCAAAATGCACATTGTGCGATTGCATATTTAAATGTCTAATGTTTTAAATACTTCGTTTTCAAAGGGCTAATTTCATTAATATCAGGTCATGTAATACAACACATTCCAAACTGGGTATTAATATGAATTTCTTCAGACATGCAAATTGTGGGAACAGTTCTAAAAACACTTGGTCTAGCACATTTATCTCAGTAAGTCTGTTTATAAAGGTTAAATGGTGGCATTCTGTTATATTTTTGTGCATGTTTCCGTTAATACAGTTCCGGTGAAAGGGACCAGACAGCTAATCTTGCAAAGTGAAGCTCTTTATTCACCGATCCAACAGATTCAGCACAGACATAATAATAATAATCGTAATAATAGCTTGGCTTCATCATGCGTCCCCGACAATGTGACTCAACACTGTTCAGAAGGGGGCACCTCTGTGGTAGAGCGGGGTTTAATATCCTGCCCATTCAGTCCCTAGTCTTTTTGCACTGCAACTACCAACAACAATGCCAATTAGCAAAAGCATGATGGGAACAATTTTGTTCTGTTCTTGGAAGTGGACTGAGTCACAAACCTCTTTCACACAGACCACTAACGAGCCATCATATCATTTCTCAAGCTGGAAAATATATGCTGGCATGCTCTCTGCTGCCTGTGTTCCACACAATTTCCTTAACCTCAGAAAGTTTCTCCCTTTCTCTACCTTTCCAACTTAGGTTCAGCCTTTTATGGGAGCATTACCTATTTTGCTCTGGTGGTGGCTAGCTCTTTAAATCTGGAACAGAAAACTGGCACCAACCCAAAGGGGAACACTGGCATTTGACTACTGCAGGCTGTACTTCCCTCCTTTCTGGGTGGTAAATGATTTTAGCTCCAGTTATGTTTGCTCCTGTTTTTCATCTCATTCCTTATCAGGGGTACAACTTCACAATCTTCAAGTCTTACCTAGCAAACTTCGCCATTCCTTGAAAGATACTGGGTCTTGCATAACTTTCCTGTCTTTACTGCAATGTAAGTCCTGTCAATGCCCAGTAAAGTTTTCAACCAAACAGGGAGAGTGCTTTCTTCCCCTGGAATTCCTAAATTTGTAAAAAATGCTGAATTTTGGGGTGCAATTCTCATACAGCCCTAATCTCTTTCTTAGCTCCTTGAAGCCCAGAATTGGAGCAGCTGTTGAAAAGTGCTTTTTTCTGATTCAATTAAGTATTGTCAAATACCAACTCCTATCATCAAGATGTCAATTAAATGTAATTTCTTTCCGCTCTGCATGCATGCACAGAGGGAGCTTAAGCTCTCTCTCATTTCGTTTCTTCATCCTTAAAAGAAACAAACAAACAAAAAATACCGTACAGTATTTTTTAATTTGATAGTATCTTTATAGGATTTTAATATCCTCCAATTTGCCAGCTATAAGCTAGTCCAGGAGCAACTGGAGATAGTGTTATGAGCTGCTCAGGGCCTGTGAAGCTCAACCTACAGTAGGAAATGTTTTTAAATATTTCCCATCATTGCTAACACTGGTCCAGTTCCCCTGGCATGAGCAAAAGTGGGAGCCTTAATGTAAACAGCCTTATGCAGTGGGAAAATTATACCTGCTCTGAGCAAGGTTAGTTGAAATATAGTTTAAAACAGTGATGGCAATTGGTAGCCAGTCTTTATACTAAGGCTCTCAATTCTGCAAACCCCAATGGAGCCTAACCAGTGCAAGCAACAGAAGGAAATTCCAAGTGTAGAATTCAGTCCAAAAAGTATTTGTTGTTGTTTAAATGAGAGACCAGGCAGGCATGGGTAACGGAGTTTTTTTCAGGGTCTTTTTAGTGAACAAGTTTCGAGCCTGTTCCTGCCTTCTCTGAAGTCAATGAGAGTTTCGCCACTAATTTCAGTGGGATCAGGACTGAGCCTATAGAGCAGAAGTTAGAGGATTTAGCCAAGTCTTTTTCTGTATCATTTGCAATTTATTTACTTACATTTCCTGACAGTATTGAACTATAGACACTTTATATAGCATACAAAATAAGTTAACACAAACATACCTTCTCAGGTTGACCCTCCTGTTATGACATTATCACAAGCCTGCTAAATCATTTGGTAACCGCTCTATTCCAGCTCATAAACAGACCATCCTTCCTGAAAAAAAGGTGAGTATTGCAGCGTCCTCAAAAGGACGTAGATGTAGAAAGGTGATACATGCAGAAAGACCTCTATAAAGACCTAGATTTAAAAATATTGCAATCAGTGTGAAGCTTGGAGTTATCTTGTGGATGGTTTTCCTCTTGACTACAGGTATTAAGCTTCCATAGAACACGGGGTCATCCTGTATTCATGTGAAGTCTATACCAAACTTATCCAGCTAGTTAGGAATGCTAGCGGAGGGGTAGCAGCTGTGGCTGGAACATATATGTAGATGTGAGGAGATACACAGGTTTCAGCTGCTTACCTGAATAGATAAAAAGTTTAGCAACATTTGAGGGTTATATATAACTATTTAGAGGATTTGGTCATACAGTGACCCTTTGTACTAGGATCAGGGTATCTGGCAGCTATTTTTCCTGCCCACCTGCAGTTGCTATAGTGCTGCTGTATTTACAAGGTACACCAAAATCAGTGGAAAGTGCCATTCTGAGCAACTTAGAGCACAGCGTCACCAGGACAGCTCTCTGTTATGTTCATGGCATACAAAACGAGACGCTAGATAAAAATATAAATTACTTTTGGAAGGTTGCAGCCTAACACTATTTTATAAAATCCAGAACCTTAACACACAAGAACTAAAAACAGAGCGAGTGGAACAGGAAGAAGGTAAAGAGGCATCGCATCACTCTAGGCTGGCTCTCTGCGGGCTGATTGCTGAAAGACCCACATTGCATGTTTCCCTGTAGAGCCCTCTAGGCTACAAGCAGGACCAGGAAAACCTCTGCAGATGTAAAGTGATAGCTTAAAATTTTAACATAGTTTTCAATACACCACAATCTCCCTCCACTTCTTGATACTATCCAGTAGTCCTGACTCTCAAAATCCTTGTCTTCTGATGATGGCTTTCTCATCAAGATGGAGTAAGTAAAAAGGATTCAGATAACAGGTAACAAAGAGCAATTTTCAGTGTGAGGATGAAGATGCATCAGAATGCATAACACTTCCTTAAAACTACAACGTTTTCTTTAGAACATAATCTCTTACTGCCCAAAGGGCGTTCAGAGAAATTTGCTTCCTTCATACTAAAACTGAAATTTGTGAATTAATTTTAATTCCATAATAGAGCTCTGTGGTTGCTGTCAGACTTGAAGAAGAGGATTATAGAAGCAAAAATATGTCATTCTGTAAACCAAACCTTTCCATCAGTACTATTCTGACACTAAATCTTTGTTTATTCAATGAATTAGATGTAATGTGTTTGTCTAACTAGCTCTTTCTGCCTAGAGCTTCAGAGTTAAACCTCATTTAATTCTCTTTTAAACTTATTTGGCTCACTACCTTCGTTCACAATAGCTTTACTAAAGGCTTGGTTTCACACTACAAACTATTCCTTTTTTCTGTCTTTAAATATTCTTTCATGAGCCACTGCTATACACATTAGACAGAGCAAATAAGCATAGGAAAACAGGATGGAAGACAGCTGCATGAAAATGTATTGAGAAAGCTGCTGAATTTTAAGGGCCTCTCTGTAGTAGGCAAAAAGGTGTTGGAACAAATGCTTGGATACGTATACGTTGAGTTTGCAATGCTTGTACAATGCACACCATAGTCATCCCATTTATTTTGCAAATATTAGTGTTATCAGTTGCTCGAAATGTTTAGGATGAATCTTCAGCTCAGGTACAACTGCACTTATATAATCTACAACGATTTCTCCATGGTGTGGATGGAAAGCAACAAGTATCTCAGTTGCACTGGTTGACACAGTGTCCTGAATCAGGCAAACATATCTCCTTTTTGCACAACTCTACCATGTGCCTCGAAAACAGGCTGTGGTTCTACCTTCTCAGTGCCCTTCACCTCAGAATTTCAGCTTCTTTTCATGTGTCTACACCTTAGGGCCTCAAGCCACATATCACAAATCCAACCATTGCACAGTGGTTTGGCATCTGTCCAAGGCTTTCAGCCTTCTGTCCCTCTCTGTGCTTATCCTGCTGGCTCTTGTTGCATCATCACAGCTAGGCAGAGAAGTGATTATGTGCTTATACATAGAGTTCAATGTTTTTTCATCAAAAATTAAACTTTTTATGGAAAAAATATTAACAGATCAATATTTTCAATTTTTGCTAAATTTTCTGCAATTTTTAATACATTTTTATCAAAATCTGCCTCCCAAACCAATTTTGAAAATATTAGGGACATTTTTTACTTACCAAAAATCACTTTTTTTTTGGCAAACATGATTTATGGTCAACAATATTCTTCAACATGCCTGTAAAAAACCTCTCAGAAAATGTCATGAATGAATGGAAAATGGGTCCATTTGGAGCTCTATGAAATGAAAACAACTTAAATAATTCAACATTTTGAAATATTTTGTTTCCCCTATTCCAGCCAGCTCTACTTCAACCCTTCGCTGAAGTCTTCCACATACTTCTAATTTTGCATCAGATTCACATGTGGAGAGACTTTTCCTTCATCACTGAAGTCCTATTCTACCCCACTCAGGGCTTATGCTGTCAGCCCACACCACTACCACCAAAGCAGCATCTCAGTCACTGTGCTGAGAATGCCTAGGACCTGCCTGAGCAGCTGTAGTGGGAACAAAAGTTATAGGGGTTGAGAGCTAGGCTGGTCTCCCCCAGTGGCCTCCCAGACAAACACGTGGCCCCAACAGCCCAACCCTCCCTCTGGGCACACCACATGCACCAGGAACTCCCTCCATCTACTGCAGAGGAAGACAGTAGGGTTGCCAACCCTCCAGGATTGGTCTGGAGTCTCCAGGAATTAAAGATTATTATGTCATGCAAAGACATCTCCAGGAATAGATCCAGCCAACATTGGCAACCCTAGAAGAGAGAAAGCTGGGTCAGGCTTTTGCTCTGACTAACCCAGCAGACCAAGCAACTGGCCCCATGAGCCTATTTTCTTCCTTCTGAGCTAAAAGCCTTCTCCTGATGCCTGCTAATGTGTTGCTGAGTCCTTCACTCAGATAGTAGATATCTATGCTGCAGTGCTGAAGGTTCAGGATTTCACCTGAACCGCTGATGCTGTGTGATGGAGCAGTTGTTCATGGCAGAATTTGTTTTTACCTTTTTCCTTAACCCCCAAAAAAACCTCTAGGCAATTACATTTTTTAAAAGAGCCTACTTTAAAAGAATGGTTTCAGAGTGTTACTGTATCAGCAAAAAGAACGAGGAGTACGAAAGTTTATGCCCAAATAAATGTGTTAGTCTCTAAAGTGCCACAAGTACTCCTCGTTCTTTTTATATTAAAAGAATGTAATTTAGATTGCAAAGTCAAGCACTCAAAAATTAGAAAATGTTTGATTTAAAGATGCCGGTGCAGCCTTCTTTCATCCCCCCTGCACCTATACATTATGGTACAGTCTTTAACTGCATGATCACATACCATGTTTTCCACACGACCACTGCCTCATTCAGTGCACTAGTTGGATGCACTAGGGTCGCATGACCAACTGGACATGTCCTAACTTTCAGGTGCTTGACTTTGTAAACTAAGTAATGTTCTTTTAATGTACATTTTAAAAAAAATCTATACAAGAGACCTCTTTAATCGTCAGTAGCTAGTTGTAGTACATTAGTGATGATTCCTTATACAGAGGTTGCACTACTGATTTATTTAATGCTGGTCTAATACTACGGGTATGTCTACACTGCACTCACAGTGCAACTGGAGCTCATGTAGCTCTATCTGAGCTAGCTTTATTCTAGTTAGCAGGAGTACCAACAGCAGTGACTGCATGGGTTTAGACACAGGCTGTACAAGCCCACCTGGGACCTTCGGTACCTACTTGAACGACTAGCCTGTGCTGAAGTCCATGCTCCCACATCTTCGCTGCTATTGGTACTTGCGCTAGCTCAGTGGTGGGCAACTTGCGGCCGCTGGGCCGCGTGCGGCCCATCAGGGTAATCCACTGGTGGACCACAAGAGTATGTTTACATCACACACACGGCTGCCCACAGCTCCGGGTCGCTGCAGTTCGCAGTTTCCGGCCAATGGGAGCTGAAGGTGGCCATGGCTGTGGACGGGAACTGCAGAGTAGACATAATTTTAGGGCTTGTCTACACAGAGGGGTAATGCACACTACAGGGGTATGATTTGTAAAGCTCATTAATGTGTTGCACATTAATTGGTCCATATAGACCCTGCTGGTGTGCACTAAAGGCTCCCTAGTGCACTTTAACGTAATGCTGTGTACTACCTTAAAACGCACTAGGGAATCGTTAGTGAGCACCAGCAGGACCAATTAATGTACAGCACAGTGCTCTTTTGAAACCATACCCCAGTAGTGCGCATTACCTCACTGTGTAGACAAGCCCTTATATTAGAAACATGGTTGCTTATTAGTTGTAATTATGGCAATAGCAATCATCCATGCTCCATTTTCTTTTTGAGTTCCCCTTCCTTTCTCCCTGTTTGATTCCTTCATGCTGATCTCCTTGCTGATTCCAAATCTTATGAAATACCACAGAATCCATCTGTTCTGATTGTCTCCCCAGTAATCACTCCCCACTTCACATGCACAAGCCTGGAAGTCAGAGCATTTGAACTCAGAACAGTAGGGGAACTAAAGTCACTACATCCAAAGAACTAAATAGTAGAGATTGTTTGGATTTGGCTTATTTACAAACAAATCTTCCAGGATTCAAGGTTTAAAGAGCTTGCTCCATCATCCAGTTGGAGTCCTTTGATTGAGTTTAATAGGAGTTGGAGTGGGCCCTAAATAAAAATGACCCTATATTTCAGTCTCTTGAATAGCTGTAATAACATTATAGCAAGATGTACTGTTTTGACCTATGCATGAAGAATTCTGTAGTATTAGATACATTAGGCAGATAAGAATCATTTTCCCATCCCTATTGCCAATTAACAGAATTTATATGACATTTAAAGTATTTCTGTTAATAATTATTATCTGTTATTAATCTTGCACACTCTGGAAAGTTATGCACATTTCATGCCAGGATGTTTTTTGGAGGGAGACCGTTTTTCTATTATTTATGTATAATGTAAGTTGAGAAGAAATAGAACATAATGAATCTGGACTATGGGTCTTCTTAATGCCTGATAAAGCAGAGTTAGAAAATCTTTCGATCTAAGACCAGCAGTTACATTTTTCCCTGGGTCAGAAGTAAAGTAACTGATGCTAAAACTCAAAGGCAGGGAGATATTTACAGCAGATACATAGAGTACTCTCAGATTAGCCTTTTATGCACAAACACACTTACACTTTTATATTTCTGATCACAGAGACAACCTCACATCACTAGTTATAATCTGCACCATTGTCTGCAAAAAATCAGGAAATTGTTCATCAAAAGAAATCATCAAATTGCCACAAATATTCATACTGTGTTTTCTAAAGCCAATGTAGCACAAACATTCTGTTTCAGAGAAACTGGGATATTAATTTTTAAATATGCCAAAATAAGAACTGTAAAGAAAACAAATTCTGCCTTCTATCCTCAATGACTTCAATGGCTGTAATTGAGGAAAGAATTTTGCCAATGAAATCCAATTGTGTCTCCAGGGTTCTGTTGCACCCTGTGAAGCCAAGGGCAAATTTGCCTGATTTTTAAAAGTACTGAGCATCAACAATTCAATTGGAAATCAGTGGGTGCTGTGAGTGTTCAACATTTCTAGAGTGAGAGGAAGGATTGTCCAACAAATAGGGCACTAGCCTCGGACTTGGGAGACCCAGCTTCAGTTCCCTGCTCATCCACAGACTTCCTATGTGTCCTTGGGCAAATTGTTTTGTCTCTCTGTGCCCAGTTCTACAACTGGGATAATAGCTTGCAAAGCTATTGTGAGAATTAATGCATTAAAGGTTATGAGGTGTTCAGATACTATGGTAATAGGGGGAATGTATGTATGTAAGAGAGAGAAAAATTGGGCCCACCGTGACTAAACCTTAAAGCACTGTATTACAACAACCATAACTTCATTCTGTCTTGTAGGTAATTACCACTACAGCCCTCAAGACTAGTCACTATCAAGTGATGTCATATAAAGGCATCTACCAAGTTTCTCCCTTTCCCGGAGGAATTGCTATAGAAACGTTTCCCCTGTTGTTGTTTCGGAGGTCTATAGTTTGCTCGTTATGCAGTTCTGCAGGATATGCAGCAGGACTCCAGCCGTCACTGCCTGCAGTGGTCATTGTTTTAGTCAATGGGAGAGGCAAAGCGAGGGAAACCCAGATATTTGTCTAAACCTTGACAGTGAGTTACGATGATGTGTGGATTTTAAATCGGTGTAATGATTCACGCTGTTCAGAGCGTTAACTCAGGAGATGCTGCTCTTATTCAAAACGTTACTAAAAAAAAAAAAAAGCTGTAGCTTGCCCAGTGGTATTTGCCAACACACTTTATTCTTTTAAACACGTTCTAGGTTAAAGTTGACTCCCTAGCAGGTAGTTACGATATGCACTAATGAAAACAGATAAAGCTTTGCTGCTACAGAGCAGGGAGAAAAGGAGGTCACAATTTCCTGCTGTTGAACTCTAGAAAGGAAATTATTATCACATTCCCCGACCACTCAGAGCACTCCCCGTCTTCTGTTACATCACTGCTTCATCATCACAACATCTCCTCTTACTGTCTGCCAGAACATACCGTATAAATTAGAAATCCACCACAAAAAAGGACATACCTGTGGTCACATAAACACTTTCACTCATAGCTGTGCTCTCATTATCTGGCCATCTGAGACAGCTAACAGTGAGACAGGAGAGACATTACTGAATCCTGTCTGCCTATTATGTTGATGGTCCACTCTAGCAGGGAATGCATTCCAGATGTTGGAGTGCTGTAAATATGCCTCCAGCCTGTAGCCTGACCCTCTAGCAATTACACTGGACAATGCTGGCATGGAGTGGGGGGAAATTACACTAATGCAGCCTTGTGACTTTCACTGATTTCAGCAGAAAAAGAACCTGGCTCTCCTGGGATGACTGATTTTGGAAATGCCCTATTTCTGTTAGAGAAAAAATATTTCATATAATAAAAATAAATAACCAGAAACCCACACCAAGATTAAAATAGCATCCTTAAATCCATGACATGAAATCCATCATAAATCAGTGGCATTTAGAATGAGCCTGTTGTTCGATTACCTGTGAAGGAAAATAAATGTGTTTGGGTCCCTTTTTGGTTGCTTGCTTCTTTATGATTTAATGTTATAAAGAACATCTGAAAGCAGCAAAAGGCTGTTTGTTTAAACCAGGCATATTTCAGGTCAGCTTCAGGCCTGGTCTACAATAAAAAGTTATATCAACATAGCTATATCCATTAAGAGTGTGAATAAACCACACCCCTGACCGACGTAGCTATGCCAACATAACCCCCAGTGTAGACACAGCTATGTCAATGGAAGAGAGCTTCCATCAGCATAGCTAACTTCATTCAGGGATGTGGTGTTCCTACACTGACAGAAGAATCCCTTCTTTGGGGTAGGTTGCAGCTACACTATGGGGCTTTGCGGGTATAGTCTCTGTCATGTAGACATACCCTAAGTCCATTAGGAACAAGTTTAAGCTAAACCAGAATAAAACACTGTTAAACTTAAATAAGAGTGTCCACACTGCCTTCAAACCTATTTCAGTAAGCCAGTGCAGATCTGTGTATCGATAACCCCCATTTAAAACTTTTTGGATTTTGTTTGTTTTTGTTAATACCTGTTTAGCACAAACTCCTAGTAAACAAGACTTGAGAGAAAGGTTTTCTTTGTGAAAGATTCCACCCTTTCAGCTGAATGGTCAGACTTTGGTCACACACAAACGTTGTGGTTTTCTTATTTCAGTTTAAGGGCTTGTCTTCACCTCCAGGGCAGCAGCAGTGCAGCTGCAGCCCATAGCGCTTCAGTGAAGGCATTCCTATGCCGATGGGAAAGTTTCTCCCATCAGCCCAGTTAGGCCATCTCCTCAAGAGGCAGAAGCTTCTCTGGCCGACATAGCACTGTCCACATGGGGAGTTAGGTGGGTATAACTACATCACTGAGGGGTGTGGATTTTTCACATCCCTAAGTGACATAGTCAGGGACATAACCAGAACAAGGTGATTGGGGCAGCCACCGAGGGCACAAAGCCATGAGGGCAGAAAAATGGGGTGGAAAAATGATGAAAAAAATGCCAGGGGTGCAAATATAAATATGCTTGCTTGCCCCAAACACTAAAATGTATAGTTACGTCTGTGAAGAAAAAGTTATACTGATATAGGTCTGTAATGTAGACCTGGCCTAAGAGTTGCCTTATATCAGTTTAACTGAAGGATTTCCATACATGAAGGTTGCATCTATTCAACTACATCAATTTCTATACACATTTAGTTAAATTTGTGCAATTTTCTCACATAGGCAAGGCCTCAGAAAGCATCCACCTCTGTTACCTTGCTCTTTAAATTGTCCTCCAGTAAAAACAGGAAGACAAGACTTGCCTTTACCCATATTTTTAAATAAAAATCCTTTTCCCTTAAAAACTAAAACAAAAGACCAAAGACATCTTCCAGGCCTTAAGAAAAAAAGAATACAACTTGCTTTATCCCCATCCGCGCTGACAGGTTACTCTTAATTCATCCTCATTGTGTCTCTGTAATTGCAGACCTGTGAGCGTAGGCTATGATACATCACACATGCTGCAATACCCAGGTTATGCAAAAGGGTATGTGTTAAGGATGGCGTATGAGCCAGAGATGCCTAGATTCTGAATTTCCTGAGGTTTATGGGTTTAATCAGACCCTTAATATTACTTTTGCAGCTTTTGTATAATAGTTTAATTTCCTTTTTCTTTATAAAAAAAACTTTTTTAAAAAAATATTTCCTGGCTTTTTAAAATGAACAGAAACTTAGATTCTGAGATGTACCAGAATAGAAAATGAGATGTGAAAAGTGAGATGCCTCCAAGCATTTCTGTAAGGATGGAGAGAATAAAAGTATTGATTGTAATGAGTTTTGTTGAGTTGTCCAGATCCACACAATGGAAACTCAAGAAGATCTGACAACCATTGGGTGACAATGGAGTGCACTGCTCCCTTTCCAACAAACTATAAAATCAGATATGGAGTAACATTTTCAAAAGTGCCTATGTGACTTAGATGCTTAAGTTCCATTACCTTCTGCGGGACTTAAGCACCTGAGTCACTTGGATGCTTTTGAAAATGTTACCCCCATAATATCAGTTTAAAATTGGATATACTCTCTCTCAGGGAACTCTACCCTGCCTTTGCAGGAGATGGATTTGATGATCTCGTGGTTCTTTTTAATCTACTTTGTCTCTCTGGTCTTTATGGGCTCCCTGTAACGAGATGGAGAAGAAATGAGATGAGGACTTAGCAGCACTGCAATATTTTAACAAACACACTTAACATGGAACTCTTGCTGCAGTAACTAACTAATGGAGATTTTAGAGTAGTCATGGCAATTTTTAAACAGCTAGGAAACTTGTTTTGTTTTTGGTTTACTTTTATTGATATATTAGTACAAAATCTTCAGTTTTCCTTGTTAACATCAGAATGCTGGCGCTTTTTTTTTTAAATTGCAAGCCAGTGCTGTGATTCAGCAAGGTGCTTGATCACACACCCACCTTAAATGCATCTCAGTGACACCACTCTCAGGCTTAAAATCAGACCAATGCTCCCTGAACTAGAGCCCAAATGAATGTGAAGGAAGACATGTCTGTGTGTGCATGCATATATACTCTCAAAGGGGTCAAACTCCTCATTAGAAATTAGATTAATAAGACCTACATTTTAAAAAGTATTTAGGTGTCTAAAGATACGGATAGGTGTTGAGTGAGATTTTCAAAAATGCCTAAATTCCTAGCTCACCACTAGACGCATAGCTGCATCTTTAAACACTGAAATACCTTTAAAAATCTGGCCCTTAGCCTCTCTTGTGGTTAGCAAGCCACTCACAAACCAGTCCTGTTTTTCTCTGACTTTGTTACTTGTTAGTATGCACTAAATAATGTGAAGGAATCATTTTCATGCTGTGGGCTATTTGCAAAATGTTTGTTTCATCTGTTCACTGTTGTTCATGTGTGTGGTTAGTCACCTTAGTTACATGGCATTGTTTCTGTTTCCTGATTGGATGACTGAAACCTTTTAAACAGGGGAGCCATAAACAGAAAACAGCAAACAACAAGTAACAGAATCAGAGAAGATTAGAGTTGGAAGAGACCTCAGGAGGTCATCTAGTCCAACCCCCTGCTCAAAGCAGGGCCAATCCCCAAGCCTCTCTCATAAGTCGTATGCCCCAGCCCCCTAATCATTTTCATTGCCCTCCGCTGGACTCTCTCCAATTTGTCCACATTCTTTCCATAGTGGAGGGCCCAAAATTGGACACAATAGTCCAGATGTGTCCTCACCAGTGCTGAATAGAGGGGAATAATCACTTCCCTCGATCTGTTGGCAATGCTCCTACTAATGCAGCCCAATATGCCGTTAGCCTTCTTGGCAACAAGGGCACACTGTTGACTCATATCCAGCTTCTCGTCCACTGTAATCCTCAGGTCCTTTTCTGCAGAACTGCTGCTTAGCCAGTCAGTTCACAGCCTGTAGCAGTTCACAGGATTCCTCCATCCTAAGTGCAGGACTCTGCACTTGTCCTTGCTGAACCTTATCAGATTTTTTTTGGCCCAATCCTCCAATTTGTCTAGGTCATTCTGGACTCTAACACTACCCTCCAGCGTATCTCCCTCTCCCTCCAGTTTAGTGTCATCCATGAACTTGCTGGGGGTACAATCCATCCCATCATCCAGATCATTAATGAAGATGTTGAACAAAACTGGCCCCAGGACAGACCCCTGGGGCACTCCGCTTGATCTGGCTGCCAACTAGACATCGAGCCGTTGGTCACTACCCATTGAGCCCAACGATCTAGCCAGCTTTCTATCTGCCTTATAGTCCATTCACCCAATCCATACTTTTTTAACTTGCTGGCAAGAATACTGTGGGAGACCATATCAAAAGCTTTGCTAAAGTCAAGGTATATCACATCCACTGCTTTCCACATATCCACAGAGCCAGTTATCTCATCATAGAAGGCAATCGGGTTGGTCAGGCATGACTTGCCCTGGGTGAATCCATGTTAACTGTTCCTGATCACCTTCCTCTCCTCCAAGTGATTCAGAATGGATTCCTTGAGGACCTGCTCCATGATTTTTCAGGGAACTGAGGTGAAGGTGATTGGTCTGTACTTCCCTGGATTCTCCCTCTTCCCTTTTTTCAAGATGGGCACTATATTTGCCTTTTTCCAGTTGTCCCAGACCCATTGCAGCAGTCTGGGTGCTGACCTTGTCTGTGAAGACTGAGGCAAAAAAAGTATGAATTTTAGGACAAATAATTATTCCTGTTAAAGTTCATTAAACTTCTGGAATTCACAAACACTTTCACAAATACCCAGCAGTTGTCCAAATCAACTAATGAACACTAAGCCCCTACAAATCATAATGAACCAATCTCATTTTATTCACAAAGGTACTTCCAAGTTTTTGCTGTTGTTTTGTTATTTGTACATTTATACTATAGCTGGTCAAAGAGTTCTATTTACTAACATGGAAGCCTAAGACTAGGTGCCTTAACATGTATTAAGGAATCTAAAATGACTATTTATATTTCTATGTGCCTATTTGGGGATCTAATTACAGATTTAGGTGCTGATCCATAGTAGACCTTTGAAAATATGGCTCTGTGTGTGTGTTTGTGTGTGTGTGTGTGTACATGCAGAATCCAAATGCTAAAGATTTATTTATTCTTTATTACCTGGCTCCCGATCTTCACGTCTGTTGACTTTCATAATAAAAAGTGACCAAGCTAATAAAAAACGAACATCCTGGTAGAAACCATGCCTAAACCACTATTGATCCTTTGTGGCAAGAAAGGTAAATATTTGACCCACAAAACACCTGCCAGACAGTGACAATTATTGTACATATATGTGATTTCAGTAAAATCTGCGTGAGCCTGTAAGTAACTCATTGAAATACAGAGCAACAGACTCTTTCTTCCCAAGAGGATGTCAAAAACAGCATTCAAACAAATTCCAAAGCAGTAAGACTTGGCATACATGTGAGGTTTTCATCAGTACAGTAGCATTTTATTTTACAGAATACAAATTGTACACAAGAGCTTAAAATGCATTGTCTCAGTCTACCTAATTGGGACGATTAGAGTATATATTTTTGGCTGTTCTGTGGTTTTCAGAAGACTAGGTCTCTTTTTATAAAATGTTCCAGGCTTAATGCACCATTAGGATAATGCATTGTGTCCAGATTCCCCTGCCTCCTACAACATGATGTATCACTGCAAAACAACACAACCTCTCATCCCTTTGGCAGTTCAAGTGGACTGCACCTGGAAAAAGAAGCAGTGGGATGCTCTTGTGACACTAGGTCTCTTTTAAACCCTGGAAAGGATTTCAGGTTCTTCTGTTTTATTTACTCTTCCTGGCTACCCACAGTTCTCTCTTTATCTCCTCCTGCAGGGATGCCTGGGGAGCCCAGTGGGATCTCTCCTGGGAAGGAATTCCTATATTTGAGCGAATGGGTTTCACAAGATGAAGCAAACATAGATTATTCTTTACACATGCATTTACAATTGCACAGGGGAAATAACACTTTCATTGTGACTGGCCATAAAATCACCTACAGCAAAAGATAAGGACATCAATGTGGAGATATAGGCTGTCAAGGTTCCTCCCCCACTCTGAACTCTAGGGTACAGATGTGGGGACCTGCATGAAAACCTCCTAAGCTTACTTTTACCAGCTTAGGTGAAAACTTCCCCAAGGTACAAATTAATTTTATCCTTTGCCCTTGGAATATCCACTGCTACCACCAAACTCTAACTGGGTTTACTGGGAAAGGTAGTTTGGACACGTCTTTCCCCCCAAAATCCTCCCAACCCTTGCACCCCACTTCCTGGGAAAGGTTTGGTAAAAATCCTCACCAATTTGCATAGGTGACCACAGACCCAAACCCTTGGATCTGAGAACAATGAAAAAGCATTCAGTTTTCTTACAAGAAGACTTTTAATAGAAGTAAAGAATTCACCTCTGTAAAATCAGGATGGTAGATACAGGGTAATTAGATTCAAAACATAGAGAATCCCTCTAGGCAAAACCTTAAGTTACAAAAAAGACACACAGACAGAAATAGCCATTCTATTCAGCACATTTCTTTTCTCAGCCATTTAAAGAAATCATAATCTAACACATACCTAGCTAGATTACTTACTAAAATTCTAAGACTCCATTCCTGTTCTATCCCTGACAAAAGCAGCATACAGACAGACACAGACCCTTTGTTTCTCTCCCTCCTCCCAGCTTTTGAAAGTATCTTGTCTCCTCATTGGTCATTTTGGTCAGGTGCCAGCGAGGTTACCTTTAGCTTCTTAACCTTTTACGGGTGAGAGGATTTTTCCTCTGGCCAGGAGGAATTTTAAAGGGGTTTACCCTTCCCTTTATATTTATGACATAGGCAAATCCCTTAGAGGAACTGGAAGTTCAGGGGAATTTCACCTCTTCATGCCCTTGTTTCATGTTTAATTTTTTTATCCTAAATTACTAGGCAAAGTGGCTCAGCAGATTGTCAGCTCAGGAACTCGGTGCAGACTGGATTCTTGCTGACCACAGTGAGGAAACCTCACCTCAATCCTAGCTCAACAGCTGAAGGTTTGGCAAGTGCCGTCTCAGCCCATTTGCCAAGAAACTGTGGTCCTCATCAAATAAAGCACCACCACTTTGGCAGTACATGCACATCCCTGCTTACTCAAGAGGTACAGGTGAAGAGACCGGCGACTCGGATATATTTTAAAACCAACTGAGAATGGCCAGGCAAGAAGTAGAGAGGTGGAGGAGTATGGATCTCCTTTCATTGCAGCTGCTCCTGCTGTGGCTTGTGGACTAAAACAGGACTTCAGGCTCTCATTCTCTCCAGCTCTAATGTTACCACTAGATAAGTGTGGGAAACATTTTAATGGCACTATAGTGCTTTTGAGGTTACAGCAGAAAGAAAAAAAAATCAAAATCCTCCTAATATGTGCGTCAGCAAAACTCAGCATCTCTTTGTACTGTTAAAAGCTATCACTCTACTGGCTCTTTCCCCCCCATAACACAACCACTTTTTGTCCCACCACAGCCCAGCTCAGGGCAGGTGATTCCAGAGGTGCCAGGTCCAGGAAGGGAGTGGGTGCCATGAGGGGGAGGGCCCTTTCTGAACACTGTGGCAAGAGCCAATGGCCT
The DNA here is from genome assembly GCF_965140235.1 of Caretta caretta. NCBI lineage: Eukaryota > Metazoa > Chordata > Testudines > Cheloniidae > Caretta > Caretta caretta. Next base: position 91,123,943 of record NC_134210.1, on the reverse strand, counting down.
GGAGCAGAGAGCTATGCCAGCCCCATGAGATAGGAGCAGCTGTGGGGTGAGTATAGGGTCTAGGGCACTTTAAATGGCACTCTTCACCCCCTGTCTGGTAACATTATACAGCCACTTTGCACAGGTGTAAATGATATCACAAAAAGCAAGGCAGTGGAGTATCAGGCCCACAGTGTATGTATAAAAAGAGTAGGCAGTATGGTTTGCTTTCCCATGCATTTCCTTTACCTGTTTCAGTTCCAGTGTTATGGTCTCTAAGTACAGCTTTGGCTGCATTCCATCAGTGCTGCCACTGAGTTCCTTCCTGAGTACCTTCACAGAGGTATTTGTTCAGAAACACCAATTTATTTCCCTTAAATTTCATCTAAACTGACATGGGAGAAGAGAAGAGGAGTAAGGGGGCAGGGGGCGCTTCATAAAAAGTTCTTCACTTTCCAAATTCTCCAAGAGGTGGGGTTTTTTTTTAATTAAAATGTGGTGTTACTGGGGGAGATGGAAGTCAATAAGAAAGTCTTTCCCCAGGCCACCAATGATTGTCTCTTTCTTTTCCCTTTTCTTGGGCAGGTCTACACCACGGGGCTAAGTCTACTTAAGTTATGCAATTCCAACTACGTGAATAACATAGCTGGAGTCAACATAGCTTCTGTCAACCTATTGTTGTGTCTACACCGTGCTGGGTCGACGGGAGAAACTTATGCTTCTCATTCCAGTGAAGTACCAAAGTCGATGGGAAAGCAATCGGCAGTCGATTTAGCAGGTCTTCACTAGACTCACTAAATCGACTCCCAACGGATCAATCACTGCCTTGGTAAGTGGAGACAAGCCCCTTGTCTGTGTAAATGGAGATTCTGAAGGAGCTTCAGTTGGGTAGTGGGTGGGGTGAAGAGAAGTCAGCAGTTTTCCCCCCAAAGCAGGGCTTTGGGGGTGGGGTAACTGGGGCAACTATATAAGGTCAGAGCAACCTAGAGGAGTGGTTTCAGAGGAAACTTGGCATGAGGTAGTATGATTCTGTGAAATTACTCACAAATTAGACACAGCATGGAATGGAGGAAAGCAAGCCAGCTAGCTCCTTTCAGACCTGAGCAATGGGAGCAGTGGGCTCCTAGGGGTTTTCTTCCCCTTTCTCTAACCATTTGGGACAAGAGCTCTTGGAAATGGTCAATAAAAAGCCTCAGCTCCCCTTCCAAAAACAGATTCAATCAGGGCAAGAGCAGGAGAGGCAGGCTAAGATCAAGCTCACTAGCGCCTGCCTTCCATTACCTTCCAGTGATAGCCTATAGATTCATTCTGTTTATGTGAACAAAGAGAAAGTTCAGATGTTATTTGATTACAGTCAAAAAGTGCCTACATGGGAACAGAAATTTGATAACAAATGCCTCTTTAAGCTGGTAGATAAAGGCATAACAAAACCTAATGGCTGGAAGTTGAAACTAGATAAATCCAGACTAGAAATAAGGTGCAGATTTTTAACAGTGAGGTTAATTAACCACTGGAACAATTTACCAAGAGTTGTGGTAGACTCTCCATCACTGGATACTTTTAAATCAAGATTGAATATTTTTCCAAAGGATATGCTCTAGCGGAAACAGGAATTAATTCAGGGAAGTTCTATGGCCTGTGTTATATGGAAGGTCAAATAAGATGATCACAATGATCTCTTCTGGCCTTATAGCCAATGAATCTATTTGAAGTCCCAACTCCTGAAGGAAGGAAGGGGCAAAGTGAGCAAATATACACTTCTTCTCACTCTGCCATTTTTATACTACCAATAAGACAAGCCCAGAAGGGTAGCCCTAGAGGAAGACTTAGAAATCACTTGAATATTTATAATGCCCTTGCACTATGATCATCTGAACATCTTTCCTTCCTGTTTCACATACATTCATATTGTACCCATCTATGAAATACAATCCTTATTTGCACATTGCTTTATCTCCACTCTGCCGAGAGAACACATGCAATGTCAATGTCTTCAAACCCATTTCCCAATGTGCACAGTAAAAATATCCCCCCAAAATGTTCTAAGTCACTTTCATCAATACAAACACTGATATTCATTATATTAAGCATCAGAGCTTCTAACTGATGACAGCCAAGAAACCATAAGCTGCTTTGAGGCTTGTCTCCCGATCAGTTCATGTAGCAGGACGGTGCTGGGTTGAAACTATTAGGTTGCTGTAGTTTATTTGGTTTCAGTTTGCCATAATTGCTGCCATTTTCACGAATGATTTGGGCTATGTTTGAAACTGATGTACGATATGAAGTGTGCTGCATGTGTTGCTTCTCTGTATGTGTCAAGAAATTAGAGAGGGAGAGTGTATGTATATTTGCATGTGTATATATAAACATCTGCCATGAAACTGTCTTCTACTTACTCGGGGCTCGGAGCGTTTACTCTACCAAAAGCAACTGGATGTCTTAAATACTTCCTCAGTGATAATCATTCAGGTTGCTGCTACTGGGCAAATTAATTTTTGTCAGATAAGGGCAAGGAACTCGGCAGGAAAAATATAGATGAATGGCATAGAGAATATTTAATAGTTTCTTATGCTCCAATAGGTCCGTTACTCTATAAGGTGCCACAGGACTCTTTGCTGCTTTTACAGATCCAGAATAACACGGCTATCCCTCTGATGCTTAACAAATAATACTTACAGGCTGTTGGCCATGAGGTGCTTGAAGCAGTCAGCCACATGGAAAATCAAGGCTGTTGGGGCTCATCATTTATAGGCCCCAAGCTCTGATCCCTCTGAGGTATTATCATCTTATCCAAGGACAGTGGAATCAGGAGTGTGAGGGCAAGTGGGATGGGGTGGAGGGGTAGTGCCCTTGCAATGGATATACTGGGGAGGGCAGACTTATGTTTCTGCCTCCCTCTCCAATATTTTCCACTCTAACCACTCTCACAGAGGTGAGACTGGGACCCAGCTATATTCCTACCCGTCACGTGCACGGGGTGGGGATGGGGGCATAGGGCAGAGACAAGAGCAGGATCCGAAGGAGGGGCTAGAGCAACCCACCACGGTGCTTGACATCAGCTCAGCAGCCTTCCAGCCACCATGAGTCCCAATGGAGACACTCAGTCCAGGGGAGGGGCCAAAGCATGTGTGCTGGCCATCGGGGCAATGGGGGATGGAACAGGGCACCAGTACCTGGGGGCTGAGATGTGTTGGCACACAGGACACCAGCCACTGGGGGTGGGAGAGAGGGCACAGGGCACCAGCTGCCCAGAAACTGCCATAGGAACAGCAGGAGATCTACCAGAACACACCTTCCCAGCCTGAAGCCAGCTGCCCCTCAAGTCTCAGTAGTTCTCCTTGCTCTCTCTCCTATCCCTCCACTCCCCCATTCACAGTGAGAGTCATTCTCCCCTTCCCCCAGCCCTGACATCTTATCTCAGCTACAGCATCAGAAGTGCTTAGACCTACACACATTGATACTTAACTGATTTGACAGAAACCCTGGGACTGGAAAAGAAACAAGAGATGATCATACAGTGAAAGGAAGGGTGCTCTTGTGGTGAAGGCACTTGCCTGGGACTCAGGACAGCTGACTTAAATTCCTTTCCTCTGCCACAGACTTCTTGTGTAGCCTCAGGCAAGTCACTTAATCTCTCTGTGCTTCAGTTCTCCAACTGTAAAAGAGGGATAATAATGGTTCCTTTCTCCCCTTTGTGCCTGTCTTGCCTATTTCTATTGTAAGCCCTTTAGGGCAGGGACTGTCTCATGCTATGTGTAAATACAGTGCCTAGCATGATGGGGCCTTGGTCTTGGTTGGGACTTTGGGAGCAAGTGTAATATAAATAATAATAATGATAATGAGTACCATGTGTATGGGGTATGTTTTGATCCATAAAAGTATAGGATAAAAGGAATGGAATAATAATAAATGATTGCAGATTCTTAAATTTTTCTTTAATAATATGTTTAGGGTGTCTTTCTCTGGGTCTGCATTCCTTACATTGGCTTAAGGGAGATGAGAATTGGGCCCTTCAAATCTTCAGGGATGTTACTGAGTTCAGGGAGGGAGAGTAGGATGGTTGTGGTTCCTTTTTAAAATTCATCATTAGCATGTGGAAGGAGTGGTGGGAAATGGGAGTATCCCTCTATTTCCTGTTTCCATATCCCATCCTGTTTCATATCCCGTATTCTTGTTTGTGTATTCCAGCCAGAAGCTGTTACACTACTGGCAGACACAGTGTCATGTCATTCCAGCTGGGATAAATGTAAACGCAAGAAGGTGATGAGGGGAGAGAAAGGGGCTTGAAATGTATATTAAATATGATGTCTAGGGACTTCTTTAGCCAGATGGGTACAGAGTAACATTGTTCCACACACACACCTGAAGGTTCTGTCCAGTATAGTAAAGGGATATAGATTACAGTTAATGTTCTGCTGTCCTGTTCCAAGTTGTATTAATATTTTATGGCACTGGTGGAAAGTAACTTAACAAGCAAAAGGTATAACACTTAAAGAAGATGTCTAAATGTCACTGCCAATATACTCAGTGTTAAACAACAGGGGCCCAAACATCCCCTCTTTCTTATTGAAGCCAATGTAAATTGTATGTGCACAACTGAGGGGTGAACTTAGCTCTGAAGACAGAGATTTGGTGAGTGTTATGTCTTCCATGCTCCAGTGGCAACCTCATACTTTTTGTCTACATGACTTTGGATTTTACAAAATGATAAAGAACCAAACAAGAATGAACAATTAAGGAGCACAGTGTGTGTTTCCTCTATAGCAAACTTGCCTCAGCTCTGCCTCACAAAATGGCAGCTGCTTCTGCAGATAGTAGATTCCTAGAAATATAAAGGTAGAGCACACAGAATATAGGATCATAATGGTTATCTATAGCCGTGGTTCTCAACCAGGGGTACATGTACCCCTGGGGGTAGACAGAGGTCTTCCAGGGGGGACATCAATTCATCCAGCTATTTGCCTAGTTTTACAATAGGCTACATAAAAAGCACTAGCAAAGTCAGTACAAACTAAAATTTCATATAGACAAAATGAGAAAGTCAGCAATTGTTCAGTAATAGTGTGTCTGTGACACTTTCTTATTTTTATGTCTGATTTTATAAGCAAGTCGTTTTTAAGTGAGGTGAAACTTGGTGGTACACAGGACAAATCCGACTCCTGAAAGGGGTACAGGAGTCTGGAAAGGTTGAGAACTACGTACTGATCTATAGCTACATACACAATCATGAGCATTGCAGAAGGATTAGTGGGTAAGCAAGATCAAACTGAACAAAGTACTGTACACACCACCCTAATCTACAGTTGGAGCATTGCTTGGCGGTGTATTATTGTATACAACAATTGTAAGCATATGCACAGAATTCCTACTCCTCTGATCATGGTTTTTTTATTATTTAGTTTTTATATTGTGGTAACTAATAATGCAATCAGGGTAATACTCCCATTGTGGGAGACTTGATATGAAAACCGAAACAGACATGATTTCTACCCAAAGAGCTTACAATATAAGACACATGCAACATTTGAAGAGTGGAGTGGTGTTGTTTCAAGAGGGGTCTAGATACTCGCACCTCTATTTTCCATTCCCCCCCCCCCCCCCGCCATAGAAAAGACATTTTGTGATTCCAAGAAGGGCTGGGCACAATTTTTTCCAGAGCCTGTTAACACTGACCCTTAGTCAACCAGAAGGATTGCTTGCAAGGAACACAGTACACTGACTGCCCCTGCCTAGAATGAGCCTGGTGAGCCAAGAGCGGAGCTTTGATCCCAAAATAACATTATACTGTGCTTCAATTGGGGCTGGTCCTTGTGAGGAAATTTTGCAACAGCTGGGCCTTTGTGCTACTCCTGCTGCAAGGCATTACCTTGTTCAGACCAGAGTGGCAGGAGACCTGAGGCAAGTCACTTCACTTCCCCTTGTCTATCTCCCTATTGTAAAATGGGGATAATGATACTTATCTTCATCTGCAAAGTGCTTTGAGATCTATGGATGAAGTATGGTATAGGAACTGCATATTATTATATATATTAATTAATTAATCAAAAATTCAGGGCCTGGAGCGTAAGCAGTTTAATTTTCCAAGGAGACAGCAAATGCCATGTTGTCCATGGGAGGAGGCTAAATAAACTCTAAGGTGTGCTGAGATACGAAACACACACACACAGACACCAAGCCCCTTTGATCAACTCTAAATGCTACAGTCACCTTCCTGGACCATGGCTCCTGGAATCCCTTCACTAATTCTCCATCTTCCATTGCACCAGATACACATTTCTTCTTCTTCTCACCTTCAATGCCCTCTGTTCACAGCCCTGTCTCTCCATGATTGCCTGCTCTTATACCACACTCTGTCTCCTTTTCTCCACCACTGACTACTATCTTAAACACCCAAGTGTCTGTTTCTCCCACAAAGGTCTCTACACTTTCTTCCATGCTTCCCCTTATGTATAGAATACTTGGAAATTATCCATAAGGCAGTTACCCTCTCCTTGTTCAAATCCTTCAAGACCCAATGCTGCTGTGATGCCTACAAGATCAGGCAATCAGTGATGCCTTATGGCAGTTGGGGATAGCTGAGCTTAATTTTCTTATTTTTAAAATCCCTACTGATGATTAGGAATTATCAGGTTTTGCAATAGCTATTTAACAATGTAAGTTTATTTTTGTTACCCCCTTTTGTTACCTTCTTCCCATTGTTTATTGCCATCCTGGATCAGCTCAGTGTCCTGTCAATATCAGACAAAGAGAGTCTGTAGCAGAGCTGGGAATAGAAATGGAGTCTCCTGACCACCAGTCATGTGATTTAGCCACAAGAACAACTTTTCTCCATGAGTTACGCTCACTTGTCATGTCTTTGGTTAGACTGTAAACTCTTCAGGGCAGGGACTGTGGGCAAGTCTACACTACAAAATTAAGTTGACCTAAGTTGCATAATTAAACTGCTTTTACATGTCCACACTATGCTCCTTGTGTCAGCGGTGTGCATCCTCACCAGGAGTGCTTGCACCAATTTAACTCCCAGTGTGGGGCATATGTAAGTAACACAGTGTCTACACAGACACTGCTTGGACCTTGCCAGCAAGTTAAAGAAGTATGGATTGGACGAATGGACCATAAGGTGGAAAGAAAGCTAGCTAAATTGTTGGGCTCAGTAGGTAGTCTCAAAGTCTAGTTGGCAGCCGGTATCAAGCAGAGTGCCCCAGGGATTGGTCCTGGGGCCGGTTTTGTTCAACAGCTTCATCAATGATCTGGATGATGGAATGGATTGCACCCTCAGCAAACTCAGAGATGACACTAAGCTGCGGGGAGAGGTAGATATGCTGGAGGGTAGGGATAGGGTCCAGAGTAACCTAGACAAATTGGAGGATTGGGCCAAAAGAAATCTGATGAAGTTCAACAAAGACAAGTGCAGAGTCCTGCACTTAGGATAGAAGAATGCCATGCACTGCTACAGGCTGGGGATTGACTGGCTAAGCGGCAGTTCTTATGAAAAGGACCTGGGGATTACAGTGGATGAGAAGTTGAATATGAGTCAACAGTGTGCCCTTGTTGCCACGAAGGCTAACAGCAAATTGGGCTGCATTAGTAGGAGCATTGCCAGCAGATCAAGGGAAGTGATTATTCCCCTCTATTCGGCATTGGTGAGGCCACATCTGGAGTATTGCGTCCAGTTTTGGGCCCCCCCACTATAGAAAGAATGTGGACAAACTGGAGAGAGTCCAGCGGAGGGCAACTGAAATTATTAGGGGGCTGGGGCACATGACTTATGAGGAGAGGCTGAGGAAACTGGGCTTATTTAGTCTGCAGAAGAGAAGAGTGAGGGGGGATTTGATAGCAGCCTTCAAATACCTGAAAGGGGGTTCCAAAAAGGATAGATCTAGGCTGTTCTCAGTGGTAGCAGATGACAGAACAAGGAGCAATGGTCTCAAATTGCAGTGGGGTAGGTCTAGGTTAGATATTAGGAAAAACTATTTCACTAGGAGGGTGGTGAAGCACTGGAATGGGTTACCTAGGGAGGTAGTGGAATCTCCATCCTTAGAGGTTTTTAATACCTGGCTTGACAAAGCTCTGGCTGGGATGATTTAGTTGGGGATCGGTCCTGAAAGAAAGGGCTGAGAAGGTGCAAGGGCCAAAGGGGAAGTGGCCCAGGGAGTGTGAGCAATAGAGGGGAGAGAAGGAGGGCAGGACATGGCTGCTGCCAGAGGGTCCCTGGGCCGGGACCCAGAGTAGTTGGCGGGCCTGGATCCCTTCCCCGCCCCCGCTTACAGTGTACCTGGCCGTGGAGGAGCATGGCCAGATACAGACTGTGACTTCCCCCTGAGGCAAGGGGCTAGACTTTGGAGCTGAAGTTGGCCACGAGGCAGGGGCAGACAGAGGACTATGGATACCTCCCGAAAGGGGAGAGAACCGAGTGGAGCACAGTCGGAGGGCTGTGTCCAGAAAAGGACACTTCAAGCCAGGGAGCAATGTGGGTCCCAAACAGACAAACAACAGAGCAGACAGTGGGCGGGACACCACCCACAGAGGGCACTCCACAGCTAGGACAGAGCTAGTTCCCGGAGCAACCAGAGGGAGGTGCCATGGTGGTGAGTCAGCAACCCGTTACAGCATGTCATGCCCTCTTTCGTTACCATTCATAGAACTGATAGCTACAGCATCTAGTGATGCACCAGTGGAAACCCTTACTGTAGTTTAGTCGATTCACACAGTCTTTTTTATCCCTTATTAATAAAAGACATATTTGAAAGTGAAATATATCATACACAGTGAAAGGAAGGGATTCAATGCCTTGCTGCTAACAGCCTTTGTGGCGCTGAATGAAATAGCAGGTTGCAACAGTCTTCTGTTTTTCAGACCAGTATTCAGACCCTGAATTTTTGACCCATTAGTCCTCCACTCATGCTAACACATTTTTGGAAATGCTACACAGACACTGCAAACAGTGTATTTGCTGACGCCAGCTGTAATCAGAAGCATTTCACAGGGACGATTGCTGGCAACAGCAGTGCTGACTGTGGGAAAAAACAGTGAATGAAAAGGAGTTACAGTAACAAAAGCCAAACTAAAACAAAGCAAAATCTCTCACATTCACAATAGTTTTATCGCTTATATAGACAATTCTACTATCTGCACCCCTCCTATTCCTGGTCATCTTGTTGATCCTATTCCTGGTCCCTCATAGCTCCATGAAACCTCACTGCTCGGGGCCAGATTCTTAACTGGAGGGTAGGCCGCACAATAATGGATGTGCAGACAAACAGAACCTGAACTGAAATTAAAGAAGATGCGGGAATGCTGCCAGTTTAGGATTCAAAAAACATTCTCCAAGCCATGGAGAAAGAGAGCCTGCCCCAGCTGGCAGGCTGTGGAGCTGTACTCTTGAGGTTTCTAGTGGCTGTTATTCTAATAATACCTAGATTTTATAGAGAACTTTTTATTTTCAGTATGTCTGAAAGTGCAGCAATTTATCCCCATTTTGCAGCTGGAAAACGGAGGCACAGAGATTAAGTGATTTGCCCAAGGCCATCCAACAGGCCAGAGGCAATGCTAGGAAGAGAACCCAGGTCTCCTAAGTCTCTATTTGGTGCTCTATACTCTAGGCCAGGGGTAGGCAACCTATGGCACGCGTGCCAAAGGTGGCACCCTAGCTGATTTTCAGTGGCACTCACACTGCCCGGGTCCTGGCCAACTGTCCGGGGGGCTCTGCATTTTAATTTAATTTTAAATGAAGCTTCTTAAACATTTTAAAAACCTTATTTACTTTACATACAACAATAGTTTAGTTAGATATTAAAGACTTATAGAAAGAGACCTTCTAAAAATGTTAAAATGTATTACTAGCACGCGAAACCTTAAGTTAGAGTGAATAAATGAAGACTCGGCACACCACTTCTGAAAGGTTGCCGACGCCTGCTCTAGGCCAAACTATATGGTGTCCGCCATCATCACCAAATAGCGTGAACAGCTTCTTACTCAATCTACAGCACAGCAGATGGTTTATGATAGCCATAACAGGAGCATGCCTAGCACACCAGCTAGACTGTAAGGAGCACAGTTCTCCTGTTTTCTTGCAAAAATTCAAAGCTTTTCTTTTACTAAGGGAGCAAAAAGATCTATCTCCCTTCACAGATAGTGATTGCACAAAGAAAATGAAGAAAAATACGACTAAACCTGGGAGGACTGATTCCTTCAAACCACAAATGCTGGACTAATTCAGAAAGCACCAGGACCATTTTGTTCTATGAGTACAGAGAACGAGGAAGGCAACTCCTGAAATGAAATTATTTCACCTTTCTATGTCAAATTTGATGTTTTTCAAAAATCCCTATCATCTGTGGAAGAACGGGTGAAATCAATATCAAGAAAATTGACCGTTTCTGATTTTTAAATGACTGGGGCTAAACTTGTGGAGAATAAGATTCAAACTCTGAAAGACTGCAGGACAAACCTTTAACCCTGTACAGTTCCTTGTCCAGAATACACCAACTTGAGTATCACTGCCAAAAAAGTATGTGTTTTTATTGCAAATGGAGACAAGGCGCAGATAGTTTTTACTTTGATGTAGCCAGTTGAGGGCAATGCTACACTCACTGCCTGGGGATTACCTCAACCAGCTACACTGAGCCCTGGTCTACACTAGGACTTTAGGTCGAATTTAGCAGCGTTAAATCGATGTAAACCTGCACCCGTCCACACAATGAAGCCCTTTATTTCGACTTAAAGGGCTCTTAAAATCGATTTCCTTACTCCACCCCTGACAAGTGGATTAGCGCTTAAATCGATGTTGCCGGCTCGATTTTGGGGTACTGTGGACACAATTCGATGGTATTGGCCTCCGGGAGCTATCCCAGAGTGCTCCATTATGACCGCTCTGGACAGCACTCTCAACTCAGATGCACTGGCCAGGTAGACAGGAAAAGAACCGCGAACTTTTGAATCTCATTTCCTGTTTGGCCAGCGTGGCAAGCTGCAGGTGACCATGCAGAGCTCATCAGCACAGGTGACCATGATGGAGTCCCAGAATCGCAAAAGAGCTCCAGCATGGACTGAACGGGAGGTACAGGATCTGATCGCTGTTTGGGGAGAGGAATTCGTGCTATCAGAACTCCGTTCCAGTTTTCGAAATGCCAAAACCTTTGTCAAAATCTCCCAGGGCATGAAGGACAGAGGCCATAACAGGGACCCGAAGCAGTGCCGCGTGAAACTGAAGGAGCTGAGGCAAGCCTTCCAGAAAGCCAGAGAGGCAAACAGCCGCTCTGGGTCAGAGCCCCAAACATGCCGCTTCTATGATGAGCTGCATGCCATTTTAGGGAGTTCAGCCACCACTACCCCAGCCGTGTTGTTTGACTCCTTCAATGGAGATGGAGGCAATACGGAAGCAGGTTTTGGGGACGAAGAAGATGATGATGAGGAGGAGGTTGTAGATAGCTCACAGCAAGCAAGCGGAGAAACCGGTTTTCCCGACAGCCAGGAACTGTTTCTCACCCTAGACCTGGAGCCAGTACCCCCCGAACCCACCCAAGGCTGCCTCCTGGACCCAGCAGGCGGAGAAGGGACCTCTGGTGAGTGTACCTTTTAAAATACTATACATGGTTTAAAAGCAAGCATGTGAAAGGATTACTTTGCCCTGGCATTCACGGTTCTCCTAGATGTACTCCTAAAGCCTTTGCAAAAGGTTTCTGGGGAGGGCAGCCTTATTGCGTCCTTCATGGTAGGACACTTTACCACTCCAGGCCAGTAACACGTACTCGGGAATCATTGTAGAACAAAGCATTGCAGTGTATGTTTGCTGGCATTCAAATAACATCCGTTCTTTATCTCTCTGTGTTATCCTCAGGAGAGTGAGATATAATTCATGGTCACCTGGTTGAAATAGAGTGCTTTTCTTCAGGGGACAGTCAGAGGAGCCCATTCCTGCTGGGCTGTTTGCCTGTGGCTAAACAGAAATGTTCTCCGCTGTTAGCCACAGGGAGGGGGGAAGGTTGAGGGGGTAGTCACGCGGTGGGAGGAGGCAAAATGCGACCTTGTAACGAAAGCACATGTGCTATGTATGTAATGTTAACAGCAAGGTTTACCCTGAAAGAGTGTAGCCACTGTTTTATAAAATGTGTCTTTTTAAATACCGCTGTCCCTTTTTTTTTCTCCACCAGCTGCATGTGTTTCAATGATCACAGGATCTTCTCCTTCCCAGAGGCTAGTGAAGCTTAGAAAGAAAAAAAAACGCACTTGCGATGAAATGTTCTCTGAGCTCATGCTGTCCTCCCACACTGACAAAGCACAGACAAATGCGTGGAGGCAATTAATGTCAGAGTGCAGGAAAGCACAAAATGACCGGGAGGAGAGGTGGCGGGCTGAAGAGAGTAAGTGGCGGGCTGAAGAGAGTAAGTGGCGGGCTGAAGACAGGGCTGAAGCTCAAATGTGGCGGCAGCATGAGGAGAGGAGGCAGGATTCAATGCTGAGGCTGCTGCAGGACCAAACCAGTATGCTCCAGTGTATGGTTGAGCTGCAGCAAAGGCAGCTGGAGCACAGACTGCCACTGCAGCCCCTCTGTAACCAACCGCCCTCCTCCCCAAGTTCCATAGCCTCCACACCCAGACGCCCAAGAACGCGGTGGGGGGGCCTCCGGCCAACCAGCCACTCCACCACAGAGGATTGCCCAAAAAAAAGAAGGCTGTCATTCAATAAATTGTAAAGTTGTAAACTTTTAAAGTGCTGTGCTTAAAGTGCTGTGTGGCATTTTCCTTCCCTCCTCCACCACCCCTCCTGGGCTACCTTGGTAGTCATCCCCCTATTTGTGTGATGAATGAATAAAGAATGCATGAATGTGAAGCAACAATGACTTTATTGCCTCTGCAAGCGGTGATTGAAGGGAGGAGGGGCGGGTGGTTAGCTTACAGGGAAGTAGAGTGAACCAAGGGGCGGGGGGTTTCATCAAGGAGAAACAAACAGAACTTTCACACCGTAGCCTGGCCAGTCATGAAACTGGTTTTCAAAGCTTCTCTGATGCGTACCGCGCCCTCCTGTGCTCTTCTAACCGCCCTGGTGTCTGGCTGCACGTAACCAGCAGCCAGGCGATTTGCCTCAACCTCCCACCCCGCCATAAACGTCTCCCCCTTACTCTCACAGATATTGTGGAGCACACAGCAAGCAGTAATAACAGTGGGAATATTGGTTTCGCTGAGGTCTAAGCGAGTCAGTAAACTGCGCCAGCGCGCCTTTAAACGTCCAAATGCACATTCTACCACCATTCTGCACTTGCTCAGCCTGTAGTTGAACAGCTCCTGACTACTGTCCAGGCTGCCTGTGTACGGCTTCATGAGCCATGGCATTAAGGGGTAGGCTGGGTCCCCAAGGATACATATAGGCATTTCAACATCCCCAACAGTTATTTTCTGGTCTGGGAATAAAGTCCCTTCCTGAAGCTTTTGAAACAGAGCAGAGTTCCTGAAGATGCGAGCGTCATGCACCTTTCCCGGCCATCCCACGTTGATGTTGGTGAAACGTCCCTTGTGATCCACCAGAGCTTGCAGCACTATCGAAAAGTACCCCTTGCGGTTTATGTACTCGGCGGCTTGGTGCTCCGGTGCCAAGATAGGGATATGGGTTCCGTCTATAGCCCCACCACAGTTAGGGAATCCCATTGCAGCAAAGCCATCCACTATGACCTGCACATTTCCCAGGGTCACTACCCTTGATATCAGCAGATCTTTGATTGCGTGGGCTACTTGCATCACAGCAGCCCCCACAGTAGATTTGCCCACTCCAAATTGACTCCCAACTGACCGGTAGCTGTCTGGCGTTGCAAGCTTCCACAGGGCTATCGCCACTCGCTTCTCAACTGTGAGGGCTGCTCTCATCTTGGTATTCATGCGCCTCAGGGCAGGGGAAAGCAAGTCACAAAGTTCCATGAAAGTGCCCTTACGCATGCGAAAGTTTCGCAGCCACTGGGAATCGTCCCAGACCTGCAACACTATGCGGTCCCACCAGTCTGTGCTTGTTTCCCGAGCCCAGAATCGGCATTCCACAGCATGAACCTGCCCCATTAGCACCATGATGCATGCATTGGCAGGGCCCATGCTTTCAGAGAAATCTGTGTCCATGTCCTGATCACTCACGTGACCGCGCTGACGTCGCCTCCTCGCCCGGTATCGCTTTGCCAGGTTCTGGTGCTGCATATACTGCTGGATAATGCGTGTGGTGTTTAATGTGCTCCTAATTGCCAAAGTGAGCTGAGCGGCCTCCATGCTTGCCTTGGTATGGCGTCCGCACAGAAAAAAGGCGCAGAACGATTGTCTGCCGTTGCTCTGATGGAGGGAGGGGCGACTGACGACACGGCTTACAGGGTTGGCTTCAGGGAGCTAAAATCAACAAAGGGGGTGTCTGTACATCAAGGAGTATTTCAGGCAGGGCTTCACGGAGGGTTCCAATAAGAAATGGTGCACCTAAGTTATCGTTCTTATTGGAACAAGGAGGTTAGCCTGGCCTCTGATTGATACATGGCTAGATTTACCTCGCTGCACCTTCTCTGTGAGTGACTGCAGTGTGACCTAGAGGAATGAGACCCCTAAACAGGGGAGAAGGCAAATGAGTACAAAACAAATCTGGTCTATTTCTTGTTTTGACCCACTCCATCTTTTACATCTTTGGCTGGCGGCAGACGGTGCAGAAGGACTGCATGCCATCCACATCTCATGGCTGCTCGGCAGAAGATGGTACAGTACGACTGCTAGCAGTCCGTATCGCCTGCCCGCTCACCATAAGACGGTTCAATAGGACTGACTGCAGGACTAAAGAGAATGACCTGGTCAAGTCACTCCAAATTTAGTCCCTGCGTCCATGTCTGCCCAGGCGCTCCCAGCCGACGTGGCCAGGAGCACCTCGGACATGACGATGACGGCTACCAGTCGTACTGTACCGTCTGCTGCCACAAGGCAAGGGGTTGCTGCTACTGTGTAGCAATGCCGTACCGCGTCTGCCAGCACCCAGGAGACATAGGGTGACGGTTACCTGAGCGGGCTCCATGCTTGCCGTGGTATGGCATCTGCACAGGTAACTCAGGAAAAAAGGCGCGAAAGGATTGTCTGCCCTTGCTTTCACGGAGGCAGGGAGGGAACGGGGGCCTGACGATATGTACCCAGAACCACCCGCGACAATGTTGTAGCCCCATCAGGCATTGGGATCTCAACCCAGAATTCCAATGGGCAGCGGAGACTGCGGGAACTGTGGGATAGCTACCCACAGTGCAACGCTCCGGAAGTCGACTCTAGCCTCGGTACTGTGGAAGCGCTCCGCCGAGTTAATGCACTTAATGCACTTAGAGCATTTTCTGTGGGGACACACACACTCGAATATATAAAACCGATTTCTAAAAAACCGACTTCTATAAATTCGACCTTATTCCGTAGTGTAGACATACCCTGAGGTAAAAATTACCTGTGATAAAAACTATATTGAGGTTAGAGACTAGCTGTGTCTTGTCTCCCCTAGCATTTTACAGTGAGTTGTGTATCTCACTGTAAAAACACACCTTTCTGGGCAGTGAAGACTCATAGCCTAAGACTTCTTTACACTCACACATTGATAAAAGAGTATATGTAGGCTATAAATAAAGGTAAAGCAGTCTGAAGCTGCACCTTAGCAATTAGGAGGGAGCCTAGGTTTACCTCAACATGTTAAAATTATAACTGTCTTGTCTCTGCTATGATTTGACTTTGCATTTGTTATTATGTGTTAGCTAGTGCATTGTAAAAACACCCTTTTTAGTGCATTGAAGACACAGTTGGAGTGTGAGGAAGCCTAAATTAGTATAATGGTATTTAACTTACACTATCTTACACATCATCTACCAATTTGACCCAAAGAGTACATAGACACTCCAAAAGAAAAAGATCACAAATTTACCTATGGTAACATGAAAGCAATCTGTAAAAATTTCTAATGAATTCCCATATAGCAGCATAAAAAGTAGTTCCTTACAAATGTTGTAGCGATAAGCACCAGAAACTATATGATTATATTCAACCAATGGTTAAAAATGAATATATTAAAATATGTTGATCTAAGATTCCACTAACAGCTCACCTTCCAACTCAAGTAGGGACAAATCACTTGCATTTACATCAGATTTCATGTTCTGTCTGCAATAAAGTCCACCAGTCAGACTGGATTGTAAAACAAATATGTATTTTTATTTTGAACAACCTGACATGAGTATGGCTAAGGGAGTCTGAATTCTGCATGAATCCACTGAAGACTGAGAACTAATGATAAATCCTCCCTCTTCAATGTCAGGTGGATTGAGTAATGTCTGGAAAAACTAAAATTTTAAAAACATCTGGACATGTCAGGACAGTTTACATTTCCAGTCTGTGGCAAAAATGAAATTAACAATGAGATTGATTTGAAATATAGTTTCATATCCCGATGGAGATGTTAATTAAATCACCATCACCCTTTCCTTTTTTAAAAAATAAGTTCTCTCCACTGTTGCAAATGGAAAGATTTGTTTAGTAAAACAATACCTTGTGAGAGGAGATACAGAATGAATATGCACCAACTTAGTCACCTGTTTTTCTGGTGGAATGTAACTTCTGATTTTAAGATCACAAAGTCAGAATGCCTTCCTTCTTGTTTTGCATTAGCCATACACCTGTGGGAGCAGCAGTACTCAACGTTACGTGGCTTAGTAGATGCTGAACAGCTAATATGATTTTCTTTCCAGTGAGAACCCATCTTTGGAACACATCTAAGATATCTTTGATCAAAGCACAGCCCATATGGGATTAGAAACAGTAGAAAAAATAAAAATAAATGCTGAGCTTCGTTGACACATGAGTACAAATGGCAATGGGAAAAGCACCAATTACAGGCCTCTAGGAGCATAATCATTACGTACCTTGATTTCAGATTTCTTTGTTTGGCCATAATCTGATTCCAGCAGCTGTAAAGGACTAACGTAGTCTCTTCCATCATAATAGCAAAACACAAGTATTGGCATATGTATGGTGGCCTCAGAGTCTACCAAAATATATACATTTTGGAACAGAAGTACTGTTAGACTGGTCTCATTATAAGCAGAACAAGTAGAATTATTAATATAAATGACTAATAAGAATATTGATTGTTGTGAATAGTATTTGTTGCACACTTAACCTTTTATTCCATTTGTGAATCCTGTGTTAACAGCCTGACTTTAATTGGTCTTTTTGCATAATTATTCAAAGAACTGTTTATGTACAATACTTATAACCGTGGCTATTTATAATTATTAGCTGTTCATGCATAGCTCAAATTGACTATTTTAATCATATCCCTAACCAGGGTCTGTGTTTCATTGCACTCGGCCCAGTACACAGTTGGAGGCAGTCCCTGTCCCAAAGAGCTTACAATGTAAATAAACATGGCAGGCAAACAATAATAGACAGATAACATAAAATCAAACTGTTAAAAGGTAAAATACTTGGTAGTTACTGAGTAGCTATGTGGTTGCTGAGTTTTGTTTAGTAATTTCCCCAAACCATTCCTCTACTCCCTGCTGTACAGGTGCCTGGCCAACCTGCCCCATCATTGCTGTCTAAAAGAGACCTCCTTTCAGCGTTAGAAGTTTTTAAAGTTTATTGTTGTTTCTGCTCCCTGGTTGGATGTGTGAAACATTTTTAAACAAGAGAATAGCAAATATGCTTTAGACACATTAATACCTTTGCTCATGTGTGAGTATAGGCATTGACCGAAAACCAGCCATCTCCAAATATGAGAATGTACAAAAATACATTAAAATGAACATTTATAAATAGAGAATAAGCAAAGAGCATAAACATGATTGAAGTATGTAGCTGTTCAGAAATCAAACAAAGGTTTGCGTTTTGCAGTTTTTGCACAAAATTAATTTAAAGTATGTTCTTTAGTTTCTGGTCCATTGTCTATTTTGGTCCCAACTAAGCTATTTGCTGTAAGAAATCAAACCCAAAGAAATCTATTTTCAACCCAAGGGAGAAATAAGTATTAAAGTTTAACTACATGTGACTTTGACTAATTCACAAAGAGCCCAGTTTTAGACTTCTATGCCCTGTAGTGGTAATCTTACACAAGTGGTATCTTGACCATATCTGTTGGACCAAACCTGATAAAAGTCAGGTGTAATTCCATTGATTTCAATGGAAACAAAAATGAGTTAGGACCCATTCCAGGAAAGCACTTTCTGCACAGCTCTCTCATCTGCAGATTTTTAAAAAATGTTTAATGTAGCTGCCTTGTTTAATTTAATTTAAATATACATTTCGGAACCTTAATCACAAGTAATCTCTTCCCTAGTAACATATGGTATCTGGCTGTTCCAAAAGGAAAAGTTTATATGTCTCCCTGTATAGCAATATTCGAAGGCCTCCAGATAAGGCAAAGGTATTGGACTACTTTAGTTATGATGTCTTTCCCTGAAACCAACCATGAAGCAATGTTACAAATTATTAAAATGCCAGATTAGCCAGTGTTGTGACCTTCTCAGAGTACTGCATTTGTGGATGCTACTTCCTGAAATACCATTCAAGTGAGATACCCATAACAAGTTAGCAGTTAATTTACCATTCCTTTATTCTGTTTAAGTTATCAGCTCCTTAGAGCATTGATTGTCTTTTTATTTAATGTATTTACAGCACCTAAAACAATGGTGTCCTGACGGGGCCTTTAAGTGCTATCACAACATAAATTATTATCATTGATTACGATGATAGTATATCCCAAACTATATTTCAATAACTGATTTACTAGTAATAATAAAATAATAAAATTCAGTGCTTATTTACTATCATTTTTTAAAACACTCACACTTTTTCACTTCATTATTTTGAAATGTAAATGACATGTATTTATGTGTAAAAGAAATAAACACATTTCATGTGCTAAAAGTTCAATGAGATTCTTCAGCAATCCTACAGATCAACAGTAAAACATTCCTTAGAACAATTGCTAAAACCATCAATTATTTTAAATGGAAAATAAAGTTGTTCCATATTGTCCCTCTGACATACAGTAAAGAGATGATTAACATTATGTGGTCAAAGAGGCAAAAGGTGAGATGTGAGATGCCTGGGAGCCCAAGAGATCATACAGCAATGTTGGGAATCTAAAAAATGTCCTCAGAGGTATGATGTGAGCTGCATATGTACAAAACCAAACAGTTAAAATGTAATGACAATGCTTAACAACAGTGTGCAATCCGCAAAAGCTGGAAAAGCTGGACATAGATTGTTATTTAATGAATGCTGTGAATTTATAGGGGAATAGGTGGCTTGGACGATTAGTAAGGAGATATGGATCTTTTCACCTCTAGGTTACTGGCTCGGTTCCATCAATTCCAGGCAAGTTTGGTAGTGACTGAAAGCTGTTACCTGTTGTCAGCCAGTCAGTGCACTATGTAAAAATAATCGATGGTCTCAATGGCTAGAGAGAGAGAGAGAGAGAGAGAGAGAGAGGACAGGTGTCCATCCCATAAAACCCTCCACCACTAGTGGCACTTATTAGCACCTTTTTTGGCAGACTCTGTGGAGAAGCCAAAGACTGAAAGGGCCATGAAATATTTATGTCACCTAGATGTGGCCACATCTGAACTGGCACATTGGTAGGTCTGCCCAGGGAAGCTTGCACTGCTGCCTAGGCTATCTCTGTGGTTAAAGAGAGAGCTTCAAGCCCCAAGGACATCAATTTGGCACCTTTCATGAGCATTTCATTCAAGAAAGAAAAATACAACTTTTAAAAAATGTTTTTACCTGTGTGACCAGTAACAGTTTTGATTATTTAAATACACAAGTTATTTTAAAGTGCCTTTACTTTTAATAATGTATATTGTATCTTTGGGTTCTGTATTTCACACTCTTTAGACAAAGAAATAGAACAATTTCACTTTTGTTTTTCATCAGTTTTGTTTTGTAATTTTCATGCAAAACTACAATATTGTCGATTTGGTTTTCCAACACTGCAGGGGAGTATTTAAATTTAAAGAAACTGTGGCCAGCTAAAAGTGTTAATGAAAACATATGGTCATTTTATCATATTTTTCTTTTCTTTTGCAGAGGTGTGCTTTCAAAAAGAATAACTTTGTACTAGGCAAAAAAACTAGTTGATGATGTCTCTTTAAGACATCCTGCTTTGCAGGGTTCACTATACTTGAGACAAAGAACATACATATCCTTGACACAAGAATCATTTATAGTCTAGTGTTTTTTCCTGCCTCCTGAAACATGGGCTACAGGACACATATCTTGTTACTCAGTGTTACATGAGGGTAAACTGTGTATTTCCTCTCCAAGCACATGGAAGCTGGCCAGCCCAGCAGAGTTCCACTGAAATCAACTGGGGAAATGCCAAACAAACCAATTAGGACAGGAAATAATAACGAGGAAGCCCATGTCCATCATTATTAATTTTGTTTTCAGAGGAGGAAATGTTGTGAGTTGTACAAAGAGAAACAAGGCACCACAGGCAGTTGGCAAGGCCCAATCCTCATCCGACTCCTGCAGAGAGGAGAGCAGCAGAACAGGGTAGCAGAGGACATACAATGTGGGGAAGTACAGCCTGCCTCTCACATGAAGTAGGTGTAGTGAGTGAACGTTAGTAGTGTTATTATTTCATATGTCTAGTACAATAGCACCCGTTGCAGTAGGTGTTGTACAGGCACGGAGGTATCTGTCTCCGAGACCTTACAATCTAACATGACAAGCAACATACCATGAGGGAGAGAAAGAGGGAGAGACAGGGTTTATATACATACATATTATGTGCTTTCTATTATATTTTTGTCATTTTGCAATTAAAGAAATAAATACAAAGCGAGACATTGTAACTTGCACTCTGTGCACAGACAAAGAAGTAAGGCACCCCTTTGCTCCTTGTATGAGCTGCCAGTGTCCTGGGTAGTTAAATGAGGGTTGGGTAGGGAGCAGACTCCACAGGGCTGCTTCTTGCACAGATAGTCAGAAAGTGGGTGGGGAGATGGGAATCCAGCACTCCAAGGCTCCCTCTGCCCTCCCCCAGTGTTCTGGGAGGATCCAGCTCAGTCAGTGCAGCGGGGAAAGGAATTTGCACTAGGTACCAGGCTGACACATTTACTAGCAAGGGGGGAAATATGGACCATATGGTGATTCCTTGAGTCACAGTCTGGTACCTCATCTGCTTCTGTGTCAGGGCAAGTACACTCTGCCCCCTCCTCAGGGCTTGCAGGGCTGCCCAGGACAGGGCAGTTTGCCTCAGGCCCCCTGTTTGAGAGGGCCCCCAACCTGAGGGGCACTACAATCCAGACCAAGCTGAGTGGTATTACAAGCTTGTGCACTGGGTCTCCATGCCCAGAGAGGGGAGTCGGATCCAGGAGTCACTGCTATTGTGTGAGTGTGGGTCGGGCTTGCTCTCCAACATCTCCCCCCGCTCTCTGAAGGTCCTTCCCTCCATGTTTTGCATCCTTAATTATTTTGGATGACTAGGGGGAACTCAGTTTCAGAGTTTGCCCCTGGCCCCCCAAATCCTCTGTGCGGCCCTGAGGGCTTGTGGTACTATTGTGCCCACAATGAGAATGATTTTCCTCTGCTTTACTGTAACTGTGTTTCTAGGGGGAGGGGTGTCTTTCTTTTTTACTAGAAGCAACATTTCCTGCTTTAAAAATTCATGAAATGATCTTGTTACCTTGGCAGCCGCATTTTAAGGAAACCCCATACTTTAGTTCTCTCAAGCTGCCCTGTCATTACCTTGAAATGTCCAATAATCCCTGCTTAAAGATCTCCTTTCCTTTCTCCCCTGAGCCCTGACCTAAAGTGAAGTCAACACAAAATAAACTTTAGGGTACTTTTTAAAAAAGGTGTTCATTACATATGCTGGGGATCAGCTTCACTAGGCTTTTTTACTTCCCTTACTTCTCTCTCTTCCTTTTCAAGAGACATTTTTAAAACAGTAAATGGCAGGATTCCAGGTGTTATGTTACTGTCAAAAAATAATTTAATAAACAAAAAGAGAAAAAGTCTGTGAGCTGAAAAGAGTAGAAGTGGGAAGCATGTTGGTAAGCAGCTTTCCTTCCGCATTTGGGAGCTTAGACTTTTGGAAGAGTAACTGGTTCCATTTACCTTGAAAATGGAGGCCTCAACAAGACCCAGAACTGCCATGCTTCTGTGTTGCAACGGGGTATGTTTGTAAAAGGCCTGTAAGGCCTTGTACACTGAACGCCTTACCATTTGCTATGGGAGAAGAGATGGACACTTCACCCAGTTCAACTTCAGATCACCAGTTTTAGGGAAGGTCTATAATACAGTATAAAAGCTGGTGCCTTTTAGACTCAAAATGTCATTGTTTTACCATAGTAGGACTAAGGTTGAGGAAGAAGGTTAGAAAGTGCCTGCTCACTGAAGAAGACCCTAGGAAGAAAGTGGATGTGTTTACAAGAGGGAGGGCTGTGCTGCTCTGTAATGGAGTGGATGTTTTCAACAAAGATACTTGTTTGTTTGTTTAGACTCACCCACACATCCACTGAAAAAGGAGAATCTAGATCTTCCCCTAGGCACTCCATGACCAATCTTATATTGACAGAAATTAAACCACTCCTGTAGCCTCACTTCCATTTCAACCAATAATAACATAGCGGCAAAAATTAATAATAATAATAATAATTATTATTATTATTAAAATCTCCTTCTAGAACCTTCCATTTCCTCACAGTTAAGCTAAACAAATGGGCCTTCCAGCATGCCCTTAATATCAATAAATTAGGGTTTTTGCAAGCAAAGGGTGGGAATCCGTTCCGAAGCTGAGGAGAGCCTTACAGAGAGTTCCCTTCCAGCTGCCCCCTCTCTCTTATCCAGATGAGGCTCCAGTTCAGGAATAGCCTCTCATCTCTGCTCTGTCATTATGACACAGAGATGTAGTCTTTTTTCAGAGAAATAGGTCACAGGTCTACTTTGGGGCTTTACAGTTCAAAACCAACCACTCAGGTTCTTCCCAGTAATTAATAAGTAGCCAGAGCAGATCCAAAAGTACTGATTTTATCAGTTCCTGGCAAGATGTGCCCTTTAAAAAAGCAAGCTGCAACATTCTGCACCAGCATCAGTTTCCAGATAAATCCAAGATGTAGCCCCACAAAGTATGTACTGCAGTAGTCTAATCTGCTGCTGATAGTTGCAATGTCTGCAACAGAAAGGATTAGTTGCAACCCCCTTAGCCATAAGTAGATGAAAAACAGCTGTCCTGGCCATAACTACTACCTGATTTTCTGGGAGTCCAGCCAGATGCCTCTTTTGTCAACATACAGCAGGTAAACCCCCTCAATCAGAGTTTACATGAGTAAGGAATGCAGACTCAGGTCCTGGGAGTTTGAATTTATTAGTATTTTTATTTACTGATAGCATTATGGTAGCATCTATGGACTGGAGATCAGGGTCCCAGTGTGCTAAGTGATGTGCAAACAGACTAAAAGACAGTCCTTGCCCTGAAGAGTTTGGGTGTTTGTTTTTCGTTATTATGGAAATGAAGCAACCCTGCATGTCTGAGATTAGTTTGTATAACAGGTTTTTTGTATTTCTTCTTGATTTGCCACAAGCCTCTTCCCTGTGATAATATTTCAGTTTTCAGTTTTCTTTCAAGATATTACAATTCAAAACCTTTTAAATGTGTTTTGATTTTTGTGACCATTTAGTGTTTTCATGTTCAAATTAAATCCACATTATTAATAAAATCCCTTCACATCAATTACATTTCTTTAGGTCAAGGCATACAACACAACGATTTAACTCTTCAATAATATACTCATTTATTTAAGCAATGCCGTAGTGTATTCACATTCAACTGTAATGTGCAATAGCCCAACTTTCTAAGGACTATTTAGTCAAATAACAATAAGTTCAACATGTAAGTAGTTTGCCCCCTATATGGTGAAAGCCTGGCACCATTGAAAACAAATAGATTCTTATAGCTGCAGTCATCACCATAGTGTCTGACTGCCTTCCAAGGTTAATAACCCAAATTGCAGTAGGCCAATGGTAGAAGGTCCAGATTTTCAAAAATTTGTACCCCAGGTTAAGCTTTGAGTATTAACGTCATTCAGATGGGCAAGGTGCTCATCACTTTTGAAAAGCAGACCACTTATTTAAGTGCCTAAATACAAACTAGGAACATAAATTTAGGTATTCTTTTTCTAAATCTTGGCATAATTGTCCAACTTTTTTCCTTACTTCTCTGAGGTAATCGTCACTTTAATTTTAAATTTCCTTCCTTCCTCCTCTCTCTCTCCTCTTTTGTTTCTACCTCTTTGACTTCCTCTTCCTCCTCTTCCCTCCATCTTCACTGTTTTGAGTTGTGTCTGTGAGAATACTAGGTTGAAGTCATGAATTTCAAGCCTAGTTCCAAAGGCTGTGAGTGGTGTGACCATTCTAGTGTGCTCTGTAAGGAGTCCCAGAATCCTGACCCTGTAGTCAAGAAAGCCCTGTCTCTCACTGTTCCTGTATGAGCTTCACCTCTGAGATTGACAACTTCATCATTCCTGAGGAAAGCAGCTGTCATAGGAGGTCACTGTCACAATAAGAGACACTCTCTGTGATATCTTGGACCAAGTCCATTGAGGGCCTTGAAGATAAACCTTGAGACCTTGATTTTGACTTAGTATTTCATGGGGAGTTGGTGTAGTGAGTTGCACTCCAGGTTGATGTGCTTTTGACAAGTGGTGTTGCTGAGGAGGAGAGCAGTAGCATCCTTGACTAATAGAAGCATTTTGCATGCCAAACTGCTCATTTCTAGGGATAATGCATTGCACTAGGCCAGCCTGCAGACATGCGTCATGGTGGCCAGGTCTGTGTTGGATAAGATGGGGCATAGTCTTTTGATAAGTCATAAATGGAGGAAAGTTTGGAGAGATTTTTTCCCTCTGCTTATTGTAATCTGTGAGTCCAGCAGCAGTGAGGAGACTGCAGATCATTCTGACAATCTGGGGGTAAAAGGAGGGCCAGGTGATAGTCATTGCTAGGTCTTCCAGATGGTTCCCTCTTTCCACCAGTTTCTTGACCAGGTTCAGCCATCTGCCTTTCACCCAGGTGCTGCTGATTTTGACTGGGATAGTTGGGAAATGGTGCATTTGCTATGACCCTGATCAGCAGGTCTTGTCAAGACATTTTCTATATGTAATTTGAATAGGGAACACTGTTATTTTAGCTGTTCCTCTGAATCTTAAGGTATAGTTTGGGCTCCATTCTCCCCTATGGGTCAAATCCTGGTTACCACAGAAGCCATTTCTGACAGACATTTATTGTACACAGCTCCAATTTCACAAAGCAGTGACTACCAGAAAGGATTTTTCCCCTGTGAATTCTTTGTGATTCCTCCCTCCAAGAAGCAACAGGCCTGATTCTCCATAGTCACGCTGGCGTAACAGGGGGGAAATCAAGCCCAGTGTGGAGTAAATGCAGTTTTCTCCTTGACATTTATTTCTGTGGTGTCCACTCTACATAAACATAACACTGAACACTGCAAGGTATAAAGGGGAGGGACTCACAGGACCCAAAACTAGATCTCATAAATCTGTATGAGTCTCCATTGAAACAGAGGTCTAGGACTCTCCTGTAATCTGCTGTGTTCCCACAAAACTCCCTGCTACTGATCAACCAGTGGCCCTTTATAAATTCACAAAGTAGGAGGACAGGTAGATATGTACACAAAGAAGCAAGGTAGGTCTTATACAATTACTAATACCACCCATATCTAGGGAATAGCAAAATGGATGGAAATAACTCCAAAGAGAAAATCCAATCCAATTTTGTTTTCCAAACTGTAGTGGCATGTACAGTATCCTCAGGAGTAAGTAAGAGGGAAACTAAAACAGGAGTTAAGGGCACTGACTACCAGCTGGAGGAGAGAAACATACATTAGGCAGTTCAAAATAGCCATGCCAGCGCTGTTCTGCTTGGGGGAAGAGTTCCTGTAAGAGGGCAGGGAGAGTTAGTTAGGGAGCAGGCAGTCACAGGCACCTACCTGGGGAAGGGACAGCTGCTCTGTGTTTCATATTGGACTTTTATTCACACTGTATCCCTAAAAGCTTTACAGATTATGGGCTGGATTCACCACAGGGATGAAGTCACACTTAAAACGGAGGGCTGAGGAGATGGGGACTAGTGGTTCTAAGCCACCTTCCTGCTGCCCCAAACCTAAAATGACAGGGGGCTGAATCTACCCACAGCATAAATTAGAGCAGCATGGGGGCTGTTGTGGCTCTGCTGGCCCAGAATCAGCAGCGTGTTGTATATGCCATGCTAGCCCTGACACACCCCATTTTCAGATGAGAGTTAAAAGAGAGGCGAGCGAGTGACAAAGGCCGTTCCAGATGGCAGGATCTGCAGGGGATAAGGTTTCCTTGCACCAACAGTGGGCAGGCTGAGGAGGGACAGAGAGGTGAGCAGTGATCGATAAGCTGGGATTGGAGTAGAGAGAGAAAAGTACAAGGTTTGATTCCCATACTGTGCTCTGCTACACATTCCAGACTTCTCTGCAAAGGTTACTATCAGCACAATGTACTTTAATTCAATCAGCAACTAGTTTATTCTGACAACTGTTTGCTCTCACTGCACATGAAAAATTATATGAATTCTACACTCAGGGTTTCCTCCTGTTAGTTTTCTGACTGATGCAGCCAGCGTCTCCTGCTTGTCTTTAGTATAAGTGGGTAGGAATAGCACTGAGGTACAATATAGCTGTTAAAAAGTTTTCTGGTTACATGGTGGTTTATTTTCCTGTAGTACTGCCAAGCAAGTGTCAAAAAGGGTGGATAAAAAACTGTGTTCTTGGAATAAATGGCACATTCCTCCCTGCCTTATTACAAATACTGTTGAAGGGCATGATAAAGCTCAGCTGCCCTGCCCTGCCATCTTTCTTCAGCAAAGGCAGACTTGAAAACAAAACCTGGAGTAATTTCAGCACTTTCACTGAGTGCAAGTAGAAAAGGAGGACTTGTGGCACCTTAGAGACTAACCAATTTATATGAGCATAAGCTTTCATGAGCTACAGCTCACTTCATCGGATGCATACTGTGGAAAATACAGAAGATGTTTTTATACACACAAAGCATGAAAAAATGGGTGTTTACCACTACAAAAGGTTTTCTCTCCCCCCACCCCACTCTCCTGCTGAGTGCAAGTGTAACCTAAACATGGGCAGGAGGCAAAACACAAAGACATCCCTATTGGTGTTCGTGAGAGACAGCCTTTGCATATCTATTTGGTCCTCCTCCTAAGACCTGTACTTAGTTACCAAACATTGCATTCCGCAGCATGCTAGAAGTCAGACTGCCTGGGTAGTCACTGTATCATGCACTCATATTGCTGTGTCTGTGGCAAAGTTACTTTCTTCTCAGTCGCTATTGCTGGGCAACAGGTTTGAAAGATGGGCTGGATCGTCAGCTGGTGTAAATCAGTGTAACTTCACTGAGGTCAATGGCACGATGGGGCTTTATACCCACAGAGGATCTGGACTACAATAACAACATGAGTGGGATGTCAATGCTTGCTCTCTCACACACACACGCACACACACACACACACAAAATCCATGCAGAGGGAAAGGATAGGCCAGGAGAGCAGGGTCAGGCCACTGGGTACATGTGATACCCCCATAGTGCTGTGCTGTGGAATAAAAGCAAAAACACAACCCAGCCTGTGGCAGTGCTATATTTTTGCTGGACCTGTCTGCCATATGAATCTCTCTTTAAGAAGACCTCCAATGCATCTGCTGGCTGCGGGAGCCCTGGCACTGTACCTCCATTACACCCACACTGCCACGAATTGGGGAATGAGGGGTTACCACTGGCACAGAGCTGGTGTGTAGGCCTGTTCCATCATGCAGATGATCATGGCCTCCCACTGATACCTTGTAATTCACAGGGGTGGTGGGTCAGCCTTGCAGCCTGTTCCAAGGTTACAGAGGGAGTAACACCATTCATATCTTCACCTCTGATGGAACAACTAGGCAGAAATCTCCAGGAAGGAAAACCTCCCCTGTGTTCCCCACCCACAGGTTTTCCCAGTACCAGAGGAACTTAGGTCTGAATAAGGACCGCAGGATTTAGCTCTATGTTAATATTCTTGGCTCTGTGGAAGGTACGATACCATGAAAGCCAAGTCATGCTGAGAATATAATAGAGTAAGGTTTGGTTCTTATATTTCATGCCATTTTCAAAACAAACAAACTGCAATTGTGACCTTGTCACAGAGCAAAAACTACTCAGGCTTTCAGGGGATATATTTTTAAGGGGGCCAAAAAATTGGCTCTTGCGTATGTGCAGTTGCCCCCGTTTATTTCACATCTCGATGTGCCCACAGACATCAGCGGATTGCATACATAAATACTGGGTACACAAATGCCCATCTATGCATGTCTGTGTGGATTTTGCACTTGCAAATGGCTACTGGTGTAAAAGTAGCTTTTGAAATTCTGCCCTCCACCCATCCCAATGTCTAGTGTTACGAGACTGTCTTCCTCCCCTCAAAAAACAAACAAAAATCAGGCCAGGTCATCTCTATCTGCATAAAACCACTTAAAAGGTTGCAGTAGTTCATTATAAAGGTAATAGAGTAGTCCCTTTGGGGAGCCCAGGGATGGTTGGTTAAAGAGAAATGACCTTCCTTAAGCAATACATTTATCTCAGGTTTGTTGGGTTTTCTTTTGTATACTTGTATGCGCTAAGTATATGTCCTCACTCCAGGTTATATTAATCATCCTCCAGTTTAATATGCCAAAGACGAATGATCATCTTTATCAAGCTGTTCTTACGAGTAAACTCTTCATGCATGTTAACTCTTCCCTTTGAAGCTGGTCAGTCAGCATGAGTACAGTACAAATAATACCTAGGTTTTGTACTCTGTAGGCAAAGTGTACTCCAGTGTAATGTTGTTTTTACCATTTCAGATCTGTAGGCTTATTAGCAAAAATATTTGACGCTTTTCAATGAGTGACTCATTACAATAGATTACCACACAAAGCAAGAGATTCTGTGCCTTAGATCCCTGTTCAGCAAAGTGCTTAAGCTGATACTTCACATTGACTTCAAGTGCCTAACCACTTTGCTGAATAGAGATGGACTTATGCATATGCTCCATTGCTCGTTTGTTAAATATAATGTAGGAAACCAGACAGGAGGTGTTCTGGGGAGGTTCTATACAGAAACTGTACAATGTCTACAGTGAGACAGAGAAAGAGAGAAGCTTTAGGGACGATGATCATTGGAGTTACGTACACCACCAGGCCATACTATGTTCAAGCCAGCCACACTTGCAGACTCATCATGACTGAGTTCTTCTTTACTGTTGAGTTCTCAATATACTTATTACAGCTGACATTACCATTTTGAATTTTGTAACAAAATTAAAAAACAAAGTTGTTTCCTTTTTGCAGAGTTCAAAATGGACCCATTTTCATCGATCTTCAGCAACATTTTTATTGAAAATATTATCAAACTGTTATTAAAGTGGTTCTCCAACTTGTCATTTACCAAAAAGGGGTTTTAGTAACTGGAATATTTCTATAATCATTTCACTAACATTTGTGATTTTAAATGTTGTTTAAAATGTAATGAGAAAACAAAAAAAATGAGGCAATAGTTTTTTTAAAATTGTTTGTTCAAAAAAAGATGTTTTTTAAAAAAATGAAAATGTTATGTTTGAAAAATGTTGATCAATTCTAATACTTTATCCATCCCATAATGGTAGTGGGGAGTTAGCCTTGTATGAGAAGGAGCCATTTGGTGGCACTGTTCAGTGGAATGATGTATTTGTGGGGTTTTATAGTATTTGTCTCTTTTTTGCATTGGCTTATCTTATCCTCTTTTTTCCACCATTTCCCATTTCGAGTTTTCCTACCCTTGTTAGTATAAATGGAGAAGTTCAGCATGGGCTGCATATCTTCTGTGTTCTTGCTATCCAATTGTGGATGTTTTATTGTCTTGGATTGTGAGCATTCCTCTCATAGCACAAGTAAGTTGTCCTGAGGGAACTGAAGCTTTCACTCTGGGTGTGAAGTCTGTTTCCCCAAGTGGAGACATCATGCATACTCTAGCATGGCACTGGATTCATGCTCCTGGAGAGCCTCCTCAAATAGACCCAGGTCTCTGCTGCCTAGAAAAATTGCACCTTTGCTCAGAGGAAGTGGCAGGAGTTTCTGTGAGAGAGGCATGACATCGATAAACTGCCTTTTGTAATTAAATAAAATTAAGTTCTTGCTTTTGTTTGTTGAGAAAAGTTCACATGACTAAACTGCTATGAGGTATTTGGTTGATTGGCCAATGGACTGTATACAGAACAAATGAGTGATAAATCTGATACTATAGGAGATTCTATATTAGTGTCTGAATAAGGGAGGAGGAGGATGGAGTTCTGTAATGATTCTAAAGAACCAGATTTTAAGAGCAATGACCCATCATGGGACCAGACATAAAATACTTATAGAATAAGATTGAGGCCCAGATCCTCAGCTAGTATAAATTAACATAGCCCCATTGACCTCAAGTGATGTGAGTTTATGAGGCTGAGGGTCTGGCAGGAGTGATATTTTTAAAATCAACTCCGATCAGTTATATATCTGCTTACATCTTACAAACAGTGTATGTGAAAATTAATTAGGCAGGGAAGTTGAGTAGTTTTCATTTGCTGGAAAATGCCAATTCATGGAGTTTTCAGGGCCAAACACAGGCTTTTCATGACCTTGTCCTAAGTCTGTTGTGCAGGGCTCTGGGCAGATTTCCAAACCACATACATCTGGAGGGCAAAGAGAAGGTTTCTCAGATGGCTCAGATTGGGGCAACTGCAAGTAGAAACTATAAAGATATTCTACCGGCAACTGTAGCTAAACTATTGAATGGCATCTATTCTGTTTAACCTATATATATAAACCAGCACGCAAACACAGAGAAACCAAATGAAAATGTTAAGTGGTACATTTCAAAGATTTCCTACTCCAGTTCACTGCATAGTCAAGTGTAACCAGACACTGACTATTGCATTTGTTAAACAAAATGGACTACAAGTGATAAATGGGGAGAGAGCTATAATTTTATTGAATTGCACTCAACAATACTCAGAGTATGTAACAGTAATTCTATACCTTTTAATTCCGATAGCCATGTTTTATTCATTAGGGGCACTGAGCACAGACGCAAATGGAAGGCTCTGTTATGTCAAATTATTCCTGACTTTGGTGATATAATGAACTATAACTATTACACTAACATTACAACCACTTGCATGTGAATTCTGCTGCTTCATCTCCTAATTCCAGGGGTGAGGGGGAGCTTAGACCAGTGTACACATTCTTGTAAACTGCACACCCAAAACAAATTACACAGTAAAGATTGCAGAGGGGCATAATTTGTTTCACAAATAAACAAACAAACAACATGTGGTTCTTTCTGTGGCTACTGCAGTTATAATGAAAGTCTAAAAACAACAGTAATGCTTTTGACCATAAAATTAGAAGGGAAGAAAATGGATTTAGATAACTGCAAGAGCCGTAATTGCCTGTTTGTAAACTTACAGACAAGACTTTTATTCAAATATAGCTTTGACTCAAATACCATGGCACATGCAAAGCCCACATTCCCTCCCCCACCCATCTCCTTCCATTTGTGCGTAAGCAACATCCCATCAGACAACCCATACTTGCCAAGAGGGATTAAACAAATGGTGAATTTTTGCAAAGTCATCGTTGCACCGTGGAGCTGAAAAAGAACTAATACTTTATTAAGGATGCAGCTCAATTAAAGTATGGGGTTTTCATTCCTAAATTATTCTCATTACCATATCCAGATTCCAACTTACAAGTCATTTGGGAGCTTTCCCCAAGGTGTGCTCCTTACCAGACAATGCTGGGTATGTTTTAGACCAAAAATAACTGATGCTGGAGAAATAAAGGATCTGATTCATGTGTCTAATAAGATTGTGTTTTAAATTTAACTGGTTTAACAAAGCTGATCAAAGTATTTAGAAATAGTTTACTACGTTTCAAACAGTGGCAAGAGCAATCACCATAGCAGAGCCCTGTAATTTAACTGAAGCAGGAGAAAACTCTCTATATTGATCTTATCTGCTAGGGAATGTGTTGTCAGTGTCTCAGTGCTTTTAAAGGTATCTTGATCTCTGTCTGAGCCAGAAGACAAACATCCTGTCAGTTCTATCGGTATATTTTTCAAATGGTCTGTAATGTCCTGGTTTGAAACACAGGGGTAATTTTTGTTTTATACCTCATGTTCTGGGGGAATGAGGTTGCTGTTAGAGGGACTTTTTTCTAGCACAGCCTATAGGCAGTATAGTTGGACTGATGTATCTCCATTTGTGTCCACACACTAGTTTAAAAATAGACCTCTCTGACAGAAATGAGAGTTTGTTCCAAAGCAATGCGAACAGATCTAATGATAGAAAACTGTGTCAACTGGCAGATGCTATAGGCCTAAACAACCTTCAGTATTTTCTGTTCCCTGCAGATGAGCTGAAGAGAGCCTTAATTTCCTCCCATAATTCAAAGAAAAAATTGGGCCAAACCCTGCTGCCAGTGAAATCAATGGTAATACTCCCATAAATTACAGTGGAACCAGGAGTTGGCTTTAATGTTTAAGACCTTTGGCTAGGTGGCACTTTTATTCATTTACTTACTTACAAGTACTTACATCTTGGTGCCTAGATAGTAGTAACGTGATGAGAATTTTTTACCCCTAAAGATTTGTATTTATATTTTCATAGTCAGACTACAAATTTACAGAAAAAGCAGCATGGATACAGTCTAAAGAAGTTTCACTCAATACGAGCAAACAATTGGTAGAAAATGTTAACAGGAAACATTTCAAGGTTTAGATTGGTTCAAGATGTTTGTCATTATTTCGACAAAAATAGAAAGTATTGAAAGAGCAATAAGAGAAAGTAGGGGCAACCAGCAGGTTAACAATATTCAATGAGCACCTTATCTATCTATATGGAAGGAAAACTGAGGAGAAGGAAGAAGATAATGAGTCACAGAAAGGAAAGCAAAGCAAAGAGGGGGAGACAGAGCTGAGGAAGGAATACCACAAGAGAACCTATCCGCTTGTGCAGAGCACTTATAATAATATGCAATCATAAAGAGTCTTGAAACATCCCCCAGGGCTGTGAGGGTGGCTTTTTCCATTAGGAAGGTAGATACTAACTCTAATTTCTTCTTTGAGACTGGGGAACGATGTGGATCTTTCCAATGTCTCATAAAACTCTTGCATATAAGGTGAGAGTTGGTACGGTAGGACAGACATCAAAGCTAAGCTGGCAGAGGGGGGTAAATTTAGTGCTTCTGACATGTGATTGCAAATGATTGCTCATGTAGAAGCACTCATGTTCCAGGACCATAGGATCTGTGATAGTGAGGCATGTGAAAGGCTGCATCTCCAGCAGTTAGCAGATTCTGTGAAGTTTGCAACCTGTAATCTGGGTCACATTCAGTAGAATCTGTTCAATGTTTTGTTTTTGAGTTAGGTTTGTATGAAGGCTAAATGCATTTTACATTGCATCAGATTCATTTCCAAGTTTCATCCCCTAGAAAGATTATGAGCTATTCCCTCATTTTGTCCTGGATTAGGGGGAAGGATAAACGTCGCCAGTTCATACACATTTGGCCACCTGTAACATGAGCCAGCAGAGTGTGGAAGTCCACCACATGCTTATGGCAATTGAAAAAGGATCAATCTGATGACTGCTCAAGGTTTTT
This sequence comes from Caretta caretta, assembly GCF_965140235.1. Classification (NCBI taxonomy): domain Eukaryota; kingdom Metazoa; phylum Chordata; order Testudines; family Cheloniidae; genus Caretta; species Caretta caretta. The sequence continues at coordinate 91,090,238 of NC_134210.1, read as the reverse complement.
ACCTTTCTAATAGCTGATAATAATGATAATAATGGTCAAACTTCCAAAGATCAGAAATTTAGTTAGATCGGCTAAGCACCCAAATCTCTGCATGTTTATTCAGAATATATTAACTAAATTGAACCTGTAGGGTCTGCAAAACTGAAATGGAAATCTCATGAGGCTCTTTCAAAGTTCCCCAAAGTTTGGAAGTGTTCGGATGAAGCACTTTGGTTCAGGTTTTTAGGCAGAAAGGGGCAGCTATGAAATATAAATCTGGATCCAAGCTTCTTTTCTTACTTGCACAGACACCTCGGTCATTTGTAGTTGCCCCCTTCCCCACCTACACACATGTGTAAGGGAAATCACCATGGCACAGTTGTGCAAAGGATCCCTGCAGCACACTCACAGTCCAATTCCAGCATTTTCAATACAATCTGAAACTTCTGAACTGACCATTGAAGTTTTGGATCCTTATTTCCCCCAAAGAGGGGGCACTTTAACAGGGAGGATGAGGCATGAAAATAGTTAGCCACAAGGACAGGGTTTTGCTCTTTAAAAAACAAACAATTAGACCTCCCTGAATGTATGTTTCATTGCCCAATCAGTGACAACCTCTGGCATAGTGATGGAAAGGTGATGGATGGGGTGGGACTGAACCATGAGAGAGAAGCTGAGGGTACCTGCCTAAACACTACAGCCAGCAGTCATTACAGGCAAGGTCCCCTCAGAGGGATGTACAAATTATTTCAAATAAAGAAAAATAAGCACCAGAAGAATCAGCTGCACTGAGCAGCTTGTGTAAAATATGAATGTGGGCAAGTTTTGTGAGTCCAGGGGGAATCCAGCTTTGTGAGCTTACCACACAAAAATGCAAGCCCGAGCTCGGAGCTCCTATAAAAGTGCTGAAACGAAAGAGCAAAGACCTTTCTGAACATACCAAGAGAACTGTATAAATGATTGCAGCTCACAGCTTGTCAGGCAACCCTCCCATACCAGTGCAATTTATTAATGGTTACCTAGGTTGTGATGCCCTCTTTATGTGTCTGGCACAGGCAGAAGAGAAGACAGGATAACTAAAATATGTTCCCTATCAAATGCTGAGGTGAGACTGGTACAAGGAAAATAAATCTCTCCTGATGTTTTGTTTGGCAGAGATTATTTCAGCAGACTCAGTTACAATCTCATACATTTGCAAAGCTCAGACTCCAGCTCCATATATTATTAAAACTTAATGGCTAATCACTTTCCACATTGCAGTTTTCCACACTGCAGCATTGCCAGAGCTGGGAGAACATAAGCAAAACCATCTGGTCAGCAAGATCTTTTCTATTTTTTAAAAAAAAGTCCAGAATATTTCTCTGAATACACCAGACTTATTGGCCTGAATTGAGCTAACATCAATGGGAAGAAAACAAGGCTCTTCTGGATGATATCATGGGGTACCCAAACTCAAGACAAAAGAGCTTTAAATGTTTGGGTTTTGCTATGAGAACAAGAAATTGAGTACCCAAAACAAGAACATTGCCTCTCCTACATGGTTTCTCCCCAGCTTCCCTGCAGTACTTCCCTTCAGCTGCAGATTCCACCCAAGAGCTTCCAACTGCCATGACAGGCCTGACTTGGGATCCACATTGAAGATAATTTTTAAATGCTATGAAATTTGGACATATTGTATCCTCACACAGCAAAACCAATGGAAAAAGAGGACGGTCTGAGCCTTTAACTTCACTACTTGTCCCCTAATTCTCCCCTGAGAGGAAGTAGCTTTGTGTGGAATGCAGGAAGCCTGGACCTATAAAATCCTTATATCCATGAGGAATGCTGCTTCCAACTCTGTGGATTCTGGAGACTCCACGGGGAGCCTTACTCCTTCATGGTGAGCTATAAGCCTTCCTCCAACCAGTAGCACAATTCCTGGAAGAACTGTTATAAAGTGTCACCATGGCCAGGGTTAACAAGGTTACCCAGAGTATATGGGAATGGAGCCAAGCTCCAACCTTCCTACTTCCTATTTAATAGGAGTTCCCTCCCTTTGCCCCTATGCTCAGTTTGTTGTAACGCAGTTGAATAAAGCATCAAGTTCCCCGGCCTGCAGTCTTAAGAGTAAAATGTTGTTTTTGCTGCACTGAGCAGTCCCTTACGAAAAGGTTGCATTTCCTCATTGCCAGGAAAGGGGCTCCGTGAGATTCAGTGCTGTCTGGAGTAGTACTATCTCTCTGTAACAGGGTGGCAGGGTTGTTTTGTTGACCCAACCTGTTCGCAAATGGCAGAATCCTGAGGAGAAATGCTGCTGGATTCCTCTTGGCTCATTGCAGCAGGCGGGGCTCCTTAACTTTAGCCTAGACATGATGGCAGAATGGCTGTTTGAGTACGGCGGGGTTTAGGTAAAAAAATGTGTGTTCATACTCGCACTTGGATAGCCCTGGGCTTTGGAGGACTCATGCTAGATCAAGCGACTGCTCTTCAGCTCCTTCCCTTCCTCCCTAAAATCAAAATTTCCTGACCCACAGATTGCAGACAAACTGTGAGGTGGGGCCTCCATGGAATCAAAGGCAGGGGAAAGTATGTTGCAGAACTACTGCTTCCCACTACCATTCCTGCACAGATCTACCTGATCTAGCTCTCCTCTACTCACTTTTGCTGAAGATCACCACCACCGTTATATATTATGTATTGGCACTTTAACCTTTTGACAGCACTAAAATAAAACCCTTGAGAGATCAAGTATCCAACAGAAAGGATCTGCTCTTATGTGGTAAGTGACATGACCTTTCACTTCTGGCGTCTTGCATCACAATTTTGTCCAGGTAACAAATAAGAATGAGTTTAGTGATCTCAGTCTAGTTCCACCTTGTGGGTATCTTTCCATGTCAAAAAAGCAGTGACAGTCTTGCCCAACTCAGTACGCTTGTCCCTTATTTTGAGTCTTTGTCACAAATTGCAACATCATTTGGGCATTGGCAGTCTGAACTGCATAGCCAGGGGTTGCCTTTTTTTTAAGTTGAATAATAATTTTTATTGCTATTGTGTGGTGCTATTGTGTGGTCAGCTCTATGACTGCTTTGATTTAACACATTTCTGTCCTCCATTGAACTGCAGCTCTGTCATTTACGATCTCCAATCAAAGGAAATAATATACTTTGTAGAAAACAAAAATAGGTCACATTTTATATTAAAGTTCCAGTTATGAATGGTTTATTATCAATGGTTTAATAAATGATTACAGACGTGAATAATATGTGTTCCTGAGGGTTATAAACACATCAGTAGAAAGTAATATATATGCTTTTTATCATGGCTTTTAACTCACTTATTGACCTGTTGAAGTGACTCTATGACAATGTAAAACAATCAATTAACTATTTATTGAAATACCTATCAATCATCTATTGACCCTTTACCAACTATTTAAATACTGTAGTACATTCACCTAAAGTATGACCCCAAAAGAGCTAAGTTGCCTCACTCAGAAAAGCACTTATTGTTCACTCACAATAACTGCTTCTATTCAAAATCCACAGAGCTGCTTTCCATGCAAGGATGGGCTGATTCCAGGTTAATGAAGTATGCACTAGCAGCTTGTACTGTTGGCTATCCCCCCACATCCCCCATCTGTCTATGCAGGAAGGCATCAAGGTACATCACTGAAATAACCACAGACAGTTGCAGCTGCTGTGTTAGATACATCAGCTAACATAACAGCTCCTCTCAGTGGATGTATTCTCGCCATCCCAACCGGTACTATTAGTTTGGATGCACAGGCACTTGAGATTTGCTATCACATTGTGGAGAAACATGCATTTAAACCTTGTTTGTAGAAATCCATAGACTGCACTGAAACACAACAACTTTGCACACCCTGCTGTGCCCTGCACTAAGACTTGCTGGACCAAGCCCTGCATGCACTACTAATAGCCAGGCCCAGCATGAGATAAGGCTGAAATCAGCAGAAGCCCTAATTCTGAATTTCACCGCTTGTGTTAGTCTAAATTAAGCCTTAATATTACTTAAATGTATTTTCCCCTTGTGAGCTAATTGTTTAAAACTCAAGACTTCTGCAACTGGAAAAGAGAAAAAAAATCCCTGCCTTCTTATCTGTCATTAGTAACAAGAATAGACTTCCTTTCAAAACAGATTTCTTCACACTACAAAGCCCTGTGCATTTCACCTGATTAATCATATCGGAAATCAGCATGCGAAGTCTCCCAAAGTATAATCCCTGCTGCAGAACTGGAGCTCCCTGCTGGTTCTGTCTCCTTATTGATAGTCATGCTGACCAGAACTTTTTCATTTGGAGGAAATAATGAACCGCAAGAAAAAAGTAAAAGGAGCTGATCCTAGTTAGTCGTCTGGTTGCCATCTGAGGTCTAAAATATGTCTGGAAGGGGAAGAAAACTTAAAAAATAAAAAGGTAAAGGATGAAGATGTGGAGAAAGAGTTTAAAAGGTTTATTCTATTTTATTACACCTTGTAAGAATCTTTCCTACAGGATGATTTCGATGAAATTCACAGGGAAAGAGGCACCCTATTAAGAAGAGCAAGAAAATTCAACCAAACAACTATATCTAGATATATTTCTTTTGCGTCTTCTGTGCAAAGTAAAATATAAAATTCTACAATAAATAAAAAATATATATAATAAATGGAAGAAAGGGAAAGTTGATTGCAATTAATACAAATTAGAAGGTAGGAAATGTAGAAAATTGATAAGGGAAACAAAAGGATACAAGAAGAACTCTATGGCCAACAGAGTTAAGAACAATAAGAAGAGGGGTTTTTCAACTATATTCAGAACAAAAGAAATCCTAACAATGGTGTTGGTCCACTACTAGATAGAAATAAATAAATATTATAAATTATTATAATAAATAAATATTTCTGTTCTATATTTAGGGGGAAAGGCAGCTAATGTATTCATATCAAATGATGATAATGAAATACTTCCCTTTCCAACAGGGATTCAGGAGCATACTCAGCTACTAAAGATAGACATTTTTAAGTCAGCAGGTCCAGATAACTTGCAGCAGAAAGTTTTAAAAGAGCTGGCAGAGAAGCTCTCTAGACAGTTAATGATGATTTTTAATAAGTCTTGAAACACAGGGGAAGTTTCAGAAGACTGGAAGAAAGCTAATGTTGTGACAATATTTTTAAAAGGGTAAATGGCATGACCTGGGTAATTATAGTCTTGTCAGACTGACATCAATCCTGGGCAAAATATTGGAACAGGCTAATATGGGACTCAATTAATAAAAAATTAAAGAAGGGTAAATATAATTAATGCCCATTGCCATGAGTTTATGAAAAATAGATCTTGTCAAACTAACTTTTTTTTTATAAGATTACAAGTTTGGTTGATAAAAGTAATATGGTTGATGCAATAGACTTTTGGAAGGCATTTGACTTTGCACTGTACAACATTTGAATTAAGAAATTATAGTGATACAAAACCAACATGGAACACATTAAATGGATTAAGAACTGGCTACCAAATAAGGTCTCAAAATGTAAATGGGGAATAGTCATTGAGATCTCATGTTTCTAGAGGGGTCCTGCAGGGATCAGGTCTTGGCCCTATGCTGTTTAACGGTTGTATCAATGACCCAGAAGAAAGCATGAAATAATTACTAATCAAATTTGCTGATGACACAAAGTCTGGGGGAGTGGTCAATAATGAAGAGGGAAGTCAGTGATACAGAGCCATCTGGCTTGCTTGGTAAACTGGAGGCAAGCAAACAATATGTGCTTCAATATGACCAAATGTAAAGAACAAAGAAGGTAGGTTATGCTTACAGGAGGGAAGCAGTGGCTCTGAAAAAAGATTTGGGAGTTGTGGTGCATAATCAGCTTAACGTGAGTTCTCAGTGAGGCAAGAGGCCTAGTACTATTTAGTACTATCCTGAGGCCTGGTCTACACTGGGGGGGATTGATCTAAGTTACGCAACTTCAGCTACGTGAATAACGTAGCTGAAGTTGATGTACTTAAATCTAGTCACCGTGGTGTCTTCACTGCGGTGAGTTGACTGCTGACGCTCCCCTGTCGACTCTGCCTGCGCCTCTCGCTCCAGTGGAGTACAGAAGTTGATGGGAGAGTGCTCGGGGGTCAATTTATCACGTCTAGACTAGACACAATAAATCGACCCCCACTGGATCCATCACTGCCCACCGATCCAGCTGGTAGTATAGACATACCCTTAGATGCATAAACAGAGGAATATCAAGTAGGAGTATAGAGCTTACATTACCTCAGTATTTGGGACTGGTGCAACCAATATTGCAATACTATGTCCAGTTCTGGTGTCCATAGTTTAAGAAGGCTGAAATTAGGGTTCAGAGAAGAGCCACAAGAATGTTTAAAGCATTAGAAAACATACCTTACAGTGAAAGACTCAAGGAGCTCAAGCTATTTAGCTTATCAAAGAAGGTTAAGATCACAGTCTATAATACCTTCATATGGAACAGAAAGCTGATAATAGAGGGCTATCATCAGTCTAGCAGACAAAAATATAACAAGATGTAGTCGCTGGAAGTTGAAGCTATGCAAATTCAGAACTGAAATAAGACTCAAATTTTTAAGAGTGAAGTAATTAACCATTGGAACCATTTACCAAGGATGGAGTCTCTAGCACTAGAAATTGTTAAATCAAGAGAGGATGGATGGTTTTCTAAAAGATATGCTGTAGTTCAAACAGGCATTCATTCAGGGAAATCCTGTGGCCTATGTTATACAGGAGGTCAGACTAGATTGTTACAATGGTCCCTTCTGGTCTAATAATTTATGAATCTGCAGTGTCCATACCCAGTGCCCAGACCTTCTTTCTCTGCACACTCTAAAGCCCCATTGAACTCAACAGGCGTTTTGGGTACATAAGGAATGTAGGCTCACGTTCCTATTTTTTAAGAATATTCAAAACATAGGTCAACATTTGCAGCGTCTGTTTGGCATAACTCCATCAGTGCAGTTGTTTTTTGTACCATTTTGCATCAGATGAAGTTCTGGCCTCTGTTTTCCAGCGTAGCAGTCTTTCCATATGCCAGAATGTTATTCACTAATTGGTGGGAGCTCAGAAAAGACCAAAACAAAAGGTCAGGATGAAAGGGTTGACTTAGAAGGGAAGTATAAAAGAGTTAAATATGAATCGCTTGGCTAAGAGATGACAGGGAGATAGCAATCTATAAACATTTGATGAGTGTAAACACCAGTAATGCAGAGGAATTAGTTTGTGTGATGCATGGCAGAGTAATGAGATGAAATTTACAAAAGTGAAAAATTAGGCTAAATATCAGAAAAAACTTCCAGACAGTGAAATGCATTAGAAATACTCTTATCAAGTGAAGTGGTGGAAGTACTTCAGATTTCAACCACCAGAAAATATATCATAAGAACAATACAACACTGGAAACGAGATAAACAGGATACTCAAATAGATCTTTTCTATCTCTAATTTATATGATCCTATGAATAATTTGCCTGATCATAAATGGGAATTCTATGTACAGAGGGAATAGGAACACAAAGATAGGACCATCTTCTTTACAGGAAACATATGTTTGTTATAATTACAAACATGTACTTTCCTGGGGAGAATGGGATACTGTACAGAATATAACCTAGGACTGAACAAGACAACATGAACTGGAAAAGCCTCCTCCTATACTAAGCAAAATTTAGAAATTAAGCTGTAGTTATCAGCTAAAGAGAACATGAAGAGCCAGTAGAGAGGTCAAATACATAACGTGTGCCATGCACATCCAAGATAAGGAAGTAAAATAATAAGTGAGGAGATAAGAAGAGTATGTAAACATCACATGATAATCAGTTTTGCTGACTCCAGCCTTCTAGATAGACATTATGCAACCTGCAAGTCAGGGTACAGTAGAAAAGAAGAGATAGATTTAATTAATGATTACAGATCTCAGAGAAAAGAGATAATCCGCTGTCAGGAGCACCAAACCCTCCACCTGCCCTGAGAGCAGCCCCTGACCTGTGTCCCTGCCCCCTGGGGCACACCATCCAGGGCAGGTGGAAGGTCTGGGGCTCACCACAGCAGCCTGTGCCCCCGGAAGGCTCTTACCAGAGCCCGGCTCTGGCTTCCAGCCTGGCTAGGAAGCAGGGCCTCAGAGGGGAAGAGGAGGAGCAGGGAGTGGGGTCAATGGCAAGCAGGGCTAAGGCCCACTTCACCCCTCCCCCCCCCCCCCCCCGGAAAGAGGCTGGTGCCACTAGCAGGGCCTGGCCCCCCCGATACTCCACCCCGGGTTCCAGGGCCCCAGGCCTCCAGAGTGTGGGTGACCCAAATGTTCTTTGGATAAATCTTAATCCACTTCTGACCAGAGGCTAGGTCAGATTAACTACAGAGTTCATGGTGTGAATTTTTCAGATAGCTAAATTTTAAGTGCCCAAAATCTCCATAGCTCTGCATGCCTGGCCCTGCCCCCACACACCCTTTCCACATCCCACACATTCCATACTCATGGGCTTGTGAGGAGGACCTCTGGAGGCAGCCTTACGGTGCCAACACCAAAAGAATTCTCCTCTGGCTGGATACAAGGTTCTTTGGGTCCTTTTATATTGTTCACAGTAAAGGGGCAAGAGCAGGGGTGACAATCTCACCCATAAAGGCAAGGTCGAGGTAGTCTCCACAAAGGAGAGGGGAAGGGCTGGAGTTCTCATTGCTCTGTGAAATCTAGCCCTAAAAATGTTAATTCCTCCATAGTGTCACGTTTCCTAGGCCCATTGAAGTTTATGGGAGTTTTTCCATTTCAATAGATCCAGATTTTCACCCTGCAGTTTTAAAATGCTCTGCTTTAATTTTCACTAGTAGAAAATGACTAGCAAAGAATAACCAGCTCCCTGCCACAGATACTTAAAGGGTAAAAGGAAGCAAAACTCAAGCAGTACAGAGCTGCCCGCAGTTAAACCAGCACAAAACGCTACAAGCTGAAGCTGCTTTGTATCATCTAGTTCTGGTTTAAGTCAACGAATATATACTCTGCTTTGAGGACTTTTTGTTTGTTTTTTTCTCTCTGTCTCTTACTATGCATGAGAACTTTGAATTTAGCTTTGCCGAGTATCTTCTAGAGGACACAGATATACTTTTTAAATAACTTCCAAATCTTGGTACTCTGAATTTTGAGAATATTGGCCAAATTCTCTGCTCATGTAACTAGTTGAAACCCCATTGCAATTAATGCAGCTGCATCCATTTATGGCAGCAAAGAATTGGGGTCAATGTCTTCTGAATAGGTATTGCAGCATACTTATAAACTAGCACTGTCCAATCATGCAAATATTTGCAAAAATCATTTTAAGGGTGGGAGGTTCAGAAGCAGATCTAACTTTGCTCCCATTGAAGTCAATAGCCATTCTTCTAATTTTACAGATCTCAAAGATCCACTTCCTTATAATTTTTTTAAATATATCTATTTATAAATTAGTAGGTAATGTAAAGAAAGAGAATGTATTCTGCGGAAAGAATGGTGTTGGCACTGCTGACAAATGCTGTGAGCAGGTCAAATCAGGTCCAAATATCCTCCCACAAAACACACAGTGGTCCCATTTCTCAACTTCAGACTGTGTAGTCATCTACATCTGTGCAAAATGGGTGTAAAATTGTACCATTCATAGAGGTTAAGGCCAGAAGGTACCATTATGATCATCTGACTGGATCTCCTGCATAATACAGGAAAAAGAACCTCACCCAATAATTCCTGCATCTATCATTTTGATTTTGATAAAAGGCAGGAAGAATCTGTGCCCAGCAGATCAGACTGATTCCTGATACCCACCCAGGACAGGAACACCTAGTTTTTAATGGTAAATATGCAAGGATAATGTAAAATAGGTGATAAATAAGCAAGGATAATGTGACCATAATATAAATGTTTGTGGCATGACCTTGAAACTGCGCTACTTAATGTCAAACAAAAATATACAAGTTCGTGAAGGCTACCTGAAAGAAACTGATGACAGACTATATATAGCTAGCATATTCCGTAACAATGAAGGGTGACCTACTTACAGGGAAATCCAAGATGTTTAAAAAACTATGCTGAATGTGCAGAACAAATAGTATTCCAAAATAATATCCAGAGTAATACAGATCCCCCACAAAATGGTCAGAATTGGCTAACAAATTAATGGTTTTATATAAAGCTTGCAAAGAAACAGGAAGCAATACACACTGGGACTAAAACAGAAATGCTAAAACAGAATGACAAACAAGGACTTTGTGAAAGCTGAAGGGTGGAAAAAATGTCCATGACTATCAGAGCCAAAAATCAATGATGAAGGAAATTCGAATACTGGGACGGAATGAAGTGAAATGTCAGAGAAAGCAGAACATCCAAAGCATTGTATAGAGAGTACCTCAAGATACTTACAAGGCAAAATAGCGTTAGTCCTCATCATAAAAGGTATTATGTCCAGAATACCAGATAAATTCAAGATCAAGCTGCAGGAGCAGACATCCTTATAAGAATACTTTTACCATAATACAGAATATTGTGGAGTAGATCATCAACTGATGTGAATTTTCATAGCTTCAGATGGGGTTATGACAATTTACCCAGCTGACAGTCTGACCCTACGCATTTAGTGAAAGATTGCTCCCCACTCCAAAAAAATAATTTTGCACAGATTTAATGTTATTCGGTGAAGCAGAAGCATCACTCATAAATGTTAAACAGCTGTTTACCATAGATTTTTAATAGAGAGCAAGTCAGAAACTGGCAGAGCAAAATAAATACCAGTGTAGAACTTATGACATTAATTCTGGACAGCTGAAGAGTTATACATACCATAGTTCTCCACATCTCTTTAGACTAGCATTCACAGAAGGACAAAAGAAAGAGACATGTCAGCTGTTCAACATCAGGTGAAAAACTTGTATTTACAAAGTAACAAATGTTACCCAAAGGGATAGTTAAAAGCACAAGGGAGGAGTTTACCCTCCAATGGTCCTCCAAAGCAAAATATACTGGAAATCTTTACTGCCTTGTCTCACACAGACACACACAAATGATTCTTTTAGCTGATTTGTTCCTGGAGCACACATTAATTTAGAAGGGCCTCATTGTTTTACTTGGTTTTGGAACACAGAAGATGTATCTCTTAAACAGATCTGTTCTTCTTTTATTCAAACCTTGATGGAATTTTGGCACTGAAAAGCTAGTGATCAGTCTGTTACGGAGAGACATTAGCCTCGCCATAGTTAAGGCAGTGATTCTAACTATTCTTTATAAGCTCCATTTTTGACAAATGTAATTCTGGTCTCAGCCAATAAGTCTGAAATTTCTCATGTGTGCTCACTATGCCAGAGAAGAACCCTTTGTGTGTGTATAGAAAGTTTAGGGGAAATTGGATTCTGTGGGAGAGGCACAGTTCTGTTATTTCACTGTGCTGCTCTGTGTTCTTTAACTTTGTGAGCTACTGTGGAAAGGCAGGAGAGGATCAAGTCACAACCATAGAGTCAGCCTCACTGGTCACCACCGTAATCTTTGTTGAAATTCTGAGGAAGTGGTCACAAGTAAGGATAGGAAACGCCCTGTATTTCTCACTCCCATTGACAAGAGGGTGCGTGACAGTAGTTTGGGGTTGCGGAGATTGAAGAGAAGAGAAAATACAATAATCCCAGTCATCTCCACCAAAAAGACACTCAGTCGCCATTTGGGACAACCAGAGTCCTAATATTAAGCTGAACTTAATTGCCTCCATCACTTATTCTCAGGTTTCCTCTTGAGGCTTTTATGAACTTTTAGTTACTTTTTTTTATCAACGTGTCAGGCATACCCAAAAAGACTCCATCACAGAGATTTTTCTTTCTGTCTCAGGTAAGCACTTGAATATAGTCTCCTAAATTAATGGAACATATCCTTGCAAGTAATCTAGCAGCCTTTTATCAATCAGATCTTTGCCATAAGCAATCTTATCATAAACTTTCTCTAGGTTGTAATCCCATGTAAATGCCAACCAACAAGAGTACAGGAAAAGAGAGAGGGCTGGCCCAGAGTTCAGTGAGGCACCTTAAGAAAGGAAAGTTCTTCTTTCAGCTTCGATTCCTGACTCTGACTCTAGCTTGCCTCTGGCTCTGGTAATTGGCAATTGACTCTGGTCCTGACCATTGGCTTCATTCTCCAACCTGGATGTCTGCTCTGCCCTCTAGACCTGACTCCTGCTCTGACTACTAGCCAAGACTGTCTACATCCCAGTCCACAACAGATACCAGGTGTGAATTACTACAGCCCAAGGCTAAGGTAGAGTAATACTGATTCTCCTGCAGACAGTATGAAGGCTAGTTATGTTCGCTCACATCACTGACGGAGTGAATCCTAACCCTGAATCCCAGGGATCTCCACAACTCAAGTTTCTTCTCCCTAAAGCTCCAGCCTAGTGCCTAATTAATCTTCCTGATGGTTTTGAGCCTGGAAATGTGATAATATAGTCAAGCCTACGAGACTATTCATATTGATTTTCAAGGAAATCTGTTTTAATGACCATCTGTGGCATAGGACCATGCTGAAAATATTATCCACATCAGTCAGACTACAAAGTTGTCATTAAAACTAGAAATAGCATATTCAAAGCAGTCCAATTTGCTGATGATACAGAATTGTGTTGTGTGCAGTAGGGAAGCTAACACAGGCAGCAGCAATTAAAAACAAAGGGATTTAGGTTTTTTTTGTAAATGGGGCTTGGCATATAGCACATCATAGTTCCATGCTGACAAATGGGAAACCGTTTGCATTGAGCTCACAGATAGAACAGACCTGTCTGCCTCCTACCAACACCTTCCTCAAGACTCTCTAGCCAGCCAAGATTACCCATTTCTACTGACAAGCCCATCTGAATATAAGTAACTCTGGAATGCTCTGTGAGAAGGTTGGCAATGGCACACATACAGCTCTACACATCTGGCACATATGTGAGTTGTTGATTTTTTGGCAACTATCTACAGAAAGATTTGCGGAAGGGATGGATTCCCATACAGTTCCCTAGTGCTACCTATCCTCCACAAAAGAATGACTTGGAGACACACTGCTCAAGCCCACATGCCTTCAATTCTGAGCCATTATCAGGTTTGTTACCCTTTTCCCCAAGAAGATGACAGATTCTTTTGGCTAGAAATGGATGAGCAATATACACTAAATAGACTTGTACAAAATGTTTTGTGCCAGATCTTCTGAGCCCTAAATATTGTCATAAACAGAAAAGCAACTTTAACAATAGCACTTTCTTGTGCATGAACTCTGTGTATCCTTGTCATATCTGCTGTTCTGTTCATATACACATACATTTTTACTCCGTCACTGTTGCAACCCCATTACAACGATGGGAGAGTGAGTTGGATTCCATTCTGTATCACCTATCAACAACAGAATTCTCCTCTAATTTCCAATTCCTGAATTTTTATGACTGGCAATGATGCTAGAAGCAGAAAGAATATAGCATGATTTCTGGCCCTGGAGCTGAGTTTTCAGGACTGCCAGTTACAAAAAAATACCTTTTGACTCATATACTGAGCAGATTCAGTACCCAATCATTGCTAGAGAATTATAATATTGACCCCAACAATGTATCTAAGATTCTTAGGGTAAGTCTACACAGCAGTTAGACACCTGTGGCTGGCCCATGCCAGCCGACTCGGGCTTATGGGGGTCGGGCTGTGGGGATGTTTGATTGCTGTGTGGACTTCCAGGCTGGGCCTGGAGCCCAGACCCTAGAACTCTGCAAGGTGGAAAAGTTCCAGATCTCAGACTCCAGCCTGAGCTCAGAAGTCCACACAGCAATGAAACAGTCCCGCAGCCTGGTCCCCGTGAGCTCAAGTTGGCTGGCACAGTACAGCCACGGGTGTCTAGTTGCTGTGTAGACATCCACTTTCAAAAATGCTCTGATTGACTACAACAACAACCTTCTCTATACCACCAATACAGAAATAAACCTGAGCTTCAAAGTTCTGATCCAGGTTCACTGGGCATGTTCATATTCAGGGTTCTGGGTTGAGCCCATCTGTACTTGGATACAATATTGTCTGACTCACAGAGAGACAAACAAACTAAAATAGATGACAAGATGACAAGGAGAAAGAAAGTAGCAATAGAGTTTGGCAGAAGAAAAACTCATCTACTTAGTTCCCCATTGTGATAAATCTTGTCTCTGGCTCAGTTACACACACAGTAGCCCACAGGATTTAGCATGGGATGATTAAAAACCAGTTTTCCATACTTTATATAAAAACTTCTAAACTCCCCCTTCACAGCAGATGAAAACATTTGCTTGATTAATCTCAATGTTAAGGTGTATATTTTCCAGAGGGCCTGACCCAAGCCTTCTTTGTGTGTACACAAAATTGCATGTATACATTCATGTATCCACTCTTGGTAGATGTAAACTTTTATGTGCACACTCCAACCATTCTAAAATCCGCACACACATTATCAACAGGATGCACAGAATTGACTCCTGCCAGGCATCATGCAATTGCAAGTGCATGCACAGGTCTTAGCACATGTATAGAGGCAGACTTTGTGGGCTTATTCCTACATGTAACCTTACAAAAAATAAAACTGGTTTCACACTTGATGAAAGAAGGGGTTTCTTTTTATAAAAATCATAAAAGCCTGGGACAGATTCTGAGATCAGACTGACAAGACTTCGGGACCAGTCCTTAGCCCTAAGTTCATTTGTGGTGTGGAGCCCCTGGGAGATATGCAGCCCAGCCAAATTCTACAGCCACAAAAATCTACCCATAGCCTACTTATAAACCTTCCACCAGTATGGATAATGTAATATATACATATATCGCCTGATCCTGCCCAGGGTGTAGTACTTGACTCCAGCTCACCTGGATATTGGGGGATGATGTTGCATGTACAATGGATCTATCACCCAAAGGTGAAATCTGGGTCCCCTTGCACCAAAGATCCCTCTCCACCATGGCAACTAGGGAAAGGACACAACTTCTCTAGTGAGCTTCCTCCTACCCCACCATACACACACATACACACCACTAAAATGCACTTTTTTTCTAACCTCACAGATTGCCTTGCATTTAACCCCAGTTACTCTCTGACCCCTTTCCTTACCAGACTGAGTATTCCTTAGGTTTGGTGGGCAGCTTAAGAGTCAGTTTATGCAGCATTAAGTGAGGATATGAGCTATGACATAATCTGATTAAAATAGGACCGTATAGATCATTGTTGCAATCACTGTTATATATTTGCAACAAATATTGTACAAAGGTTGTTAAGTGAGGTGTCTGTGGAAAGGTTATGATTTGCTGGTTATGATTATGCTATCTGTATGTGTCTATCTTTTTTGTATGTGAGGTTATGAGTATTGGCTCTATAGTTGGATTTCAAATGTTTGCTCCCGGGGTACCACCCACAAAGTAATTAGCCAGCACATCTTGGAGGGACTATTAAAATTGAGTGGCCCATCAAAAGAACATTTAACTGACAATGGACCATGGGAGACGCCCATCTACACTTAATGGAATGTCCTGCTCTCACTAGGCGTAATGCATGGGCATGGGACTTGCCCATGTGACTCCAAACTCCATCTTGTTGCTCTAATTTTCCACAGTAAGAACAATGGATGCCCCCCACATGGCAAAAGCTATAAAAGGACCTCCATTTTGTCTTCAATCCTGCTTCTTACCTCTGGAGGAACTTTGCTACAAACTGAAGCTCTGAACAATGGACTGAATGACCCATCCAAGCTGTGGATGTACTCCAGAGACTTGACTTAAGCCAGCAGTTTATTCCATCACTGCTTCAAGCTTAAACCAAGAACTTTGGCATTCCTATATCTAATTGATTCCTTTAACCAATTTTAACTCCCAACTTTCTTTCTTTCTTTCTATGAATAAACCTTTACATTTTAGATATTAAAGGATTGGCACCAGCATGATTTTTGGGTAAGATCTAAGTTATATATTGACCTGCGTGTGCGGCTGGTCCTTTGGCATCAGAAGAAACTATTATTTGATGAGACTGGTTGTAAAGAACCACTCATCTCTGAATACAGTGTTTTTGGTGGTGATCTAAGAACTGGAATGCCTGAGGAAACTCCCTTTATGTTTTCTTGATAGCCAATGTGGTGAAACAGGAGTTTAATTTTGTGGCTGGTTTGGTATATCTTATAAAAGAATAACCACCAGTTTTGGGTGGTGTTTGCCCTATTTCTCAGCAGTTCATCCTGAATTTGGCATTCTCAGTTATGACCCACTAAGACATGGTTACAGGTTTGGTGGGACAGTTTAAGAGTCAGTTTATGCAGCATTAAGTGAGGATATGAGCCCCTTATGCCTGAGTAAATAGGACTCAGTATGTGTCCCTTAAACAGTCTGGGTTATTCAACTAACAAGTAGCTCACATCCTGAAGGCACTGACATTTTTACACACACACACACACACACACAGAGTTAAGAGCCTTGGTGTAGGCATACAGTATTTTCAAGACTCCAGGATGTCTTCTCTTTGCTTAGAGTTTGGTTTAGTCGGGTAAGATTTCACTTTTGGATTTTTGCGTGTGTGGGATAAAGAGATAAATGCTTCACCAGACATCATTTCTGTCATCAATCCACTGTTAGTCAGAGGCTGAAGCCCAAACATCATCTGAACTGAAAGCATGTGATTGCATGTCCATTTGATTACACGTTCTTAACTTTTGCTATCCAGAGTATAGCAACTGAAGTAATAACTGATTGTGAAGTGCAACTGCTGCAATAATTACAAGAGGTATTCTTTTAGCTCATCTTTTAGGCCTTTGGCTGTTGGACAAGAAATTCACAAACATGAATATCTGTAACTCTTCTATCTGCACTGACAAATTTGTAATAATATTTGTCACTAATACAGTGCTTTTTGTTTTGTTAGTCTCACTAAAAATCATTTACATAGTACCATCAATTTACATGGTGCTTCACAAACATGGAATAAGACACGTTCCCTGCCCTTGAAATCTTAGATTTGAAGTTGCACAAGAAAAACACACACAAAACAAGACAGTGGCCATTAATGGCTGCATTTGCAGAGTGCTCCACAAATGTTAACTAAATAGTCCTTTTAACACCTCTCTAAAATAGCTGCCCAAGGCTACAGAGGGAATTCATTTCTGAAGGTGGATTAGAAATCAAAAGTTCTTGTATTCCAGGCTTGTGTTCAGACCCATAGGCCACACCTTTCCCTACAGCTAAATGATGCTGTATTTTAGGCCAGGAATATTAAGGGTTATTTCTCAAAGTGGGTTTGAGATGGACAAAAAAACAAACTTCAATAAGATTAATTAAGAATAACATTTGAGTCTTTATTTTATATGCATATTTGGAATAGACAGCTTTACCCAACATGGAAGCTAGAAGCACTGTTTTATGTATTAGCTTAGTTGCCATTTCAGTACATCAGTCAATAACCACCTATGCTTCAATAACTATGGCCTTGATTATTCATTTTCCCTTTGTCATAAAATAAAACCCTCTGTCTCACTTGAGGACATTCTCTCCTATGCATGGACCTACCAAATTCATCCTTAAACTTTCCTTCAGATTTTGTTTAAGATGCTATTTGTCTTACACTCTACCAGCTAGTATTACAAAATAAACTTTAAGCCAAAGGACAATACTCAAGTTTTCAGTGGTTTTAGTGCTTTACTGGTAACCTTGATGATTTAAGATTTGACTGATTTTGATTTAGAACATATATTCTGCAGGGCTATGAAATGCTAGCCAAATCTAAGCAGTATGAATGGTATTTAATTGGCAAAGAATTCACTACTGACAAACGCACAACACACTGGGTATATTGTAATTGTACCAGCTGGGAGACCAAACAGCGCAAGGAAATAAGCACAAACAGGTGTTAATGTTAGTCCCTTAAGGGTCATTAATGAAGTATAGCAACTGACAAACACTGAAAGAACCCACACACAAATCCTGGCAATGAGGTGGTGAGAGTCCAGTGACCAGAAGAACATATTTATTTACACTACACAAAACTCTACGCTACACAAAACTCTACACAACCCTGCTGCTGATTGCATCTTCCTCTGCATTCATTCTTCTCTCTTCACTATAACGAGCCCTTCACCCTAACTGCCCTTCAGAGCACTTCTCCTGCTCTTGTCTTAGTCTCTTTTCCTATGCCACTCTTCATGCACTGAACTCCCTACCAGTATGCCAGGCATACATTCTCAAAACCCAATTCTTCTACAAAGCCTATCAGTTTTAACCAAGAATTGTTTCCCCATATATTCTTCTAAAAAGAAATCCTGCATCAATGTGGGATGAGTCTATAGTCAGGTTACCCAGTGCATTATGGATAAGAATGATATCTGTTTGTTTAGCCTCTAAGCTCCTTGGGGCAGGATCCACTTCTCCCTATGCCAAGAGTAAATGACATTGACCTGGACAAGTGTATGATCAGAAGATCTCTTAAATCAGTGTATCCCTCATCCTCCACTAGCAGGTGCCTATGGAGCTCCCTTTGAAACTCAAACCTGCTTCCCCTGTCCCAGAAGGAAACTTTGCAGAAAGGCTGGTGATAGCAGTACCACCTGCCTTTTCATGTGGTTAACCCTCCATCCCCCACCTCCACGCCCAGAGCACAGAGGGTCCAGGCAGACACAGAGAGGTGCAGTATACACTGCCCTGCAGTATCAAAGCTGAATCGAGCCTGACACGTAACAAGTCAAGTTCTCTTTATCTGATGAGTGCTGAACATAATCTAGATTGCTTGTTTCTTGACAGAAGGTCACTGAACATGTAGACTCCGTTACAATAGAAATGTGTTGATATTTAATCAGCTAATGTACTCCAAGAGAAAATAACAAATTGTGACAAATCGTTAAACTACAGTATTTACTTGACTGATTTCTGCCCCTGTCCTTCCCAGGAAGGTTTGTCTTGGCGGGCAGTCTAAAACTCCCTGGGATCCTGTTTTCAAAAGAAAAGTACCTATCACACTCATGTGCCACAGTGACAGGGACCTCAGAGAAACCTGAGAGAGAAAGAGAGACCCTGGGGTCCTTTTCCCCCAGAAAGGGGATGCTGAGTTCTAAGTCATGCACCCCAGGGATGCAGACTCTCTCTAATTTAGGCCATTGTATGAATAACAGAAATGGTACAAATATAAATGTAGCAGTTCACTAATCACAAAATCTAATTGCTGAATGGGTTCAAAGATACTCTGAGAATTAGGGATTGGAAGGTAAGAGCATTTTTAAAAGGCCAGAATAAGGTCCTTTTCCAGTGCTGCGTGCCTTAGTTAAAATCCTGCACTTAATGTAATCCATGACATTTGGCCTAAGGGTGACCCTAATAATAATAATAATAATAATGAATCATTAATAATTAATTACCATTTCCATAGAACACTCCATCCTGTTCATCACTTTTTACTTTGCACATTTACACACAGCTCTCCTCATCTCCACTGTGCAGGGCTCACCCCAGAATGTTTCAGAGCTTCACAGCAATGCCAAATTCCATTTGTAAAAGGCAAGCAGGAAAAGAAAAAAAGTTGGATATATTTGGCTATTTGACTTATTCTCTGAAGTTAATAGAGTGGTGCCAGCAGAGAAGTTGGTCCCATGTGTCTGTGTCTTGGTCAGTGCCAAGCTCCCTCTTGGCACTTAAACAACAGCCATATACTTTTTTGCACTTGGAATCGTATAAGTAATTAACTTACAGCAAAATCTTTGCAGTTCACTTTTAAGTACCTCAAGTAAACCAGAACTGAAAGAAAAATATACAAGCAATCAAAGAAAAATCACAGGCAGGAACTGTATCTTAACCCCTGAGCAGGAAGCTCTGAGGCCTGGTTGATTTATGCTACTGGGTGCATGTGATTTTTCTCCTGTTTGTATTTTTTCTTCATATGAGGCCTATGACCTATTCCATCCAAACACCTATGTTAAAAAGACATGGTTAAGATTGCAAAGTCCAGCACTCAAAGGCAAGGAAATGCAAGAATTAAGGCTTCCTGTGCACGTTCAGTTCAGCCCATTTGTGCATAGGCATTATGACACCATCTTTCATTACACAATCACAGACTATTTTTGCCACAAACTGAGAAAACAGAAATTCAGTCATGTGGAACCATATTGACCCCCCCCCAACCTGGCTCATCACCAGGGTTCAGACTTTCAGATCCACAGCACGGACCTCTGCCACTTGAACTAAATGAATAACTGGTAGCAGTAGTAGGTTGTGAACTTCTATATGGACCAGCCACTAGAGGGGGGTGAAAGACACACTTTGCCAATAGGGTTCACAGCTATTTGCTGACCGCAGAGGAATGTAGAGACTCAAGACTTCTAAGTTCAACTCCAGTTTCTGGAGAGGCGTGTACTGTAATGGTTATAGTTCATTCTGCCCCTGTGCCCACAGCCTGTCTTTGTCCCCGCTCTGTTCTATCCACACACCACTCCCTTTCCTCATATCTATCTTCAACCTCCTAGCTCTGCATTCTCCCCCTCTGCTCCTATCCTACCTAGTCCTCTGCTTCTGTCCCCCTCCTGCTTTGCTTTTCCCTGCTCTCTGGCTCCTGCAACACCCTCTCCCACCCCCTCCATGGCTCATGCCTTTGCTCCTCCTCTCTGGTGTTTGTCCCCTTCACCCCTCTGCATTCCAGTCACACTGCTCCTCCTCCTCCAGGCTGCCTGCCCTCTAGCAGAAGGAGCACTGAGAGACAGTCTCCCAGCTCTCAGTTCTGGTGCTTTGCACAACAGTGGCCCAAGACCAACAGGAGCAATTGCAAAGAAAATTCTGCTTAGCCTCTGCCTTCCAGGGATGGAGCATTCTCAATTGCTCTGGGGGATTGGTGCATGTGTAGTCCAGTCAACACATAAAAGCCGTTAGGACTAGACAATGCTCAGTACAGACAGGCTCTTTGAAGAATTTAGCTGCCAAACTCTAAGTCAATATTCAAATTGAGATATCTCAGAGTCTTATAACTTAGCTAAATTTTGGGAAATTTTCATGGGGTCAGGAAAACCACATCCCTGACACCAGGGCAATTGTCTTGCCAGATTATAAACCCTTGAGCCCAAGCATGCAGACATTATATCTTCTCGTCAAAATGGTAGTAAGAATGTTTGTAACATGGTTAATAAAACCTTATTTTCCCTAAATTCATTCTCAGAAATGGCACAACCAGCTCCACCACTTTGCACATTCACTTCCGTTTATATTTTATAGTGTTATATTTCAGTTTGTTAACCATTATAAACCTAAGAGTGTTAGAAGAGCAATGGTTGGAATACTAAGATTCAGGAGTCTCATGAAATTACATATAGGATTGATCATACCAGCTGAAACCTCTATTCCATCCTGTCTGGAATCCTGCCTTACATGTTCATGATCGAGATTTGATCACTGTATTTTAGAATGCTCCACTAACCCATGTTTGGGAAGATGAAAATTTTTTTCTTCATCTTGGCATGTCACTCAAAGAACCAGAGTTGACTAATCAGAGAGAGTTCAGAGAAGAGCAACTGAAGCCAGAAGGGACTGACTTATTAGGAAAGTTTAAAAAAGCTTGACTTTTGCAACCTGTAGCTGGCTAAGTAATGTTCAAGGGTATGATAACAGTCAACAAATCTATGACTGAAGAGGAACTAATCAGGCTCTATAAAGAGTCCTTGAAGTGAGTGTAAATGTAACTTGTAAAATGGGCTCAGTGTAAATGAGAATCCATCCCTTTAAAACTGGACTACACATTTAAAACTGGGCAAAATTGAGAAGCTGTTTTTCACGGGGTAATTATGAAAGGGAGTTTTTTTCCTTCTCTGATCCACACCACAAACGTCACCATTGCATTTGGCAATCCCTTGTTGGCAGCATCAGCAGGAAGGTCAAGGATTTCTGGGCACAGAAACTGAACTACTTTTTTGTCCCTAAAGCATTAGGCTTGAAGTACTGCATAAGACAAGACAGCGTGGGGCTGGGGAAGCTTGACCTGCTATTGCCCGTGCTGTTCATGCTCAGTGGCCAAAGAGAGGCCATCAGTCTCCAGGAGAACACTAAAATTTATGTAAAAACAGCAACACCAAAACAACCAGTTCAGTTGACAAACCTATCTTGATACACAGAAAACCAAGCACAGATACATAAACACACAACCACAAATGAGCCCTTATTGTTCTGAGGCACTGAGTGGTTAGAAAAGAAGCTTGTGTTAAATGGTTTTGGTTTTGGTTTTTTTAAAGTGGTGTCCTTAGTCACAATGCCACCTGGACAATAGTTCAGCTAAGTTAAACAGACTGAAGAAACATCTGCATCCTACTGTGACACACCCAGAATATGCTAGTAGCACCATTCTGTGGATCTATCGAGCGTGATTGCTTTGCAATATTAGCCCGCTCGGCAGCAAAGAGAACTCAGTAAAGGGCTGCTTGCCCAAGTCCAGATCAACGGTGCTGAAGTTAAAGGAAGGATGTGAATAAGCAACCATACTTCACATTATTAAATCAGAGGAAATGGGTTGCATCCAATTCTCAGTTATGCTAGTGTAAATCCAGAGACACCTGAAGTTAATGGAGTACCCCAGATTTACACCAGTATAACTGAGACTATAATTTGGGTCACTCCGTTCACATGTGTGGGCTATTTGCCACTTAGTGCATGTACATAATTCACACAAAGGTCTGAAGAAAAACACGGAATTTCAAATGCTTGTTTCAAACCTTTATTGAACTTCTTGTGTCTGCAAAACAGGACTAGAAAGAACAGGCTTTCTACCAAGATTTCCTGTGTCTGGTTAGGCCAGAAATCAGGGCTTAAAGTTGGATATGAAACTGTGGGAAGTGAGCAGCTTTAAACTCTTCCCTGCTGATTGACTGTCGCTCAGGTAGGACACTTCTTCCTGGCAGCCAGCTGGCTGGACTGAGTTTTGATTGGGGGCTTCAGTACTTAGCCTGCAGGAACTCTGTGTGATGTGAACAGCAAGTTCACAATCTGCAGGAAGAGAGAGAATTATTGTGCAGCTGGTTATCAGAGGGCAGAGAGCAGCTTGGACCAACATCCTCCCCAGTGTTGTCACAGAAAGGGCAGCTAATACCTGCATTTGAGAAGACACCAATAGGGAATAGAGGGCAGGTAATACTCACAAAGTGAGAGAAGAGGAACATTAGGAAGAGGAAATAGAGAATGTACAAGGAGAGCAACAATGGTGTTCGGGGGCACTTGCCATAGCCAGATGTCCCTGAAAACCAGAAACATCTCCATTTTCAAAACTTCCCCAGCATCCAGTCTTTTAGACAAAGATCATTGTTCTGATTTTTAGTAATATGCAGTAGGCTCTTTTGTAAACCCACACTGGCCAGCTGAGCAGGTAAAACTGACAATAGGCTGGTTGAGCACAAAGACCACAACTCATTGGACAAGGCAGAGAACATGCAAAGAAAGGGAGCTAAGAGGGAGACAGCACTTGGGCATGGGGAGAAGAAAAGGAGAGGGAACAACATGGGGAGGGAGAGCTGAGAACAGACAAAAGGAGCTGAGACCAATAAAACCAGAGGAGAGATTAGGGGAGAAAGATACAGAGAAAAGAAAAACAGAAACAAATAGCAATTTAGTTTGGGAAACAGACATATTGAGATGACAGATGGTCTTAAGATTAAGGCACAGCGTGGGAATCAAGAGACCTATGTTCAATTCCCATATCTTCCACAGACTTCCTGTATGACCTTGGGCAAGTCACTTTATCTCTCTATGCCTCAAGGGGGATATTTCCTTTCTCCCATCCTGTGTCTGTCTTGCCTATTTTGACTGTAAGTTCTTTGGGGCAGGGTTTATCTCTTACTATGTGTAATACAATGCCTAGCACATTGGGCCTTTAGGTCCTAGTATGAGACAACTAATACTAATAGAACCTCTTCCTAAAAATTGTTGAGGCCCCTTAATTTGAAACCTCATCTGAGAGGAAATTTATACACATCCACTGAGACAAAAATGGAGCTATTGCTGTGGAAATACCATGAGAACATTCGATAATATTTTGGCTCTTTAGCTTTCACTTCCAAGAAGATCAGAGGTGTGAGAAAATGGCAGGGGAAGTGAGGAGGTAACCAAAAAAAGCTGGTTCTCGATTCATTCAAATTCTGGGTGAAGGTTCAAGTCATTTCCTATTTTAGCCCAACTAGTTCATCATCCCTTGATAGCATAACAAAATGTACATGATTCAGCCTGTCCTATAAGCCCATCTTCTGAGCAAAGCAATATGCAAGGTTTGATAGCCAAAAAAATCCCTGCTTTGGACGTGAATCAGCTTCTTTGTTGTGGAAGAACTATACATTGTTTCAGAGTAGCAGCCGTGTTAGTCTGTATCTGCAAAAAGAAAAGGAGTACTTGTGGCACCTTAGAGACTAACAAATTTACTTGAGCATAAGCTTTCATGAGCTACAGCTCACTTCATCGGATGCATCTCCCCACTGTATTTTCCACTGTATGCATCCGATGAAGTGAGCTGTAGCTCATGAAAGCTTATGCTCAAATAAATTTGTTAGTCTCTAAGGTGCCACAAGTACTCCTTTTCTTTTTATATATAGCTTGGAGAGCTTTCACCAAGGTTCCTATTTGATCTAATTCTTACACAAATAATATATTCAGTATGAGTGGGCAAATTTTGCCAACCTTCTTTTTGCACACAACCAAAAAGGAAAACAAAAGCAATGGAAAATAAACCTCTTTGGAAAGATATGAAATACAGTATAATTACAAAAGAACTCAAAAATACCACCTTTTTTCCATCAGGAAGGTTGGGATGTTTAATGAATGTATTGATCAATTTAAGTTCTAATAATGTACCTGAAACAAATTATTAATAAAACAAAGAAACTGGTTACAAATGTTGCTTAAGTTTCACAATTCCTCGCTGCCCAGGGCCTGATCCAAAGCGCAGTGAAATCAATAGATGTCACTGACTTGAGTGAGCTCTGGACCAGGTCCAGGTTTATGACTAGCACTTGCCCCACTGCCTATTTATTTAGTTTTGCATTCAGCTAAATTGTAAAGCTTATCCTGATGCTGTTGGGTTGTGGAATGAAAGGAAAACCACAGAGTGTCATGTCCTAACTAGATTAGATTGGACCTCTCTTGGCTTGGACAGGATGCAAAAAGAAAAGGAGTACTTGTGGCACCTTAGAGACTAACCAATTTATTTCAGCATGAGCTTTCGTGAGCCACAGCTCACTTCATCAGATGTGTGCCGTGGAAACTGCAGCAGACTTTATATACACACAGGATGCATTACTGATCAGAGGAACTTTATATCCTTGACTGAGATGCATGTGAAACTAGAATCTATAATTTGGTTGTGGTTGAGGGGAAGAGAATGTTAAACATAATAGAACAAAGATCACCGTGCAGTCAGTTATCACAGTGACGGGGCTAGGTCAATTAAATACATATTAGTGGCACCTGGTACAATTTGATTTACATTTCAGCAAGATAATGGCCTTTCAATCATACTTACTTTAGTAATAAAAATGCCTATCACAAATCTTTGAGGCTCTATAAGTGTTTCTGGCATCAGGGCCATCCCTAGCTATTCTAGGGCCCTACGCAGCCCCCCCCCCCCGTGGGGGGGAGTGTGGGGCCCTACACAGAGTGTGGGACCCTAGGCATCCACGGAGGGCGGGGAGGAGCTGGCTTGGGGGGTAGGGAGGAACCGCCCCCTAGCACTCACCAGCGGCGCAGCGGGGGCCAAGTCGCTGCACATCCCGCAGCCAGTGAGTGCAGGCCCAGCCCTGCTGCAGTCCTCAGAGGAGTGGGGGTGGGGCTGGGGCAGAGCAGGGGCCGAAAGAGGCAGGGCTGGGGCGGAGCAGGGGCAGGGGGCATGGGGAAGAGGTGGAGCAGGGGTTGGAGCAGCATGCAGCTGCGCAGGGCACCAGGAAATTTGGTGCCCCAAATTTCCTGGTGCCCTATGCAGCTGCATACTTTGCATATGGGTAGGGAGGGCTCTGTCTGGCATTGTGTGGAACCCATGATTGCTACAACAGGAGGCTCTATGGGCTAATGGTTTAGAGCAGAGGATTTCTGGGCTCAAATCCCAGCTGTGTCACTGGTTCACTGTGTTACCTTGTGTAAATCAAAATGTCCTTATCAAAGTTTTAGATTTTATGCTGCCGTGGCAGGAGTTGTCCTTATCCATTTGTCTTATACAATGCCGAACATCTTGGTGCAAAATATTAATTAATTAAGCAATAACAAATATAAAACTGAATATAAAGCAGGACCTTTCTAAAAATCAGGTGCTGCATTTGAGTTGGTTAAATATAATAATAATAATAATAAAAAATTAATAAACATTTTGCATTTGTGATTATATAACTCCTTTCATACCAAAGGATCCCAAACTATGGGCCTAATCCTGCAGCACTTATTCCTTGTGTAGTCTTTATCCATGTAAGTGGTCTCAGTGACTTCAATGGGGCTAGTCTTATGGTAGATCGAGATCTACCTGGTAAGTGAAGACTATAGATTTTGTACCCTCATACCCACGGCTTTACCACTAAAACACACCTGCCTCTGGGGTAAAAGCAATAGTTAAATGGACTACTGGTACAAAGCACACTGACAGTCCAGAGAGGCGAAAATCTGGCAAGGCATTGGAACAACCATTTCCAAAAAATGTCATACAATCATTAGTGTCCATATTAAGCAGACAGGAGCTCATATATTAAGGTTTTATCCAATAAAAGCCCACACATTAAACTATGGAGTACTCAAAATATCTATCTAAATTATATGAATGAAGGATTAAACTGACTCTCCCGGGGTTTGAATCTGCAGTTCTAGGGAGTCCAGATATTGCAAATCAGATGCTTAGACAGCTAAGTGATGCCCTATGAAATACTGTAAAATACAGAAAAACTTCAGAAAGTGCTAGAGTGCACTAGTTGTACATAGGATCATATATACTATGCAACTAGGTTTGCAGTATTACTGCCAGCAACTCGATTACATTTAACTGGGGATAGAGAAGTATAACACTGCCATCTGGAGGTCCTTAGATGCGTGGCATTAAGTATTCCATGCGGTTTTGTAGCCATGGGGGTCCCACGATATTAGAGGGAGAAGGCGAGTGAGGTGATGTCAGGTATTCAGTCCAGATTCTACAGCCTTATCCTGATTGTATTATCATAATGCTTGCATCCAGTACAGGTATCTTAGTAAAATAAGGAACTAAGACATAATTCTTCTTATTGAAATAGAATACTGAAGAATATTTATATGGTTAAGATTATGGTTTATTGTATAGAATCATAGGTCTTTTCTATACATATCTTCTATTAGGCCATCTAGTCTCCCACTGCTAATGCAGGATTGTGCCCTACTGTACATGCTTTTACTATTTTGTCCAGACTGGTTTTAAATGTCACAAGTGATGGGGCTTCTAACACTGCCCTTGGGATGCTATTTCACAGCCTGATAGACCTCACTGTCAGAAATGTTTTTCTGTTAATCAGCTACAATATTCCCTTGTTTAATTATACCCTCTTAGTGCTAGTTAAAACTCTTAGTATGACTGAAAATAATTAGCACATAAGTACAGTCATACTGGATCAAACCATGGTCCATCTTGCTCAGTATCCTGTCTTGGACAGTGGTCCATACCAGAACTTCTGGGGGAGTGTTCAGAACAGGGCAATCAAGGAGTGATCCACCCCTGTCGTCCACTCCCAGCTTCTGGTAGTCAGAGTTTTAGGGTCTCCCCATGAATGGGGCTGCATTCCTGACCATCTTGGCATGTAGTCATTGATGGACCTATCTTCCATGAACTTATCCAGTTCTTTTTTGAACCCAGTTATATTTTTCGTCATCACAGCATCCCATGGCAACAAGTTCCACAGATTAGATGTGAATTGTGTGAAAAAGTACTACCTCTTGTTTATGTTAAACCTTCTATCTATTAATTTCATTGGCTGACCCCTGGTGTTTATATTGTGTGAAAGAGTAAACAACACTTCTCTATTCACTTTCTCTACACCACTCATGATTTTATAGACCTCAACCATATTCCCCTCTTAGTCGTCTCTTTTCCAGTCTGAACAGTCCCAGTCTTTTTAATCTCTCCTCATACGGAAACTGTTCCATACTTCTATTCATTTTTGTTGCCCTTCTCTGTACCTTTTTCATTTCTAATATATCCTTTTTGAGATGGGACAACCAGAATTGCATGCAGTATTCAAGGTGTGGGCATGCCATGGCTTTATGTAGTATCATTATGATATTTACTGTCTTATTATCTATAACTTTCCTAATGTTTCCTAACATTCTGTTAGCTTTTTTGACTGCAGCTGCACATTGAGGGGATGTTTTCAGAGAACTATTCGCAATGACTCCAAGATCTCTTTCTTGAGTGGCAACAGCTACTTTAGACCCCGTCATTTTGTATGTATAGTTGGGATTATGTTTTCCAATGTGCATAACTTTGCATTTATCAACATTGAATTTCATCTGTCATTTTCTTGCCCAGTCATCCAGGTAGTTAGAAGCCTTTTTTAACTCTTTGCAGTCTGCTTTGCACTTAAGTATCTTGAGTAGTTTTGTATCATCTGCAAACTTTGCCACCTCACTGTTTACCCCCATTTCCAGATCATTTATGAATTCAAAAGCCACTTGGTGATAATTACACCTAATTATCACCAAGTACAAACATAATCATATACACCTATATTCTATACCCAATAGCAACACAGTTATAAGTACTGGCCAAAATACTCACAACAGGGTCAGGCCCGGGAGGTACCTTCCCATCACAGTGTGACTCCAGAGGGTTAAGGAAAAGGTCTAAGAAAGAACCCTGAGAAAACTTTGCTTTTTTTATACATTATAACAAGGAAGTGATGCCACTGCTGGTTATTGGACCTTGGCTCTAAAGCTAGGTGAGGAATTTTAGAGCTGAATCCTGACCCCTGGCTCGATTAAGACAAGATTCATGCCTGGGCCTCTTCCTTCTCAAGGTTTCCTTCTTATCTCATTTTGCTATATTTCTTTCTAATGACTGAACTATGCATTTCTTTATAATAAACTAAACAAACCAATTATTTACTGCACCTGGTGCCCAATTAACCATGTTTTCTTTATATCCATTATCTAAGCCCAAACCTTAAATGAGAAAACACTGGTATTTCCAGGGTCACTACAAGTTTAACACAAACAATTCCTCTTTCTCTTGATCTCATTCTTTTTGGTCACATGCTTTGGACCTTTCACTCATGTTAAGATCCAAATTCAATTTAAAACCATAGTTCATCCAGGTCTAACTGTATATACCTATAACATATACCTGCAGTGCCCTTGGCCGGTCATGAAAACAAGATGGTCATCTCATGAGATTACCCTGGAGATGCCATAGCTTCTCTGCTGAGCGCATATCCTGGCCATTTCTCAGAATTTTCCTGTACCTGAACTTACATCATCCTGCGTAGGCCTTGCTCCGTTGTTCACATCAGCTTATGTCCTAATATGGGATTCCTCTACTTATAACAATCATACAGAACTGCACCACTCATTGTTCACAAAGGCAATGAGAACAGTATTATCTTTCGGTAAAGCTCCAGGGATACATGGCTTTTTCAAAATTTGTACTGCCTGTCAAACAGCATCATTTTAGGCTTACTGTAATTGCATTTTATAATTATTTTACTCTCCTTAGCTGTAGCTGTAGGTTTGCGACTCAGACAGAAGTAGATATATTTCATCATTTGTTGATCTTTTGGTGCCAAATTCTGCTGCCTGTTACACCCATGTGAATGGTCCTTTGATTTCAATGGTTATTCTTGAGATATACTGGAGTAACAGAGCACAAACTGACCCAGACATTTTATCATTGTTTTCATCTGCATATAAATGATCATACAAAGAAGAAACCTCATTTATATGCAGTGTAAATGTATATGGATTTCTAAGGAAATCCAACATTTCTATGGACTGCTGGTCCAACAAGCCCAGTGCAAGAAATTGCTCTATATAGGGATTTCATGGACCAGATGAATCAGAAAGATCGTCAGAGGGATGAATGGAGTCTAGTTAACTTTTTGAAATACATAAAAATGTCATTTATTTCTTATCTACTTTTAAATAGATATGAGCCCAAAATGCAAAATGCTGACCTGGTTCCTAACTTCTCCAAACTTCTCACATGCTAAGATCTGAGTTTTGTTTTGGGCCCATCTGTATTTTTAACGTTTTAATTTAAAAAGTTTTAAGGATAATTATGAAGTTAACTGTTTTAATTTTCAGAAAACTTCACAAATACCAAATTGGCTAATAGCTAATTTACATACATGTACTAAATAGTGAATTTCTATCATTTTCACTGGAGCTATTGGATAAAATTCAAAAAGGTATGAAAAACAAACAAGAAACTAATGACTCTCGACAATAGATCTGTGTGAATAATGCAAAGTAATTAATCATTCACATTTTCATGTTAATTTGCATTGACGTTGCTCTCCTGCATTCGCTTTCCTCAAATCTAGTAAACAAAACTGCAGACAGAAACGATCATGGAGACAGTGAATTTTAGGTGAATATTTTAGAGAAGAATTTTAAATCCAGAAACACAATTATTCACACCTGACCTTGCCCACGATTCTACACCATTCAAGTCAATGGAGATTTTGTCATTGGATTCAATGGGAGCAAGAGCAGGCCCTTAAAGAATCAAAGAATCATGCTCATCTAATCAGGAAACAAAAACATGGCCTGTGTTTCAGAGTAACAGCCGTGTTAGTCTGTATTCGCAAAAAGAAAAGGAATACTTGTGGCACCTTAGAGACTAACCAATTTATTTGAGCATAAGCTTTCATGAGCTACAGCTTATGGCCTGTGTGTCAATCAAAAGTAACCAACACACACAGTATTCCACATATTGAATAGTCAGAACACACTGATTATGAACAATGTGATTCTCAAAAATGATCCTGAAAATAAATTTCCACAAGAAATAAATGAGAGAAGATCATGAGCCATTGACAGACAATTTGTGAACAGTAAAAGAGGTGCAATTCATCAGATAAATTATTCATTATACAGTATTCACCCCTCTCTACTCAGCATCCTACTCCCTGTTCTGCCTCTCTGCTGCTTCTGCATCTAACCGCAGTTCAGGCTAAGAGTGTGTAACTGGCACTAGAAACTATCTCCAGCTCGCTCTACTTGCTGCACTCTCAACATACCACCCAGTGTAACCATATCCCTGCAACTGTAGTGCTTACTTGGTGGCTGGGAAAGGAAGTGATTGTGAGAACATGGAGACTGGGGGAAGTCCTGGTGACAAGTGAGAACCAGATGGGGCCCTGAATATCTTACTTCACATAGAGCTTTGCAAAACCTCGAGCAAGATACAGTTGTCTTGCTTGCTCACGTAGGGTGACCAGATGTCCTGATTTTATAGGGACAGTCACAATTTTTGGTCCTTTTTCTTATATAGGCTCCTACTACCTCCCACCTCCTGTCCCAATTTTTCACATTTGCTGTTTGGACATCCTATGCTCACGGTACCAGTTCAGCAAAGAATTTAAGCACATCCCAAACTTAAAGCACATGAGTTGTCCCATTGACTTCAAAGGGATACTCATGTGCTCAGAGTTATGCATATGCTTATGTACCTTGCTGAATTGGAACCTATTACTTTGAGGAATCCAGTACCAAGAAATCAAAGACCTTGGAAAGTCCTACACATGAGGAAAAATCCTGCACCCTGCTTTGCAGGTGCAAGAGCCCCTGCAGTGGAGGGAATTCATAAAGTTTCCCTCTATGCCAATATACATGGGGGGGGAGGGGGGCAGGGAGTCACAGCATGGGTAGACCAGGGTCAGATAATAGATACAACTCCTGCCATGTTTCCCCAACACAAGAATGGTGTCTGAGGGCCAAGTGGCACCGTTGAGTAGTTTTGCTGTCATTCTATGGCCTGTGGGTGAAGATTCCTTCCTCTCTGGGCCCCCATGAAGCTATCAAGCACTTGACTCAGCCTAATATTGAAGATGCATGTTGCTAGAGAGGTTGTGGCTTATAGCAAACCTGTTATGTGCAGTAGGAGAGATATCATTGTATACTCTAATTGAGGTAGCGTTAGAGCACTGTGTGCTGAACAAAAGCCTGCTTATAAGGCCTCCAGTAACACCAGGTGGATTTAAGCATACTGTAGGTTGATTTTGTGTCAAAGGACCTAAATCTTTTGAAAAGGATAGAAGTAGCAGCCATGAGGCAGGCCTAATGATCTTCTAAGACGTGTCACACTTTCACAGAGCGATTTCTTGAACTATTCTCCTGTTTCCAAGCAACCTAGCTAGGGAGGAAGATAAATTAAACATTGTGTTAACAGATTGACATATCACTTCAACCCCTATTTTTAACAAATGTAAATCTAAATTACTGCACCCAACAGCTTCATTCAAATGCAGTGGTCTTGGCTAGCATAATATCTCTAGTGAATGTCTTCTCACTTTTCTATCAAACATTGCAGTCCCACCCAAAGCCATGTAATACTATTATTATTTACACAATGCTGTGGGCATGCATGGTACTTTACACACAGATAAAAGTGACAGTTCCTTCCACAATGAGCTGACAATTTGAAGTGTAAATATAAAAATTACTGTCCAAGTGCAGAGGGTAGAGGGAAACAGTGCATCCCAGCTTGAAGGGCATAGAAGTGCAGAGATCCAACTCCATGGCATTGTTCCTCCCTTTCCCGACAAACTCTGCAGATGGTCTCCACAGATTCTGTTCAGATTCTGTGCATGGCAAAGTGGCAGGCCTGGGCAGAGCCCGGGGCACAGGTGCCAGCTTCCTCTAGGCCCCAGGAGGTGACCTTACAATGACTAATGCATTTATATCAGTCTAGAACAATTTCAGTCTATACAATTTCTTAAACCTATCAGGTTTCAGAGGAACAGCCGTGTTAGTCTGTATTCGCAAAAAGAAAAGGAGTACTTGTGGCACCTTAGAGACTAACCAATTTATTTGAGCATGAGCTTTCGTGAGCTACAGCTCACTTCATCAGATGTTTACCGTGGAAACTGCAGCAGACTTTATATACACACAGAGAATATGAAACAATACCTCCTCCCACCCTGGATTTGTGCTGGAAATGGCCCACCTGTTGATCACTTTAGATAAGCTATTACCAGCTGGACAGTGGGGTGGGAGGAGGTATTGTTTCATATTCTCTGTGTGTATATAAAGTCTGCTGCAGTTTCCACGGTAAACATCTGATGAAGTGAGCTGTAGCTCACGAAAGCTCATGCTCAAATAAATTGGTTAGTCTCTAAGGTGCCACAAGTACTCCTTTTCTTTTTTTAAACCTATCAGTGTCTTTAAAGGCCTACTGAGCATACTTCAATTTTTTACTGAGTTCACATCAGTTTTCTTTCAGTGATGGGATTTCAAAACTGATCTGCAAGTGCACTTAACCACCTAAATGTTCCACATCAGTGAGTCTTGCTTGCTGCTTCTGTAAAGCTTCCCTATAATATTTTGCTGCTCTTTTTCAGTTGAGTAAGAAGACACTGGATTAGATGCTGCACTGCCCGGCACCTGGTGCAGTCATTTACACCACTACAAAATGAAGTCAGAATGCTCATTATGCAGCTGTGGTAAAGAAAGAAAGAAAGAAAGAAAGAAAGAAAGAAAGAAAGAAAGAAAGAAAGAAAGAAAGAAAGAAAATGTTTGAATGCATAAAGAACATGATGAAGAATAACAGGGAGAATATTATACTGCCTTTATCAATGGGGTAGCCTTATTGGGCATACTGTGTGAAATGCTAGTCACACCATCACAAAAAGGATATTGCAGAGTTAGAGGGGGTTCAGAGAAGAGCAACAGGAATAATGAAGGGCTGGAAAAACTCATGCAAAGAGAGATTGAAAAGATTGGGATTGTGAACCTTAGAAAAGAGACAAAGAGGAGACATAATAAAAGTCTATAAAATAATGAAAGGTCTAGAGAAGAAGGTATGCTTCAGGTCTTAAGCCAGTCTCCATTAGAGACAAGAATGAGATCCTATGTGCAGGGAAGATGATTCCATATCTGCCTGCTGTAGGGTTCTTACACCTTTCTCTGAAGCCTCTGGTACTGGCCACTGTCAGAGGCAAGATAGTAGATTAGATAGATCTTAGGTCTGATCCAGTCTGGCGGGTCTTATGTTTCTAGGGGTGTAAAATGTTACTAACTCAGCATGGTAACAATTCATACTCACTTTGCACTGGTGTAAATGACTACACAAGCTGCCAGGCAATGGAGAATTAGACCAACAGCTTTTTCTTACTTGCTGTTCTCTGTCTTGTGAGGATCATCTTCCTGAAGCAGTGGGAGGTCAGGCCTGATCC
Organism: Caretta caretta; assembly: GCF_965140235.1. Lineage (NCBI taxonomy): Eukaryota > Metazoa > Chordata > Testudines > Cheloniidae > Caretta > Caretta caretta. The sequence continues at coordinate 91,055,920 of NC_134210.1, read as the reverse complement.
TGTACCATTAAAGCAATGGGATTTCACTGGGCATAGGATCAAGCCCTGAATGCAGAAGGAAGTCTGTCTTTTTTTTTTTTTGAATGTATTTATTGTTGCTCCCAACTCCTGGTGCAGAACTTCTTGCACCTGGGGAATATCAGCTCCCTTTAATAATTAAAAATTAGATGGTGTGGAAAATCACTCAATGCACAGTAATGTCATGGGGTTCCTGAAGGAGCAGAGAAGCATGGACCCTCTTGTACTGTTAGAAAATGTCACCCCGCTGGAAGTTTAGAGATGATTTTGTTGAATAGTTGATCAAAAAAGGTCAGCAAATAAATTATATTGCATACCAGTGAGGTGTGTCTTCTCTCCGCAGCCATTTCCATGTAGACTATTGGTACTAAAAACGATGTGCCTGCTCCTGCTCCCCCAGAAAGCAGTGGCAAAACTCCTGTGGACTTCAAAAGAAGCAAGAATAGGCCCTAGGTGAGTTAATTAGCATTTGATAAAATTCACTCTCTGCTCCAGTCTGATTTGCATAACTTCCAACTGCAGCTAAGGAAGGGGAAAATAATTACTGAATGCAAATGAGTTTATAAGGATGCTGTTTGGGAGAAGATACTAATGAAGCTAAGCCAATAAGTCTATACTTATCAGTTTATAATAAGGTCACGGTAGGGTATTGTTTTATTTGTTTGTGCCAGGAAAATCTCTGAGGATACTAAGGATTTGAGCTTCCAGATATTTACCAAAATTGAATGCAGCGGGTGACATATTACAGTTGTCATCCATAAAAGCTTATCAATTTTTTCCATATAATTTATGGCATTATTTAGCAGACATTATATGCAGTATTCCCTATAAATACCCTGTAGTAGACAATCCCACAAATACCAAGTTAACCATATTTCCCTAAGGGCTGGGTTGTGACCTGCCCTTATACAGCTGCAAAAGATTCATAGATTCATAGATTCATAGATATTTAGGCCAGAAGGGACCATTATGATCATCTAGTCTGACCTCCTGCCCAATGCAGGCCACAGAATTTCACCCACCACTCCTAAAAAAGACCTCACACCTATATCTGTGCTATTGAAGTCCTCAAATTGTAGTTTGAAGACCTCAAGGAGCAGAGAATCCTCCAGCAAGTGACCCGTGCCCCATGCTACAGAGGAAGGCGAAAAACCTCCAGGGCCTTCCAATCTGCCCTGGAGGAAAATTCCTTCCCGACCCCAAATATGGCGATCAGCTAAACCCTGAGCATATGGGCAAGATTCATCAGCCAGATACTACAGAAAATTCTTTCCCGAGTAACTTGGATCTTACCCCATCTAAAAACCCATCACAGGCCATTGGGCCTATTTACCATGAATATTTAATTACCAAAACCATGTTATCCCATCATACCATCTCCTCCATAAACTTATCGAGTTTAATCTTAAAGCAAGATAGATCTTTTGCCCCCACTACTTCCCTCGGAAGGCTATTCCAAAACTTCACTCCTCTGATGGTTAGAAACCTTCGTCTAATTTCTAATCTAAATTTCCTAGTGGCCAGTTTATATCCATTTGTTCTTGTGTCCACATTGGTACTGAGTTTAAATAATTCCTCTCCCTCTCTGGTATTTATCCCTCTGATATATTTATAGAGAGCAATCATATCTCCCCTCAACCTTCTTTTAGTTAGGCTAAACAAGCCAAGCTCCCTGAGTCTCCTTTCATAAGACAAGTTTTCCATTCCTCGGATCATCCCAGTAGCCCTTCTCTGTACCTGTTCCAGTTTGAATTCATCCTTCTTAAACATGGGAGACCAGAACTGCACACAGTATTCCAGGTGAGGTCTCACCAGTGCCTTATATAACGGTACTAAAACCTCCTTATCCCTACTGGAAATACCTCTCCTGATGCATCCCAAGATGACATTAGCTTTTTTCACAGCCATATCACATTGGCAGCTCATAGTCATCCTATGATCAACCAATACTCCAAGGTCCTTTTCCTCCTCCGTTACTTCTAGTTGATGCGTCCCTAGCTTATAACTAAAATTCTTGTTATTAATCCCTAAATGCATGACCTTACACTTCTCACTATTAAATTTCATCCTATTCCTATTACTCCAGTTTACAAGGTCATCCAGATCCTCCTGTAGGGTATCCCTGTCCTTCTCTAAATTAGCAATACCTCCCAGCTTTGTATCATCTGCAAACTTTATTAGCACACTCCCACTTTTTGTGCCCAGGTCAGTAATAAAAAGATTAAATAAGATTGGTCCCAAAACTGATCCTTGAGGAACTCCACTGGTAACCTCCCTCCAACTTGACAGTTCACCTTTCAGTAGGACCCGTTGTAGTCTCCCCTTTAACCAATTCCCTATCCACCTTTCAATTTTCCTATTGATGCCCATCTTATCCAATTTAACTAATAATTCCCCATGTGGCACAGTATCAAACGCCTTACTAAAATCTAAGTAAATTAGATCCACTGCGTTTCCTTTATCTAAAAAATCTGTTACTCTCTCAAAGAAGGAGATCAGGTTGGTTTGGCACGATCTACCTTTTGTAAAACCATGTTGTATTTTGTCCCATTTACCATTGACTTCAATGTCCTTAACTACCTTCTCCTTCAAAATTTTTTCCAAGACCTTGCATACTACAGATGTCAAACTAACAGGCCTATAATTACTTGGATCACTTTTTTTCCCTTTCTTAAAAATAGGAACTATGTTAGCAATTCTCCAATCATACGGTACAACCCCTGAGTTTACAGATTCATTAAAAATTCTTGCTAATGGGCTTGCAATTTCTTGTGCCAATTCTTTTAATATTCTTGGATGAAGATTATCTGGGCCCCCCGATTTAGTCCCATTAAGCTGTTTGAGTTTCGCTTCTACCTCAGATATGGTGATGTCTACCTCCATATCCTCATTCCCATTTATCATGCTACCATTATCCCTAAGATCCTCTTTAGTCCTATTAAAGACTGAGGCAAAGTATTTGTTTAGATATTGGGCCATGCCTAGATTATCCTTGACCTCCACTCCATCCTCAGTTTTTAGCGGTCCCACTTCTTCTTTCTTTGTTTTCTTCCTATTTATATGACTATAGAACCTTTTACTATTGGTTTTAATTCCCTTTGCAAGGTCCAACTCTACTTGACTTTTAGCCTGTCTCACTTTATCCCTACATATTCTGACCTCAATAAGGTAGCTTTCCTTACTGATCCCTCCCTTCTTCCACTCCCTATATGCTTTCTGCTTTTTCTTAATTACCTCTCTAAGATGCTTGCTCATCCAGCTTGGTCTACAACTCCTGCCTATGAATTTTTTCCCCTTTCTTGGGATGCAGGCTTCCGATAGCTTCTGCAGCTTTAATTTAAAATAATCCCAGGCCTCCTCTACCTTTAAACCCATAAATTCTTCAGTCCAATCCACTTCCCTAACTAATTTCCTTAATTTTTGAAAGTCAGCCCTTTTGAAATCAAAAACCCTAGTTGCAGATTTATTTTTGTTAATCCTTCCATTCAGTTTGAACTGAATTAGCTCATGATCACTTGAGCCAAGATTATCCCCTACAACCATTTCCTCTATGAGGTCCTCATTACTCACCAAGACCAAATCTAAAATGGCATCCCCTCTAGTCGGTTCAGCAACTACTTGCTGAAGGAATCCATCAGCTATCGCATCTAGGAAAATCTGAGCCCTATTATTATTACTAGCACTCGTCCTCCAGTCTATATCTGGGAAGTTAAAGTCTCCCATGATCACACAGTTTCCATTAGTATTTACTTTATTAAAAACATTAAAAAGGGCTCTATCCATATCCAAATTAGATCCCGGCGGTCTATAGCACACCCCAAGCACTATCCCAGGGGAGGCTCTAATAGTTTTCTTCCCCAATTTAATTGTTGCCCAGACAGACTCAGTCATATCCATTTCATCGCTTCTTATTTCTTTACATTCTATCTCATCATTGATATACAGTGCTACTCCACCACCTTTACCTTTATTTCGGTCTTTCCTAAACAGCACATACCCTTCAATACCTGTAGCCCAGTCATGACTACTATTCCACCAGGTCTCTGTTATACCTACAATATCTGGTTTCACTTCCTGCACCAGTAACTCTAGTTCCTCCATTTTATTACCTAGGCTCCTTGCATTAGTGTACAAACATCTTAATTTTTGCTCTTTGGCCTCACTCACATTCTGTACCCTATTAGGCACGGTTATTTTACTACCAGTATAACCTATTAGACTTGTATCTACACTGCCCTTCCTCCTACCTACAGCTGTATCCACTCTTACTTCATTTTCTTTCCACTCTATGCTAAATTCTGGCGTGGAGATTACCTGGACATCTCCCAACCATCTCCCCCAAATTCCTAGTTTAAAGCTCTCTTAATCAGTTGTGCCAACCTCCATCCTAGAAGTCTATTTCCTTCCCTACTCAGATGAAGTCCATCCCGAGAGAACTGTCCTCTATCCATGTCGGAGGGTGTACAGCCTATCCTCCTCCCCCTTGTGTGGCCTATAGAAGAACAGGTCACAATCGCAGACCCTGCACTCTAGAGCTGGTGTCCCAAATGCTTTCCTCAGGGAACAACTCTATATACATCAAAACAGCTTCCATAAAATAGAAGGCAACAGATGAAAAGATGAAAGGGCCAGATCCTCAGATGGTGTAAATCAGCATAGCTCCATTGACTCCATCTATGTTCATTAGGTTCATAATGTTCATTAACTGAGGACCTGCCCCAAATGTTTTTATAGGTCTTATTCTTGGAACCTTGCAAATAGCCCCTTGATAGTGTTAGATCTGTGACAGGATATTGACCTTTTTTATGTTTCCCCTTATCTTGTGGAGATTGCTTGAATTTGAACACTTCTAAGGAATATAATGAATGGGATGGAGTCTAATGTGACCCTCCTCAAAAGAAATATGCTATTCATTATTCAAAGAGAGAACCACAAAGACAACCATTAGCCTGGAGAATTTAAACCACTTAAAATAAGGGTCAATTGGGTGGCTATGGAAACTGTAATTATTTTACCCTCTGATAAAAAAAAGGTGCACCAAACTGCACAGTGCAGCCAGCTGAGTGGATACAAGCCACAGGTCATCACAGTCTTCTAATGAAATCAGAAGTGTACTGAATAAATTTGTGCGTAGATACTCTGTGGTAGTCTTTTAAAAGTGCAGCTTGACTAACAAGAGTGCTCTCTTACAGGATTCACTGTAATAATAAAATAATAGTGGCAATATTATTTGGCACTATTTTGTAGTAGCCTTCATGTAAGGATCAGAAAGTCTTTACACAGGAGTTTTTCAGAAATCAGAGAGATTGTTCGCTCAAGTGGTAGAGATCTATGCTATAGAGTAAAAGTTCAAATCCCGCTGCTGGTAAACAATGGACTTTTTTAGAGTTATACATAATAGAATTTGTTATGGATGCCCTGAAAGATGTGTTTTAATTTAAATATAGGAAGGAGGAGGAGGAGGTCAGGCTAGATAATCACAATGTTCTTTTCTGGCCTGAAGATTTGTAGATCTATGGATTCCTTTCGATTTTCTTTTCTCCAGTAAAGCATCTTTAAAGGAAGGATAATAATTATATGTGCTTTCCAAACAGTTATTAGAGCATAGGGCAAGGCAAACCCCAACTTCTTCTCATGATGGCCCTATCTACTGTATTCTCTTGCAATTTTCCCTAAACTCATCCCAAAAATCTCATATTAATCCTGCAGAAAGATTGGGTACCTATATTTGAAAAAAAAATGTCCCAAGGTTAGATCTACTTAAATCTGTAGTTAGGCACCTAAATAAGTGGCCTAATTTTCGGAGACGCTGAGCATCGATAGCTCGCTTTAATGTCAATGATAAGCACAGATGCCAGCCCTCTTAGAGATCAAGCCACTCATTTAGGTGTCTAAATATGACCTCTGAAAATGTTGGCCCATATGTCTGACTAAGTGGACAGGCTGATGATGAAGAAAGGGTGACAGATGCTGTGGTAGTCATTGTAACAAGGATGCTAGTGTCCAGTGCTACATGATCACTGTATTACTTCCAACTGTTCCTCAGGTAAAATTTAGCTTTCCTCAAAGGTGTAGCTTAGGCAACCACCACCAGTCTGGGTGCTCCTCCCAGAATCTTGCATTTTATCTAAGAGATGGATATCATAAGATGATATAAATCTTGGCTTTTATTATCAGTATCTTGTCACTGTTTTACAGTCTGCTACTGCTAGGCATCACCTAGCAACATACTATAGTCCTCTGCTCTGCTGCTTTCCCTTTGCACTTCACATTTTCAGTTTTCAGATACTGTTTGAGGGGTCACGAATAAAACTATCTGAAGTGCCATGGAGCTCGGTGCCATTTTTGAATTTTACAGGCAGCGGAAGTTCACACTACTGGTTGTTTCAGATCCTGCAGACGGTGTCAGCTGTGGAATTCTGCAGTAAATCTAATACGAGGCCCGTACAAAATATAAGAATTGTGCTACTGGCACAGTTTCTTTCTCACAAAAGACAAAGAGTCAACTGCACAGGGAAAGAAAGGACTCTTTACTGGTACTGTACTCACAATATTCTTATTTGAGCAACCTAGAGATTGTGTGGTTATTAATACTTAGGACCACTGATAAGCTTATAAATACTTTAGCCCTTATTGTCAGTTGAGCACATGCAAATTTAGCATTTTCATCTCATTCCTTTCCTTTTTTTAATCTACACACGGCATGCTAAAACCATGTTTAATTTGATAGCAATATACCTCGACTGCATCTTTTTCCATGTTACCATTTTTATTTACATAGAAAGACAATAGCTTTCCCAAATGATGCAATCTATAGGAAGTGTATATAAACTAATCAGAGATGACAGTGTAGCACACCAGAGTACACAAGTCAAAGGGAATACATGAGAACTGGAGTAAACAGTCATACCTTGGAGAAGTGTACAAGATATGGAGGTCATTGCAGATGTAAACAAAAATTAAAAGCAGGTTTTCCTCAGGGAAGAAGTAATCACAAATTCATGTCTGCAGTTTAAGTAAGGCCTTGTTCAATACAGTTGTAATACCACAGAAACTTATGAAGATCTGAACAGCTTCCATATCCAGCCCACTTTCTCATTGCAATATCATGCACCTGCCCTAATGTGGTTCTTTACCCTTTCTCTTTATTAACTATTGAAAAGAACCTAGGAAACTGGTGCCAATATGCATTAAAAGCTAAATCCAGCTATCTGTACTGATGCAAGTAATCCCATTGATTTGACTGAGGCTACTTGTATGAGTCAGATAGGATTTTTGTCCCTGCCTGTACCCAAGAATATTTACTGGAAAGTGCTTTCCTCCTACAACATTACTTCCTGATGCATTTATGTGGTGTGGAAAAGCCTCTGCATTTTTTTAAATAACAGACAAAATAGTCAGATAGAATCATACTCAGGAAGGTTTAACTGGAGAGTGTTCTTTGAATGCACATAACAGCCTGAAGCACTGTACTGAGTAATGGGTTAGAGATACTTGTGCTGGTGGAAATGCACCCGGCAATACTAAAAATAAATATCAGGCACTTAAACTGGGAAGCAAGTTGTCATAAATATAAAGGGAAGGCTAACCACCTTTAAATCCCTCCTGGCCAGAGGAAAAACCCTTTCACCTGTAAAGGGTTAAGAAGCTAAAGATAACCTCACTGGCACCTGACAAAAATGACCTATGAGGAGACAAGATACTTTCAAAGCTGGAGTGGGGGGAAACAAAGGGTTCTCTCTGTCTGTGTGTTGCTTTTTCCGGGACCAGAGCAGGAATGCAGGTCAGAACTCCTGTAAAAAGTCAGTAAGCAATCTAGTTAGATATGCGTTAGATTCTGTTTTGTTTAAATGGTTGATAAAATAAGTTGTGCTGAATGGAATGTATATTCCTGGTTTTGTGTCTTTTTGTAACTTAAGGTTTTGCCTAGAGGGATTCTCTATGTTTTGAATCTGATTACTCTGTAAGGTATTTACCATCCTGATTTTACAGAGGTGATTCTTTTACTTTTTCTTCAATTAAAATTCTTCTTTTAAGAACCTGATTGCTTTTTCCTTGTTCTTAAGATCCAAGGGTTTGGGTCTGTGTTCACCTATGCAAATTGGTGAGGATTTTTATCAAGCCTTCTCCAGGAAAGGGGGTGTAGGGCTTGGGGGGATTTTGGGGGGAAAAATGTTTCCAAGTGGGCTCTTTCTCTGTTATATTTGTTAGACGCTTGGTGGTGACAGCAATAAAGTCCAGGGACAAAAGGTAAAATAGTTTGTATCTGGGGGAAGTTTTAACCTAAGCTGGTAAAAATAAGCTTAGGGGGTTTTTCATGCAGGTCCCCTCATCTGTACCCTAGAGTTCAGAGTGGGGAAGGAACCTTGACACAAGTCCTGTTAGGATGGCAAGGAGGTTATTTAGGCATGAAAGGTGGTAGAATACCATAAGACTTATTCCCCACTTCCTTGTTGCTAAAACCCAACCTGTCACAGCAGCATGATTGATCACACCCAATCCCTGGAAACTTGCCAGATCACAAGTGATGATCTGCTTAGATGTAAATAGACACTAGTTGCAATACTTAGATCCAGGACACTGATTATCCCCTACTCCTTTCCAAAAGCGTCTTGGGATCATTAACTTCTATCTGGAAAGCTACCAGAAATGGCAAAAGGGACTCTGTTTAATGTTGCATGAAAAAAATGACACCTTTACCCCTGCAGTGATTCCTATAGCATATGAGATATAGTAATGCCTATGGAAAGCATTCTCAAGCAACACTGCCCAGGTACAAGCAGAAGAAGGTACAGAAATTCCATTTGTCAAGATAAATCAGCAGCTGGCTTTTAAACGTGCCTTGCTAAGCAATTTCTGTAACCCTCATATAAATGGCTTTTATGCAAGGTTTGTATTTCAAGGTTACCAGAAGCTTTTCAGGCGAGACATTTCTTTCCTTATTGTAATTGCTGGACTATATTGGCTCGACAGTAAGCAATGCATAGAGAAATCCACTTACGATGGGATCATCAGAGGGTAAAATATTCACATGTTCTTAGAAAGCATCTGAGCTTTGGACATATCTGTGCTATGCATTTACATCAGGCTATAGTGGGGATTTCCAGTCTCCTTGACTTGATTCTCAAAAATTCAGATTTAGATTTAGATTTTTTTTCCTGAAAAGAAGCAGGCTCTCTCCAAGAAGCAAACAAGCATCATGTTTCAGAAAGAAACCAGTAAAAAAAAATGTTTTTTAGTATTGTAGCCTAGAAATAAGAGACCTTCAAAAGAAGTTAACATGTCTGAGGGTATACTCTGGACCATGTGAACTTGTCAGATGCCAAGATCTAGAAAAGCAAATGATTCAGCTTAGTGATCATTCCTACAATGGTGTCTCCATGGGCGATCCTGAGCAATTAATGGCCAATTAAATGTTAAAGGAATAGTTTAAAAAACGCTTTTTGATTCCTTTGCCTCAGTAGCATTCTCTCTATGTCACTCTGAATAAAAAATCAAATGCAGTAAGGCATAGCTGACTTGCTAAATAAGCCCAAGGGAAGGAAGCAGGATGGTAGATCCACAGCTGATTTTGTCTGTTTGTTTGTTTTTATAACAGCTGGGAATCCCAAGATCCTGCAGCACAGTAGAAAAGGGACAGCAGTTATCAAATGAGCTGAATATCATCAGCTGGAAGTGTCTATGGGGAATTGTACCTTCAAGAGGCTCCTGGCTGAAGCAATGCTGATCAGTTAGAACTTAGACATGTGAATGAACCAGACCTCTGTCAGGCTTCTTGGCTTGGAGTGATCACTGAACACCACACGGTACCAGCTTTGGTGTTCAGTGATCACTCAATGCTTAAAGTGCTCTCCAGTGTAAGAACTCTGCTTTATCCGGTGTCTGGTTCCAACTGGCTGTGCACAACAGCAAGAGCTTCGCAGCGCCTCACCCAGACTCTGTCTCGGAAGCTTAAAGGCACATCACCTAGTACCACACCAAGAGTAAAAAGTAACTAAGAAATAGCTTGGGTGTAAGAATGGAGCAGATATTCAAAGTGACTGATTTACAGAGGAGAGCAGGCCTGCCAAGAAATATCTACCCATAGGACCCTAATGGATTAAAAAATTATTAACATAACATCAGCAACGATTACAAATAACCATAACAGTATGTTCTCTTGACATTTCAGGTGTCCATTCTCATTATGGTTCTGCCTTTTGGATGCACAATGGGGATTTAGTGTAAGATGAACCAAACGATAACACCACTTGGCACATGCACAGCAGTTCACATCTTCTGAGTGCTGTACAAATATTCATTAATTAACTCTTACCTCACTCTTTTGAGGTAAGTAATTGAGTTTTACTATTTCCATTTAAAGAACGGGTTGCCTAGGATAAAACTCTCTGCTAAAAGGCAGAGTGATTAGGGTCTGATTTTCAGAATGGCACATATGCATTTGTACACATAGTTTGCTCAGGCAATTACTATGATTGCATGTAGAAACACAAAAACTGCACACGCTAATTGGCCATTGTGCTGAAAACTGCAATAACTGTGTATGCAAATCATCCTCATAAATATGCAACTGTTGAAAATACAGCACTCTGTGACTTGCTGTAGGTCACAGTTATTCAATGGCAGAGTCAGGATTAGAACTAAGGCATTCCTGACTCTCAGTGCTATGCACATTCCTCTACATTCCTTTGTGCATTCCACAACCTTTCTGATACATTATACATTTTGACCTATATTTTGTGAACTGAAGAAGACCCCTGTATTTTTGTAGCAGAATGCACCAATGTATTCACACCCTACGCAGTATTGTAATAACCTTTGTACAACATATGCCTTGTAAGCTATCATTTGAAAACTAATAACTTGCTGATCAATAATATTATGGTGAAATGTTTGTAGCAAAATTATATGTAAAGTTATGAACATAAGCTGAAATCATGATTGATGTGTGTTTATCAGACAAGTCTGCGGATGGGTTCTCAAAAAGAAAGGACAAGTTGATGCCTCTACTGAGGTGTCATCAAACCTGATGGGCCATGACCTATCAAGCGGCCATTCTTTGACAAGGAAAGAGGGCAGAACAAACAGATCTTCATCTTAGCAAACAACAGCATGAAACCTTTCTCCTACCAGACTCCATGTCTCCTTGCTCTCAGTTGGAAAGAACTTTATCTAGGGATACTCTCAGGAAAATGAATTTCAAAGGATGACTGAACGATAAAAGTGAGGGGCAAAAATGCCCCAAGTTCTCTCGCCCTATCCATCTCTCTCTTTTCCACCTAAGAAGACAAAAGAAATGGTCAGATCCTGATCTGAAACCTGGTCAGCAATGTTACTGGAAACCTGTGGTAAGAACTTTACCTTATACCAAGTCTAGTTTGTTAAATTTAGAAAGCTTTTTATTTTTATTTTTCTTGTGACCATTTCTGATTTTAATGCCTCATTACTTGTACTCAGTTAAAATTTCTTTAATTAAAACGAATCCAGTGTTGTGAATTGTTTGGGTGACTCCATTTAAGGTAGCAGACGGTTGTATGTTGATCCCTGTGGAGGGGCAACAGACCTAATATATCTGGACTGCCCAGGAGAGGGCTGGACAATGCAGAACACATGTGGGGGGGGGGTGGAAATCTGGGATTAGGATTGTGTCACCTTGCAAGTAGTAATGCTGGAAGCCAGTGTGTGGCTGGTGTTTGCTGACAGGCTGCTGACAGGCTGCTGGGGTTAGAGCTGCTGGAACAGAGCTGTAGCTATACACACCCAGGGTGTGACCGGCATGCTGTTTGTCAGTGGCCCAGGTGGGAGCTACAGCAGCAAAGCATTGTGAGGCAGCCCCTCATTGGTCTGGATGCCACCCTGGAATATCATAATTTTCTAATGCAGAAAATGCCACAGATGAGTAGTTTAACATATCAATAAGGAAAAAAAATTCTGATGCAGATAGTTAAAAATACCCTTTACTTTCAGATGTATTCCTGACTTTCCATTTCTAGCAGCAGTATACAAGTATGCTTTGAACCTTCTCTGTCCTCTAGTCTGACAAGCCAACATAATTTTAAATAAACAAAAGATCCTTTTATATTATGTTTCAGGAAATTTGCAGTAAGGTGCCCGAAGGCTTTTGGCAAGCCAGACTGGAATATTTTGTGTGTGTGTATGTATGAAATATTTTCAATATATATATATCATAGTAACATGTAAAACAGCTTCAGTGCCTTTTGCCAGCTGCAAAAAATGGTTTGAGCAAAGCCTTAATGTTTAGCTGGCACAAATGACTGGTAGTACATAGAATCATAGAATCTCACGGTTGGAAGGGACCTCAGGAGGTCATCTAGTCCAACCCTCTGCTCAAAGCAGGACCGATCCCCAATTAAATCATCCCAGCCAGGGCTTTGTCAAGCCTGACAGGTGTGGTTCTCCCTGGAAGCTTCCCTCACATTTGTATTTTTAAAATAAAACAGCTGTTCTACTGCATGTTCCTTACTTGCAAAACAAATTCACTGGAAGAAGGTAGGAGACCACAGAGCTAAAAAGGCTGCGAAATATAAATGCTTACGTTGGCTACGCATGAATGACAGTTTTCACTATATTACTGCTGCCTGACATATGAGGTGCAGGAGACAAAATGTTCTGCAGTGGCTTCACCATGTGTCTACTACCTACCAGTCATTTTAAAAGAGCCACCATAATCCACAGTGGTACAGCAACAGCAGCTGAACAGACCAACAGCAACCGGGTCAAAGCTTGACATAATTTAATTTATTTTCTGGTTTGCTCCAAAGTACCAAAACAAAGGTTACTCTATGCAGATCATGCCCACCATGAAGTGAAGAGACCTCCGGGATCAAAGTGAGTGGTGATGTAATTGTAGACAGTGATATAAACTACAACGGGCATGTAAGCCATCCAAGAAATGTACGTATGTTGGTTAAAGTCAGTCACTCTCTACTTGTGTTCCATGCCCACCAGCAATCTGTAGAGCCCTTCTTGGTGCTCCAAGCAGAGAAGGATCTGGTAAAATGGCCCTTGAGGGGATTTCTCTCCCAGTGGCCTCAATCGGGATGACAGCCCAGTTGTATAAAGTGACTTGAAGTCACGGCCTTGCCCTGAAGAGATTACACTGAGAAAGAAGTCTACAAAATGCAAAACATAGAAAGCTAAAGATGCATATTGCAAAATACACCAATTTGACATTCATTGGATATGAAAAATGAGTGTTACTTGGATGTTAAAGGTGTGAAAAGGTATGTTCAGCAGAAAAAGCAATGCCTTGGGGGTGTCAGATAGAGCAGGAAACTAAAGATGAAGATAAATTAGCTTTTTTCTAGTCCTGGAATTTTTGCTATTTAAGAAGAAAATATGTTTGATCTTAAGCCTCTTGTTATAGCCACTCTGATGTAAACACCAGCCACCTCTGTGTCCTTGTCTCTACTTAGTAAACAATGAATTGCAACATGAATAGTGGCTTGTGGTTATAATGATATGCAAAATAAAACTTCTTAAAGAAAGTGAGTCAACAACATGTAAGCAAATCGGCTTCAACTCCATAAATAGTAAGAAAAAGTAATCAAAACAACTATCTAGCCAAGAAATAGAGTAACAGGTACACTATACGTACACCAATTTGTGATTTGGCCAAGCCATTATGGTACAAATGAAAGCAAGAATTTAAAAGTGTGCTGTGCCCACCAAGAACAGCCTCAGTTACTGTTGCTATTGATCCTGCTGAACTATTATGGGAGGTACTTCCCTTCAGGCCTGCATATCAAGAAGTTGTTGGGGACTGTTTCACTTCTTGAGATAAGGCCCAGCCTGGGGCCTTTGCCTTTGCCACCTCTGCTTCTGCCTTTTTGTCTTCCACTTGTGAGATGATGTATTTCCATAAGGGCCTACGGTATTGGTGTCAGAATTACTACAAATGTGTGAAATGCAAAGTGAGAGTTGGTAATGTGTTTCTCCTTCTCTATTACAGTTTTGATTTCTACTTTATGAAACAGACCCAAATAATTGGTACATCAGCATTCCTCTTTCGATTGGTAATGATCTGTGCCTACGTACAATAATATCAAGAGGAAAAGATGGGACTAGAACTCTGCAAGCCTTTCATGATGAAATTTTAGCCTAGCTGAAGGAGATCCAATTCATGGTTTCATTACAAGCTAAGAACTCAGCACAGCTTGTCAAAAGGGTCACTGAGTTTTCCCCAAACTTTTGGCAGAACCCGGGTCCAAGTTTGAGGCTGGGGTCAGTCCATCTTTCATCAGAATGTTTCCAGAAGAGAGGAGGTTCAAGAGAAATTTGGAACCATGGTACATGTTCACTCCCCCACCCCTTCACTTTATTTACCTTGACGTTAGAGATGTTTTGGTACAATTGAACCTCCCTGCCCCATCCCCATCAGAGTTGGCCTAGTGGACTGAAAACTCCCACAAACCCTCCAATATTTTTGGCGACTACCAGCTACCAACTCTTCCCCAGTTCTTTGGGAATTGAAAGCTGGTTTGTTCTCCCATCTTTGGGAGGACTGGCATGGTAAGTCCACACTCCTGCTCCCAGTCCCAGTACAAGACTGGCCCTGAACTAGGCTATTACCACTACCTGCTGATAAATATTGTGCATTCTGGAGAATATCTATTAAAGAATCAAATTATAGCAATGGAAGCAAATGAAGCCTTTAGGGTCTGGCTGCTACTAAAGGGCAGGGAATAGGAGGAAGAGAGTTTCTGTAAATGGATGAATGAGCTCTCCTTGCCAGACCTCTAAAGTCACTGAATCCTCAGAAACAGAGGGGAGGGCATTGCAAACCACCAATCTCTGCTACTCCAAACACTGCGAGAGTGTGTGTGTGTTGGCTTATGGGCTTGAGTAGAAACAATGAAAAACTACACCAATTTTTGGAGACCAAACGGTATTTTCCCTATATACTACCTGTATGTAATTTTTTCAATCTGTATTTTTGCTCAGTATAAGTAAATGCCAGTTTGCAGATAAAATAAGCTTTACAGGCATTTTCTGGGTATGGAATTAATAGTACCACTGCAGATCCAGATATACCAAGGCCCTAAAAACATGGAAGGTGTGTCCGTGCTAATTCTAATGCCAATTTCTTAATTATCCCACAGGCCTTTTTTCCCAAAATGTTTGCCCCATTACTGAAAAGCTCCAACATCTCATATTATGAAGACAAGGACAGAGAGAGAAAACTCATTCAGTTAACATAAATTCACCCTAAGTACAGCAGGCCATGAAATAACAATGGGTAAAATAAGGACTGTTATAAGGGAAAGAGGACAAGTGCCATGAATGTTCAATGTGTCAAGTGAAATAAAATCTAATGTTTATCAAAATGCAATGCTGAACAAGTGGTGTCTAACACAGCTGTTGGCATTTCTTTTTTCTTTTTAAACTTCCAAAGAAAAGACTTGGCTGCTGAATTGAATAACTTTTGTGAGAGGAAGAAACGGTAATCCCATCTCTGTGCACATTAATTTTGCACCTTAAAATTAATTGTTTTCCTTGGATTTTTGTACTGGAAATAGTTTTCAAGGGGAAGAAATTAAAATGTCATACATATTTTAAAAATGAAAAGCTGCAATAAGAGGGAACTACAAATAGCTCTAAATGAGCCCAAGTGCACTGATACATATTTAACAAACAAATGTCCTTCAGTTTAATTACGAAGAGTGTATTTTCCCTTACAGTACTTGCAGCATATTTGGTTATGGATCAGAACAGTACTAATATTATACTGATAAAGCATTCTCGCATCTTCAGTTATTTTAGTGTAATGACGCATCTCAAACACCTAACATTGTACTATCAAACAGTATTGCCAAATATCAGACAATGATATTTTGAACCTATTTAAAACATCCCTATCATTTGTTTTTGAAAAGCTATAACCTTTGTGGCACTCAGTTGAGAATTTAGGAGTCTATAATCTCCTGTATGGATTACACATAGATTAAAGTTGTGCTTGAATAGTAGTTCAGATACAGTACTATACTCTGTTACTATTGACATAATCAAAATGCCTAAATCAAAGCACTCAATTCATTTTAATGGAATATTGGCAGCTAGTTTACAGTCTGTAATACGAGTGCAGAAACAATGAATGCCGGGGAAGTTCCTGGCTGTAGCATTCATTCTTATTCAAATGTTCCTCTTCAAAAGGATGAATAATTAACTCAGAAGAGGGAAGATCAATTATCTAAATGGGAATAAATTCTGAGTCCTAATCTTTAAAAAAACAGCTTTTACACAGTTCATTTGGTAGTGATGCTCCGAACCGTGGGCCTATGAGGACGGTTTAGGGAATGAATATCACAAACACCATTTCTCAGATATAAATTGATGATCCCACAATGCACAATTGCAGGGTTGTGTATGGAAGTGTAATAGCACATCTAGTAAATTATGGTAACAGCCAAACTAAATTACATGGGGACAGATAACTTCCACCTGCAAAGAGATCAATGAATGGGGGCCAAAATACCAGGAAAATTGGCATGATTTTCCTCTGCTATGCATCCACTTACGGAGAAGAGGACTGTGATGGGTGGTACAAATACTTTGATGCCCAAAAGAGGACTGTGACAGAACGCTAGCAGCAGCCCCCTGATCACTGGCGGGTACTACAGCATAAAGAAGGCTGCAAGCTCAGCTCTGAGACATTAAATATGATCTCTTGGGGGATTATGAGCGCATAGGTGGTAATTACTTGGCTAATGAGGTAACTGAGAGAATATAAGTTGAAGGAACAGGAAGCAAGAGGGTAGCTCCAAACATGAGCTGTGCTGAGGAGAGGGGTTGTATAGCAAGAGGCCAGCATTATGTTCCATGTGTAAAAGAGTGAAGGGATATAAAGTATGTGTGTCGGAAGAAAAACAGTGTGGGAGTGTTTATGACCATATGGTGACAAAAACAGGTGAGACAGTGTGGCATGCTAGGTAGCTGAGGGAGCACCCTGTGACAGGGCCCTTAAGGCTCAGAGTTCCCCCACATCTCTATTCCTTTATGTAAGTGGCCATTACCTGCCAAATGAGTGGGATGCTAGGACCTAAAGGAGTCATTCCTTCCAGTGGCCATGGGGATGGAAACAGGGGCAGCTGGACCTAGTCACTAGGAGTGGATATAAAGAGGCAAACTGAGCAGAAAGTTCCTGCAGCTCTGAAGAGAGAGAGCTTTCCTCTGCCTAAGGAGAGGTCTAACACACAGGTTTTGTTTTACCTTGAGCTGAGTGGTGACTTGTCTTTTGGGGTAAGTGTTCCTGAGGGACTGAGTTTACTGGGCTCAAGCTCTGACAATAAACTGACCTCTCTTGCCAAAAGAGGCGTCCCCTCCCATGTAGTCTGTCTCCTGCAGTTCTGAAACTCGGTCTAATCTCCTTGAGAGTTTGTAGGGGGTAAGGACTCCAAACCCATGGATGGCTTTGAGTGTTCTTTCCTCTGCTCCCATCCTCAGATTCATGGAGGTAAGAGCAGACTGCATTAACTCCTCTAGGAGCCCTGCTGCCACCATGGTAGTATCTGAGCACCTCAGAACTGTTAATGAGAGTTTATGTTTTAAAAAAAAAAAGCCTCCATGCCCCTTTGAGGATCAAGAGGGTTTTTTTTACAGGTGAGGACCTGTGGCACAGATACCCTTAGGTTGGTATCTATGAAGGGATGTCCATGTTGCAACACTGAGTGTTATGGCCCCTTACTTTTGAGTGCCTAGAAAATCACAGGAACAATGGTGCAATCCACAAAGCTGGGGTAGGTTCCCTATATGATGAAAGGGAAGAGAGGCACCTAAGAATGAGGTCCACAGAACCTGCCATACTAGGTGGGTAGCCATCCAAGTTAGTCACTGAGAGATCCAAGGACAGGGTGTATGCACTAAGCTCTGTCCATCTCTGAGATGAGCACCTAAGTCAGAGCTGCAGGGAGGTGCCTACCTCCACGAGTGATCCATAAATGGGAACTCATTTCCCAGAGTTGGGTAGCTTAGGTGCTTCTTGAGGGAATGAGTTAAAATGCTACTTTATTCCGCACAAAATAGCTGATGGAGGAGGAGGCAGCTGTGGCATTCTGGGACGCAGACCAGACCACCCCTGCCCTGCAACCTGCAGTGCTCCACAATGCATTGCTTCTGTGGCTCCCAACCTGGGCTCAAACAACATGCAGGTCACACCTTGAGTGTCTGTGTATAGCCATAGCCCTGGTCCACAACTCTGACCCCAGCAACCTCTTAGCAAACACCAGCTGCACTCTGGCTTCCAGCAGTCTCTGTTACTCCTTGCAGGGTGATCCCCAACACACTCCCAGTCCTGAATTTCCCCCCCAGAATGTGTTCTGCTCTGTCCAGCCCTCTCCTGGACAGTCCAGATATAGTAGGTCAGTTTCCCCACTAAGGGGTGAATATACAATAATCTGCTACCTTAAACGGTGTAACCCAAACAATTCACAACACTGGATTACTTTTAATTGAGAAATAAAACAAGTTTATTTAACTACAAATAGATTTTATGTGAGTACAGGTATAAGTCACTAAAGTCAGAAATCTTTATAAGAAAACTAAAGATGAAAATGCTTTCTAAACTTAAAAAACTAGACTTGGTTTAAGGTGAAATTCTTACCATAGGTTCCCAGTAACAATGCTGGCCAAGTTTCAGGTCAGCATCTGCTCCCCAAGTCCACTGGTTGTGTTCTTTTGTCATCCTAAGTGGAAAACAGAGAGATGGATAGGGAGAGAGAGAACTTGGTGTGTTTGCCCCCTCGCTCTATAGTTCAGTCACCCTTTAGAATGAATTTTCCTGAGGTTTATCCCTAGTTAAAGTTCATTCCAACAGTAAAGAAGCCAGATTGGTGTTTGGTGAAGGAGGTTGCATGCTGTATCTTCTCACCTCTGTTTTCTGAAATGCACGTCTTCCTTGTCTCCTGTCTTCCCCCTCTCACAGTCTGAGGTCCCTGTTTACAACTTGCATGTAAATTGAGGTAAATACATTCCTTTTTTTAGGACAAACCTGCTTAACATTTCCCTAGGCAAGTCTCTGATTTTGAACATATGCAAATATCCTACAGGGGGATTTGATTACATTGCACCATATTGCCATGTACACTTCACCATGCTATAATGGACCAGCAAATTATTAGTTTTCAGATGATACTTCACAAGGCATATTTTGTACAAATATTACAATGGTTTGTGGGGTGTGAAGATGGGTGCATTTGGTCACACCCACCTTGTGACTTTTAGGTCACTTGTTAGAGCATTTGCCTGGGATCTGGGAGACCCAAGTTTAATTCCCCTGTCTCTGCTGACGGGAAGAAAGGAGAGTGCGTTACCCACTGAGCTATGGGATATTCTCATGTGGGGCTCCCTCAGTCTCTCCTGTTGAAGCTGTTCCATTGTGGATAAATAATGAAAGATTGAAGTAGGGATCTGGATGCGGATCTACCACCTCCCAGTAGGATAGTCCATAGTGGAACAATCACTGGGTGCAAGAGAGAGCCTGTGCAGTCCAGAGGTTAGGGCACTCATAGTGGTGGAGGCGGGGGGGACCCTGTGTCCAGCCCCCTGCTCCAATCACTCATTATTTATATATAGTGCAAAGATTGAAGGAGCCTCCCGCCCCCTCAGAATGCCCCATAGCTTAATGGGTAAAGCTCTCTCAGAGAGGGCGCGGACCCCTATTCAAATTGTTTCTCCCCTTCTAGCACAGGGTTGAACCTGGGGTCTCCCACAACCCAGCTAAATACTCTAACCACTGGGCTAAAAGTTATAAGGTGGGCACTTCTTCCTCAAGCTGGGTTATGAATGGGCCCCAGTCTGGTAAGCCTGCTCAGAGGCTGCCTACTTTATTGGGCCCTGCATGCAAGACAGGTGGCCAAGCACCTGCCCTCCCCCAGTTCATGAATCCCTCTGGGATTTATATGGGAAATAGGTGTCCAGATGCCTGGGGGAGGCGCCAGTGTGCATGTCTGAAAACTTAGTCACTGAGTGAGTTTAGGCACCTATGGGGTTCAGTCGGAGTTTTGTGGATCACAGAGGAGCCAAAACTGGGACTTAGGTGCTTAAGTACCTTTTGTGGATCTCACCCTTAGTGACTTACCCAAAGTTATGTAAAAATTCTATGCAAGAGGGGACTTAACCTCAGATTTCCTTGGTGCTATGTCTGCACCCTAACCGCTGAACTGTCTTCCCTTTCATGTTATCTGCTGGATTGCTCCTCTATAGTGCTCCATAGCAGCTATGGAAAGGGATCTAGCATAACTCTGAACTGTAGCAACTCTCTTCTTAATGGGAACACAAGAGCTGAACTAGTTTCAGTTCCACAGAAAGTAGCTGGTACCTGGGCTGGGTATCGGAAGAGTAGACCCTACACTGCCACTCCCCCTTCCCCACCCCTAAAAAGACCTTCTGAGGCACCAGGAGAGGGGTACCCAAAGCATTGGACTTGGGGAATAGACAATACTCCAGGGATGGCCCTTCCTGTTCCTGTGCCAGCAAGGGAAATATCTGAGGCTGGAAGATCTTCTCTATATACATAGCCTTTGAGTCAAGGTTTTCTACCAATGAAAGAATGGTCCAAGTTCAGCTGTCATCTACATTACAGATATTGTAAAGGAGGGGAAACATTGCATTAACCAACTGAGTTTGTAACACTTTGTGGTATTATATGAGGCAAGAGATACCATCCGTATCCTAAAACTGATGAAAACAGATGCAGTTTGCACCACTTCCTGCTCTAGCTAAAATCTTTGCTGCAAAGGTGACAAATGGATTCATGATGTTTTTCTCTGTTCACCACAAAAATATGACATCTTGTCTTAATATTGGTTACTTGTTCTATATCATGTTAAGAAAAATCACTCGCTTTTCAGTACAAAGTACTCAAGAATCTTGTATCTAGAGGTATTTGAACTCATAGGGAGGCACACAGATAATTGGATGTTAGTTTGGGGTGGGAGGGGCAAGGGTGTTTTTTTACTGGCTGCCCAGTCCATTACTTATAGGCAATGGAAAAAATGACTCTCCTTCCACACTGGAATGAGCTCAAGAGGCCTGGCATCTTGCATCATTCTACAAATCTTCAGTTATATTCACATAATATGGCATGTGTCTGAATGTGTACCGTTCCTTTTGTGGATTACTTGGGGGAAGGGGGAGACGAAATCATACCAACTTTGATCTTTGTTACAGAGAGATACAATGGTGACATTTGTTCTTCTACTTTCGCACTTATTTTTCTTTTAGTTCCCCCTCCTATCTTCCCACCACCCCCGCCCATTTCCTTCTTGTCTAAATATTCTGTAACACTGAGTGGATTTGAAGTATTGATGGTCTATCTGTCTGTTTAAAAACAAATACGGTATTGCATATCAAATTTGTTTATGAAAACAAACCCTTTCACAGTGTATGTTGCACTTTACCATTGTGAGTCACCGTACCCATCTACAGCAATAAAAGTACAATAAACAGGAGGAGTCAAATATTCATCAGTTACAGAAGGTCCCAGATAAAACCCCTCTCCCAGCCTGGCAATGAGATCATCTCCATTATTTCAGCTGAGGTGAGACCCTCCCTTCATGTACATACTGGTGGATTTAGCCAGCTGCATTAAATCAATACCTCTCTCCAGACCTCATAGAGATTAGATGGGTCCTGGTCCTCTTTGGGAGACCGAACAGACAGGCTACATCATCTCCTCCTTCCCATGCCTTCTAGGGGCAGCCTTAACCACAGGTAGGCTTTAGTAGCATTGTTCCAATAGAAATGTCCACTAATAGTTGAACTGCTGCAGAAACACAGGGCCTCTGTATGGATGGCCTATGCCTCCCTTGTGTAGCTAGGTATCAACCATATTTTGTTTGATTCCTGCCTCCTGTTCTTCTGGGGCAAGCCCTGCCCCTCTATGTACTGATCAGGCAAAAGTTCTGCTGGGGCTCACCTCTGAGACTTCATCTCCCTTTACCTGGGGTTGCCATAGAAGGTGATCTACCCCCAATAAACTAATAAACCAAAGATGAAATCCTGAAGTCCATCTTCAAACAAAACTCCCAGTGATTTCAATGAGAGCTTTAGTGAAGTAAAGACTGGATTTGGACCACATAGTTTAATCTGAGAAACTAAACGGGATTTGGATAAAGTTTTCAAATGTTGTAAGAGGTCTAGTAAAGACAAAACTCCTTTTATCAAAATGTGGCAACTGTATGGCAAAAATATAACATTTAGTAAAGAACAAACCTGTGTGGATAAGGCTTTGAATGTCCAAATATTAATGTCTTCATTGCCTCTGTATAACAAATGAGTACTGTATTTCTTCCATATCTAATTTAGAATGGCCCCAATTCAGCAAAGAAATCAAGCATGTGCTTAACAATCTTAGGTCCCTTTGACTCCAAGTTAAGCATGTGTTTAAGTGCTTTTCTGAATCAGTGCCTCAGTGCTGAGTACTGAAGTATTTGTTAGAATACTGGAAATGCTTTACAACTAAAGGAGAACTAAACAATGTATAACAGCCTAATATTAATATACATATACAGAGCACCTTTCATCCACAGATCTCAAAGTGCTTCATCTATTAATCCTTCCCCTGTCACCTCTGGACCGAAGTATTGTTGTAACCATTTCAATTCAAAAGCCTTGATTTTAAGTAACTTCTAGAATTTATTTTGAACTCAAATTTCAATAGGATTCCCCTAAACTTGCTTTGGATAGTTCAGATATTCACTCTGGAATTATAGCAAACAGGAAATAGACAAAACAAATTCATTCTCTTGAAAAAGAGTGTAATGGTTAAAATGAAGCCTGCGGCGTCTCAGTCAAAGTTAACTAACAAAGATACTGTGTCTTAGAACACTGTAGCCATGAATAAGAAAATACACAAATTCTACTGTCAGGGAGTTGTAGTTTTTTTAATTTAACCTTTGATTTTTAGTGACTCTAGTGCTAGTAGGCCAATACAAACTCCACTCTCTCTCTCAAACATGCACAATCAGCTGGGGCAGAAGTTTAAATTTCTAAACTTCCAAATACATCATCATTCAAGATCATGTAGCACCCGTCTGGGGCTACATGTAAGTGTGTTTTGTTTATTCAAATTTCTTTGAATTGTATCTGCCAAACATTGAATGGGTGCCCTTATTTCATTACCTAACATTCGGATGATTGTTTTCCTAACTTAGAACAGTATTTTCTGAAAATTTTTAAATTTGTTAAAAAAGACATAAGAATCTGGAAGATTATTCTACAAACCTGGACAATACTTCCCAGGCTCTCCCCTCCTGCAAAAAACCCATCATTTCATGATTTTCCCAAGACAACTATGACTCCTTTTTGACCTAACTACTACTTCGGGGCTGGGCTTCATCTGAAATATGGGAGCGCATGTTGGCAGTACAGTGGAAACACAAGGAGCAAACTTTACACAGTAGACCTCATTAACTCACTTTTTACTTAACAGTGTAGATCTACTGACAGAGTTTTGCCTTAAGTGATCGACTGTGTAGGAATTTGCAAAAAAAACAAACAGTCTACTTTCATCTATGCACCAAGCTGCCAAAAAAGAACCCATGCAGAGAGAATTTTTCTGAACAAATTTTTTTCATAAAAGTGCTGGTGTGTGTCAGAGGATCTTGGAAGATAAGTGAGCAGTTTATTTCTACCTGTCTACTTAAAAGAAACACATTTAGCATGGCATTTACATTTTTTCAAACTTATACAATTACAGTAGTGTTTTCTTAACAAAGGAAGTACAGATTTACTATCAGGTTTTATGATGTGAGCTCAGTCAATGAACAAAATTATGGAAATTCATCCGTGAAATGTGCTGCAATTGTAATGTAAAAAATGTCTAGGGAACAAAATGTGTTTTAATACTTGAGCTTTCTCCTACTGGAAACCAGAGTTCAAATCTTGCCTTATGCCACAAGTGAAAATGAGTTTGATGATCAGATCATAGTCCTCATTTAAATACATCAAACTCCTGTACACATCGTGAATTGCAGTCTGTGGGCTGGTCTACACTAATGCTTAAGTCAATCTAAGTTACGCTAGTTCAGTTACTTAGATCGACTTGCAGCGGTGTCTACACTGCACTATGTCAACGGGAGATGCTCTACCATCAACATAGCTTCTGCCTCTCAGGGAGGTGGAGTACAGACGTCAATGGGACACCATTCCCCACATCGACTGAGCGTATCTTCACCAGAGCAACTAAATCAACACTGCTGTATTGATCACAGCAGTGCCAATTTAGCCAGTAGTGTAGATATGGCCTATGTTTAGGAGTGACCTGAGCTTGGAATAGAAAGGGTGTCTTTAAGGGAGAGGAAGGAGGTACAGTGGGGATGGAGGGAAGAGAGGAATGGATGGGAACTTACAAAATAATAGTTCACTTTCTGCCTAGTCCTAACACATGTTGTGTCCATTACCCTCATGAAGATCAACATTCATAGCACTTTTCTTTTTAATCCTTCAATCAACACGTAAATCTGAACTATCTGTTCAAATGGAAAACACTGCAAAGTGTTTCAGACTATAGACACTACAGTGAATTTCCTTTCTAATTCTGCCTGGTAACACTTAGCTACTGCAAACATGTGATGTGATCTTTCTGCACCTGGACCTCTAAAACAGTCTTGTTAGGGATTTGCCTGAGAGCATCAGTGTTGTGCCTTCAGTCATGGAATATCCTAGAATTAGGATACATGTTCCAGCAATGCAGAAGCCTCTCTGTGCAGCAAACTAATCAGCTCACCACCTCACACTTTCACAGTATAAATATTCACAGCCATGGAAAAGAGAACATAAGAAATACATCTGGTAGTGCCTAGGATTCCCTCTTTTCTTTATTCCATGTTTTCCTTAATGTGAATCCAGTCATCTGGATTGAAAACACACTTTTTGCTCTTAATGTATGGAAAACATAGAACCAGGAAGCTCTGTAAGGCTATGGGAGGAAGTAATCAGGAAAGTGGCATTTGATAGGAAGATCTGGGGGAAGGAGGGAAAGAAAAACGTACCATGTGGAATATAAAATAATCATATAAAATTTCTAAAAAATTGTTAGCAGATGGCATTCCCACCCTACTGTTACCAACAAGACCGATTCTTATACTCTTACTCTTGTTGAATAGCACCTCATATACAAGCAACCCCATTGACTTCAATTACACATTTTGCCGATTAAGGTGCCACTCAGTGTAAATAAGTGAACTGGAACTTGGTCAAAAGTGTATCAACATACGGTTCATTTTACCCACCTCCCTGGAGTTTCCTTTATTGCTAAATAAATAGCAGGAAAATGTGAATCTCAGCTACAGCTTTCTCTGGATCTTAGTAATTCCTAAGTGTGATGGGGTATATCCCCACATAGGTAATGAAAGAGTTAACAGGAGCTGGAGAACTCCGTTAAGGTAGCTGAAGGTGGGCCAGGCCCCACTAAAGATTAGTCCCAGCTGGGGGAAGAGCTGGGTGGTTAGTATAAAAAGAGGAAGCCCAGCATAGAAGGGGGGTTGCTGCAGGGAGAGAGGAAAAGATTATTGCAATTTCTCTGTTGATAGAGTGGAGAGAGCAGCAGGGGCAAGGAGGAAGCCCAGCTCTAAAGCTGATCCTGGGATTCTTTCCTGAAAAGCTGGCAAGTGGCCTGGAGAGACATGGAGCAGCCACTGGGGTGGAGCAAGCTCTGAGGGTAAGCCCTGATAAAAGGGCAGGATCTGAACTTCTGTGGGTGTTCAGTGGAGGAACAGGGCAGGGAAAACTGAATAGGAATGAAAGGTCCTGCCCAAGAAGGGCAGAAGCGGGTTTACCTTTGTGTTTTTGGCTGGAGATTTACTGAAGGATTTTATGGAAGAGCCCTGTGACTCCTCACCCCCAACACAAGGGTGACCTTAGACTCTGAGTCTGTAGACAGAAGGCTTTAAAAGCCTCCAGCAGGAAAAAGTCCAGGAAGTTAGCAGCAAGAAGCCTGACAGAACTGGCATCGTCTGCTGGTCATAGAGTCCCTGAACTGGAACCCAGTGTAGTGGGAGGGCTTGGGTTCCCCTACCAGTTATTAGGGAAGGTGGTATGAGGCCCCTGAGAAGGAAATAAGGATGACTGAAAGCTCTGAGTGAAGAGGCATAGGGATGGTGGGGCCAGAGCAGGGTCTGAGGACCAGATGTAAGGACTACTTTTTTTTGGACTTTGTTACGCCAGAATGGGTGAAACTAAAATGTGACCTGGCTGAAGTGACAACTCACAGAAGAAAGTCACTCAGGCACTGTATTGCTCCATCATCAGAGGGTACTAGAGAACCATAGCCTGCTATGCCATGCCCAGCAACCCAGGGAGTCCGTAATGAGTCCACTTGGCTACATAGGGTTTTTCTCTGAAAGCCTTCTCTGTCTTTGTCTCCTGTATGCCTCAGACTGTTTTACACACCTGATTTAAAGCATAAATACCTTTCATAGAAATGGAAGAGTTCACACGCTTGACATCAAGATGACTCTGCTGAGGAGTCATACATTTTTATGCAAGGCCCTAGAAACAATAACCTGTCAACCATACCCCTTTCTTTAAAGAGGAAAAAACCTACCACACATCTAATGACCCGTCCCCAAGCCACATGGGCCAACTGCAAAGGGTATACCAGACAGACTGACCACATGGTGTCAGCAAGAGTTGATGGAAAGCTCAAGAATTTATAGGAAGCCTTATTCACCAGTTTCTAAGAACCCACATGTTAGCAGAATTTCAATAGCAAGACAACATGGTGGCACTGAAAATAACACCCACAGTGTGAAAAATCCTTCTGCTCTTGCAATGAACAAAGCCTCTTGGCTATTTATAATCCTTGTTATGTAAGAACTTTGGGACACCCAAAGTATGACAGTCCATAAACTCAAAGTCTATTTTGCTCTCATCATTCCTGTTTTTATCAAAAACCTCTTTATATATATATATAGTTAGAGATTTACTGGAGGATTTATATATATATATATAAAGAGAGAAAGAACACGCAAGAATTTTAGCAGTAGGGAGGGAAAGAGTTTTTCTGTTGTGAGGGAGGATGTTTGGTTAGGTCCAGATTCTGCCCTGCCCAGGCCACCCCTCCTACGGAGTAATACCTTACTCCGCCAACAGTGCCATTTTCTTCTGTTGGAAAATGCCACTAATATAAATTTGGCAGAGATGAACAATAAAGCGGTCATTTCAGCCACCACCACTGTCACAATATAGGAACTTAAAAACTCTACATCGCGACAGGCAACATTCAGCAAGTTGTCCATCACCAATGCTCTAGCTCAAAGGTTCTCAGACTAATCTGTGAACAACTGGCTGGTAGTATGTTGCTGGCTTTTGTCCTTGTTTCCAACCAGTAAGTTGCATTAATAGATAGCTAAAAAATATATTTAATTCTTTCCTATTTAAATTTCCAGGTAAATAATCACTGTAGTTTCCACAGATGTTATGCAATTGTGAAGACAGGGGAGGTGGTCTGCAGGATCATGAAGTATATTATCTCTCGTAAGATATGATCTACAACATGAAATAGCTTGTGAGCTCCTGCTCTACTTTCTTCCCCTGCTACTTCACCTGCTGTCAGTCATCTGTATACGAACTTGGACTGCAAGGACAATATAGACAGAGGGCACATCTTGTGTAGATGGCAGGTGGTGAAGATAGAAAATGATCATGGTGTCCAGCAGCTGAACAGAATTTTGCTTCAAAGAGTTCTGACACACTGGGATCCACCACTCTGAAGATGTGCCAATGCAATAGGTTCCTATTTCTACAGGAGATAGGGTCAGCGTTGAAGAATGACCATGATATAAATAAAATTGCCACACTTTTTATATTCAGTGGTCCCATGACAAAGACAGAGTATGTTCTAGTGATGATCCAGTCAACAGCTGCTTGGGATAGCCCTGTGGTTGTAATGGATACCAAGCCAATACTCAAGAATGATTGTCAGCATGGAATTTCATGTCACACAGTACATTTTCAGTTTGAAACTCTTCTTCAGCTGATAACAAATACTTCAGAATTTATAGTCTTACTGAACTTTACCTGAAAAACATATATAATACCTTAGTCAGATACAGAGAAGCAGCATCCAATAATACTCTGATATAAAGAGGAAACGAATAAACCTCTCAAATAAATAAAGCAGACATTTTCCATTACCACCTAGTTTCTCATAAGGTTATTTTTATTTTATGAGCCCCCTCCATTGCATGCAATTATCTGTTACACACCCCCAGCCAATACATAGCTGCTATCGGGCTCCCCATCCCATGCTAACTACATATATAGGAGGCAGCATACTAATTAGAAGAGATTCAGAAACAGCCACTCTGTGACACACATTCCCATCAGAAAATAGCTTATAATATGTTACATAGTCATGAACGTTAATATCAGCATTCCCTTAAGATGATTGTCTCTTTGGATTTCCCTTATCTAGAGCTATGTTGAAGCTCTGGTGCATAAAAGGTCTTCTAACATGCTTGTTCTTGGTACCTGTTATAGATATTTGGGTCTAGTATAGGGCACATTGCAATGTTTTTGGTTACATAGGGATATTGGACCAACATCCAGTTTGTCAACATACTTTACAACTATATTGGAGACAGCAGATTTTTGCAAGACACAGCCATTGTCAGCAATCCATGCCCTACACAGTTGATTTGCCTTCTTCGGTACATTATTTTTTTTCTTACCATCTTTCCTGATGTCACATACTTTTTCCATATTGAAACATTGCACAGCTTTCCAAAACTGTCCACTTAGCAAATGATGCACATGAATGGAGAACTTGATATCTTTCAACATCATCATCTTCATGTTGTTGGTTTATATAACAGTCAACATGGATTCACCAAGGGCAAATTATTCCTGACCAACCTGATTGCCTTCTATGATGAAATAACTGGCTCTGTGAATATGGAAAAAGTGGTGGATGTGATGTACCTTGACTTTAGCAAAGCTTTTGATATGGTCTCCAATAGTATTCTTGCCAGCAAGTTAAAGAAGTATGGATTGGATGAATGGACTATAAGGTGGATAGAAAGCTGGCTTGATCATCAGGCTCAACGAGTAGTGATTGATGGCTTGATGTCTAGTTGGCAGCCTGTATCAAGCAGAGTGTCCCAGGGGTTGGTCCTGGGGCAGATTTTGTTCAACATTTTCATTAATGATCTGGATGATGGGATGGATTACACCCTCTGCAAGTTTGCAGATGACACTAAGCTAGGGGGAAAGGTAGATACACTGGGGGGGTAGGGATAGGGTCCAGAGTAACCTACACAAATTGGAGGATTAGGCCAAAAGAAATCTGATAATGTTCAACAAGGACAAGTGCAGAGTCCTGCGCTTAGGACTGAAGAATCCCATGCACTGCTACAGGCTGGGGACCAACTGGCTAAGCAGCAGTCCTGCAGAAAAGGACCTGGGGATTACAGTGGATGAGAAGCTGGATATGAGTCGAGTGTGCCCTTGTTGCCAAGAAGGCTAACGGCATATTGGGCTGCATTAGTAGGAGCAGATCGAGGGATGTGAATATTCCCCTCTATTCAGCACTGGTGAGGCCACATCTGGAGTATTGGGTCCAGTTCCTCCCCGCCCCCCTGTGCTACAGAAAGGATGTGGACAAACTGGAGAGAGTCCAGCAGAGGGCAATGAAAATGATTAGGGGGCTGGAGCACATAATTTATGCGGAGAGGCTGAGGGAACTGGGCTTATTTAATCTGCGGAAGAGAAGAGTGAGGGGGGATTTGATGGCAGCCTTCAAATACCTGAAGGGGGGGTTCCAAAGAGTATGCAACTAAGCAGTTCTCAGTGGTGGCAGATGACAGAACAAGGAGCAATCGTCTCAAGTTGCAGTGGGAAAGGTCTAGGTTGGATATTAGGAAAAATAATTTCACTAGGAGGGTGGTGAAGCACTGGAATGGGTTACCTAGGAAGGTGATGGAATCTCCATCCTTAGAGGTTTTTAAGGCCAGGCTTGACAAAGCCCTGGCTGGGATGATTCAGTTGGGGTTGGTCCTGCTTTGAGCAGGGGGCAGGACTAGATGGTCTCCTGAGGTCTCTTCCAACCCTAATCTTCTATGATTCTATGACTTTGTTATCTGTTGACAATGGTGTTCTTGTGTCCGCAATAGGGACACCTTTGGTTCAAAATGAAACAGCTGTTACAATATGCCCTCAAGGACACAGGTCTCACAAAAGATAAATAGTTTGTCAGAGCTGTAAACTGATTACATCTTCAGAATAACTGTTAAATGCCCAGCGAAAAGGGAAGGTCAGGTGGTTGCTGCTGCCAAGGAGAATGAGATCACTCTAATGGGCACTGTGAATAGAGGAAACAGAAGATCAGGAATTCATCACTGTCTTCTGGAAATAATGACTGGAATAGCAGAAGAGAAATAGCAAAATGCACTTAACACTCTCTCATGCAGAGGAATCAGACTGAGCAGCAGTCTCAGACCGTGACTCTGATGCCTGCTGAAAAAATGATTAGCCCTCTGTCAATTTGACCACTCAGAATCCCAAGCCATTGCAGCCATTATGGGCTAGATTCTGATAGCCTTGATTTTGCTGGTTTCAGTAGAGTTATGCTAATTGATACAAACTGAGGATCTGGCCCAGTGAAGGCAAACACTGGCATGGCGTCCAGATGCAGTGCTGCCTTCTCCACTGCAGATGGCACTACAGCTAACCAAGCCACGTAAGGCCGGAAGGCACCTGTATGGACTGAACTAGCCGAGGGGAAAGAGACTGGGAACAGGAGGGGATAGAAGACAGTACACATTGAATGGGTATGGGGGGAGGGGGAGAGAAAGAGAAGAATGTAGAAGGGAGAGGGAAGAAACAGAAGAGGAAAAGAATAAAGCCGAGTTGGAAGTACCACTCCTAAAACAGAGGAAATAGTTTGATCTGTGTGCCATTCAATCCTTTGCCTCTCTGACACTCCTACACAGGAATGTGTCAACTTTTGAGGGTGTTTTTTATTCTAAATCGGGCACGGTGCTAATGTTTACCTGCTCAGTGGGAATTAAGCAGCCTCAAAGCTCTGTCAGGCTACTACACCCTCACGCACACATTGAGTGTATATATGCCATGATACCAGAATATATAGGGGATTTATTCTCAGAGCTCCAATGGGATCTATTTACATTTCTTTTCAGAATGTTGTACTTTTTATCTGCTTTTTTTCACCTAAAACCTTAATTTGTCTGATCTTAATCTCTATACTCAGTTCTGACTACTCATGCTTTAGCTCTATATTCTGCTTTACCAAATTTA
This sequence comes from Caretta caretta, assembly GCF_965140235.1. NCBI lineage: Eukaryota > Metazoa > Chordata > Testudines > Cheloniidae > Caretta > Caretta caretta. The sequence continues at coordinate 91,024,627 of NC_134210.1, read as the reverse complement.
AATGATTGTCAAGAAGCTACATCTTGTATCAAGGCTGCAAATGTTCAGGTTACCAGCTATCCCAAAATACTCCTCTTATGGGGGTTGGCTGTAAATATGTGAGGATATTTGTCGGCTAGCTACAGTACCTGTTGTCCAGTCAGATTATAAACTGTGAAGTTAGCACCAACTTTGTATCTTTTCTGAATAACAAGAGTATCTGCATTGCCATATATTAGATTCAATAACTTAAGTAAAAAAATGCTCCATTGGCTTATAAAATTATATTAGATGTTAAATATAAAATTCAGGATAGTCATTCATCCACATTATTTTATAAAAACAAAAAACGTGTTTGACAGTCATTCATAGGACCTTCAGAAGCTTCATGGATGCTCTTTCCTTCCAGGCTGGTATAATCTAGCTACAGTGGCTGTCAAGCTTTACTAGTTATTTCCTTTTTTTGTTTTTGTTTTGTTTTAGCGAATGGGGGAGTCCATGCCAATGACAAGAGAGAAAATGAGATTAGCAGAAATTTGACTAGCTAATCTTGTTCAGTCTAGTCACAGTGATGACTCATTCTTGCACTCCCTTGTTTATCTTTTTCAGACCTCCTGTTGAGCACCTGACAGTGTACTAGATTATCTTTCTTTTAGGAAAACCATTACTGAGAACCGTTTCCCTGATACAGAAGTTCCAGAGGCCAAACAGGAGCAATAACTCTAAACTGCAAATATAACGACTTAATTTCTTGGACATTGTGGGTGATTTATTTTATTTTTTTTATACTGCATTGACTTTTTTTAGTTTTTGTTTAGGGCCAAATTCTGTCATCCTCACTCACAATGGGCTACACTGTGTTTTTTTCTTATTCATCTGATCTGGGTTGTAATAACCGCTTCCCAATCCCTTTGTTCAGCTATCTGGATCTTGGGTCTGCTATGGAGTCCAGATTCTGACCTCCAGATACTTCGTTTGCAAACAGTGGGGTGGGCAGGAAGCAGAGATGGGCAGGAAATGGATGGAGCCTTGGTTTCTTCCCTCTACTTATGGGCTAAAGTAGCTGGCGCCATACAAAGGCAAAAGTAAATTGCACTCAGTCAAGGACTCTAGTAATTTACTTTCTCCTGAGCACAAATACCAATCTAACAATAAATTAATCTGTCAGCTTCTTAACTGTAAATAATATTGCAGCAATGTTATGCCATACACTATGATGCCGGTGTTAATTAGTTTGCAGAATGTTTCTTTCAGTCAAATAAAGAGGATTTTTTTTACAGAAAATATTAAAAATGCAGAGCCACATTCTCTTCTCATTTTTACCTGTGTAAAACTGGAGTAACTCCATTAAATTAAGTGGAGTTACTCTATTTACACTAGTGTAGCTGAGAGCAGATTTTGGCCTGAACTGGGTGCCTCAAAGGAATGACAGGTATGTAAGGCTGATAAAGTTTAATAGATCAACAAATGGTAAATACCTAAAAGGCCTTTGAGCCTGCTTCTTCAAGTGCTAATACAGTAGTTTAAAAGCAACCCTTATTTTAAAAACCTATAGACCTTAATACAGAATGATTATCTTTCCCTGGAATGTTTAAAACAACCTACAGAATGTTATAGTGGGCATATAATTCTCTATACAACCTATAGGTTTTTAAAATTATTTTTATGGTTTCCTCACTATTAAATTCTAAAACGATTTTTCATAAGAGAAAACTGTGAAAGTGATGGGTTGCATTGCCCCCTTTACTGTGACCTACATGGACACAGTACAGGGAAAGATTTGCACTGGATGATAGGATATTAAATTACTATTTCACCTTTCCTTTTTGCTATGTACAATGGAATTGTAGGTCACCCTTTTGTACCTTGAATAGCCTTTGATATGATTTGTTTATACTGTCATACAGCAAAAATCCAATCACAGTAAACATAGCATATTTTACATAAAGTATCCTTTCTTGTATATATATTTGCATTGGAAGTTAAGAAAATGCAACTGGGCTAGCAGCAACCCTGGGGAATACTCCAAAATTTTCTCACAGCCATATAGAATGGGTATTTTCAGTAAATACCCATCTTTAAGAATGGGATTTTTATAGACCATCAAGTGCTACATTAATCACTAGTATAACATCATTGTTTTCAGTGGAGTTATACCAAGGAGGAATGTGGGCCCTAGTGACTGCTTCAAAAAAATTCTAAGAAAAAATAATCAATGTGAAATTATTGGCCAACCAAACAGAAAGCCATTTTCCTTTCAAACTCCATTAGCAATGCAAGAAGGGTGAAGGGAGAACAGAGTGATATCCTGGCCCCACTAAATGACAAAGCTCTAACTTCAGTAGGGCCAGGATTTCATCCTGAGTGTCTGCCCTACAGAAATTAGAAAACTTTTCGGGGGGGGGGAGGAATTAGAAATAAAAAAGTATCTAAGACACTTCAGGTTGCCTTAATAGAGAACTGTATCGCTCCTACAAAACCCATTAGATGATTGAAGAACCTCCAGAAAATATACGCTCTTTAGATAATTTCTGCAAAACCCTATGAAACTCATATGGAATCCTATTGGTTTCATGCCTATTAAATCCTGTAGGACTTTTCCATAAGGGAAGAGTTTGACAAGAGCTTTATTTTAGTGACATTTTGACATCCAAAAAAGTAAGGGACATATACTAAAGAGTGCAAAAGAATGAGGGCAAAAAAGCATTTGCAAAGGTACACCTATCTTTGCATGTGCATTCACGACAGCTGCCCACAGAAATTGCTAATCAGGTGCCATTTACATGGGCAATAACCCAATTTTCACACAGTCCCAGTAATTGTACATAGATTTTAGCCTTCATTTTGAAAAAAAATTGGCCCTTCTGTAAATTATTTATTTACAATCTAAGGATTTTGTCCAGAAGACCATTACCTGCAACAGCCCTTGAGGGACCATTCTGCCAACTCACGGATGCTGTAGCTCAGAGTATTCCAGGTATGGCTCCCTCTGACACAGTCCTTCTCATCCCCGGAGCACCCACTACATGCAAAGTTAGGCCTCAAGATTGTTTATCAGCCATACTAATATGGAGTGGGTGGCATAGAGCTGTCTGCACCAGTCTTATGCCACCCAGAGATTCCCCTGGGCAAGGGAATGCCCTAGCTAGCTGTTGAACCCAGCAAGGGAGTTTTCCATCTCTTTTACACCCACAGAATAGCGCAAAGAGAACAGAGTGGGGTTGAGAATCTGTCACTCCAATTCCACATGCATGAAAACTAATGGCAGCTCAGTGGAAAAAATGTAATTATCAACTCTTCTTCAGCCATAGGATGACTCATTAGGCTTCCAAGATGCCCTCTCTCCAGAGTGGTGTGTAACTGTAAGTGATCCCTTACAGTTGTGTGGCCGTGGCTGAAGTAGAGATGCTTTTGGAATTCCCTCTTCCTGGATCGTCATCCCTACCATTCCTTTAAGCAAGACTACAGGTCTCTCCTGGCTGTCACTGTTTATTTGTCATTTTAGTTTGTTTGTTTGTGTTTTTATGGCTATGTGAATTGTAGATATGAGGGCAGGAAGGGTGTTTTGTTTAATTCTCTGCTCCTTGCTCTGGGCGTTTTGGCTTTCTTTTCTAAATATATAAGTTGTTTATCAATGATATTGAAGTTCCCAGAAGCTTTTGGGCATGGAGCACACAAGTTCACACCAGCGAGAACAAGGATTCTCTCTAGCAAGATCTGTGTCTGGAACATGACAATATGTAACCTCCCATTTGTTAAAAATGATATATGTAAATGTAACCCAGGAAAAACAAAACAAAATTAGTCCCAAGAAATCTTGAAGTATAGTTAAGTAGGGAAAAAATGCCCCATTCATTGTGCCTGTGTGGAGTTGAAATATTTATGCTAATGCAAATATGTGATTGTAAAATATAATAGACTTTCTCCTCTATCTTTCTGCCTATAGTAGGTTCTCATGTGGTGCCCACCACCATGGTATCTCAGAACCTCCCAACATTATAAAGTGTACACATATCTTTCTCTCTCTACCTCTTCCCTGCAGTAATCAGGGACTGACATTTATTTTGTGTGTGTTACTGTACCGTTGGTGTAGGAAAGTTGTCAAAACCATGAGGTTTGCATTTTGCTCTGAAAGTACTGAAGTTTCAGCTGTTGTTATGGGAGTTAGTTCCAGATTTGAGGGCTAGTTGCTGATAAAGTTTTGCTTCCTGCATGCATGGAGTTTAATTAGACAGGAACCAACCCCACTCACTTTACTTATTTTTTATTGATTTTTAAAGACCTAGGGTAAAATCCTGGCTCTATTAAAGTCAATAGCAAAACACTCACAGGCTCCAATGGGGCCACGATTGCACCCCAAATGTTTTAAAAGCATGGTCCTTATGGCACATGTTAATGCCTAGTTAGCTGCCTAAACAATCATTTGCACAAAATCAAAAGAAGATGCTATCACCAATCCTTTCATCAGCCACATGCTCGGGCAGCTGGAAAAAATCTGTGCCAGCCACCATAAACTGATCTCTCCCCTTACACACCTAGGCCGCAGTGTACTGCAGTTAACAGCACTCAGGTGGAACAGTACCCGCACATGGAGCACTGCGGATGTCTCCAAGGGCCTTCATGAAGGCAGATTACAGAATCAGGACGTTTCGTACCTAGTTTGGATAATTGTACTGAACATAGAGTATAGCATATTAATTATGACTATTTCACCTTTCCTATTAACGGTCAGTCTTCTTCATTTATGTCTTTAAGCACATAAAAATGTTTTGGATTATTTTTATATTTTTTAAAACATCTACACTTTCCCCTAGTCATGTCTTATGATCCCTTATCCACCTCAGTGACCCTATTTTAATTTTAAATTGCTCTTTCCAAGCCTTTTCTCTCCTCCCACTAAATGGAATTTGTCATTTAATTACCCTGATGTGACCCTAAAGAAATTATAACTTGAAGAAATTCTGGGACTAAATGAGTTTGGGAGTATGTGAATATGTTAGTGCTATTGGGAATAGCATGTGCATCGTATTTAGCTTTGTGTTCATTACCCACATGGGGGAAGGTTAAACAGCAAAATAATAATTAATTATTTGGAAGGTGGAAGAAATAACACTTGAACATATGGTCTAAAACAATTGACTAACGGAGTGTGTATCACGTAAACTGTATTTATTTATGTACTTTAATGTGGTTCTGCCTTCGTTTCTGGCTCTCTGAGGAAAGGCATTTTCTTCTCCTACTGGCTCTTGGGGCTGCCTCTTCCCCTCTCTGGTTCTCTGGAACAGGTCCTCACTGAAGTCACTGAAGCTATGGCAATTAACAACAGCTGAAGATCTTCCCTTGTGTGTTTCTTTCTCTCTCGTTTTGCACCATTTTCCATATGAGGGACCTCAAGATGTATGGAATGTGTGCATTATTTCAGTATTTGCCACTCGCCTGTTATTGTTTTGTTTAAATCTCACCTTTTTCTGGCTGCTTTCTACTCCTAGAGGCAACCATTGATTTTTTTTTCTAATTTTTCACCACATATTAAATCCTGAAATCTTTACCATCCCTCACCACCCATCACACAAATCAGCAAGACGTGGTAACTTCATGATTTGAGCAATGAAAATATTACCACACTGAAAACTTCTATAAGGAAGAGTCTTGGGAGAAGAAGGGAAGTACAGAAAGGGTGAAATTTGGAAAAATCAAAGGGCTGGAGCTAAGAACTGATTGATCTGGTCTGTAATCCATTCAACTGGTAACTCTATACTTACAGTTCACAACTTTGGGTTATAGAGGACTTTTTATGTAATAAGCCTTCATTCCTTCTGTAACTAAAATACCATTGAAACTAGTGAGCGAGCGAGGTGCACAACAAAGGCAAGATCTGGTCCTAATTTTTGTATGTATAGATGGCCACTGACAGAATCGGACTCATGATGCAAAAGGCTAGTTGTTTAGAATAGGCCACACATTTATTTGGCCTCTGGATTTCTATTTGACCTTCTGTCAAAAAGCCTCATTTCCCTGTGGGAGGGGATGATTATTGTTTCTTCATTCGATTTTACTGCAGATCTTAAATCCTTCCTCCTCCTCCTCCTCCTTGTGAAGAAAATGTAGGTGACTGCTCCCTCCCTTATACCCTCCCCATTATCCCCACAGCTCTACCCACTATAGTGATAATGAAATGTTGCAAGCACAACAAGTCTCTTAATGGTATTTACATACTGCTTTGTTCTCTTTGAAGAACAGAAGTGTTAGACATTTGTTCATTATTTCATATTAACTGGCACATAGATATATATTGGCCAAATTCTGCTCTCCATTACATCAGTGTAAATCTGGAGTAACTCTATAGTAATGTAACTCCAATTAGAATGTGTTGTCTTATAGTACATACACTGAGGATATCAGAAGCATTTTCTTGCTGTTTCATCACACCAAATAAAAAGAGCTTTTATTTTTTTAGATATGTACTTTAGCACCAATTTCTTATTTTTGATAATGTGGGTCAGTAAACATTTCAAGTAAATATTTAAATAAATAAAATATAAGCTAAATGAGGAAAGGCTGTTTTTTATATAACCATCTCTCTGCTTTTATGATACTTTTATATTGAACCTTATTTTTCAAAAAATCTGTTCTTTGTTGCCATAGCAATAGATTCCCAGGGTGAAATTATATCATACTGGCTTTCTTTCAGGTTTCTGCAATGTGCAATCACCACCCACTCCTCCTTCATACTGTCAATAACCCACCACCTCCCTCCCCTTAGCTTCTTATACCTTAGCATCCTTAAATTGTTTTGGGAGAGGTAAGATGTAGAATGCTGGTGGGGGAGGGGGAGGAAGGAAGGAAAAAGTAAATTCTTGAATTGTTTAGAGATAGACTGGTACACTGTGCAAAACGTCTCCTGTCCAATTGGCCTCAAATAATATCCATGAATGTATCTCCATCCAGAGTCCTATAATTGTATCTCTTCTGAGTATACACTAACTGCCAATGTCAGTTGTGCCAGAATGTGTAGTGATTTGGTGATGGGGGAGGGAGCAAACATCTATATTAGATTGACACTGCCAAAGCAATTTCAGATTTAAAGTTGAACCTTGGTCCCCTGAGGTGAAATGCTATTACATTAACACAGTGTGCCACCTCACCCTTGCACCACAGCAACTTGATATATGTTGTAATTTTGAAATCTACAGGCTGAGCAGAACATCTCCCACACATGGCATGTCAGAACAGAATATAGTTTAATTCAAAATAATTGCATTAGCAAAAAAATTACAGGCCTCTATTTTATTTTGAAATGATATATAAAGCTACCATAGCAGCATGAATTATGAGCCTCTATAGCTAGCTGTAGTGATATTTCTTTAGGGCTCTGTTCTGACAGCTTTTCTCACATTGAGTAGTACCTTACTCCATGCTTGATCCCATTGATTCTAAGGGGACTAGTTTTGGAGTAAGGTGCTACTCAGTGTGAGTGAGGGGGAGCAGAATGGAGCCTTGAGTGATCATATGAATTCTGGTGAGAGTCACAGCAAACTGAGCACATTTCTCTCCTCTGAGAATCAAACCAAGTGCTTAAGTTAAACTGTTGATTTGTGTTTTATTTATATAGATATATAAAACATAAAGGGTCAGATCCTCAGCCATTTCAATGCAGGCACACTGATTTACATGAGCTGAAGATCTGGTTCAAAATATATTTCAAATGTGTATTATTGAAAGTTTCTGTTTCTTATATTTTCATTAATTGGCCAAAGTATTATGTACTATTTAATTAATAAGTTGTTTATATAATATATATTCTTTGGTAGATCATTATTGTTGCTTTTTTACATGCCCTGACCAACTTTGAATAGATCTTGTACTACCTCTAAACCTTTTATTTATATTAGGCTTTTGTTTTGTGTAACAGAAATTCCTCATCTAATGAAAAATAAATGTCTGTACTTGAATAAACTATTTCATTGCATGCTTGTCCTGGCAATACAGTATTATCTATTAGCTCTTTTTGCAACCACACAAAATCCTAAAGTCAAGAGATATAAGAGCCATAGCACAGACCTGCTTTTCATTGCTTGTCAGTTTATATTAGCTATTAAACAGAGTTCCAGGTACAAGACAATCAATGTTAATGTACTGTATGTATTTTTAAATTTAGGAATATTTAAAGCTAACAAGCTTTTTGATCTTTCCAATGTCCATTTAGATTCCATTACATTCATAAAACATTACATTATTTACATGAATATTGTTTAGATAGTATCATGGATATAATTATCAGAAAATGTGTTTATACATTTATGTTGAGAATAGCAAAAAGGCACTCATGTTCTATTTTAATACGCTGAAGGGAAACAAAAAATATTGAGAATTAGTGTACCCAGACCCTCCAAGCCTATTCTTTCAGCTAGAATACAATTATGTTAAGAAAAAGATCAACAAAGATCAACTTGCTACCCTCAGTGCAACTAGTCAGCCCAAATGTTAATAGGTGGCCATAACTGTGCCTACTCCCCAGGAACTGAAGTGTGTAAGAGCTAATGGGTGCTCAGCAGTTTTGAAAATCATCCCACTTATTTAAGAATCTAAGTAAGAATTTAGGGGCTGAATCCTGCAAGGTGCTGAGCACTCTGGTCCCACTCCAGCAAAGCACATAAGCACGTGCTTAAATTAATTATGAGGCTAGTGCTTTACTAAGATGGGTTCAGAGGGCTCAGTCCATTGCAGGATCAAGCCCTAGAAGCCTAACTTGAGGAATGTCAGGGCTAGGTCAGGGTGACCTGTGGGCATGGGGTGAGCTGCTCAGTATCAGGGCTGAAGAGTCAAAGATCACTTCAGGGCCAGGCCAAGTCAAAACCAAAAGTCAGAGTCCTTTGCCATATTGAGTGTGAGGTGACAATGAGGATTAGGTCAGGCCAGGGTCTTGAACTAGGGTCAGCAACAGTCCTAAGACAAAGACACAAATGAAGATAAAGGTCGAGAGCTGGGCTGAGGTTGAGAGCCAGGAAAGTCACAGTGAGGGCAGCAAGGCAGGGTCTAGGGAAAAAGCACACCAACAAGCCATGTTGCTCAGACAATGCCCAGAGATGGCCTCCTGGTTTATAGGAAGAGTGTCAGCCAATGAAGGACTCAGGGCTGTCACTTATGTCCCGCAGGTTGGGACTTCCTGCAGGGCTTAGCCTCTCCATACTTCTTGGTGGCAACCCTGCCTGGGGCACCACTGGCAATGAGGAAGTAGTGCTTATCTCAGACCCACACTCCCCAGCTCTTAGACGGATCTATTTTTTTAAATCTTGGTCAAAATTTTGTGTAGGCATTTTCCATTCCAGTGAGCAACTTTAGACAACCACTGACTAAGAGAACTTGTTTTTCTTGTGACAATAAATGACAGGGGAAAGCCACTTGTCTCACATGTTATATCTGCAGCTGACAAACCTCTAGGGTGTTTGGAGAAGGAAAGCCCTTACAAGGCTCAGGATTTAAAATCCTACACAGTCAGCTGGATGCATACGTACAAAGCAGCTATTATGTTGTACAGCACATAGGTACACAACAGCTATTCTGTTTCAGAAATTTCACAGGAACAAAACAACTATTTAAATCTCGGAAACATAATAATAGATCATCTATTAGTCCTTGTAGATGAATCTATAAGGTACCTGCTCAGCCTCACATATGACCCCACCCAATGATAAATCAAGTGAAGATATGTTTGGAAATGGATATATTGGCCCAGATTCTCTGCTGTACCATTTCCTTTTGGCACAGCAGGGAGGAGCCATCAGGGAACCTCTTGTGGCTCCCTGATTCTGATGGCAATCTAAGCCCACCCTAGGTTGGCCTGCCTCCCAAGATCTGTGAAAGTGAAGGATTGTTTTCCAGGATAGGTTGTAGATCGTTGATAATGTGCTGAAGAAGTTTTAGCTGGAGGTTGTACGTGATGGCCAGTGGTGTTCTGTTATTTTCCTTTTTGGGCCTGTTCTGTAGTAGGTGATTTCTGGGTACCCGTCTTGCTCTGCCAATCTGTTTCCTCACTTCCCCAGGTGGGCATTGTAGTTTTAAGAATGCTTGATAAAGATCTTGTAGGTGTTTGTCTCTGTCTGAAGAATTGGAAGCAAATTCGGTTGTATCTTAGGGTTTGGCTGTAGACAATGGATCGTGTGATGTGTCCTGGATGGAAGTTGGAGGCATGTAGGTAAGTATAGTGGTCAGTAGGTTTCCAGTATAGGGTGGTGTTTATGTGACCATCACTTATTTGCACAGTAGTGTCCAGGAAGTGGATCTCTTGTGGTGACTGGTCCAGGCTGAGGTTGCTGGTGGGGTGGAAATTGTTGAAATCCAGGTGGAATTCTTCAAGAGCCTCCTTCCCTTGGGTCCATATGATGAAGATGCCATCAATGTAGCGCAAGTAGAGGAAGCGTGCTAGGGGACAAGAGGGGAAGCGTTGTTCTAAGTCAGCCATAAAAATGTTGGCATACTGTGGGGCTATGCGGGTACCCATAGCAGTACCACTGATTTGAAGATATAAGTTGTCCCCAAATGTGACTACATCCACCCTGATCGAATTGGCCCTGTCAACACTGGTTCTCCACTTGTGAGGTAACTCCCTTCTCTTCATATGTCAGTATATAATGCAAAAAGAAAAGGAGTACTTGTGGCACCTTAGAGACTAACCAATTTATTTGAACATGAGCTTACAAAAGCTCATGTTCAAATAAATTGGTTAGTCTCTAAGGTGCCACAAGTACTCCTTTTCTTTTTGCAAATACAGACTAACACGGCTGTTACTCTGAAACCTGTCAGTATATAATGCCTGCATCTGTAATTTTCACTCCATGCATCTGAAGAAGTGTTTTTTTACCCACGAAAGCTTATGCCCAAATAAATCTGTTAGTCTTTAAGGTGCCACCTTGTTGTTTTTGTGGATACAGACTAACACAGCTACCCCGATATTTGGGATGAAGGGCACCATTATAAAGGTATTATTGTTTGTATCAATTCATTTATTGTTCTATGCTGCTCTTTTCTAGGCCTGGGTAGCTGTAGAAATTAAACTTTTGTTGCCAAATTGCCATAAAAGACTGGGCCAACAGCAGAACTCTTTGGTCAAATCAATCTTACTGCCTGGACTTTCTGACTTATCTGGTTTTTTTAAGCAATTCTGAAGCTTCCACCTGTAAACAAAGCTGATCCCTCCAAACACCATAATAATTCCTCATCTGGCAATCCATTAAAAATACTTAGCAGGACACAATCAACTTAAAAACCACACTTCTCTCTCCAAATCTTTTACCTACCATTGTTACAATAAACAGCTAAGGTTACCATAACTGAGAGATTATGGTGGGGGACAGGGTGTTTTCTTTTTTGTTTGTTTGCTTTGAGTATTTGACTACATTTTGCATATAGTCAATGTCACTGATTCCTAAGGCCCTGATTCAGCAAAGTACTTAAGCACACTGAATAGCAAAGGAACTACTCATGTACTTAAATGTTTTGCTGAATCAGGGCCTTATTCCATTTCTGTTTTTGGTGTATGCCTTTCACATAGCAAAAACGAGAAAAAATAAAAATAAAATGAGATTATAAATCACATTGACAGGAGTATTATGCGACAAGTGTAATACCCCAAACTACTTTTAAATGTTTGTCATTTAACTGACTAAATTTCAAGTTGATGTTGTCTCTTTATATCAAATACATTCCAAACAAGTAAAAATGGGGTTTTATAATTAAAAAAAAAAGGCCAACATTAACATTTGCAATAATTCACACAAAATACCTTTTTTACTTTTTGTATGTATCTTTCTATTAGCTCAGGACCACATTTGTCTGCTGTGGAAAAAAATGAAGGAGCAGAAACATGTTTAATTATTTTTTCATAAGTGTTGTGGGTTGGGTTTGCTTTAAAAGTACATTCCAGTTCTAGAGATATTGCTGGTTCTAATGGTATTCTCCATTTTAAGGGTCGAGAATATCTCTAAAACTGTAATGAACTTTTTAAAAGTTTATTGACTGTCTGTACTAAACCATGGGATACATGGGGGAGGGGAGGGAAAGGTGCAGCAAACCATAGAAATCATGAGTTTGAACATTCATTACAGAGAGATGAAAGCCATAGATGATGTGCTGGAGATTAAGTGCAGCACTGTGTTCCTTCACAGTTGGTTACAAATACATTAGGAATCCTCAGTATACATTTCTGAGCTCTTTTCTGTCTGAAAAGTCCACACCCTTCCACTCTTTGGCAAGGGCCCTGTAAGATTTGAAACTGAGGGATCCATTCAATTATATTATCTCCATCTGGCAAATGAGGTCGGTTGTGGCACAGAGAGTTTAAATACTTGCCCAAAGTCACATAGTAACTCAGTGGTAAAGTCAAAATCCAGGTCTCCTACTCTCAGCACCCATTTATAGTACAAGTAGGCCAGGTTGCCTCAGGTGCTAAATTAAGTATGTGTACAGGCACATGACTGCGTTGAACTTCTCTTCACCTTTGATGAGCACTTCATTTTCTAAAAGTTCTGATAGTTCAGAGGGAAGTTATAAACTGTTTTGTTACTCAGGGTCATATGTTCCCTGGGGGTTGTACACCAGGGGTTGTGCAGGAAATGGTAGCAACTTGTACTGAAGAATTTGACTCAAAAATTTCAGCCGTAGGTAAACTTCTTACCTGGCATGATGCCATGCCAATTTACTACTGAAAAACAGACACCAAAATTTCGAAAAAAGAAAACTTGGCAATGGTGAGTGCAAATAAGGGGACAATTGAGGAAAATCAAATATAATATGTGATGCCCTGAAAACCCAATTAAATATATTTCAGGGAAAAAATGCTAGTTACTACTGCATGATGGTCACATACTTTCAGACATCCAGACCTCACGGAGCCAAAATAATACTTACCCATCTTTGAAATTAGTGGATGCAGTAGAGGCATCGTAGGGTGCATACTGTGTGTTCCACTTTGTGCCAGATGCTGTATGATTTTTACTACTGATGCATTGGCTCTCAGCACACATTTAAGGCTGGATTGTGTATTTTGGATGCAGCCCTGCAGAAAAGGTGCTGTAGTCACACCACTTGTGCAGGTACAATTTACAAAGAGAGATTGTGCCTCAGAAACTGTAATCTCTTCTGTGGCTGCTCTTTTTGTGTATGGGGTGTGTGCGCTGATGTACAGCACAGATTGCCCTTAGTTGGGTGTACCAGCCCCATTCTGTGGGGTGGCGTGGGAGAGAGTCCTGCAGGGCTTTGCCTCATCACCATCTCCTTTGGGGTGATAACTTTTACAGAGACAACAGATGGTGAGCAATCCTTGTGGATGGGCTGCTGTTTTGACTAGCCATTGTATGGCCCATGCAAAAGGGGGGGGGGGACTAGGAGAAGAAGACTCCTTAGGTCCCCAATCTCTCACTGTGCCCACGCAAGGGCTGCTCATAACCTGGCTCTTAGGAAGGTCAACAAGTTGCCTGCCATCACGGGTCACTCCACAATGGGCAGTCCCAGACCACCCCGTGGGTCGGGTCGCAGGGTGAAATGCTTTGAGGACTAAGGGGGGAAAGGGGTTTCTGGGGTTGTGAGGAAGGCAGGTGGATCCGCGAGAGGTTTTCTCTTCCAGGGGGCCAGCGAAGGCAGGAGCCAGGGAGAACTTCTCTTTGGGGTTTCTGCACCTGCCCCCTAGAAGCTGATCCCGACGGGCAGCCCCGCCCCTGAATTAGAGGGGAGGGTTAACAGCCACCCCCGAGCACCGGGAGCCGGTTCTCGCTTCAACCGCCCCGAGATTTCACAGTCCTCTCCGGGGGTCCTTTCCGCTCCACAGTCCCACCCGTACCACATCCCAGCGGGCTCCGCCACAAGGAACCTGCTCGACCGTGCTGGTGCCTCCCCCGCGCCCGGCTCCCGCCCAGGGCTAAGCCTCCGGGAGTCAGGGCCCCAGAGCCGGCGCCTCCCGCACCTTGGCCGGGCACCTGTGAGCGAGCGGCGGTCCCACCCCACGGCCGGGGCAGGCCGCGGCCAGAAGGGGAGGAGAAGGCGGCGGAAGGGGGGCGGCGGCGGCGGCGGGTGGTTTCTCATTGGCCGCGCTGCGGAGCCCCGCTCCCCAGCCCTGCGCGGCTCCCTTGCGCGCTGCTCCAGCGAACGCCGGGCAGCGGGGAGGTTGGCGCCGCGTCCCAGTTCCTGCCTGCCGCGGCCGAGCCCCCGGCAGCTGCAGTGAGTGGCGCCGGGGGAGGGGAGCGGGCGGGTTCTCCCGGCGCTGCGGCCGCGTCCCCGTCCCCGTCCCCGTCCCCTCGCCCTGCCGCAGCACGATTGGGGTGGGAGGGGGGCTCCCCCCCCCGCGGGCAGCTCTGCCGGCAGGGGAAAGGCCGAGGCTCCTGCCGCTAGACGCAAGAGGCGTCGTCCCCCGTCTCCCCCCCGCGCCCGGGAATCAGGTGCGTTGGAGGCTCGCGGGGATGCCCGGAGTCCCTGCCGCCTGGGCGGGTTCGCCCCTCGCCTTTGCTAGCTTGGCGTGTATGGAGGCGCGGTAGCCCCGGCGGCTCCGCCTGGCAGCACGTCTTCGTTGGCCGGGTAACGGGGAGGAGGGGGGGGGTCACTGAGGAATGTGGCGTCCGTGCGGCGGGGAAGTGCCTGCCCGGGAGCGGCTGGGTGCCGCGGCGGGAGAAGGCGCCGGGGAGGAAGCCGCGGGGAGAAGCGGAGGCTCTGAGCCTAGAAGGCTGCCGGCCGCATTCCTGCTCCTGCCCATGTGTCCGCCGCAGAGCCGGGGCTTGGGAGGCGCGGTTCGCAGGTTTCCTTCTTCGGCTCCGCATTGGGGGAGTGCGGGAGTGCACGCGGGGCTTGGGCCCTTCTGCTCTGCTCTGCGCGGAGCAGAGCGAGGGATTCAGGGCCACACGCGCTTTGTGATTAATCCCTTAAATCCCCGTGGGGATTTCTGTGTAACCTTAGCTGGGAGATTTGCTACTGTCAGTCTGCGTGTGTGATGTGCACCACCCCACACAGCCCTCTTACAAACCCAGGCTCTCACCTACCTCTTCCCCTCTCTCCAGGGCGCACAGTAGTGCATGAAGTGTCATTGGGTACTACAGAGATGTGGTGATGAGCTGGAAGGAAAAAGTGCTGAAGTCGGCTGGGTTTTTCTGAAGGGTGACAGCTATCATGACTGTCTTCAGGCAGGAGAACCTGGATGATTACTATGAGACTGGAGAAGAACTCGGCAGGTACAGTAGGTCCTGAAAGATTGTACAGTGTGTTTGTGAATAGCTATCAAGCTGGCCAATAACCATCATAAATTGTGAAAGGAATCTAGTCATTAATATCCCTATTAATAGTATTATAATATTGGGGGGGGGGCTTTTGTGTGATGCTTGGGCAAAGCTTTTTAGCTATGTCTCTTAGGCTGTGAAAAAACATTGTGCCTTCTGCAGTGTAGTTAGGTCAGCCTAACCCCCTGTATAGACTTGACTAGATGAACAGAAGAATGTTTCCATTT
The DNA here is from genome assembly GCF_965140235.1 of Caretta caretta. Classification (NCBI taxonomy): domain Eukaryota; kingdom Metazoa; phylum Chordata; order Testudines; family Cheloniidae; genus Caretta; species Caretta caretta. The sequence goes on along the minus strand of NC_134210.1, from coordinate 91,009,164 downwards.
ACCTAGCTCGGGCTCTCGGAGAGGTGGTTTACCCACAATGACACAAAAAACCCTTCCATCAATGTGGGAAGTGTCTACACTATGGCGCTACAGTGGCACAGCTGCAGAGCCATAGGTGTGCCACTGTAGTGGCTGTAGGGTAGACATACCCTGAGTGTGAATACAGAAGAATGGGGTGATCATACAACACAGGTTAAGGGACTCCTAATGGTACTGGTAGTACTTCCATGTCATACAGAAATTCATTACTATGGACTGAAGCAAAATGTATTGACCTAGATCTAGAGAATGCATGCAGATTTAATTTCTTGTTCCTATACATAGTCATGTTGTCCCATCTTATTTTCTTTAAGATACCAGTGTGTTCTAGAAGGTATAATTCAAATAAGGATGTGACTTTAAACAATATATGTTGCTGTCTTAAATAATTCAAACTAATAGGAATTTAGAATTTGATAATTGCTAATTAATACCTTCTAACGTCATACTTATATGTCTAACAGTCTGCATGTATATGTATCCGAGATTTTAAATAGGGATCTGAAATAATTTTGTGTTGTGCTTTGATGTATGTTATTCAAACAGGTAACTTAAATTGCAATATATTGTTTGTATACAGAGAGAAATCCACTTTACATTTTAGAAGCTCTGTATATCTGTCATATGATCTTTAATTATTTTACTAAAACCAAAATGGTACTCCCCATATAAAGATATGGGAGAATCCATCTAATTTTTTAACTGTTCTCTGTTTAATGAAGATTCAAGGCATATGTGTTGAATTATTCTGTTCCAAGTGGGAAAAAAAAAGTCAGATCAAGAGACTTATAGTAGTTAAGAGCTGTAGGTTTTACACTGTCTATATAAAGCCTATTTGTTGAATGCTATTAAATGCACAACTTCTGCCACAGCTTTTTGATAGTAAGCCCAAACTGTTGGCTAGTGTTTGTAGTGTTCTTTGGCTTTTAAGAGCCTTCAGCTTAATGTTAAATGAAGTCAATTGTGTGTGGGATCTGTTTGTGTTTTGTCTTTTGTCTTTTGTGAACTGCAGGATTTTTTTTTTTAAAGTTTGTTGTTACTGGCCCAGTGAATCTGGAGTAAATATTGTATAATTTTAGTATCAAAATATTTGCAATTTAAATGTAAATTTTCCAAGGGGCATAACTTAACCTGGTTATGTCAATGTGAATACATATGTACTCTGTATACACAAACAAAAATGTTCACAGGTAGTGCTAACAAATTTTGAAAAGTATATTGAATCTCTTGCTTCAGGGTTTACGCCATCTCTAACTATTAGGGACCAGGATGAAACCTAATCTGTGAGGGAAATGATCCCACAGCTGCTTACTGGGGGATACCCCTTCCTCAGAAGCATCTAATGCTGGCTACTAGATTAGACCTTGAGTCTGATCCAGGCTGGCAATTCTCGTGTTCCTAACATTAGCCTTTTTCTTATTGATAATATGGCACTTCAGTAGAAAATATTTTTTTAAGTTTTGTGAGAATCTCGCTTTCCTTTTTTTTAAATAAGCTTTCAGCCCTCATGGTTGCAAATAAAAGCTTGCAAATGTGAAACCTAAAGGCTCAAAAACCGGAAGGCAAATAGGAAGGACCCCATTTTTATTATTTTTAAACCAATATGTTTGGGGCGTGACTCATAGTTTTTTAGCACTGGGGGTTGGCAGTGCTGGAGGCTGTAGTCTTGCAAAGCCACGCTGTTTCTCCCCTTACTTAGAGATAGTGTGTGTGTGGCAGTCACAAATAAGGTAGGTGAATGAATGCACTGATTTTAATAGTTCAGTGGAATATGGTGTGCTTATTTATAGGCATCGAACACCTTTTGAGAAGGCACTGTACAGGTGCCCTCAGGCTCATTGAATGAGTTTCAAATTAAGGACTCTTTCAGTGTTCTATTTTTAGTTGTAAAATACTTTGATTCTTCCTTTTTATCATATAGTTATTGTCAGAAGTATTACAAAATAAAAATTTGTTACTATTTTAATGAGGAAGATCCATTAAAAATGTATTGCTAAATGCACTGCAGAAGTTAAACCTCCTTTATTAGTTTCAATTTAAAACCATCTTGGCTTGTCATAAAATCCAGAGATGTTTTAAGCTAATGTAAGGAATAGCAATATGCCCTGGCTGAAGAAACACTTCTTAGTTTGTTTACTACTGACCACAGTGCCTTTACCCAAGAATAGTAAACTTTGCTTCATCATCCTACTGGTGTATTTTTATTCTGGGGGGTGGGAAATGCAAATAAAGGACCACAGAAGTATTGATACTATGGGATCTCCTTTTTATTGTCTCAGCTGTACATGATTTATTCCTGTGCGTGTTGGCTAATCTGTCATTATCCTAAGCATGTGTGTATCTGTAGAACAATCTTGGGAGATGTCCAGATCAAATATTATTTTTATCAGAAATGTCTATTCAAAAAACTGTGCTCTCAATTGTTGCAAATGTTTCATTACATATACAAACGTTTTTTCTCTAATACAAATTTAAGCTTGCTTATGACATCTGTATAAGGAATAAACAACATAGTAATCAATCGTCTAACCACAAAATTTCATAATGCTGATGCAGATTCAGTTCTAGCCAGGATGCCGATTATTGTGAAAGAGCAACAAATTTACTGAAGCTTTTCTCTTCATTTAAATTCTGCCTGAAGTTGCAAGCTGTGTGACCATGCATTTTAAATACTCTTCTGTAGTGTCTCTACTTTTATTCAGTTCCAATGCTTTTGTTGGTGTATGAGTTTGCCGAATTATTGCGTGCTTACTATGAGATTATTTTTTTAGTACTGCTGATCAAACTTTAATATTCCAACTTAATGGACTTATCAAAATGTGTTTGCCTCCATAAAGATAGTCTTGTCTTTGCTGATGGAAGTTGTTTCAATACCGGAGGTATTGCTTAATTAATTATAGTGACAACTTACCAAAGCAAGAGTACAGTTATAGCTACATCCCTGTTTACCTAAGTTGGGTGTGATTTGGTCCATTGTCCTATAATGACTTTTTCTGCAGCTTGTTTTTATTATTTTTGTGAAATCCCCAAAAAAGCTACACTGTTTGCACTACAGCTTATGTTGGCATACTTTATGTCACTCAGGGGTGAATAAACCACGTGCGCCCCCACCCGAGCGACATAAATTACACCAACATAAGCACCAGTGTGGACAGCGCTATGTCAGTGGAAGAGCTTCTCCTCAGATATTTACTGCCTCTCTGAGGTGGTTTTATTACGTTAGTGGGAGAGCTCTCTCCCGTCATTATAGAGCATCTTCACCACATGCACTCTTCAGCGCTGTATGTGTAGACAAGCCCTTAGATTGTTACAATGTCACTTCTTTTTCTAGATTAGAGAGAGAAAATGCATTGGTATTGCAATATGTTAAAAAAAAACCTGACAAAATAACTTAAATAAAATTTATTTCATAAGACTTCATAGTTGTCAGACATGAATTTATGAATACTCCTTGTGCATGAAGGCTTTTTTATCCCAATCATTTTTAAAATAAAACAAATATTTTTTAAAAGTAGTAGGAATAAAGTTATAAAGTGACAGGTGCCTAATAAGCATCTACTAGGAAATGGGCCCACCCGTGAGGTAAATAAAAATATACTTTTAAATAAGGTAACTGCCTTGTGTTACACTTAGGGGAAAAAAGACTGGAGAAAAACAGTGTAACTGCCTTGTGTTACACTGTTTTTCTCTGGTCTTTTTCCCCCTATGTGTATCATTCTAATAATTAATATACAAACCAAAAATTCTTGTCTCGTCAGAAAAAAGAAATACTTTAGATTTAAAACTCCCAAGAAGGTATGGGTGTGATTCAGATATGTGCTGAGTGTCTGCCCGTCTCATTGATGTCAGTTAGAGTTGTCTGTGCTTGGTGTAGCTGAAAATTAGGCTATATGTGCTCATTGGTTCGTGAAATGAGGAGGAATCGCCACTGACAGTTGCTATTTTTAATTTACCCAAGGCGGCTGATAAACTTCACTATAGTCACTGATGAATTCTCTATATCCTTATCTTCAGTCTGCTACATGATGAAAGAGAGAACAAGTAGTTGTCTGTTTATCATGGTGTTTTGTTTGCACATCTGGACCTTGTCTAAACTAGAACTTACTTCAGTATAACCATACCCCTGTGTGAATAATCCACACCCCTGAGCGATGTAAATTATACCAAGCTAAGCGATGGTGTAGACAGTACTCTCCCACCAACATAGCTACCGCCTCTCGTGTAGTAATTAAGCCGACGGCTTAGAGCGTCTTAGCCAGAAGTGCGACAATGGCGCAGCTGCATCAGTGCAGTGTGCCACTGTAGCACTATTAGTGTAGAAGTAGCCTAAGAAGACGCTATTTTATCTCTTTGTATTCAGTAGTGTGAGTAAATAGTCTGGAGACAGTGTGAAAACAAATTTTTGCTGTGATGTTAGTCTGCCTGTTGCAAGTAGGCAAATATCTCCTTAAGTGATACATGCTTTGTGCAAATCTTTAAAAGTATTCCACTCTTAAAAATGCAGAGAATGTCCATCTCCTGAGTATCAGCTTATAGTAACTATATTGCATTCTCTTATTAGGAACATGGTGAAAGGATATTTGAACAGATTAAGCTTTGCTAGCAAATAGAGTTTGACCTTCAGTGTTGGTTTTGAGAATTGGAAACTTAAACTCTTAACAGGTTGATGTACTGAAACCATGCAATGTCACTTCTTTTCCCTCTAGAAATTTGTAACATCTGATACTCCTTTGAGATATTTGCTTCTTCCATGTCAGGCTTATCTTAATTGCATAGTAATGGTACTAGCTCAAAATTGTTGTGCCAGAGGGATTTTTTTTTAATATGTAGTTATAATGTAATTGTGATCTAGATTAAAAAGCAGTTCGAAAAAACACTGTTAATTTAGACATAAAAAGGACAAATGTGAGAGATGATGTGTCAGAAATGTGAGAGATAACATTACATATAAAGTCTTAAATTTTTAGCTATGAGAAATTACCCTTCGGAGTTCTCCTGCGGTGTAATCTCTTTGTAGCCACTCTCTGGTTACGTATTAAAAGTGATACAGAAGTATGTACCAACCTTAAAAATTTCTGTGTAGCCAAAATGGTTAAATTCAGAAGTCACAGAATATGTCTATATGTGCAAGTAATAGGGAAAAATGTCTTGTAAGCATATTAGTAGTACTTACATAACCTAAGCATCAGTAGCATGCTCTGTTTCTGTAGGATAATTCTTGTAGTAATACAACTCTGTCTGCTAGTACTGTTGTATTGCCATAAATTGAATGATATCTGGGAATGCTAAAAGTCTATAAATACTTTAGCAATGAAGTAGGTGTTAATTATAGTAAGAGGTTTTAGCTTTTCTTTAGTGAGTTTGGAGATTCTAAACTCAAGTTACAACCTAGAACTTTTCAGATGTTTTGTATACAAATACTGTTCACATAATCAGTCTTCTGAGGTGTCATCACTCAGAAGAAATGTTAAACTGCTCTATGTTGTGCCCATCTTTTGTGGCTGAGCAAGTGAAACACTCGCTCCTCCTGCCATCGATTGGACCCTGTAGTTTTGTGAGTGGGAGTGGGGAGGAAATCTCTGTATAATCTTGAAAGCATGGTGGCAAGGCAAAAGGGAATGGAAAAGAGTCCTTTGTGTGTTTCCTTCCCCATCCCTCTGAGCTGTGTCTTGAAATGCGGTCTTCAAAAGTGAATAATAAACTGTGTAGTGGATGTGAGCTGTTGATGTCTGAATGGGACTGTCAAAGTGGTACCACTGGTTGATAATCTGTTGCCTTATAAAATGTGTTGATGTGTAGCTATGTGAAAGGCACAAGAGGTACAGATTGTTTTCAGAAATAAACTAAACAGCACCACCAAGCAATTATTTCTCAAAGAAAAAAAATCTGCTTTATTGGTTTATGATGCAGTGTAATTAAAACTACAGCAGCCTACTGCTTATTCTACCCCTTAATTTTAAATATGTGAACTTTTTTAAATTTAAACTTTTCAGGAAGTGGATAACAATGTCTTTTGAATTATTTTTCTTGGTTTGGCTCCATGAAGTACAATCAGTGCAGGAACTGGTGTGTTAGTAATGCACTGGCACTTTCATTAATTTGTATTTTTAAGGATCCATATCTCTTCTTGCAGATGCTCAAGGATGTAATTTCTTTTGCTTATACAGCACATACTGAACAGATTTTTTTTCTGGCTTGGTTAGGCATCCAAGCAAGCTTGCAAAAACTGTGTATGCTATCAGGGCGGGATGTGAATTCAGGCAGTTCTTCTCTTATGGGGGAAGGAGAAACTGGAAATAGTTACACGGAAACTCTCTCAAATTGCAATCAGGATTAGATTATGGGTTTGCCATATGGTGCAATATGTTAGCTTTTTACTTAACCAACGCCTGTTTATAAGTGAGGGAGGGCTAAGAAGAGGGCGGCAGAAGAAATATAAATATTAGTCTTAAGGCCAGTCGTGTTCTTTGCTTATCTTCACTGTGCATGTAGATCCATTGATTTCCCTCGGGCTATTTATGTGAATAAGGCTAACAGAATTTAGTCCTTGCAGTGCAGGTTTTGTTGCTTGCTAGAACCTGCAGCCTCGCCCTGCATCCCACCACCAATAGGAACTCCATGGGAGGGAGGAGGATGCTATTCTTCAGCAGAGAGAGCCTACAGTCCCATCGCAGCCAGATGGACTGGCTTTGTTTTTGTCTTGTTGGCTGGTTGAATTAACTTGTTACCTGTGTATGGTTGTTTTTTTGTTTTTGTGTGGTTTTTTCCCCCTTCTTCCCCCCCCCCCCCCCTCTGTTGGTCAAAATTATGTGGTTGAACCTAATTAATTGTTAGGGTGCCTAGAGTTCTTGTGTGGATGTTTATTGTTTAAATCTAAATAAATATTTTCTCAAGTGTGGTAAACATGGTTCAAACATGTAGGAAGGTGCAGTCCTTACCCTGAAGATCTTACAGTCTAAAGGCTAGGACCTGAAACGCTTAAGCCTGTGGGTAATATGACTTGTGTAGAGGCACTGAACTCAATGAAAAACGGTTTGCATGAGAAAGGTCTTAGAAGGAAAATGTTTGCTTCAGGCAATAGTATTCAATTTGCAAGAGCAACAAGAATTGATAATTTAGCCTTTAACTAAAAAATATACTGTAAATGACAGGATAAAACCCAGTTCTTAAATTCAGCACTGTCCTTGCTTTCATTTAATCAGTGCATAAGGTCTGGTTGTATACCTTCCCTGCTTAAACAAATAGGGTTTGTGACACAGGGATAGTTTCTTTTAAGGAACTTAATTTTGCCATTACCTCAATAGGATAATATCCCATTCTGTTTTGACGTCAGTTACAGCCATGTTATTTCACCCAATTTAGTGAAGTTATTGTGTCTGACTTTATACTGACTTCTTCTTTGGAGAGGAGTTCTTGGTTTTTGTTTTTTTTTCCCTAATTGCTATGGTGATGGATTCTAATACCAGATCTTAAGAGTGAAACAATTTTTTTGTTTAATAACTATTTTAATGCTTGTCAAAAGAACTTAATTGGAGCATCATGACACCTGCTGGAGGCCCAGGGATGTGTGGCTGCTAAATCACCACTGCACCATATCCCCGCCTCACTTTTTTTTTTTTTTCACAAGCACACAAAGAGTGGACATGTTGGAATGGGGGTTAATACTGCTTCTTGGAGCCTTAACTCCCATAGTATGGCAGTATATTTCTGGACATGTCTTGCATTTCATTTCTTTCTGGGAGTTAGGCCATCCATACAGATTTGTTATGGGGATGGAATGGAGCTTCCTGCAGGCTCCCAGGAACGAGAGAGCATACCAAGGGAAGACAACTCTCTCTCTTGCTGCTTTCTGGGTTTTTCTCTGCTGTTCTTCCGTGTTTCTCTCCATTCATCACAGCAGATGGATGTACAGGGAGCTGGATCATTATATTTCTGTATGCATGTAGTGCACTAGTTGTTGTTGTGATAAGAGTAGCCAAACCATTTCCAGAACAGCATGTATAAAGATGCTTTTCTTCCTCCTCATTCCTGTCCCTTTAGAAGTATAGTATTCACATTGTTTTCCGTGCCAAGGATGAGTAAGTTGGTGTTACCTCATGGCCAAAGCTACCATGTCTGCCTGCTGTCCTAAGTAAATTGTGTGAATGTTTTGGTGGTTGTGGCCAATTAGAGACCATATAAAAGAAATGCTCTGAAATGACAGATAAAATCTGAGTGTGGGGTTAGCTCTGAGTACTCAGAGCCATGACTGAACAGTCTGAGTATGTTTTCCGGGTCAAAGCAGCTGGAGAATAGCTAGACGAGGATTCCTTCATATGGGGATTGGGGAGTAATTAAGGATAAACAAAAAAAAATCCCAAACTGGTCATATTCATCTGTCAGTGAGCATTCTGTAGATAAACACCTGATGAGTGGAACAGCCAGACAATTAGTTGGCTGTAATTAACAATAATTCCCTGTAATAAGTTATGCAGGGAAGTTGCTAATATAGCAGGCATTCAGTGTGGGATTTGTGACAAATTGACTATGCTTTGTTTGCAATTTTATTTTATATTCCATGAAGGTGATTTGTTTAAACCAAGAACAAAATATCTCTGAGAGCAAAACATTTCCTGTTTCTTGCAGTGGGTTTTTTTTATGGGCCATTGTATTGTAAAATGTGTTGGTTGGTCAATTTGTTCTTGCATTTAGCATCTTAACTCAGTGTTTGGAAAAAATACACTTACCCACTGATTATTTAGCAAGAGAGAAGTTTTCCATGGAGGAAAAAATGGGCCCAAGCCATCATTTTCTGCTCAGTATAAAAAACTTTTACTATGGATCATAGTTTTCACTGCTGTCCCACAGGGTTGTGAATATTAGCTATGTCTTGGTAGTTCTGCAAGTAGTGCAAAACTACCTCATCCATTTCGCTCTGCTGCTGTTTGGGAAAGCTATGAGCAGTAAGCACACAAACCCCTGCACACCTATCTTTCACATCCACCTCTGGCTGGTGGGTCTAGTCCTCCTGGCTAATAAGTGACTGGTAAATTATTCAAGCTCATAAATATTCATTCATTTTCCAGAGTTACTGAAGACTGACATAAAAATTTCTTAGAGAGTAATCTTAGAGACTCATCTAACCAAATTATTGCAGCTTTCAATGGTGTCTCTTGACAGCATTAATGTGCAACAGAAATAAAATTAAAACCTGGTATAAATTGCACGTGTGTTCTTGCTGTCGATCCCCATGAAATGTGGAAACCCCAAAAGTGCTGTATAATCCCATCACGTATATTTATTACCATCCAACCAACCGGTAGATCCCAAGCTATCTATCTTTTTTAAAGGTTGGGGGGCGGTGTGATTTGGAGGGGGTGGAATAAGAGAAAAGCTGCTCATTGTCCTGAAGTAGTGGGCAGTGCGAGAGTTATATAATAAGTGACCTGGTGCCCTAAATAGAATCCGCCGCCACAGGTCATGGATCAAACAGCCATTCCAAAACCGATCCACTTCTGGACCCATTGTTATAAAAGTGACTTTTTGAGGGAGATTCTTCAAGTACTCTTTCTTCATGAAGTTAAAGACAACAATACTTACTGTGCCATTGCTTCCCTTTTCCAAAAACAAAACATCTTAAAAAGGGTGTAACAGATCTTCACCACAAGTTCCTGGTTGTGCCACTGTCTTCTGTTTTGAGTCAGATATGCTTCATGTGCATTCCCCCCCCCATTTGTTCCCCCCCGTTTTTGTTAACATGAAGGGTAATTTCTTTAAAATATGATATATAATACAGAATACACACTTACTAGACGGATGTGAACAAAGCACTCATTGAATAACAGTGCAAAGATTAAGGTTCAAATATGCCACCTTATCTTTCTCTTTGCATGGTACATTGCTTTCTTTTATTATGTGATGCTGTACTATAGCCTTGATCCTGTGCGCGCGTGCACACACACACTTCATTTTACTACTTCGAGTAGTAGTAATAATAGTACCTAGCTGTTACATAGAGCTTTTAGTTTTGGGACTATTCATGGTAGTAAAATGGAGCATGTGTGTAAGTGTTTGCAGATTTGGGGCCCATTTCCCTAATGTACATTTTTTTTCTACACCCACAACTTTGTAAGAATGACAAATATTACATACGTACATTAAATTCATTATCAGAATGTTATCTAGAAGACAGAACTTATCATACAAGGTTATAATACAGCATGTATTGCTTTTTAAATTTTTTATCACATATTTACTAAGGACCAGATTGAAAGCTCTTTGAAATTAATGGAACAGCTAAGCAGGATGTTTTCTCTTTTTTTACACCAAGATGGTACATCTCTTAAAGACAACATATGGTACCTCAATATGTTAGAAACGTTCTTCGGGGAATAACTATGTATGTTAACAGTGGAGGTAGTCTGATATTTCATGTTATTTTTTGTTGTATGTGTATACCTTATTTCTGTTTCATGTGAGCTATGCCGGAACTGTATTAATAAAGTTTAAACATTACTCTTACCAATTATTGGATGTATTTACTTTACAGTATTTATTTTTAACTGAACAAGTTAAACCTCTTAAATTGCTTTTTTCAATATACTGACATGTAGCTTTTGGACAGTTTTAATTGCATTGCATTATAATAACCTTATTGCAAAATAGTGGGAGTGAAAGTGGACCTGATGATAGTTATGTAAATTACTGAAACAGTTCACTTATGCAACAGTGTATCTTTAAACTGGATATGAAAGCTGTACATGAAGAAAGAGTTGAAAACCACCGGGCTAAGTTATTTTCCCTCATGAGTTGCTACATAGCAATCGTGTACCCTATTCATCTGCCATGTTCAAGCAAGGAAGTTCTTTAGCTAGTGAAGAGCATAAACTAGAGATCCTTGCTAGAACGTTGCATCCATATTAACCTACCTTGTTTACTTTGGAGGGGGGGAAGGCGCTGCCGCGTTTTGTTTTGGCTGAATAGAATATAGTTGCATTATTACACCCATGATACTAAAATCCTCAACATGGTTTGTTTCATAGATCTTAACAAGGACTAAACATCAAGCTAAGTTTGAAAAAATCAATCTGGTAGTTATAAAGTTATCAAGAGTAATAAAATGGCACGTTTATACCAAAAATGTCATTGCTAACTTAAACAAAGAGAAATTTTTCTACTGGGATGTTCACTGGCAAATATTTAAAGTCTTTTTAAGATTTAAAAAAAAGTCAAATAGCCTTCACTACTCATTAGTGACTGGCTAATTTTGATTGGAAGTTTAACCATTTTTAAATGATCCTCTCTCTTGGAGTGGGATGAGAAACATAACCCTGGCATTATTAGTATTTGTGTTACTTTAGTGCCATGAGACCCTAGTCATAGACCAGGACTCCATTGTGCAAGGCACTGTACAAAAGCAGAACAAAAAGATGCTATTTGCCTGAAGGAGCTCACAGTATAAGTATAAAACAAGAGACAACAGACAGATGGAGAATTACAAGAAAACAATATTGGCCGACATGTAAGGCAATGGTATCAGCACGCTAATGGCTACTTGGGTTTTGCTCAAACATTTAAAAACAAAACAAAAATCTTATTAGACGCAGAGCTAAAGAATGAAAAACTTGAGTTTGAAAAATGAGGTTAAAGTGTACCACCTCCTACATGGGGATTGGGGATTGACACACCTATTGGGAAGTTGTGTATGACTGCTAGATTGGGCATGTGAGTTTGTGAACATTTGGACCTCAGTGTTTTCAGAAAGAGGAGTGACCTGACAATGTTGTTGTAATAGAAATATCGTTGAATAAAGAAAAGGAGTACTTGTGGCACCTTAGAGACTAACCAATTTATTTGAGCATGAGCTTTCGTGAGCTACAGTTCACTTGATGAAGTGAGCTATAGCTCACGAAAGCTCATGCTCAAATAAATTGGTTAGTCTCTAAGGTGCCACAAGTACTCCTTTTCTTTTTGCGAATACAGACTAACACGGCTGTTCCTCTGAAACCTGTCATCGTTGAATAGTTATTTAATTATAAGGGGTCATACATTTCTTTTAATTGCTTATGCAGCTAATAGAAGTAGTCAGTCTGGTTCAGTTTGTTTACTGTGGCCCAGAACCGTGTGTGTGTATAGACTTGTTCCACAGATGTGTCCTGTCTGCTCTTTCTTCTCCCTGACTCCATATACCATGTGTTTGATACATTCACTTATAAAATAGGGTTCTGATACATTCCTCTTCCTTTCTCTTTCCCTTCCCCCTGCTGTTAAAATTTCATAAGGCTTTGTTTTACATTAGTTGGATGCTTATTAAGTTCTATGGCACAGTGACTTTTGACACACATGTATGAAGCAATAAAAGAAGTTAATAATTCAGGTTAGTTTTGAACACTATTTCACTAGGAGGGTGGTGAAGCACTGGAATGGGTTACCTAGGGACGTGGTGGAATCTCCATCCTTAGAGGTTTTTAAGGCCTGGCTTGACAAACCCCTGGCTGGGATGATTTAGTTGGTGTGAGTCCTGCTTTGAACAGGGGTTGGACTAGATGACTTCCTGAGGTCTCTTCCAACCCTAATCTATGATTCTATGAAAGGACAAGGAATAGGAAACCAGTGGCCCTATTCTCTTGCATATTGGTAGGTTTGAAAGAATAAATAATGCATCACAAATGAAGGGCTAACTGCAGTTTTTTCTTGACCTCAGTGGGAAAGATTTGCTGGTCAATAATTGCGAAAATATTTAATCACACATTAATCACACTGTCTTAGATGAAAGTAGAAGAATGATTGCACAGCTAAATAAATCCCTTTTTAGTAACAATAGGGAAATTTAACAAAATTGGTTAATCCTTCCGGCAACAATATATTGTAAGTTCTTATATTTTGACTTTCCTAAGAAGTCATATTTATATGCTTTTAAAGAGACATGCCCCCACTTGAAAAATGTCTGAAAATGTTGTGCCTGTTGTTGCAGGTAACAACTAGATTATGAGAGTGGAGAGATGAGAGGGAGAAAAAACTGCTTCTGTTTACTCTGTGCATTTGACAGTCCTTTGTGTGTAGCTAGTTCCGCTATGATGCTGATGGTCACTTGCACTTCCCCTGTCATGTTGTGGTATGGTAACCGTACTCATGCCTAGAGTTCCCTGACCTCTGCAAGAGAGCATTATGCTCATAGCTGCAGCAGCAGTTTTGAAACTGCAGGCAAGGCAGGCAGGTGTGTGGGGAGGAAGGAAAGGGTGGGCACCAGCATGTTTGGTGTTTCTCTTGGGGCCCACCAACTCTACCCTGATAGAAAGACATTTATAAGCCTCAGAAGGGGAACAGAAAACCTTATTTAAAAAAAATAAGGCACACAAAGGATGCTCTATCAGACTAATTATTATTTAATTTAATTCGTTTCAAAAAATCAAGTTGACCGTATCCCTTTGTTTTTGTCTTTCTGCTCTAACTATGTATTACAGGAAAAAAAGCAAGTAGAAAATCTTCCATCAGAACTATATCCTTTCAGTGGGTCTCTGTTAAAAGGAGCTCTCTTTTGCATTAAGTATATTTTTCTTTGGTTAACGGAATATACTGTATATTTATCAGAACTATTTATTATCTCTAATGCACTAAGCAATGCAATATACAGTAAAATTAAAACAGTGGCAGTGAATGTGAGAGATCCATTCTTTCTGTAAAAATGTCTTATGCTTCAGTAAAATTTGTTCAGTTCATACATAAATCTTTCTTTTAAGCAATGTTAATTTTATATGGATGCCAGTTTCCTTGTGACACAAACATTCCTTTTTATTCAGAATGGTCTAGCAACAGTATAATTTTTCCTGATGGCAGAGGATTTTGGGTCTGAGAGTGAAAATAAATCCCCTCTGTTCCCCTTTCCCTCTATCCTGGTGCACACATCTTATTCCTTGGCCTTCATCTGTCTTCAGCTAATTTTAAAGAGCAAGATTTGTCCTAATTGTTTAGTAGAATGTGATCATGAAAAGATCCTGTATATTGTTAGCTAAGCTTCTGGTCATCATTTCTTTAACAAGTCATGTGATCTATTGAAAGATAGTATAGTCTATTGAAAGACTACATTTGATAGACAGTAGCTGCACATAGATCTCCTAAAGGTCCAGGAGCTGTTAGACCCCTCTCATTCTCTTGCACTTGCTGGGAATGTCATTGTCAACACTTACCTCTTTGGCCAGCATGTCTTTACACCACAGGACACTTTTTTTAAAAACCTTTGATCAGCAACTCAGTAAATGATTAACATCTACTTCAGTTTCCTTTGTGGTCACAATAAAATTCCTGGAGGAGTTTCAATTCAATATCCCTTAAAATACTTTAGTGTAAGGAGAGGAAAGATGGTGTCTGCTGTGAAATGCTCCACTGGACTTAAAATAAAAACAAGCAAACAGAAACCTAGTACAAGGCTCAAGTGTAATAGTAAATTATTTCAAAAGGAGGGAGGTAAATGAAAAGCTGCATCTCTTGGTACTATGGACCCCTGCATCTTGTCTGACTATTCGATCTTTCTGTAATACTGAACCTATAGACACCCTGTACATATTAATGACCTGGAAGATTAAGGTGTGCTGATTTTTCAGCTCACATAAAACTAGGAGAATCAAACAAAAGAAAGAGGAGAGTGAGCCCAGAGTGAAGGGGAGATAATGGTAAGCATCGCTTGAAAAGTATTGGCCATGTTTAGAAAACCCTCCAATATGTGGGGAAGGGAAGAATTAATGGTCAATAATAAATATATAAGCAGTGTATTATTCTGTGTAAATGGAGAGGCTGCGGTGCATTTCTCCCTTTAAAGGCTCTAGGTACACTGGCTGGTGTAGGATTTATGGATAAGGATTTTTTTCATACCTATCTTTAAAAATATATGTGAAGTCAAAGACTTATTTGGAGAAGATTCCGCACATATTACAGCTTCCATTCTTTGTTGCAATGAATGAGGGGCCGAGCTATGGAAATTGCTGAGGATCTAATTACATTTTGAGCTGCATATTAGTAGCATCCATGTAAGTCAAATCAAGAATTATTTTTTCTGCTGTGGGAGGCAGATTGAAATAATCTGCTGTGTAAAGTTGTGTGTTTGGATACCTGTGCCAGGCACAAGCCTCAGTGAGTGAGGGTTTGGTTTTCAGTTGGTTTACAAAAGAGATTGGATTTGCATAGTGCCATTCATTACTATAAGTGGCATTCTTCAAGTGTGACACTTTTAAGGATTATTAAAATTGTGGAGATTAAATTGTAGCAAGAAAGATCATTAACTGTTACTAGCTGGTGGCAGGCTTGTTAAATAAATAAATGGGAAGCCAATGATTTTTCCTGGAGTATTGATTAAATATAGACAGTGACAAGACTCTTTTTACCACCACGCAGCCCCTGCTGAGTTTAAAGCTGTATTGTGGTGGCACCTGTTAGTACTGCTGTAGCTTTGGGGTTTGGGCCCTGTTTGTCCTCCCCAATTTTTGTGGGGGTGGGGAAGAGAGAAGGGATGTTCTGACTGTCGTTTCAAATCTCGTCTCACAGAAAATTAAATGCAAACTGCTAAACTAAATTATTATTTTCATATTAATGAACTATTTATATTACTACTTATGTTGGGTGGCAGTTATTTAATAGTTAGCTATAACTTCATTTAAATGGATTTGATACTGCCATTTGGGGTTGAGTGTTTATTATCAATATTTCTGCATTTTAAACAAAATACATGCTATGCCTGTGCAGCAAGTAAATTTTTCTTCATGTGTTTCCTCCCTCCCAGGCACCTACATTTCATAGTGTGAATTAACAGGCACAACAGAAGGAAGTTGAGGCTAAGTCTACACATCCTTATTCTTGGACTGTCCTTGCTTACGTTATGTGTGTATTGTAAAGCCCACCTCCCTTCTGACTTTTGGAAATGAATTCAATGGAATCTGTGAGTGCTCAGGCCCTTAATGCTAGATTTACATAGCGTGTTTCTTGTTTAATTTTTGGGGAAAGGTTGAGACCTCCATCTCTGTCAGATTAAATAATGCAGAGTCCTCCTCTTCTTGTCGGATTTCCTTTTGGGAGCAACTCCTCAGCAGATCACTGAAATAAATGGTCAGTTATTCAGGCAGTTCAACTCCATAAACTCTTCTTTACTGAATTTTTAATTAATTTTTTAAGAGCTGTAGCAAAAAGAATGGGTGTGAAGGGAGCATTGGATAGGATTAAAGGCCTTGGCTGCTGCACAGTTCAGCCACCAAGGTTTTTTTTTTTTTCCTTTTTACATCAAGGAAGAATAAAGGTAATTGGAGGGGGTGGAGGATTAAACCAGTGTTAGTCTCTCCTTTCTCTTTTCAAAACACACACTACTCTGGCAGAGCCTAAATGTAGTGTTCAACAGAGGTTGCAGAGGTTAGACACAAATACCCCAAGAGCAGAGCATAAGGGACGCTGTCTATGTGAAATGTAGTTAATGGCCTTACAGACAAACGTACCTTTTCATCTGTCATACTCCTCCTTGAGACCCACTGTACTGAGATGCTTACAAGGAACTTAGCCAGCCATTAATGGCCAAGTAAAGGTGCAGCTGGGTGGTGAGTGTATATGTGCATGTGTACACATTTATATAAATACTGCAAAAAATGCAGCTAACGAGATGGCAGGGGTGGGGAGGGAGCATGAGAAGGGGAAAGAACTAAAGCAGACCTTTATAAGATTCATGTTAATTGTCTGGATTACTCTCCTTGTTTATATCCTTCTCCCCCAACCATAGTTGGTTTATGTTTTATAGAGCACATTTTGGATTCTACTGTAATAAGTCAGTTTCGTAGGATAAGTTAAATGTAGCTTCTGCCTCTGGGCCAACTACCAATTTTTATATAGTTAACAAGGACTAACTATAACCATATAGCACACTTTCAAACACAGCTGCCCTCAGTCTCTACGAGGTGTAAATTACATTTCACAGTGTGTGTTTCCACTTTCTCTAACACAAGGCATTGTTAGTATTGCACTGAATCCCACCTCACGCGTAGCATTTCTTATAACAGAAATGTGGCATCTCACAAGCAGCAAGGACTAAATCTTGCTTTTTTTTCGGGAGATTTGATCATAATCGTAATTCAGACTTGCTGAAAGTTTCTGAATTTTCATACTTTTTAAAATAAGAATTTAATTCAACCATTTAGTGGGGGAGGAAGAATGCCATTTTCTAACCATCATGATGGAAGTAAAAGGAATGGAGCTGTGAGTGACTGGTGCTGCCTGAAGTGGTGCTACTTGCCTTATCTAGAAGGGCTGCAGATCTTCTGTGTTCCATGTTTGCACAAGGAGCACTTATAGTCAGTGTAAATGCCAAACCCAATTTCTAAGCAAATTTGACATCTTTTGCTGATACACTTTACTGTATTAGATTTCCTGTTATCCTCCCCTGACACTGACCAACCGTGATTTGTTTCCCATGAATATAAGAAGCTGTCATAGTACACCCCAAAAACTGAACCAGTGATCAAATGATGTATGGCCTGGAGACTCCTAATGTGGGTGGACAGAGGGCTCTTGTCATCTTCCATTTTGAGACAACTATGATGACCCCTTAGGCTTCCTTGATATACACAGCACTCCTCTCCAATCCAGCCAAAGTGACCTTTCTTGACTGTTTCAGACCACATTACTCCACTGATTTCCCTTTTCCCAATGTATCAAGTTTAAACTGCTCGTATGTGCCTTGAAAAGTCCTGCACAATTCCTACATCTTTGATGTCTTTTCTCTGCACATTTGTCCTCTCCTTTTGTACTTTACCAGCTATATTAGTCTCAACATACCATTCATTTCGTACTCTCCATTACTTTCTTCTTTCCTCATCCATTTAGCCTCTTGTGTGAAAGTGCACCACCCTCCTCATTCACAACTTTCCTAAAGCCCCATTTGGTCTATGAGACTCACAAATTATAAAAGGTGGAGATGTGCGGGAGGGGAGTGTCAAATATTTTTTAACCTTCCTTGCCGTCTTGTGATATGTCTTGTCTTTGTCCAGCACCTAGATTATAAGATCTCTTCGGGCAGGAACTGTCATGATATGTGCATTTTGTAGAGTGCCAAGCTCATTTTGGTGTTTAACAAATAGTTAGTAGTAGACTGTTCAATATTTTTAGTTTTATGAAGCTGATGATGCCAGAGCTGTTTTCTCTGGAAGCTGGTAGACTGCTGTTACCTCGCTACACAAGGTGATCACATTGCGACTATAAACTTTGGACCATTAGTGTAAAAGGACACATTACAGTGAATTACTGTATCAATATTTAAATTACTGTTTTTTCTAGTGATTTTAATTGTCTTAGATATGTAAATGAAACTGTGAAGGGCAACTTCACTTATCTTTACATAATGGTTAGTCATTTGATTTTTTTTTTACACTATTATGAAGGAACATTGTTGCATTTAACAGGTGAAATGAGATGCTGTTAAGACAATTACAGTGGATCTTTAATGGAGAAAAGAATAATAAGTAAAAGTAATACATATCTTTTTACTTCTGAGATGCCTCTAAAGATCAGTTCACTGCTCTCTTAGAGGTTTCACAATAATTGCATTGTTAAGAGGTTTTCTCTTAGGACTACAGGGCATGAAAGGATCTTTGCATATTTTGGGGGGGGAGGGAGGATATTTAATGGGGATTTTTGACCTGGGGCGGGAGGGGGGAGAGTCTAACTTCACAGAGATGAGAATGCAATCTGGCATCCTGTATCTCGATTAAATAAAGCAACAATTTTAATATAGTCTTTTTTACAAGATCCAGAAGGCTGGTCTCTAATGCAACCCCACCAATAATATAAACCTTCCCAGCAGAAATACTTCTGTCGTAAAGTAGCACACCCTGTCCACATGCTACCCTTTTTTAAAAAATGCATGGGAACAACTAAATATAACAATTACAGGTAGTTATGTAATTAAAGACTATATAAAAATGCACAAGAGCAGAATTAGGATTACATGGGCAACCTTAATATTTGGTATTTCCTGTCTTTTGAGTGCTTGACTCTACATTCTTTTCAGTTTTCCTTCTTACACAGAATGCAGGAAGGAAGTAATCCTGACATGGATGAGACAAGAGAAAAAGTCTCTGAACTATTTTGCTTTTTATGACTCCATTAACTCAACCACAGAAGGATTATTTTTCATTTTAGATAATCTGTTTACTGCCATGGTCTCAAGTATAAAAATCAAATTCTAGGGCTTCATGTACAGTTCCCAAAATGATGATATGCATCCACTAGAGCTAATTCAGTTTAAATTAATGTCACTTTTGTATCTTAAAACATAAAAATAATCTGATTTTTCTGTACTTAGAAGTGCCTGGGCGTGGCACAAATAGAATAGAATTGTTGAGCAAGATATATTGTGTTCATGGTGAAAGACCTCTTCTTGGATACACCACAGATGTTATCTTCCTCTTTCATGTCCAGCTGGAGTGGCTTATGCTCAGAAAATTATTACACTGAATAATTGTACTAGATGCTGACAAGCAAAAACTAGTGATTTCCTTAAAGTAGCTTCCTGTTTGTTTTCCCCAAATAGTTTTTTAGTGATTAGCATGTGCTTGATTGGTCCTCAGAAAAATAAGAGATTTTTTTTCTAGCATTGATTGAATGCTAGAAAACGTGAGCAGCATTTTGATTCCCGATTAACTATTTTTTTCTTGTTGTCAAGTAGCTTGTACTCAAACAGCCATTTATTTATTCATGCCCTCTATCTCTGCCCTATAGGAAAGTATTACTAACTTTAAAATGGATAAATACATACTGAAAATTTGACAAGTAGTGAAAGCATATCTGCATTGAGGTCTTCCTGCTTATGATCACTGACTTCACAATTCCATCCACCTTATACAGCTGTAGATGGCTATGCTGATCACATCCAGTTTGAGTATTGTGCATTTTGCCTGTTCTTTGTTGTATGTAATTGAATATTTACACTGGCTAATTGAGGCATGGAGGTGCTCAACAGTGTATAGTATATCAGGATCCCTGTCAAAGCATAGAAGATATTAGGAATGATGGGTAGCATTTCTTTCCTTACTATACAGACTTACTGCTGTAACACGATTCTTCTTCAGCAATTGCAGGTCTAAATTATACATCTTTAAGCAAACTTACATATTAACGTTAACTTGATGCATATGAAAGAAATAGTACTTGAGAAGGATTGTACAATGAGAAGCCACACATTAAAAACACATTGTATATAGAATAATGTTCCATTCTTTTTGCTACCACTATGTTTAATCATCTTTCTGTGTGTGCTTTCTCTTGTTTCTGTTTTGCCCTTACTTAATATTAATATATAGTCTGTGTGCCCCCCGCCTCCGCCAAGGTGCTGGATTCCACATGTAGGTTTTGAGCCCTTACCACTCTTCTTGGTTTAGGGGAATTCTGATTTTGAGTTCTAGTTTGGGCCGTTTAGCCTGGCTAAACTACTGAAATTTGGTACTTTACTTCCACAGGTCATATGGAGAAAAAAGGAGCTTAGATTCTATACTGGTAAACTCGATAGGTAGATCTGAAAAGGAAATACACTTAGAGAAAAGAGCCATGTTGTTTGGGGTTTTTTAAAGAGTCCTGTAGTATCTGCATGGATGCTTAAGATCTGGGGGTTTTTTAATAACTGCCTTTAGAGAAGCCTGTGTCTTTTTATTATGTTAATTATAACTCTTATCCATTTTACTAAGGGTTTATCTACATTTGAAATGCTATAGCTGCAGCTGCGCGGATGTAGTGCTTCAATGTAGGCACTGCCTATGCCGACAGGAGGGGATTCTCCCATCGGCACAGATGCTTCACCTTCTCTAGAGGCAGTAGCTAGGTCAACAGAAGAATTCTTCCATTGACCTACGGGTGTCTACACCAGGGGCTAGGCTGGCTTAACCTGTGGGGGTTTTCATACTCCTGAGCAATGTATCTGGGTCTACCTAACTTTTTAGTGTTGATAAGGCCTTAGTTGATCATAAGAGTTAATCTTTCAAGCATAATACACAATGAAGCAGTCTACTATAAGTTCAACTGACTCACCCCTATCAGATCTCTGTACTGCCCTGAGAAGTCTTACATAGTTGTCATTTCACGTCACAATGAATCCATTTAATTTCAACTGTAGGTGTCCTTATAAGCACCTACCCTTTCTCTTTAGCACCATTGTGAAGTGCTGAAATAAACAGGATGGTTCAGTTGTACAGCTTTTTTTTTTTTAACTTAAAACTGAACTGTATCAACTAACTACTACTTCCCCTTTCTTGCTTCTCCCTTTTGTGGTATTCTAGATATGGTTCTGTGGTGAGTTAGTAAGAAGAGTCTTGAATTAATAAAGGTGAACAGTCATAGCGTCAGACAGTCACTGAGCTATAAGCTAAATTATCAGTATTTCGACGTTAAAATGTGCTGTCAGTCAGGCACACTTTGCACTTCTGTTGTATGTGCTGTGGAGGGATACTAAAAGTTTGAAAAAGTGCCTGGTTTAAAACAACAAATCCTGTATAGTGACAAAAGATTATAGAAGTATCTATGATGGAGGGGTAACTGAAAACTCCAGAGCTGCTCTTGTAACAACCTAATATCCATAGTTGCTACCTAGTAGAGTTGTGAACCTGTATTTCTATCAGTATTTCTGCACAGAGCCCCATTGAAGTCAATGCAGAGTAATAGCAAAATTGGGGCTTTAGACTCTAAATGATTTGGGGCAGGGATTGTCATTAACGTCGTACAGATTCCAGTGCAATGGGGTCCCCAATCCTGATCTGGGCCTTCCGGTGCCATTGCCATACAACTAATAATAGTGACTGATAAGTCTACTTTGGAGACAGTCAATTCTCTCTCTTTGGGATATACATAGCACCTAATTCAAATTTTTATCTAAACAGCTTTTAAGGTAGTTTGTACATGGGCTCCCTGCTTGGAGTGCTGTTCAGTACCCAGTCTAGCTCCTCCTAGAACAGGAACATTCTAAATGGGTTATTGGACTGGTAGTTTGTGGTCTTTTGCCCAGCAAATGTTCTTCAGGGATTTTATCTTTTCCTGCCACCAAACACCAAAGCAGGCCATTTCTACCTTTTTGGAGGTAATTTCTGGTCTGGAATGGGTAGACAGACACAAAAAAGGCTATGGGGGAATTTTGGGATGGCATTGAGTGATCTGTGAACTTTCAAATGGCCTGTAGCTGCGTCCAGACAGGCAGCAATAACTCGTGTCAGCAGCACTCGATCTTAAATCTATATCCTCTGACTAGTCAGCTAGCTCAAGGTTAAAGCACCACTACGCTCAAGCTAGAGATATTGGTGTGTGAATGAGAGTCAGGTTGGGAGAAATGTTTTAGTTATGACTGTGCAGTGAAGACCTACCCTAAAGCAGTGTCTACTAGAGGAAGGAGCAAAGGGTTGAAAGTAGGGAGGTGTGGAGAGTTGTTTTGTCTGTTTCCCCATGTAAAATGTATACCAGACTCTCTTTACCAGACTCTCTTCTCACAGTGGAGTTAATCTCATTTGTGTTTGAAGTTATGGTGATGAGCACCCTACGTAAGGAAATGTATAATTTCATGGTCAGTGGAGAGTTTCGATGATGTACACCAACAGCAGGGGCACACTCAGGTGAGGGTAAAAAAGAAATATTGAACTGTAGTTTTCTATACTATCGATCTTTTCTTAGGTAGTTATAGTCCCCATTACTGTAGTATGTGAACACTTCAAAATCTTAAATATATTTTGCTTTTCAACACCCCTGTGATAGATAGGGAAGTACCATTATCCCCATTTTTCAGATAGTCTCTCTCTGTTTCAGTTACCTAAATGACTTGCCCAGCATCACACAGGAAGTTTGTGATGGAGCAGGGAATTGAACCTGTCTCCCCCAAGCTACCACTTTAAACACTAAATCTCGAGGATTTCCTGAGGACCATCTGTTCTCTATGCTGAATGAGATAGTGTGTGATCAATACAATTAACGAATATCAAAATGCATACATACAAGGGGGATGAATTAAGGTTGCATGGACAACCTAAATTCTGGCAGAATTTTGCAGTTTTGACTGCACTTCTGACAACTGAATATCCATTGTTGGCTTTTTAGGGGTGAAAGGGACCCCAGGATATAAGTGCCCACAAGCAGAAAATATGTTAAGACATGCAACAGGACATGAAGGTTGTTTTATGAGAGGTCTCTGCAAAGGAAAACAGATCTAGTAAAGCTCAGTTGAAAGGTTCAGGATCCAGACAGCCTCAACAACCAATGGGAAGGGAGATTGGGATTATTAAAGACACAATTCTGGGATGAAAAAATCAAGCTCTGCAAAAAGAAGCTAATGTATTTCTTGTCTTCAGCAATTAATCTTGACTTTTTTCAGGATTCACTAATGTTTTTCTTGCTATTTTTCGATTCAGCTAATGAGCTCCAAAAACCAGACCAATTGTTCCTTCACTTTAATCCCAAGGTAACCTTTCTTGGCAGTATGTCCAGTCACATCATTCTTGTTCTATGCAGGCTGCTCCTTCATAATAATTCACTTTAGCCATGCCACACATGGTTATTCATCCAAGCCATACTCCCAGTATGACATCTCCGGCAATTCTGTGAAAGCAGCAGTACCACACTTTTTTAAATACTTAAAAAGGAATAAATACTATTTCTTTAATCAGGAAAAATAGCTTGCTCTGGCAGTGTAGGTTGGAATATGTGGCTTTTGCAGATACTAGTTTTTGTTACTGATAAAGTATTAGTACTAAACTCCGGGGTAAGCTAGATATTACTGTTGTCTGATGATAAGGATTAGTGAGCTTTCTGCTTCCTTATTCATTGCCTTCAATGAGAATCTTTGCCTCAGTAAAGACCACAGCATCAGGTGACTGAGTTCTGGTTGTAGAACTGTAGCTCCTTTCTAACAGCACTCTGGTGTCTGTGGGTGACAGGCAGGTTTCATTGCCCTTAGTAGAGGAGAGAGAAGCTATTTCAAAAAATAAAATTGTAGATTGGCTTAGTAGGTCTCAAAGCTCGAACTAGTGCTATTGTGGGCTTCTGTGAAAATAGTTGGGTAGAATAAGGGATTTATGTGGATGAAAGAGGGAGCAGGTCCAGTCAGTTTGTAAAGCATGCCAGAAATCCATGTCATTCTTTCCTTTCTCAGACAGTCAAACCTGCTCTGTTAGTTTTGGTGTGGCAGGAAAGAAATCCATGACCTCTGTCTCTCTTCACATGTGCACTTCCAAAATGCTATAGATGTAAACCAGTGTTGAGTTTCACTGATCCATACTAAGTAGAAAACCTGTGTTTCAGGATAGGTTATGCCCCAGGTCAGTTGGGGGCAAATGCTAGCTACTCTTACCAGCATTCTTAAAATAATAAAATCCAAAATTGTGTTAACATTTTTCTGGAGAACTGAAATGGAATTTAATTTAGAGAAACCTGGAGAGCCATATGTAGTTTCTTAAACACAGAATTCCTGGAAACTCCTTGGCAAATATATGAACTTGACAGTTGTATTTTGTCACTGTTTTAAATGGATGCAATTTCTTATTGCACTTAAAGAGGGCTGAACTTGGCACAGAGGCAGATGGATAACATAAAAGTTACAGAAGTGCTTGCCAAAATCCTGCTGCACAAAGAACAGAAAGCAGGAGGAGGATGTGAAAAGGAGAACAGACAGTTTCTATCAACGTTAGCTATGCAGCAACCCCAATTGATTGATCCTTTTGCCAATGCCGCAGATTGATGGTGTATCATGTGGTCACCCTTCTGCCACTCAGCTGTTAGGTTAAATTAATTTTTTTTTTAAACACATTTCAAGTCCTCTTCAACTATCTATATACAGGGCACACAACAGCATCTACAACAGTTGAATTGTGTATGTTTAACTCTTTGAGTAAGTATAGCTTTTGTCCTTTTTAATCGTAAAAACTAAATATTAATTTAGACTTTAACTACCCTTTTCCAGAACAAATGTTTTGTTTCAGTTCATGCTTTTAACCTGCACATGCTAGGAACCAACCAGCTCATAACACAGCTCATAGTCACACGGGTAATTTTTCTGTTTAAGTGTGCTAGTCGCCTAACTTCTTTCTACACTTTTGGGGCTTTCTTGTTAGATACCTATACAGTATATTTTATTTATGCCAATGTTCTGATTATCCAGGATCAAAATGTATGTTACTCAGTAATTAGGAACTTTGACCATGCTGTTCCTTTAAGTGAATTTGGTGCATGTTAAGGGAAGAAAACGCTGGCATCAGGAAGTCGAAATGCTGTTTAATTCCAGAATTGATACATCACTGCCAAAGTTTTTTCCTTACACAGCACCTTGATGATGTGCCTGACCCTTTCACTGAAGGGAAAATCTTGGCAAGTGAGAGAATAATTTAGTTCCAGTCCAGGCGTTAATATCTATGGCGCTGCACATAATGGGAAAAGAGGATTTGGAGACAGGTGTCAAAGGTTCAGAAGAGATCCAATTGAGAATGTACGTTCATGATTCAGATCCTGTGTTAGTAATGTACTTAAGAATATCCCTAACTTGAAGACTTTAATGGGATAACTTAAGTGCTTAAAGTTGAGCATGTGTTCATCAGTCAGGGAGGAGTAAAAAGGAACAGAGCAGAGCTGGTAGAGGGAAGACTGAATTTGTAGTGGTGTGGATTCTGGAATTTCTCTAAGGAGATCCTGTGGCCTAGATGCAAGGTTCAAAGAAGCAGATGTGAAGGTAAGCCAAAGGATTCTTGAGAAAAGGGTGAAGTTGAAGACCACGGAGCCCTCAGAGAGGGCAGCGATTAGTGAGAGAAGTGGTCAAGAGTGAATAGTCATTGATTTCAGTAGATCAGAAATTACTAAAATAATTCAAGATAAAACCTTTTGCCTTTATTGAAGACTACAGAAAGAAGAGGGCAGTGGAGGGAGAGAATGAGCATGATACAGTAGAACAGAGGTCAGCAACCTTTTAGAAGTGGTGTGCGGAGTCTCCATTTATTCACTTTAATTTAAGGTTTCGCATGCCAAAAATGCATTTTAACATTTTTTAGACAGTCTCTCTCTATAAGTCTATACGTTATATAACTAAACTATTGTTGTATGTAAACAAGGTTTTCAAAATGTTTAAGAAGCTTCATTTAAAATTAAATTAAAATGCTGATCTTACGCCGCCGGCCCGCTCAGCCCGTTGCCAGCCTGAGCAGGGCCTGCGGCCGGGACCCTTGCTGGCAAGGGGCCAGCAGCCAGAACCCCAGACCGGCAGTGGGCTGAGTGGGGCCAGCGGCTGGGACCCCAGACGAGCAGTGGGCTGAACGGCTCAGCCCACTGCCACTCAGCCCGCTGTCGGTCTGGGGTTCCGTCCGCCGACTCCTGCCAGCCAGGGTCCCAGCTGCCAGCCCTGCTCAACCCGCTGCCAGTCTGGAGTCCCGCCCTGTCCACACAGAGTAGGGTACCTACCTTTTCCCTGGTTCTAGCCATTCTCTTCTTCTCTCTGCACTGAGATGAGGATGGGAGTTGTGTTGAGAACAGGGCTGGGGTGAAGGAGCAGGCTGGGGGTTGGGATGCAGGGTCTGGCCAGGAGCTAGAATGAGGGAGGGGGCTCAGGGTTGGAGCAGGAGGTTTGGGTGTGGAGCACTTACCTGGGAAGCTCCTATTTGGTGCGAGGGGTGCAGGTGGGAATAGGGTGTGTGTGTGTGTGTGTGTGTGTGTGTGCAGGAGCTCCCATCTGGTGTGAGGGGTGGGGATGTGGGGGGGGTGCAAGAGTCAGGGCATTGGGTGGGGGGGGCTGGGTATGTATGCAGGTATGGGGGGTGCAGGAGTCAGGGCAGGGGGCTAGGGGTGTGTGAGGAGGATGCAGGAGTCAGGGCAGGGGGCCCGGGGGTGGGGGGGGCTGGGTATGTGGGGGGTACTGGAATCAGGGCTGGAGTTAGGGGGGCGGTTCTGGGGTGTGGGGTGAGGTGCAGGGGTGAGGGCAGAGGGCTGGGGGTGTGGGCTGGGGTTATGGGGGTGCTCCTAGGCCCCTGCCCTGAGCGGCTCATGGCAGGGGGCTGGAGGGGATGTGCCCTGATTCCACCCACTTCCCCAAGGTCCCCGGAGCAGAGAGTGCACTGTGGCTCTGCTTTTACCTCTCCCCCTCCATAGCAAGGGCTATCAGCTGATTGGCCCCAGGGAGGGAGAGAAGGAGGGGCAGAAACCCAGCATGCTGGGAGAAGAGGCAGGGGGGAGGGGGAAGCTTGCCTGCCCTGCAAAGAGAGAGCAGGGGACGGAAAAGAGCGGGCCAGGCTGGGCAGGATTTTTAGTGGCACGCTGCTGTCTGCCTGGGTCCGGCAGACATCAGCGTGCCATTAAAAATTGTCTCGCGTGCCATAGGTTGCCGACCCCTGTAGTAGAACTTCAGTGTTACGAACACCTCGGGAATGGAGGTTGTTTGTAACTCTGAAATGTTCGTAACTCTGAACAAAACGTTATGGTTGTTCTTAAAGTTTACAACTGAACATTGACTTAATACAGCTTCAAAACTTTGCTGTACAGAAAAAAATGCTTTTAACCATCTTAATTTAAAAGAAACAAGCACAGAAACAGTTTCCTTACGTTGTCGAATCTTTTTTTAAACTTTCCCTAAATTTTTTTGGTTATTTTCATTTAACATAGTATTGTATTGTATTGTATTTCCTTTTCTTTTTGTCTCTGCTGCTGCCTAACTGCATACAGTACGGAATGATTTGTTTATCCATAGAAATGCCACAGGCAAAGAGAAAAGGGTTATAAGTAACAAAAACCTAAACGTGTGTCTTACCAAACCATTATCAGTTCCTTGTCTGTTTAGGTGGGATCCATTTATACAGTAATCACTTCTGAGTCTGAGGTTCAGCCTGCATCTCTGCAGACAGTGCTTCTGTCTGTCTGAGATTATGAGCAAAGTTCCTTTGTCTGCTCTGGGACCCTCAACCTGGTCTTAACTGGTTAAGATTGGAAACAGTCTTCCAGCAGTGGATTCCTTGTGTTGTCTATTTGAGCACCAGGCAGCTAAGGTTGTCTACAGTCATCAACTTGGTTCCTGAAACCCAAAGATAATTAAGTATCAGAAGGGTAGCCATGTTAGTCTGGATCTGTAAAAGCGGCAAAGAGTCCTGTGGCACCTTATAGACTAACAGACGTATTGAAGCATAAGCATGCATCCGACGAAGTGGGTATTCACCCACAAAAGCTTATGCTCCAATATGTCTGTTAGTCTATAAGGTTTCACAGGAGTGTCACCTTTAAAGATAACTAAGACTGACTTAACCCTTAATAAGGACAAAATCCATCAAATCCACAGAGAGAGATCTTAAAATATATGTAAATTTATAAAATTAAACAGAAGTTTCCCATGTTCTTCACACTTACTATCTAAATGAACATGCATTTAAGACAACAGCTATTAATATGACACTTTTAGGGGGCTGAAGACTCTTGTCTTGACTTAAAACCAGTCCAAAATCTGCTTCATTCCAGTTGGCTTTTTTAGTTTCTCCTTTTTCTTTTCTTAGTTGTTCATTGGTATTCTAGTAGCCCAACAGGCCCTAAGCAAGACTGGGGTCCCAATTACCCACACAGGAGGAGATGGTACCTGCCCAGAACAGCTTACGGTCTAAATAGACCAACCAGGAAATTGGTCGGAGGGGAAACGGAGACAGAGATGTGAAGTGACTGACCTGAGGTCATACAGCAAATTAGTGTCAGAGCTGAATGGTCTCACTTTCCTATCTTGTATTTAGCTGGTTCCTGATAGTTCTCTCCTCCCACCCTGCCCTCCCAGTTGTGGAAAAGCATCTCCTGTGCCTCATTTGCAGAGTGTGGAACAGAAAGAGGAGAAAAAACAAGAGGTGCGGGAAGTGTAAAAGAGTTTGAGGCATAACGCCTTAAAATTTCTGTTGGTCTTGTTGGCCTCTGCCATCCCCTTGAGCAAGGAGGTGGGATAACCCATCAGTCTGATGCAGCTGAATTATTTGTTTCTTGAATCAGTTCTTTAGCAATAAATCATTTTACAGAATGTAGTACTGTTATTAATGTGATCACTTGTACTGCTGTGTTTTGCCACAGGTGACTGGTGTCTATAATTCCCAGCATACTTCAAATGTGCCATGGAGCAAACACATTAAATCAGTGTCTAAAAAAGAAAAATATTCCCCAGAGAATTAGCTGAAGGAGTTTAGTATGAATGTCTTCATCTTTTAAAGTAATTAGATCAGTATTACATGCTATAATTGTATATAACTTATGTAAGATTCTAAAGTTTTGTGCCGCTTTCTGAATGTGAGGTAATCCATGATTTTTTATTTATTTTTATTTTTTAAACCATGCAGCTGTTTTTTCTGGTAAATTTTGTCTGAAATACATAGGTATCTTAAACAAATTTAGCTTGGCAGATCACAGGAGAGATTGATGTTTAGGTAATGGGTCACTTAAATTAAACGTAAGTATATGAAGTGGTTGCCTCGCTTATAGAAGAAAAATTGGGTAAAATGTAGATAAGACTAACTGTAGAACTAGAGAACAAAATATATAAATGCACAGGTTCCAATTTTAGTCCTGAGGAAATCTTATTCACAGAGGATGAGCAAAGCTACTCAAGTTGTGGGTAGAGAAGTCCAGCAAGAACACATCACATCCATACTCCACCATCTGTCTGGTTTACAGATCTGATCCCGGAACTGTCTGTTTCAAGGTCGTTAGCATCAAATTGGGACCGACAATCTCAGTAACTGTCTCTGCACCCTACCACATCAGTACCTTTCAGGGATACACTGGCTTGTGTAGTCCAGTTTTGAAATCATGTGGACAAGACATACCCTCTGAGGGACCTAGGTTTCAGGATTTACTACTGTTTGGATATCAGGTTGAGCCTGAACCAAGCTAACTTGGGAGCTGAATGTGATTTCTTTTTGTGCAAATCTTTGCCTCACAACTGAGGCATGGTGCTTCCTTTGCCTCATTGTTGTAGAGAGCCTACATTAGCTTTGATCCCTCTGAACTAAACCTCTATAGTAGGGAGGAGTGGACAGGTTTATTTCTTTACAAAACTGTTTTTTCCCTTTAGTTATGTGATGGGTATCTGGATACCATGCCGATGAGCTCATGAGAAATGCTTACCTATTTGCACTTGTACTCAGTAGTCTGCACTGGGTTTCAAGTTTCCAAATGCAATTCAAGGTGTCTATATTGATCAGTAAAGACTGATTTGTATGTTTTGGGTCTTGTCTACTTTAGAAATTAACTCTCTGTCCTTATTTCTTATCCTGAAAATTGAGGTCAGCTGCAGTGCTTGACGTAACAAAGTGTCTGGATTCAAATGTCTGAGGGCTGGCTATAAGATGTTCTAGGATGAGGGACCTAGGGCTCTGGAACTTGCTTCCACTGTTGATCCAAAAGGCCGAATGCATTGATTTCATGCCATTCTGCAAGGTGCTTAAAAAAACAAAACAAAAACACCTTTGCCAAAGGAGGTGGCTTTGGGAGAGGGGTGTATATGGAGCTCCATATACACCACTTGAGCTGGAATCATTCAGTTGGTATTGAGTTATTTTGTACTGGTTTAGATTTGTGTAGGTGCATCCATTTAAAATCCTCGAGGTGCATTTCATAATCTAAACTTGTTAATTTAATATTGAAATGATGAGTGGCCTTGTAAGCCTTACATGTGGATCACTGAGATGCTATCTGAAATATTCATGTTAAACAACAACAATCCTTGCTGAACTAAGAACTTGTGTCTACTATACTTGCTGTGTGCAAATTGCCTTACTAGGTTATAATCCAGTATTTTTTTTTCTGCATTATCCTCAGACTAACCCCTGGCCCTTCAAATATTTGAATAAAATAAACTTATGTTTAGTGTTGTCTATTCAGTCCATTTAGTTTTTCATTAAATTGTTTACATTAAGCCAAAAGCATGAAAAGCATATTAAATATTTGCTTGTATAATCTCTTAAATTTTTTCCTTTACTCTGGGAAATACAACTTTTCTTGATTACTTTTTCTTATATAGAAGATAAATGTTGTTAAACAATTGTTCAAATATTTAAAATGCACAAAAATAACATCCACTCAAAGTTGTGAAGTAAATTTTTAGTAGGGTTGCCAGGTGTCTGGTTTTCGACTGGAATGCCGGGTCAAAAAGGGGCCCTGGCAGCTCTGGTCAGCACTGCTGACAGGACCGTTAAAATCTGGTGAGTGGCACAGGGGGCCTAAGGCATGCTTTCTGCCTGCTGTGTCTACGCACGGCTCCCAGAAGCAGCGGCATGTCCCCCCTCTGGCTCCTACTCGTAGGAGCAGCCAGGGAGCTCTGCATGCTGTCCCCGCCGCAAGTTCCTGTTGGCTGGGAACCGTGGCCAATGGGAACTGAAGGGGCAGCTCCTGCAGAAGGGGCACTGCGCAGAGCTGTCTGGCCACACATCCGTGAAGGAGCCGGAAGGGGGACATGCCGCTGCTTCCGGGAGTTGCCTGAGGTAAGCGCTACCTGGCGCCTGCACCCCTGACACCCTCCCGCACCCCTGCCCCAGCCCTGATCCCCCCTTTCACCCTCCAAACCCCTTGGTCCCAGCCCGGAGCACCCTCCTGCATTCCAAATTCCTCATCCCCTGCCCCAGCCCGGAGCCCCCTCCTGCATGCTGAACCCCTCATTTCTGGCTCCACCCCAGAACCCACACCCACAGCCTGTACCCCCCCACATACCTCAACCTCCTGCCTCAGCTCGGAGCCCCCTCCTGCACCCCAAAACCCTCAGCTTCACTCCCCAGCCTGGAGCCCGGTCCTTTACCCCAAACGCCTCATCCCTGGCCCACCCCCAGAGCCCTCACCCCCTCTCACATCCCAATCCATTGCTTCAGCCTGGAGCCCCCTCCCACACCATGAACTTCTCACTTCTGGCTCCACCCTGGAGCCCGCACCCCCAGTTGGAGCCCGCACCCATACCCCCTGAGCCAGCCCGGTAAAAATAAGCAAGTGAGTGAGGGGGCGAGCAAGTGACAGGGGGTGGGGGGAGGGATGGAGTGAGCAGGGCGGGGCCTCAGAGAAGAGTTGTGGCAGGGGCAGGGCCTCGGAGGACGGGTGGGGCAGGAAGGGGGAAAGGGTGTTTGGCTTTGTGTGAGTAGAAAGTTGGCTACTCTATTTTTAGTCACATTTAGCAGAAAATCAAATAGGTGAACAACATAAGGAAGTTATAAATAGTCTCCATCTTAAACAAAATCCTGCTAAGAACTATTTTACCCAACTTTTTTCTCTTTCAGATTTGTTTTCATGACAACTTTCCTGTTTTTGTACAGTGAATTTTCTGTAGATCAGCTTAAAGCACCATACACTGAGGCCGAATAACTTTTCAGCATTAAATAGACATACTTGTAACTTTACCAGGAGAGATCTTGTCTTATCCATGCTGAACACATTAGTATGCTGAACTCTGCAGTATTCAGTCTTGAGCTGTGATCTGGAACAAAGCTTTCCTCAAAGGGAAACATTACAGGCTACCGCCTTAGATAAAACAAAGAGGGCTGCACTCTTAATTTTGTTACATAGCAGCCATGGTTGGCAAGTGCTGTGTGTTAACCTTCAGGCAAAGAACACCAGCGAGGTGCAATTGTTACAGGTTTTTCCACTTGAGTTTTTTTTCTTTATATGCTGCACTTTTTATGCGAAATAAGCTTTTAAAAGAAAAGGTAATCTGGTTCTTGTTTATAAAAACTACAATATACCATATATACATATATATATATATATATATATATATATATATATATATATATATATATATATATATATATATATACACGCATATAGCATATATATATATATAGCTTGTGGGTGTGAGCATGTGTGTAGTATACATATTTTGCCTATAAATAGGAGTGAGAAAGGGGTTTGCTCAGATCTGTTAATTTCTTAAACTCATTATTCTCACATTCCATAAAATAAGGCATGTTCACCTAAAACTTCAGTTTCTTAGGAATTTAATGTTTTTGAATAAGAACATTTTCTTTAGTCATCACATATATGCAATTGAAATTTGCAGTCACATTATTGGTGCCAAGAATCAGTTATTTTCCTTTTGCATAATGGGCAACACTAGTTAATGAATGTTGTTCAGACTGGCAAAAGTATGTGTAGGTGTGTGCGTGCATGCATTCTTCAACAACATTAAACTTGTATTGTAGGAACTATACTGGGGAACCTTTATGTATAGTCCTGTGGGTAGAATAAGTAAACGCACGTGAAAGTGATCAGGCTCTTTTCTTTGCGTTGTAAAGACCAAGAAATAATTCCAGTTTTCCTTTAATATGTGGCCACAGTATACTAAACATAAAGTGCAGGTTTAGCTTTATTTTTGGATCCCATTACTAATTCACTGAGCTGGCCAGTCCCCTGAACTGAATCTACTCGTGTATATTATTCCACTGGAGTGAGTTCAATGTTTTTTTGTTGTTGTTGTTCAATGAAATATGATCTTGATTTGAATCTATACATGCATAACACTTTGATACATTGGAATTTGGCAGCACCAGTCACCTCCTTGGTACCAATTCTAAACGTTAATGTGCCAGGAAAGTTGGCTTTGTTATGCAGCCAGCATACTTGATAAAATACATTTGTGATACTCTCCTCAAGGCATCCAGAAACATAAGCCACTGTTTCTCCCTTGCTGAGACAGTGGAGTGCTTTGCTGGGGCTTAAACTGTGTGTCCGCTTCCTGCCACACCAGTCTGTCTGCCTCCCCTGCAAACTCCTTGAGACTCTGCCAGTCTGAACCTAGACTTGCAGGTAACAGTGAACCCCGGTTTGCAAGTTCCCCAGAAACATTACTCTGCAGTATCCAGTCCCTCTCACTGTACACTCCCAGAAATTGTTTGATGCCTCCAAAGAGAAAGTACATGCACCAGACTGTTAAGTCAGTTGAGGACTCCCATTTTAATTCAGTGTAATAGCACTGAAATGGCTTCTAGTAAAACTAAGAATAAGTTTATTAACAAAGAACAGAGAGATAAATGGTTACAAACAAAATAAAAAAATACTTTCTAGTGTCTAAAACTTAATTCTAACACATTATGTCTTTGCCTAAACAGCTTTCTCAGAGTATCTTCAGCCCTTCCTTTTAGGAGGATCCAGCGTTCACAGAATCAGAGGATGCTGTGCCCTTTGTTTCTTAAGTAATGGATAACTAAAATATCTTTTTGGTCCCCTTATATTTCCCATTGTCTTTGTCTCGAGCCAGGAAGACTTCCTGGGGATGGAAACTCTGTCCCCCAGTGTAATCATGAAGTTGCTACTTGTTAGCTTGATTGCTTTATTTACATTGTGGGTAAATGTACTTTCATTGTCTTCTGCCTGTAATCAAGCCAGTCATACAGGTAAACCACGTTTCTTTGTCTAGTGCTGACTTGATTTATACACTGCCTCTAAAACACATTACTAACATATTTCCAGCACACATACATAACTCTTTATATAGAGCTCGTACATACATCATGCAATAATGTTCGTGACCAGCATGTCACCAGTTTTTATATTATACTTTACATGACACACTTTTATGGTACAATAATATTGTATACAGTCAGTTGATTCAGTTGCTTGTTCTTTGGGATTCGGACCCTGATTGTCACAACATTAAAAACAAAAAACATTACTTATAGATTTACATATAAGAAAGGAAAGAATAGAAAATATTTGGTGGGGGAGAGTGACTGACTGGAAAGCATCTATTACATTCCTGTTTCTCTTTCCTTCAGAATCTCATGTGTCTGTTCCTCTTGAAATGTTTTCATATACAGTAAAACCCAATTTAAAGACTTTTTTGGAAGGCTCCACATAATACCACTTCTATCTTAATTACTAGCCCCTGAAAACTGTTATATATTCTCTTCCTGTCTCGCTCTAACAAAGAATTTTATATGCTATATATCCTCACCTAGGCTTCTCTGGGTTTTTGAGGAAAATATGAAAATAAGAGATTTGGAAAAAAAAAACACTTTTTGAGCAAGCTTAGTAAACATCTACTGAGATTCTATAGTAGCCGAATTAAATCACAGAAAGTAGCACCACAGGCCTTCTTCCCAGCTTGATATGCACAAGGAGTACTGCTCTAAAGTTGCTCCTGGGAAAGTTTTGTATGAGGGATTATAAATATTTAATTGAAACACACAATATAATGCTCTTATAACTATTTAAACAAAGAAACCCTGACCTCATTAGGTATAGGAGAAAATCACAGTCTAAGAAAAAGCTACCAATCCCACAATTTTGAGTCTCGGCAACTTCTATTGCATTCTGCAATCTTGACTTCAAATGGAATTGCATCTGCTTATACCAGCAGGCAGTTTAGCCTGTAGGTGCTCTTACAGTATTCTCAGTCACTCTGCCTGTTGTCTTCTCTTCTCTTCTTTCTTATATGTAAATATTTATTAGGAATAGTTTTTGTTCTTAATGTATTCTATCAAATATATTGGTTGTGTAACAAAATCAAGTTAACTGGCTGTGAACTTCGCTGGAACATGAGCTTGTGGAATTGAGAGTCTTGGAAACTAGGACTGATTTTATTTTCATATTAAAACATTTAAGTACTTTCAGTAGGAGCAAGATGGAGAATTCTAGATAACTTTGGTTTAAAATGGGAAGGAGGTGAAGGATGAACATCTCTCAAAGAGAATCTGGGAAATAGAACAAAACCAAAAATACATATTTGGTAAAACCTTTTAGTTTGAGAGTCATAAATTCTTTGTCTAAACTTTAGCTATTTTTAAGATATTAGCCAGTCATTTAAAATGAAATATTGGGTAAATTTCTATCACAAAATAACAGAAATATTTTAGATAGTCTGATACATTGGAGTTTGTTCAGATCATTCCTGAAAACACAAAGTACTTGAGGGGAAAAAAATTCTATTTTGCCTCATACTGTAGAAAGAAGGTGAAAGTTATTGGCTCAGGGCTCTCTTCTTTCAGTAACTAATCCTGCACACAAACCGATATACTCAAAATAAAGTACCTGAAAAGTTTATAAGCCCAGTTTAAGATGCTGTCAAATTGTTACCTCTGCATGCAACCCTAAATTGCATCTTTGTGTTTTGATTTGTATTGTATAGGTTTTTCTTGGCCTTGCTGCTTTTCCAGGAAACTATTTCCTGCTGATATCTGCTTTTCTGACCAGTTTTTTTCCCCAAAAAATGTATTGGATTGCATTTTTCAGATTAAATCTAATTGTATTTCCTGTATGTATTTCTAAAATCTCAAGATAATTTCTCTGGCTTTACTGGTGCTTGCCACTCCTTCTAATTTAGTATGGTGTTCAGATTTAATTAAATCTTTGGTTACTTGCTCTTTTAGATTATTAATGAAGAGATTGACTAAGTCTAGTCCTAATCGTGTCTGTGGCCCCTTCACTGCCACCTGCCCCACATCCCCACTCAGAATGATACATTAGCATTTATTATTGCTTTTTTGTGAATACCCCTTCACACAGTTTTCACTACTTGTGACATATCAAAGTCAATTTCTATTTCTCTGGGTTTCGTGATGCCACCCATCACTGTAGTATTGGAGTATTATTTTTAAAAAATGGTCAAGAAATATCATGAAACATCCTATCCTAAAAAAATTCAGTATCATGTGTAACCCTAATTTTTCTTTGTACTCCTCTGCACTGCCTCTCCCTCACTTATTTCTATCCTGCTATGGAGGGAGGCTTTGTTAGCCATTGTGCTGCTATGGGTGGGTGTGTTGCTGAAGCAAGTGTATACGTGCAACCCTGATTTTTTTTTCTCCCTTTGTTCAGATGCTTGCAGCTCTTTTCCTACCCTTACCTTTCCTAGTGAATAGGCACTGTTGCTGTAGTTCATAGATTAGTCAACTGAATGTTTTGCAACTATTCTGATCACTGCTGCTTAGAGTGGCTGCAGATTGTTAAAATATAAACTCCCTAACCATGGATACAGAATGGAACTATATCATCCACCTGATATGCTCCATCTATTTCAGCACTTGAAGTGTGAACCCAGTTCTTGCACTGATGACTGTTTTTTGTTTTGGCTGTACCATCAGTAATTACAAATTTTAAAAAATTGGTCCTTACTACCCAAGAAACAATCCAACATCTTTCAGATTCTGGTGCCCAAAAACATTGCTTTTCAGTTTCTTTACCCTCTCCTTTCAAAATTCTCTGATACACTGAAAACTTGAAATTGAAAAAGGCCTATTGACATTCTCTTAATGACTGTGCCATTGAATCAAACAGTAGAGAAAGAGAGCATGAAAGCTCAAAAATGTTAAGGTTTGTTGCCAGCACTTCTTGCAGCTGCCTCATAGAGACTGAACAAATGTGTTGGGTTAATTCCATGTCCAGTCATATATTTTATTTGGTTACAGAGTTTAAAACAGAATGGAACAGGAGTACTTGTGGCACCTTAGAGACTAACAAATTTATTTGACAATAAGCTTTCGTGGGCTACAGTTTGTAGCTTATGCTCAAATAAATTTGTTAGTCTTTAAGGTGCCACAAGTACTCCTGTTCTTTTTGCGGATACAGATGAACATGGCTGCTACTCTGAAACGTGTCCTTAAAACAGAATGGGTTTTCATTTAATAATGTCTGTTTTTCCCCTGAAATGTCCTCTGGAAAAGGATTTATTTGCATATGCAGATAGTGGTCTTCTGACAACATAGCAAGTCCTGCTATCTTGCCACTGGTTTCCCTTTCTGTCAAGGTTTGCATAGGTATGGTTGGTTTTTTTCCTTCACAGGCAAATGCTAGCAGTATTAAAGCTGCTTCTCAGTTAGAAGGGACTAACTTAGTTTAAATGTATTATTTATTTATTTATTTTATTTTGGGACAGAGATGTGATTGTAGTCTTTTGAATATGGTACTGAGTGTCTGAAACTCCATTGGCACCAGTTAATGCTCAAATAGCATGGCAAGATAGTACACTATTCATTATAGTTTACCAGCTCTAACCATATTGATAGTGGCTCATCCTGTTTCCAACTAAATGGGGTGATGGTGGGAATTTGTGTAAATGATTCCACAACTATTTTAATGCAAATGACATATGTCACACTTCAGGGCAACTGCACCTGTATTTCCCCTTCAGAGTCCAGTAAGGGTACCCACTCTTGGTTTCCATCTTCTCAGCAGTCACTTTTTGGCTTGAGACTCACATCTTTCTCCCTCGCAAATGGGGTTTTTCCAGGCTGCTCAATTCCCTTCCTACACTGCGAGTTCCCCAGCAAGTCAGACTGCTTAAGCTTTGCTTTCTCCTCAGAGGCTATAAACGGTGTAATTGCCACAGTTAGAAGTTATTACATAGTCCTTTCTAAGCAAGCACATATATTAAGGTGAAAGCGTTACAGAAAACAACATTAAAAACAATAAAAGAACCTACGCACATGCTAATGAGCTTACCAAAGATCATCCCCAACTCCAACTAGGCTTCTGGCAGGTGATCAGTCTTTCAAGCCCCACCAAGGGGCTTGTCTGTGGTTACAAATTCATAACAGTTGTGAACTCAGAACAAGCACGCCTGTGAACCTGTGAGTTCCTCCTTTATACAGTTTGGACCTTTGATCTAGGGACCCTAAGAACCAGTAATCGGGAGACAATCATCTTCTCCTCAGGGTATAGCTACAAAGGCCTCGGTTTTTGCCTGATTAGAGGCAAGAGGTGCACAGATTTGCATTCACCTTCCCCTAGATATTTCCCAGAAATATTGTATTGTCCCAAAAGTTCATTCTTGTCTGCCACATTGTTCAATGTAGTCCTTTGATCATCCAGGCCCACATAATAATAACTTTTGTGTATAATATGGTGGACTCCAAAGATACTTGACTTAATTTAATAAGATCTCCCAAAGATATTTCAGGAAATGGCTCTCTGTCACAACATATGCACGAGAGGGTTTCTCTTGTGTTCCTCACATGGTATACTGTATATTTTGCAAGACCTGTGAATGCATGTGATAGCCCAACAGTGTGCGCAAAGCACAACCCTAAAAAGAACAGTGCACGAGCCTTACTGTAAAGCAGGAGAAGGAGGTCATTGTTATATCCATGTTGACACTATTGCTAGCACTGTAAATGAAGGATGGGGAGGGTAGGGATGAATGCGTACTGAGCCCACAGTCCTTTACAGTTTCTGCAGAAACCTTGTCTGTCTTTTGGACATGTTTTCCCAAATTCTGACTGTATGCTGACCCCAAACCATAACTTTATGGTTCTAAATGTCTGAGGAAGCCCTGACATCTTTCATGCCAAGAAGTCAGAATGGATGATGATAGTGGTAATTGACGGAGGTAACTGACAGTGAGATTTTTATAAGAGCTGGAGGTGGCTTTGGTTCCTTTACCTTTCATAGAAAGATAGTACTAAATTCTTTATCCCAGGGCTTTTTCCATCCATCCTCTTGCTCTTTCACCTCCACCACATATCTCCTTTCCTACAAGAGACCAGGGAATTTTCAAGTTGATAGAGCATACACAATTACAAATGTCAGATATATTTGAAGAAAAGTGTCTTGGAGCTTGTGCTCAAGAGAGTGACGATATGTTTAAATTCTGAGGAAGAGACTTGGGTTTCTGTATGTTGTAGATGAGGGGTTCCCAAACTGTGTACACATACCCCTGAGGGTATTAATGTGAGACATTTCTGAGGTGGTACATGGGAGAAATGATGTAATGGTGGATTTTATTTATTTATTGCATTTTAATAATGGGCTACTCAGATGAAGCTTTAAAAGTCTGTGGGAAAATTTGTTTTATAAAATATAGTAGTAAATTTACTTCAAGATGCACCAATGAGAACACAGATACACAGAGATACTGATGAACAGAGCCCTTGCCTCCAATCACTGTACAGTTGGGTTCAGTTGCCTAGCAACTGTTCAGTCTGAGTTCAGAACTTCGGGTGTTTTTGGAGGGGTTGTATATGTCGCACTATAACTATATCCGTATGTAACAATTAAATATGGACAGATGGCTAAAGACTGGTAGTGTTAAGAAGAACACACACAGTATCAGTGATGAGAAGGGTAGGGGTTACACGGGCAGCTAGTAGATCTGGAAGGGGGTACACAATAAGTAACGTTTTTGAGAGCCTTTGTTTTAGACCAAACAGATTCATTCAGAGATGGAAGTATGAAATAAAGAAGGCTATTTTAACAGCAAACATGTTTGTTTTGCTGGATGATGGGCAGATAACTGCTTTAATTTAATTACATTCTGAAGCAGTAAACCATTTTTTGCATAGATCTGCTATCTAATATTTTAAAAACCCACATCCTCTCAGTATGGAAACTTTCTTCATAGGGAACAGTATGCTCTAAAACTATTCATGAGTGTGTGGTGCTAATTGCACAGCACTTACATTCCTCAAGCCTGAGAAGTTATGTGCTTGCACTTCATAAAAGGTCTCAAATTATACATAGCCAATTGAAAACCCAGGGAAACTTCTGTGAAGTTACTATGGATTATAAAAGCATAATTAAATACAGATTCTGGCCCTAAGTGTTTTGTCTTCTTGAGAAACTGAAGTTAAAATAATCCGTGTAGTTTGAGAGCATCCTTACAAAATCAGTCTCTCAAGAAAAAATCCACTATGGATTATTTGGTATTGTTTGAATTTTTTTAATGTTGCAGCAATTTTATTTTAAAGAAAAGGAATAGTTAGAAGATGAGCAGACAGACATTTACAAAAAACAAATATTGGAAAAACATTCTTCATGCTACATTCTACAGCTCCATTACAATAGTGCTTGAGAGTGCTTGCAGCTTGGGGACAGAACCAGACCTAACAGCAGGGGAATGCCCTGTCCTCTGTAGTTCTCTTTAGGGTTGTTGTTTTTTTTACCTGCACCCATAGCATCAGGAGGCTCCACAAATCCTCCCTACTGCAGAGTTTTTCTGAGGGAAATTCCAAACTTAATTTTAAATTCTTCGAGTGCTTGCTCACATCCATTCCATGCTAGGGGTATGTGTGTGGCTCCAAAGGGCACTGGAGCCGGTCCTATAGATACCACTTGGGGGGGGGGAAGAAATCTCTGGCAACTGTGCATGCTGCATGCACACATCTAGCATGGAATGAACATGAGCAACACATCTCAAAGAACAGCAGTTACGAAAGATAAGTAACTTTTTTTTTTAGACTAATAATTTGACTCCATAATGTGTCAGTCTAATTCCCAGCCAGGTTCCCAGGGCTATATTTAGTTTTGTGGGAGTTTGTCCCCTTTACTTCACTTTTTCCCTTCTGAGGCATTTGCAGTGGCTGGTGCCTCTCTAGGTTTGAAGGAGAGAGCTAGGCTGAGAAAAGCCAGAGGCAAAAGGAAAGGTATGTGTTCCCCCTCCCCATTCCTCCAACCTCAGCCTTATTGAGTGATTTGTTGGGAAGCTTGCATGGCTCTGTGGGCAGAATGCAGTTTCCCTCATAGTCCAACCAGGTGGACTCACCTCAGCCCCCTTTTCTTTTGCTGGGGAAAATGAAATTCAGGAATGTAAGACAAAATATCAGTAAAAGTTCTTGACAGCAAAATAAGAACGGCCATGCTGAGTCCGACCACTGGTCTGTCTAGCCCAGTATCCTGTCTTGTGACAGTGGCCAATGCCAGATGCTTCAGAGGGAATAAACAGAACAGGCAATTATCAAGTGATTCATCTGTCATCCAGGCCCAGCTGCTGCCCGTCAGAAGCTAGGGATACCCAGAGCAGTTACATTCCTGGCCATCTTGGCTAATAGCCATTGATGGACCTATTCTCCAGGAACTTATCTAATTCTTCTTTAAACCCAGTTCTACTTTTGGTCTTCATAACATCCACTGGGAACTATTTCCACAGGTTGACCGTATATAGTATGAAGAACTACTTCCTTGTGTTTGTTTTAAACCTGTTGCCTATTAATTTCATTGGGTTATCCCTGGTTCTTGTGTTATGTGAAGGAGTAAATAACGCTTCCTTTTTCACTTTCTCCACACCATTCATGATTTTATGGACCTCTATCATATCCTCCCTTTAGTTGTCTCTTTTCCAAGCTGAAAAATCTGTTCCATACCCCTAATCATTTTTGTTGCCCTTCTCTGTACCTTTTCTAATTCTAATATATCTTTTTTGAGTTGGGATGAGCAAAACTGCATGCAGTATTCAAGGTGTAGGTGTACATTATTAAATCTTATTAGATCTCGTCTTTCAAGTGAAATAGTGAAGCACTACCCCTTGAGACATCTTAAAACTCGTCTGGAAAAAGTATTTGAAAATATATTGTAGAAAATAATCCTGCCCTGGGAGGGGGGATAGATTTAGCATAGCTAATAAGTCTCTCCCATCTTTAATTACTATGATTCTGATAGTCCTTTTTTAAAAGGACTATCTTCAGCTGGGGTACCTTCTTGTAAGGAAATCGGATTTTGTGGTTATGGTTCTAAAATGTCTGTGACTGCCGTTGCAACTGTCCGTATTTCTGCTAATTAGTAGTTGTGTTGTAAGGATGCTAAAGAAGAACTGAAGCCAAAAAACGAGCACTGGGATTTAGAGTGCTTTAGAGTCAATTGTCTGTCACTGGATCATATCATTTTTGCACACTGCATTATGAGAGGCAGCTTATAACTTTTTAAGGGATGAAAATTCTGAAACACAAACATTGGTTTTCAGTTAATAAGATAACTGGTCAAAAACAGGTTGTTGGTGGTTTTGGTTTTGGTTTTTTTTAAATCATTGTACTGTATATAGAGGCATTGGAGGCATGATGCCAAGTGCCCTGAAAGGAGCGGATTTAGAGTAATAATTAACTACTGGTTCAATAGGAATTATGAGATCACAAAACAAATTACTGTTATTAAGGAAAGTATTTGTTCTCACACCAACCAGTCATCGTATTTCACTGTCTAACTTGATCTAGCCCTGAGTGTTTAAAAAAAAAAAAAGCTGATATAAACGAGTTATATTTTCCATAGAATATTGTGTGTGCATGTTTCTGTGATTTACCTCTTATTTCAGTTTAGCTGTCCCTAAAATGACACTAATTCATGTGATTCCTGCAGTAAACAACCAAAACTACATAACATCTGTGTGTCTTGCTACTTTATAAAAGGTAGTGAATGTATGCTGCACTCAAAACGAAGGTGAGCAATGAGAGAAAATCACTGGAAGGAATTGAGCCAGTCATTGTATAGCTGACTATAGTTTGCATGCAGCAGTCCTAATAGTTCTTATTTAGTAAAATGGCATTTGTTTGTTTTTCCTACACTTTGAAAAGGAAAAGGGAGGAAAAAAACAAAATGGCTTGGCTTTGAGGTCACAGCCATGAAGTAGCCATTTGAGTACGGCGTAAAGGTGATCTGTAGATACAGTACTTAATCCCACAGCTAGTTGTTTCTTATTATGTACTGAATACCACAAATAGGAAGACTAAGAAGGCTATTCAGCATGTAAGAAAAAAATGTTTTACCTTATTCATTTCAGACACTGCACAATTCTCTAAAGTAGTTCTCAATCATAGAACCCCACTAGAGCATGGTTGCAACCAATCCATATAAGGAGTCAAGTGAATGGCATTTGTTTTTAAATGATGTGGTGTAGTTTTGGAACACCTTTCAGTAGATTTAGGTAATATAACCTTTGGGGTATAGAGAAATAAAATTTTTGCAAAAACTGTGCCATATGTTTAAAAAAACTACTTCTCTTACCTGGACTCCCATCCTTTGTCCCCAATAGGTCAGCTTCGTGCTCTAACAGGTTGGCTGGGAAATCACCCGAGAGGGTACCCAAAATGTGGAGCAGGTGTGGGAAAAGGCATGGTTTTTAATACTACTTAGGCCATGTCTACACAACAAACTTTCGATGACGCAAATTACTTCAGCGTAAAGGTGCCACAGTTAGTATATCACTCATGAGCATTCATACTTGTCTCCTTGCATCAGTGCTGCACGTACTTATCAGAAGTGCTTGTGTGGATGCTCAGTGCGGTGCACCATACGTAGGTATCCCAGTGTACAAATAACCACCGTCTGGCGCACTGTTTTGTGGCAATGCATGGTGGGGCAGAAATGAGTTGTGCAGGGGTGACTGGGAGCCTGGGGTCAAGTTCCCATCATGCAGTTTTCTCCATCCCATAGTGCCATCCATATCCCATAATTTTCACACTTCTTTTTAAAATCCCACAAGCCCGTACGGCACTTCACGCTGTCCATCTCTGACAGAAGTATGGAGTCCACACAGCTCTGTGCTACTGTCATGAGCATTGCAAACACAGGACAAACAATTCTCTGGTATTTGTAGAGTGGCAGGAAGAACTGCAGCAGAAGGGGACATGACCGTTTCATGCAAGCCAGATTTCTTCTGGACCATAGAAATGAGCACTGACTGGTGGGGTCACATCTTAATGCAGTTCAGGGAAAACGAGAAATAGCTGCAGAACTTTCAGACGCACAAGGCCACGTTCCTGGATCTGTATGCCAAGTTTGCCCAGCCATCTAATGCAGGACCACCAGAATGAGAACTGAGCAGACAGTTGAGAAGTGAGTGCTGCTCATTCTGTGGAACTTGCAACTCTGGGTTGCTAATGGTCAGTGGGAAATCATTGTGGAGTTGGAAAATCCACCCTGGCGGCAATTGTCATGCAAAATATGGAGGGCCATTAATGGTCTTCTGCTATGCAGGACTGTGACTCTCGGTAATGTGCAGGATATAGTGGATGGATTTGCAGCAATGGGGTTCCCGAACTGTGGTAGGG
The DNA here is from genome assembly GCF_965140235.1 of Caretta caretta. Classification (NCBI taxonomy): domain Eukaryota; kingdom Metazoa; phylum Chordata; order Testudines; family Cheloniidae; genus Caretta; species Caretta caretta. The sequence continues at coordinate 90,964,432 of NC_134210.1, read as the reverse complement.
TGATAGACAGCATGCATGTTCCTATTTTGGCACCAGCCCATTTTCCCACAGAGCACTTCCACTGAAAGGGCTACTTTTCTGTGATTATGAAAGTGTTGCTGGATCTCTGGTGACACTTCACCCACAGATTTGAGAACACAGGACTGTTCAGGAAGCTACAAGAGGGGACATTCTTTCCTGAACAGTGGATTACCATTAGCAACGTTGAAATGCCAATAGTGATCTTGGGGGACCCAGCCTACTCCTGTCTCATAAAGCTGAACACCAGCCACCTCTCCAGCATCAAGGAAAGATTTAAGTACTAGCTCAGGAGGTTCCAAATGACAGTTGAATGTGCTTTTGGTCATTTGCAGAGATGCTGGTAATAGCGCTGTTTACTCAAAGACTGGATCTCAGTGAGAAAAATATCCCAGTGGTTATAGCAGCTTGTTGTGCCCTGCATAATAGCTCTGGGGCAAAGGGAGAGAAGTTGCTGCTGGGGTGGAGGGCATGGAGGAGGAGTGGCTGCCAGTTGACTTTGAACATCCAGACACAAGTGCAATTAGAAGAGCTCAATGCAGAGCTATGCTACTGAGGGAGGTCTTAAAAGAGCAATTTAACAGTCAACCTCAGTAATATGTTTTGTTGGATTGTGCTCTACCTGGCCCTGAAGTTTTGGGGTCTGTTAGGGATTGTATGGTGCTTGGTGTACTTTTTATGAATATAACACTGTTAATACCCCTATTAATTTTGTGGTGCTTGCTGTGCATTTATAATTATTACACTCTCACGGATCCTATGAGTTCTCTCGCCTTGTACAATAACAGGTGGTGGATGCTTTCAGTAGTGCTAGGCATTCTGCAGCATATGTTGCAAAGTAATAAAGATGAATTATTTAGGAAAAAAAGTGCTATAAAAATGACAAAACTTCTGAAATACATTAACAAAATACCACTTAAAGGGAAAGAACATTCATGTCCATTTCAGTTCATTTTGGCTATATATACAGCAGCCATGGCTCTCCTAGGTCTGTGTAAGTGAATCTGTGGTTCTCCTTACTGTCACCCAGCATGGAGTGCAAGGCTATGGATGGGGCTTCTGATGCCATGTGGAATGTCAGGAGTATAGGGAGCTGCTGAAATGTAGTTCTCCATCCGCTGCAAATGGAGGCGAGCCTCTGATTGTTGAACTTGTAGGTCAGTGAGAATCTTCAGCATTTGTTTGCTGACAGAGAAGCCCCATTGTGTCCTGGTGCATCTCCCTCTCTGAATCCTGCACCTTTCTCCTGTCTGTTCTTTCCCTCTCCATATTGTCTGCAGTATTCAACCGCCCAGCCTTCTCTTCATGGTCTGATACAGCAAGACAATGCTGCATCTCACCGAACATATTCCCCCATGTCCTCTTCTTTCTCCTCCTTATCAGAATCGGGTGTTCCAAGGGTGGTGGGGGGGGACCCTCAAGGCTGCAATGGCAGCCGCTACAGAAAACAGCATCATTGTCAATGTAGTCACAATGGAAAGCAAAAGTTAAGTTTCAGATCTCCCTTCCTGTGCTCCTCTGAAATTTTAAACAAATAACATGCTTATTGACACTTGTGCCTGTGCACAGCATCACTCTCCAGCCCCAGCCATGGCGAGTGTGGCCCACCAGGGACGAGTGGCTGGGGAGAGTGAGGAGGGAATTGTTTGGTTGCATGAAATAATAAAATTTCAGACCCTGATTCCATGGACATCACAATGACACTGAGCACTGGAACTGTTTTGCACAGGCAGTGGTAATTGTAGCTGATACCTTGCTCCTGAGAGTAACAAAGCTGCTGCTGGCATCCCAGGGCTGTGTCACTAGCCTGTTTACTGCCATGGTGCCTGCCAAAGTCGTTGCAGGCAGGCGTGGGCAAAAGTCCTGCTGCAGAGGAAGAAATAAGGCTGCCATCCCTAGGAACCTTCGGGAGAGGATTGTAGAGCATCTCCATGAAAGTTTATTTTGAGGCCTTTTGGGAGGAGTCAGTGGACATCCCTGTGTACGTAAACTGCTCAGCACGGCCTCTTTCAGCTAATTCTACAGGGAATGAAAAGCGGATAACAACACTTCCTCTTTCTGTTGTACTGCTACCTCTTCTAGTATGAGTAAAGTAATGAAAAATCAGTACCTCTGTCATCCTGTTGGGCTGGACATCATCTGTACACTTAAACATGGTAATACAAAATGCAATCACACACTTACGTGAGGACCCTTCCCCTACATTGAGCTCGCCCATGCTCGCCTGCTGGAATTGACTGGACTGTGGTGGAGTCTCAAACAGGTCCTGGCTCACAGCATAACTGGACCTCCTGCTCGCATATCCCCTATCCTTCTCCCTCCTGATCCTTGCTATTCATGACAGAGGCACGTGACTTGGGCTCCTCAGAGGTATCCACAGTGGTGTGTGGGGTAGTGGCAGGATCTTCACCAAGTATAATATGCAGCCCTTTGTAGAAGAGACAGGACTGCAGCTTGGCGCCAGATCAAGTATTGGCCTCCCTGGCCTCCTGGTATGCCAGCCTCCATTCCTTTGCTTTCGCATGGCACAGCTTCTGATCCCTGTCATACCCCTTCTCCAGCTTTCCCCATGCAATCTGCTGGTAGATTTCCATGTTTCTACAGGTAGTCTGTAGCTGTGCCTGCACAGTACAGTGTCTTCTCCCACAGGCCCAGGAGATCCAATAACTTCTGTCTACTCCAGGTGGGAGTATGTCTGGAGCATGCAGCTGGCATGGTTGGTTGAGCAGGTGCACACAACAAGAGAGAGCTACAAAGTGTACTTGCTAAGCTAGGCAATCGGGAAAAGGCTTTTCAAAAGTGTGCTGGATTTTTAAAGTGGTGGGGAGAACCCCTTCCCATGTCCGTGAACCCTGGGCAATGGACTTCACAACTGTGAGCAGAGCTGTCAGTGTCGGGCATTATGGGACAGCCGCTGGAGGACTGTTAGGGTCATCATAGGTCACGTGGAGTTTGCAGTCGCACTGCATCGCCCACAGTACATCAGCAATGGTTCAGAATTGTTCAGGAGGTGTTACTGTGTCACTGTAACAGGATGCTTTCGTTGGTGGGAGACAAATTTCAGTGCCTTAGGTTGTAAAGCGCCTATGGGTGGTGGGGATGCGGCAGCACCCCCGGCTTGAAATGGTTTCCATCATGTAAAGGGTTTACAGTTTTGTTCAATGGCTTTCAGTATCCTCACTATAAAAATTGTTCCAATGCCACTGTGGGTGCCTCCTTTCTTCAGCATAGAACTCTACACTTAATGCATTATTTGAAAATACTTGCAAGTCATTTTTAGATTAAAAAGAAATAAACCAAAAATTAATTGTTGCTTTTTGCAGATAGAGGGGTTAAAGAGCAATTTCCTGCAAGGACTGAAGATCAGAAATCAAAGAGCAAGGTTCTTCAGAAGATTAACTGCATATGTTGAACTGACAAAACAGTCATTAGTAAACCTACTGGATTTTGTACTCAAATCCCAGATTTGACTGGATTTCGGAATCCATTGTATATCCACATACTAAAACAATGTTGGTTTTTCAAGACTAGCCTCTAGTAAATTGCCAGGTTCATATTGGATCTGTTTTTGCTATCTAAATCAAGCAGTGGCTGGAGCAGGTATCTCGTGTGTGTGTGGTTAGCCCTTAGTAGTTTTTTGGTGGAAAATTGTGTTTAGTTCTTTATACTGTGTAATGGTTGCTTAATTGTTCTTTGATGTAAGGGTGGCTTTCATATATCCCACAGAAGGGTGTACATTTGGAATAACAGGGTAGCTTTTTACATGTACACAAAGTGGATTGTGAGCTGCTGGGGGCACTGTAAACACTTAGAACATTAGAGTGCTGTAAATAATAATAAGTCTTTCAACTGTTTCACATTAATATTTCTGTAGTTCCAGCATCTCCTCTTTATTGCTGTGTCTTAGATCAGGGCTTCTCCTTTGGAAGGAGTGTGTGACGAGGTCAGTGGTTTCCATTCCCCTCCTTCCCTCACTATCAACCTTGCTCTTCTAGTTCAGCCTCAAGTCTCTTGTTCTCCTTCCATAGGGTGTTTTTCTCACCAACCTTTTTAAGTGCTGGGAAATTACATAGTGGTAAAATCTGTAGTAGAATGTTGTTAAATCCTCCATGTGTTTTAACATTGCATCAGCTGCTTGTGGTTAAACCAACAGTTTTTGTCCATTCTGATGGAAATCTTGTTTTATGCTGTGTGATCATATGTTTATGTTTATCATTGCAGACAGTGCCATAGGGTGCTGTGTATGATTCAGAACCCAGCCTCAGTGCTGTTACAGACCTAACCATAGAAAGGCAAATAGTTACCATTTACCAGATAACTTGCTTTCGATAGCGTAGACTTCCATCCTGCCAGACTTCACAAGATACTGTCTCACCACTTTAGTTGGGGAAATACAGTAGGGTTTCAGACTTGAAGGACTCAAGTTGGAGAAGCAGGAGGGAACCCTAGAGAAAAAGAAAATCCTGGATGGAGATTGGTTGTAATCTTGCCTGTCAGAGGAACATAGAAGTCTGTGCATTCTCAATCAAGTCATAGAATGCAAATCAGCTAAGAGAGTGTGAAGACCTCTTACCACTTGATCATTTTAGCTCATTCAGAAGTTCCCCTACTAAGCTGACATATCTCTGTTTTCTGACTACTGTTTTTGAGCTATGGTGATCCGCTGGCTCAATCATTTGGTGGTGACGGTTTCCAAAGTAGCAGACTGCTTTTTCAAGTACAGCTGAGCCTGGGTTTTCTGTGTTTTATAGTCTGTGCAGATGTGTGGAGAACCCCACAGCTTCTCCAATCCCTTCCAACAGAAGGAGAAAAATGCCAGGAATTGAACTTGTTCTCTTGTGTATGGGAATACAGAGCACTATCATGCCAATTCAGGGCCCCGCTCCAGTCACTTATCACTAAGGCTGCGCATTTATCTTGGGGGTCACGGAAGTCATGGATTCCATGACTGCTGCAGCTGCTGGTGCTGGCTCAGGGGCTGCCCGAGCTGGCCAGCAGGAACAGTTTGGGTGTTTGGGAGGGGGGCACATACCTAGGGGTGGGGGGTTCCCCGGCTCCCACGGTCTTGCAGCTCCTAGGTGGCAAAGGGGCCAGGAGGGAGCTCCGTGCTGCATGCTGCTTGTGCCTGCAGGCCCCGCCCCCTCAGTTCCCATTGGCTGTGGTTCCCAGCCAGTGGGAGCTGCAGCAGAGCTGGCACTTGTGGTGGGAGCAGCCCACCGAGCCCTGCCAACCTTCCCCCCCAGCACCAGCAGGGGTCCTGGGCCATGCTGCTCCCCCTCCTCCCCCCCGCCCCCACCACCAGCAGGATCCCCTGGGCTACCTCCCTCAGAACTCACAGCAGCCCTGGACTGCCCCGCGCCCAGCACTCGCAGCCCCCGGCCCAAGTTTTAGTCATGGGTATTTTTAGTAAAAGTCATGGACAGGTCACAGGCTGTGAATTTTTGTTTACTGCCCGTGACCTGTGACTAAAACATAGCCTTACTTATAACTTTTTCATCAGTGCAAAGTGGATCCTAAAGCTAGACAATCTGACCCTAGAGAATCTCTCCCCATGTAAGGAGATGTTACATTGGCTCTAAGCTACCCCTCTCCCTGTGTAGTTAAAGTGACTTGGAAAAGAGGATCTGGCTAGGACACAGCCCCTTTGCGTCATTGTCAGCTAGCACAGATTAAAGCAGTCTTCAAGCTGCTCCAGTTTTTATTGGTAATGGGCCTGCTGGTGCAGAGTGGCCCCTATGTCGGAAAGCAAAAAGGGAATCTTTGTCCTTGTGTTCTTGTAGCTGTCCTGAATGCTCCTCAGTCAGAGCTAACGATCTGGTCCATTGCCTACTGAGACTACAGAACTATCAAATGTTTCCCTTTTAAAAAATAAACTCTAAAGATTACATTGTCATCTGCATTTTAAAATGGCTAGTTAAGGCCAGACACTTTTTTAAAATCTTTTTTTTTTTTTAATATACCATGGTACAGTATTCTCAGAAGGGGATAAATATGTTGCATAATATTATGAAACTTCGTGGGACTTGGATGCAGATTATAAAGTAGACAAATATATAGATCCTTATCTAAACCTATTTTATTTTTTTAAACTACTTGTCAATAAATACTTTTGTTATGAATCACACGTTAATTTTTTTCTGCAGGAACCTGCTCAGTTATGGCTGTGGAATCTTCAGCAACTCAGTTGTTAAAGATTTTATCGGACGTGATCCTTACTTTCACGCAAAAGCAATATATACATTTTAAGTTTGTTTTTCAGGTATCTTTATGTCCGAAAGATGGGTTCCTTAGTTTAAATTTGAAAAGTACATATATTTTAATTGAGGCAAAATGCCACAAGTGTTTTAAATGCTTTATACAGCTGTCTACAGTATGCCTTGATTTAGTTTAGGTTTACTAGAAAATATACTTTAGAGAACAAACCTGCTTTGGCCAAAGGAAGGGACTATCTGGCTTCAAAGGATTTTCCTGGTTCTAATTTCTGTTGTCGTAATTCTGTAAATTCTCAATATAATAACATGAACAGTCGTCCTAGAGAATTCTCGTGTAGATAGTTTGCTGTTTTAAAAAAACATAATCAGAAAATCACACAGTGTTACAAATGCTATTCATTTAAAGCAGCAAATACGTTCTTGAGGTGTTTTGCTTTGAATCACTGTGTGTTTTAAGGTCCAACAAAAGCCTTGTAACCCAACAAGACAGTGGGTCAACAACTTTATTTGATTCACACATCCTTTAAATCAGTGGTCTTTTTCATTTTTAAGGGTGTCATGGTCTTGTCTTCCTGAATAACAAGTTATTTTTTTTTCCTCTTGAAAACTTTTCTAGTGGGCTAGTTGATACAATGTCAAGAAGTAGGCTTACGTTTTTCTGTGTTCAAAAAAGAAATAAAGCCAAACTACCTGAAACCATTTAAAACAAAATATGCAGGGCAGGGATAAGTGAGTATTGATGGTATTGAATTCCACTTCAAAGAAATTGAAGGTAATTTGTCTGGGGGTAAATAAAGAAACAAAGTTATTTTAGAGAACGGAGAAGCCTGGAAAGCAGTATTTTTTTTTTCAGTGACTATCCCAGAATTATGCAGTTATCTGTCACAGTTCCAGTTTTTTTGCCACTGTGGACAATAAATCTATTACCTGTAGATTTATTGCAGGCTGTAGGGGCATTCTGGACACTTCCAGGAGCAGCGTGGGGCTGGGGCAGACAGGGCGCCTGCCTTATCCCCGCTGTGCCGCCGGACTTTTAGCAGCCAGAGATTACGATAGACTGTCAGAGATTCCAGGATCGACCAGTTGATCGTGATTTACCAGTTGGTGACCACTGGACTGGATGATCATGATGGTCCCTTCTGACCTTAGTCTGAGTCTGTATGTAAGAAACATTTTAACACCTCCTTCCTTACCGCCTGTAGCTTTGTTTATGTGTTGTGCTGGATTGTGCAAAAAAGCAATGATGCATTTTTGCTGACTTGTTAGTTCAAAGCAACAATAGTTTCCTCCAGCAGTAGTAAACATAAACTGTCCCTAATTTTATAGTTCCTAGAATCAGATTTTCCCCCCTTCTCTTCCTGCTTCTTTTAGTGGGCAGTTTGCTGTAGTGAAAAAATGTCGTGAGAAGAGTACTGGTCTACAGTATGCTGCAAAATTCATCAAGAAACGGAGAACAAAATCCAGCCGACGGGGAGTGAGTAGAGAAGACATTGAGCGAGAAGTTAACATACTGAAAGAGATTCAGCACCCCAATGTGATCACACTGCATGATGTTTATGAAAACAAAACAGATGTTATTCTTATTCTGGAACTGTAAGTAGCTCTTGAGGGGCTTGGGGCATGGTGGAGATTGTGTTTGGGAAGTAGGGGCTTTCCTTCAGAGTGGTAACAACTTAATGAACTTCCTGTATAAATGCAGGTGAGTCTTGGTGTTTTGAGAGCTCTTTATTCCAGGTTAGACTTGCAACTCATAGTAGTTCATTTTTGGTGAAATAGCTTGCCCAAAATCCAGAGGTAGAATCACAGTTCAATAGATCCAGTGTAGGTCTTTCTACTTGCTACTTTAGTCACTATGATTATGGTGATATCCAAAGGTAACATTCAGCTACATATCTCCAGTTAGATACATAGATTTTAAGAACCAAATTAGATGGTGATTTGATTCATAATTATTATAGTGGGCCAATTTTTTTCTGCATTATATTGGTGTAAATTCAGAGTAACACTACTGGACACATTTTTACATCTGTATAACTAAACAGGATTTACCCAATGTATGTTGCTATTCTGCAATGTTGAAACTTAATCTGAGCTTTTATATTCCTGCATTTGTCTTTCATATGCTTCTTACCTTGCATGCAAGGCTAGTATTAATGGGTGGGATGGGGGCAAAATACATTTGTAAGAAATGGTTTTGGATAGTTCCTTTCCGTTCTTAAAATTCCCTCGCAGAGGGAACACAGAGGATAAACACAGAGACCACTTTTAAGGGAAGGCCCCAAAAGTGCTTTTCGGCAGCGGCAAGCACATTCTTTGTACACTTTTGATGGCCTGTGGTGCTGCAGTATTGGTCAGACTCAGTTTACCAGAATCACCATTTACACAGAACAAGAAGCCAGAACTGGGACAAGTGAAGCTCTAGGTCACACCCATGAAGCACAGCATAGCACTAGTATTTATTTGTGTGTGTGTTTTGAGCACTTCTTGCTTTACTGAAGCATTAGAGAATGGGGGGTTCTAGCCAAAATTCAGTTTCATGCTAAGTATTATTAAAAACAAGGCTATGGCATTATTTAACGTTGATCAGTATGACAGACAGGTTTAATTGCAGGCCTGTACACCAATGCTCCACTTACGTTTCAAAGGCGTAAAGGCTGAAATTTAGGTTATCCCAGGAGAAATAGTCGTGAAAACTCTAGCAACCACTCACAATTGGAAACTGGCACCAGAATCTTGGCCGGGGTTCTGTTTTGTCACTATGTTGGTTTTTCTTTTCCTTTTGTGCTGATTGTGTTTCTCTGCTTACTAGTTTGTACACTTAAAACTGTCCCCTTCCCTTCTTTTATAGTTTTATACTTTAGGACACTGTATGTATACCAGGGATCTCAAACTCAAATGACCACGAGGGCCACATGAGGACTAGTACATTGGCCCAAAGGCCGCACCACTGAGCACCCCACTGCCCTGGCCCTGCCGCCACTCCACCCCTTCTGTGAGGCCCCGCCTCTTCCCACCCCTTCCCTGCAACCATTCCCACCCCTTCCCTGAAATCCCCACCCCAACTCCGCTCCTCCCTGCCCCCCAGGGGGTTCAGGAGAGGTGTGGGGTGCGTCAGGGGGCTCAGGGCAGGGGGTTGGGGCACAGGAGGGGTGCATCAGGGGGTCAGGGTGCAGGAGGGGTGTGGGATGCAGCAGGGGGCTCAGGGCAGGGGGTTTGGCTGCAGGAGGGGTTCAGGGGGCGGGTCCAGCCCGGTGCGCACCGGGGGCAGGGCAGGACAGGCTCCCCACTTCCTGCCCTGCCCCTGTGCTGCTCTGGAAAGCTGCCGGGACCTGGGGGAGGGGGCACAGGGGTCTGTGTGTTGCCCTGGCCGCTCCTCCAGGTACCTCCCCCGAAGCTCCCATTGGCCAGTACCTCTCCCGAAGCTCCCAATGGCTGCAGTTCCCCGTTCCCGGCCAATGGGAGCTTTGCGGGAGGTACCTGGAGGAGCGGCCAGGGCAACACACAGACCCCTGTTCCCCCGCTCCCCAGGTCCCGACCGCTTCCCGGAGCGGTGGGGTCAGGGCAGGCAGGCAGGGAGCCTGCCCTGCCCCCCGGTGTGCGCTGGGCCGGAGCCGCTCTTGGTAAATGCTGGGGGGGCCGTGGGGAGCTGGTGGGCCACAGAAAATAACCCTGCAGGCCGCATGCGGCCTACGCACCACGTGTTTGAGACCCCTGGTGTATACAATGCTTTTTTTCCCCCCTATTAACCAACACACAAATTAACAATAGGGATTTAGGAAGGAAGCAAAGTTAGAGAAGAGGAGAATTCCCACGGATGTTTCTTGTGATTTTATACATACTATAAATCCTAATAAACTTGTTGAAACGTATCTACAGCTGTCCTACATATGATTGTTTACCATGCCTCTACTTATCTGTCTGGTATTTATCATCTTAGCTGCTTTAATTTGTGCTCCCTGTCTACACTGCATTGATAATAATTAAGGAGGAGAAGAGTGAAAAAATGTAAGCTCTTCGTTTCTACAAATATTTTGCATGATAAAACTTCTTGAAGATTTATAATTAGCATTGGAAGACCTACCAATCCGTCCCTTCTTCCAGACCCCTTAAATGCTGCATCAATGCAGAGTGAATGTACTGTGACTTATTTTTTCTGACTTGTTATTTCCAGGGATGTCATTTATCACGTCCTCTAGCTATTTTAACATCTGAGTTGTGACACAAAATTCAATCCCAAGGATGTTTCAAAGGGTGTCTCCTGCAGCTCTGGTCCCATGGGGCTGGCTGGGCTTGGCTCCCCGCTGTGGGCATTGGGACCTGCCTGGTGCATGGGCTCACAGCGCTGCTCAGATTTGGCCCAGCCACCCGTCCATGATAGTGGAGAGCCAGCCAGGCCAAATTTGAATGAGTGATGCTGCAACCCCATGCATCAGGGTGCAACACCATTCTCATAAATTTGGCCCCCAATCCCCCATCTGGGGGCCTGGGCCAAAACTGAGCAGCACTGCAACCCCGTACACCAGGTCACCAAGTCAGCCCCGTGGAACAGGAGCCACCACTACAGGCTAAGTGCAGGATGGACTCTGTTACCTCCCCTCCAGGGTCTTCTCCTCTCTAGGTGCTCTCAACCCCCTCCCTAGCCCATTTATTGGGCCATGACAGGCCATCAATATGTACAAATGAGTCCTGAGCCCTGAAAGGTTGGGAACTAGTGCTTTGTGCATGGAAATAGTGCTACGTGGTGCCAAGGATAAAAGTCATACTGGAGTATAAATGTGTCCAGTATTCCATGTGTTAATTGATGTTAAAGTCCTCTTCTCACATGTCTGAGCAACATGTTTAACAAAAGGACTTTAGCATTAACTAAGGCCACTCACTTCCATATCATTATACTTTATACTCTTTGGAATTTATGACAACTTTGATTCCTCCCCTGAGTAATTGCTAAGCTCTACTCAACATAAATAGTTTGACAGACTCATTTGTTTACACTCGGAGTTTAAATGTCCAACCTGCTAGTGCAAGACCGAAGGCTTGCAAGTGTGTATGCAAAATCTAGTTTGTTTTGCTTCTCTCAATTCCTAGGATATTTTCAGTGTGGAGTCATTTGTTTTTTGTATGTAGTAGCTAGCCGTTACAAATCCTTATTTTATTAATAGGATTATAACAGACTGTATAAGGGCTCAAAATTCACTATTGCTTTTGTTTATAGTTTAATTTTTTATATTAATACACTTAAGTAATGTTTCAGAAAACTCATGTAATTACATAAAAATTTAACATCAGATCTAGAAAGATAATTTTTCTATCATATAATATATGTGTAATATAACCTTCATTATCCTTAAAATTACCTTCTTCCATATTTTGATCTCATTCAGCCTTGTCGTCTAAGCAGGGTGAGGTCAGATTAGTACTTGCACTGCAAGCCTCTGAGCAAAACCTAGGTGATGGAGGAGATAATGGGGGTGGTGGGCTTGCTGGGAGCGCTCTTACTTCTTAGGAAAAAAACTATTGACCACTCAGAAGAATGTTATAAGACTGATAGTGTTGGACTCAGGGAACTAGCCAGCCCTCAACTTAGTTAATTATATTTTGCTTACATAGAAAGCCCCTTATTGTTTCAATCGAAAGTTTTTTCACTTCCCTCCTTAGAAATTACTATTTGGCCTTGCTGGTTCAGAAAGCTGTCTGACATTGAATTCATTTTAATATCACAAAGTACATATAATTGTGTAATTACAGGAATAAAACGGAGAAGATAAAGTGATAGTAATCCCTTTAATAATTGAATATAGCAATTGCTGTGAGAGCAAGCTTTAGTAATTAGCCATATCACGAAGATATTGTGAAAAACAATTTATAATGTAAATAGATGGAATTTTTTAATGTCATGCTGGAAAGACTTTTAAATACAGCATAATTCCAGTTAGTCGAAAATCCTAGTTATCAAAATCCATATTGTGTACCTGTGATGGGATGAACCCCCATCACCTGCAGAAGAAGGGGAGGGGGACCCAATTAGAGAGATGCTCTACCTGTGGGGTGATTGACTGCTTCATTCCTGGCCAGAAAGGGTAGAGGTAGATGATGAGCCATTAGACACCCTGGGTTTGTAAAGCTCCTGAGGGAACTCCATTGTGGGTAGAGACTGCAGAGAAGGCAGTACTCTCCTGCAAAGAGAAAATGACAGGGAGCAAGACAGGCTTTTGTGAGGGAAGTTCTGGAGAAGGAGATAAGCTCTTGTGGGAGAAGTCCTGCGGTAGAACTGACGGCAAAGTTGGTATTTCATTGGATACTTGGTACCCTGGAAAGGGACAAGACTGGAGAAGTGTCCTGGGCAGAGGACTAAGTCACAGAAGACAAAGGTTAAGTCAGTGCAGCATAACGGAAGCAGCTAAAGGGAGCGCTGGAGGTGCGGATCAGTTTAGTGCCAACTCTAAAAGCGCTCTGACTGTGAGTAGAGGCAGTTTATAGTCCCACATGTAGCCCTATATTAATAACGTGACTGTTTATCTGAACACCCGGTTGTCTGAAAGATTTGGATAAACGGGAGTGTACTCTTGTATGTAAGTGCATCTTTAATGTTTTGATATTCCTATTCTTAGGGACATACTCCTTTAACATTGTTTATGCTTAAACAACTAGTCCAGTAACAAAACTGAAACTTGCCTTCTGTCCTGTCTCTATCCATCCTGAGGTAGCTTTTACCCATTATTAGGCAGTTTGACTATATTTTCTCTCTGCATATAAATTCACCTTCCAGAAATCATTGAGTCAACAGTGTGCCCTTGTTGCCAAGAAGGCCAGTTGGCATTTTGGGTTGTATAAGTAGGGGCATTGCCAGCAGATAGAGGGACGTGATCATTCCCCTCTATTTGACATTGGTGAGGCCTCATCTGGAGTACTGTGTCCAATTTTGGGCCCCACACTACAAGAAGGATGTGAAAAAATTGGAAAGCGTCCAGCAGAGGGCAACAAAAATGATTAGAGGACTGGAACGTGTACATGACTTATGAGGAGAGGCTGAGGGAACTGGGATTGTTTAGTCTGCGGAAGAGAAGAATGAGGGGGGGATTTGAAAGCTGCTTTCAACTACCTGAAAGGGGGTTCCAAAGAGGATGGATCTAGACTGTTCTCAGGGGTAGCAGATGACAGAACAAGGAGTAATGGTCTAAAGTTGAAGTGGGGGAGGTTTAGGTTGGATATTAGAAAAAACGTTTTCACTAGGAGGGTAGTGAAGCACTGGAATGCGTTACCTAGGGAGGTGGTGGAATCTCCTTCTTTAGAGGTTTTTAAGGTCAGGCTTGACAAAGGTCAGGCCTGGGATGACAGTTGGGGATTGTCCTGCTTTGGGCAGGGGTTTGGAGTAGATGACCTCCTGAGGTCCCTTCCAACCCTGATATTCTATGATTCTTTTCATTTTACACCAATATTCAGCTATTGCTGTGGGATGAGCCAGAATACTGTATATCCGGTGTAATCTTACAAAAACTATTTAATGTCTGTATTGACACCGTAAAGTTACGTCTAATGCCAACATTTTTTAAAGTGATCTTCTGTTTTTACTTTTCACACAGATAACTCCTTAATCAAAAAAGAAGCCACAAAACACTGCCCATAACTTCTGCAGAGTTTTTTGTTTAGCTGCAATCTCTTAGTAGCTGAAACACTAATTCAAATTAGTCAGCAAATATTGCCTCGTCACTGCACTTCAGCAAATCAGTATTTCTGATTTGTATTCTTTATGTAACTTGAGTATCCACTGGAGGCATGTCAGTACAGACATCTTTTTAGTTGCTGTCAATAACTGTTAACATGCATTCTCAAGGAGGCCTTTCTGATGCCTGTTAACTTTGATTTTCACCTCTTGGTTCACCAAATGGATTGCAATATTGCATGCAAACTCCTTTAGAAATAGGATGTACCCTTTTAAAATAATTCTTGTGCACTGTTCATTAGCTATTTCTTTAACGTGGCCAATAGACTACAGAGGGGCTAATTCCAGCATTCCATCCTCTCATTACAGTTGTATGTTAGCTAAAGATTAAATAAAATCTATATATTCATGATAGTGCTATATTTTCTCGAGAGAAATATATGGGCATTGTCCTCCCAAAACCTTGTTTTGAACATACATTTCTGTCAGCCTTGGATAGACTATTCTTGATTTTCATATCATGAAGCTGACCTGGATAAAAATTCCAAGATAGTATTGCAGAAACCTTCTGAAGCAAATGTTTTTCAGTACCAGATTTAGTTCTTATTCACTAATAGGGGTGCTGGAACAATTTTTATAGTGTGGGTGCTGAGAGCCATTGAACCAAACTGTAAATCATGTATATAATGGAAACCACTTCAAGCCAAGGGGTGCTGCAGTTCCAGCACCTATGTTCACCAACATCAGAAATCTCTTCGAGGATCTTCCAATCTGCGATATTTCATTTCATTCTGTCATCCTGTTCAATTTTTTTAACCTTTTGGATCAGTTTTCATGATTGACTGCAAACGTTTTCTCAAGTTTTCTCAACAGTATTACAATTTCTGGTCTCTGGCCCGTCATCCATTAATCTTACAAGAAATACCTGTGTTTGACTCATGAACTGAAACTATCCTCCTCCTCTTCTAATCTAATGTTAACTGCCTGCCGTTCTTTCCCTGTCACTCTGGTAGCTAAGCCAGTTTCTGCTCACAGTTTTGTGTCCAGTTCTCTTCCTCCCCAGCCGCTGCACCTCACTTGCTAGTTTCTGTTGTTCCTTAGTAGAACTTGGCTACTTCCAGCAACTCTGGATGTTAAGAGGATAGGATAGCTCCAGGCTCTGCAAAATGCAGAAAACACAGCAGAAGAATGGTTATGCTCTGTCACAAGCACATTCTGCTGCTACTGCTACCTGGACACCTCTCCACTGACCTTGGATCCATCACTTTGTTTCTCGGTGCCTCTGTTTTCCTTCCCACACTATCTGATTTCTCCATTCAGATTGGAAGCTCTTTGGGGGCAAGGACTCTTTCACTGCAATGTTAGGGATAAAATAATGCATTCCTACCTCTTTTTCTGCAGACATGTTTTGCCCTCTGATGTTGGGGAGAACATCTCTTAGGTGGTTTCCAAGTAAAAAATATTAAGTTAGCCCCAAGATGTTTTTATAGCAAATTTCAAACTTGAATAGGATGAAATGAAAAATCTGAAGTATGAACATTTATTTTAAAGATGAGAGAGAGAAATAATTTCTTATGGTGGGGAATAAGATGACTTCAGACATTTTAGCGACAGCTACTTTTTTACATATACGTGCACTTCTGATTTCATATAAAACTCTTCCTCTTGAACAGAGAGAAAGTTGTCACCTTCTTACCATTATTTCAGTTACTTATCCTAAAAAGTGGAGGATCAAAAATGCAATGTTCAGGAATGCTGATGATTTCAGTAACTGCTTACTTGAGTTAGCAGTCTCAACTAGTAGTGGACCCGTTATATTCCTGTTTCATCTTACTAATCATGAGAGGTAAGGAATTAGCTTACAGCCAGCAGCCTGAAGTTCACCTAGCTCATCCAGTTCTTCAGACTCTCTGAAACTTCATGGTACTGGTCTTGTCTTGGCCTTAGATGAAGCTTAAAAAAAAAGTCATGGTGGCTGTAACTGTCAGCTGCTTTTAATTGTTTCACCATGAGGTTTTTATTAAGGCAGAGAGTGCTCTTGAGTGGCTTTGTATCTAATTTTGAAAGAATGAAAATGGTAGTGATGAACTCTCCCCTTAGAACTCTTGCATACCTATTATGAGTTAATGTTTGTAGGTTATGGAAGCATCTGGAATTGTTGACCAGCATTTATGTTCGCACACCTGATACGAGGGAGTGTGACGACAGCCATTGGTAACACCAATGTGCAGTTTAGGTGTGTTTTTTGGGACCTGGGCTGTTTGGTGGTGTAAGTAGTTGCTGTTAAGTAACAACCTTATTAGTTGGAGTGTGTGTATGTGTGTAAATAAATATTTGTAGGACACAAATAGTCAAGCTCGCTTAATCGCTTTTGGAAGCTGAACACAAGAATAGGGACCAGTTCTACTTTATAATGGAATTGCTGTGTTACTTAACAAAAACAATGAATTCCCATGTTTCTTCAAAATGTTGTTTAAACTGTAACCTTTTTACTTTCTGTCCATCATTAATCTCTCTTTCATCAAAGGAAGAGGCTTTTTGTCTTGACAACAGCACAGCGCAAGAAGGTTGCTCTGAAATAGTCAGTGTAGGAATCTAGAAGGTACAATAAAGCAGAGGTCGAGATATTTTGTCATAGTGTTGGGATGAAGATTTCCATTCTAAAACGAAACAAGGAGTTACCTGAGACTTCTCCAACTGTGGACAGCCTAGAAGAAACATTTTTGCTATCAGACAGGCCGACGGAACAAGCTAAGGAAATCTGTTGGGTCAGAACTCTTTTTCTAACACTGGCGTATCCCCAGATTGGTACGATTCCAGAAAAATTATGAAATTGAGTCTCCTGAAAAAATGCCCCAAACAGCTTAAGAATTTTTTCTAACTTTCCTGATTCACTCCCCATTTCCAATTCTAAGCAGCTTTGATTGTTTTTAAACCTATTGGGCTTAAAATTAAAGTTTCTTCAAATACGTTTATTTTTCATCATACCATAAATCCTCAGATGATCCTTTTAATTATAAGAAAAGGAGTACTTGTGGCACCTTAGAGACGAGCAAATTTATTAGAGCATAAGCTTTCGTGAGCTACAGCTCACTTCATCAGATATCCAGTGAAGTGAGCTGTAGCTCATGAAAGCTTATGCTCTAATAAATTTGTTTGTCTCTAAGGTGCCACAAGTACTCCTTTTCTTTTTGCGAATACAGACTAACACGGCTGCTACTCTGAAACCTTTTAATTATGTAATTCATTTTGGAGTATGAGCAGCATGGCACATGGCTTAGACATTAGGAGTTGATGCCACTAGTTTTGAAAGTTAATTGGTTCCAAGCTCCATGTTTAGGATCCATAATGATATCCTGTGGGAGCTGGTGATTAGTCCCATATCATAGTTAAGGAGGCCTGATAACTTGTAAAAACATTATCCATAGTTATTTGTTCTCCAGAGATGCAATACAATTCCTTTCCCACAGGGAGAACCTGCCTGATGTAAACACATCTGTACAATTCACTTTTAATATTCTGTTGGAAGGTCAGGCAATGCTTGTACCAATAAATGTTTATAGAAATATCTTTTGTAATAGCCCAGTTATTGTTAACTAATTTTATTCACACAAATTGTGGGAAAACCCAAAGGAAGAAGTAGATGTTGACTTTGCTATGAACATGTGAAAATGGTTGCACAAAACATTCTAGAATGCAGGGTTAATATAAAAATGATTTGGTGCTTGGATATAATATAATACAAAACACTGCATTACAGGAATTCATAGAAATATATAACTGCACCTAATGTGTTCTGCTTTCATAATATGCTCTGCATATTCTTGTATTATGTGTAAACTGAAAGGTTTTATGTAGGAATGAAGAAAAGTATAGTGCTTCAAGGAAAGTCATTGTGTTAGGGTGACTATAAAGGTGAGAAGATTTTGTAGTTTATTTTAACAGTAATGGAAATTAGATGTGACTTGAATTTAATTTAGTTACCCTGTAAATCTGAATTGTCATTGTGTAGAGTCTGTGGATAGCAGTCACACACATTCTGCTAATCGGAGTTGTTAGCGTACAAATGAGCAACTCTGAATTTATCCAGTAACTTCAATCAGCAGCTAGGAAAAAAGAGAAAATGAGCAGAGAATATATTGCAGGCATTATGTAAATACTGTATACAGAACTCTGAGAGTCTGTATAAAAAGATCAAAATACAGTGCCTGATAAATTATCTGTACTACCTTCAGGAAGCAATTTTTATCCAGTCACTGGTTACTGTCACGCTGCTGAGCTCTAGCTTCATGAACCTCTGTGGATACTTACAGCAATTCTTCTTACTTACAGGTGAACTAAAAATAAAATCTTAAAATTCCATCTGCTTGAGTAAAATGTGCTGAACGGTCCAGGTTAGTGAGGCTAATAGGGACATTAATCACATTGCAACGTCAAAGCAAACCCTTTTTATTTACCTTTCAGTTCTCCTAAGTCACGTCAACTGGCTTCAGCTCAACATGGTGCATGCTAGGGCATCGTAATGAAGCTAAAACTAACCAGCTTGATTTGTAAGGAATCTGAAAGAGGAAGTGGGGAGGTCAGTTTTAGGTGATGGTGTGCTGTGTTGCCCTCCACCTCCTGACTTCATTGTGACTACTCACGTGCTTGAAGTTAAGCACGTACATAAGTGCTTTACTGGGTTGGGGCCGCGTGCTGAAGAATTGCCATGGGAATTGACGCTGTTTAGTTTCACCTTTTAAAGATGAGACTGTAGAGGAGACCAAGTGGCACTCCAATGCAAGCAAACATTGGTGGAAGTTGTTAGTGTGTTCCTAAATATTTCCCTCGTGTTTATGATAGAAGCCTATGGGTACATCTCCACTACAGCTGGGAGGGCACTTCTTAGCGTGAGTAGACAGACACATGCTAGCTGTGCTTAAGCTAGCACGCTAAAAATAGCAGTGTGGCTGCAGCGGCCCAGGCTAGCCACCTGACTCTATACCCAGGGGCTTGGAGCGGGATTGTACTCAAGTGGCTAGGCCCAAGCCCGTGCTGTTGCAGACGTGCCACTGATTTAGCTTGCTAGCTCAAAGTGCATGTCTGTCTGCCCATACTGGAAGGCTCCTTCCCGCCTCTCCCACCCCTGCTCCCTCCCCAAGGCCTATCTGCCCATGACTCCCTTCTCTCTGCCCCCTCCGCCAAGTGCCTCCCAGCAGCCCTCCGCCAAACAGCTGATCGGGCCGTAAGCCCTGGAGAGGAACCACTGTGGCTGGTGGGTGCTGAGCACCTCCTGGTTTTTTTTCCATGGATGCTTGAGCCCCAGAGCACCCACCGGTGCCTGTTACTCAAGAAAGGTATGTGAAAATAGCCCAGGGGTCCTTAAACACTCTCTCTAAAGATATGGTCTAGCCTAGCGGTTCTCAAACTGTGGGTTGGGACCCTGTTTTAATGAGGTCACCAGGGCTGGCTTAGACTTGCTGAGGCCCAAACCCTACCACCTGTGGTCAAAGCTGAAGCCTGAGGCTTCAGTACTGGGTGGTGGGGCTCAGGTTACCAGCCCCCTGCCTGGGGCTGAAGCCTTTGGGCCTCAGCTTTGGCCCCCCCAGCTCAGCGTGGTGCAGCTCAGGCTTTGGCCCCTCCTCCTGGGGTCATGTAGTAATTTTTGTTGTCAGAAGGGGATCGCGGTGCAATGAAGTTTGAGAACCCCTGATCTAGCCTGTAAGAGAGATTGTCTCGTGACTGTCTCCCTTTCCATTCCTCATTACTCTCTTATCCCTGTGGCAACTACAAGAAACACTCACATTGACAAATATTATTAGGAAATTAGCTTATATATTTTTAGCGATCTCTTAGTACAAATCAGTAACGCTAGATGAGGAGGAAAGCCAGCAGCATGTGATCAGCCACCTTTCCCTGGACCACCAGAAAGAGCTGTGGGCTGTAGATTATGGACCATATCTTAGGGGAATCTCTGAAATATTCAATAAATAGCTGACAGAGAGTGAGTGTGTGTTCGTGTATCTGTGTGCGCGCATGTGCACGCATGCTTGTAAGGTCTTCTCAACTGACGTCGGGCAAAATAATGAGCCGTGTTTAATTTGTAGGTATTTCATTTTTATACTGCTGTACTAACAAAGGGAGTTAAACCTGATCACCTTCCCTTATAGTCTTTAATTTTTGTATTTAATTATTATAGTTTCCTTTATTCTTTATTATTATCATTATTATTGGGAAGAAAATGTCACTTAAAAAAAGACTTGTTTTCCACCCATCTTGATCCAAGCAGTAAGAACTCATTAAGATACACTTTATATGAAATTTGCATTACAATGCTGAAAGTTGTCTCATGAAAAATAAACCTAGTAGAAAGAAAAGGAGTACTTGTGGCACCTTATAGACCTCGTAGAGCAAGTCAAATGTATTTTCAAAAACTTACACTGATTATAAAGCTATTGTTGTATATGAATCCTATTTTTAATTATCAAAACTTCAAATCTTGATCAAATTTTAAGATCACGCTAGTGGACAGAATTAATACCAATGCTTCTGTGCATCTCAAATATTGTCCTTAAGCTGTAATTTTGAATTTCAGACTGTTGAAAATCACTATGTGAAGGAGTGAAAAATAAAAGAACTTTTGAGGGTTCCGGTATATTTCTAATGACATGAATTTTAAGATTCAAGAGGTGACCAAATCAACCAGTGGTCTCAGTTTGAATCCCCAAACTGAGAGAAATTTGGAGACTTTTTTGATATGGTGTTCAGATACATTAATAGGTAAAAAAACAGAATTCAAGTCCTTATCTTGTCTCCCCCTTCTCAGTCACTGAGCACATCACCATCAATCCATGTTGATCAGGCTCCTACCTCAAATAACAAGAGGATTATCTTCAACTCCTTACTTTCACTCTTCTCTCATATCCAAGCTGTGTCCAAATCTTGCTGCGGTTTCCTACACATCCTTTCTGACCTTTGTCGTCTTTCTGTTGACATACCTAAAACTCTCACTTCAGATGGTATGCCCTTGAGGACAGGAACTCTGTCTTCTTCTGTAGAAAGTGCTTGGCATGTTTTGAGTTCAGTTTTAGTATGAATGATTAAGGCACTAGATTAAATCAAGGATTGGAATGTGTTTTGGAATGCTCTGAGCACAAATAAAGCATGTTGGGGCTGCTGCTAACTGCAGATTGAATAAACCCTGATCTTGATACCTTCTAATCCTAAAAATCATCTATTATTGTCCATAGCATTTTGCTGCTAGTGTATGTTAAAACACAGTTTAGTTTTCTATCTATTCCAGCAGTTATATGTGTTCAGATATATTTCCTTAACTTAACATTGAATTTTGACTTCTGTGAAGATGGGTACACATGTATGGGGTATTCTAATTTAAGCTATATAAGCCAGCACAAGACTTCTTGTTAAAATCTCTCCACTGTATTCTCAGGAGGAGGGGAAAAAAGTCTTACTGATTTTGTAGGTATTAAATTATGTAAATTGTCGTGTTCTGTTTTGATATGAATGTCATTAAGAGCTGCTGGATGCTTTATAAGATGGCTGTGAGAACAGTTAAACTACAAAAATCAATAAGTTAAAATGTTCTTGCCAATAACCCCCGCACCTCTTCTCTCAGTGTTGCAGGTGGAGAGCTCTTTGATTTTTTAGCTGAAAAGGAATCTCTGACTGAGGAGGAGGCCACAGAATTTCTCAAACAAATCCTTAATGGTGTTTACTATCTCCACTCTCTGCAAATTGCCCATTTTGATCTCAAGGTATGTTGGACAGATAATTTGGGGTACTGTAAGCAACCCCCTTAAAGTCCCAATTACGCTACCAAAAAAAATCTCCAGTTGTAATACAGATCACATCTTGAAAATGTGGTTGCCAGCCTATGTAGATAAGGGAGAGAACTCAGATGAAAAGTAATCGTTTCCAACCGTCTTTAATTTAAAAATCAAAAAATGCTTTTCCCGCATTTACACAGACTGGGAGTTACCAACAAAACAATATCCTGAAAACGGTTTTCAAGAATGATCTTGAAACCTATGTCAGGTTAGGAATTGTATGTAGTGTGGATGTGGCCTTGATTAGAGCTGTGCAAATAATCAATTTTTCAGTTCACTGGCAATTTTGAAAAATCAGAAGAACAAATAATTTGAGGTCAAAGAAAACATCTCATTTAAATTTCAAGCAATTTTTTACTATTTTAAAATAAAATTTAAGGAAATTTCAAAATAGGTCATTTCAAATAAAAAAAAACGTTGACACGAAATGCTTTGACTTTTTTTCCAAAAAAATTGTGTTTTTTCTACATGAACAATTTGGCAAAACCGACACACATTTGCAAAAATTTTTATGTCAAATTTGTATTTTTGCCCCACCCCCCCAAAAAAAAAAAAGTTTCCGACAAAAATTTTTACTCTAATTTTGATGCAACATTCTGAACTGGAAAATTCTTCTGTGCTGTTTGCATTCCATGCATCTAATGCTCACTCAGAAGATCTGCATTTCCTTAAACTGAAACAAGACGACAAAATTATTTACTGTCAGGGATGGTTGTGAAGCAAGTAGCAATTTCCAAAAAGTGAAAAGACTGTTTCAGATCAATCTGTCAGTGAAAAGAGAAAAGCAATATTATGTGAGAAATGACTATGTATTTTTGCATATGTGAACTCCATTAATATGTTGAATTCTTTTTAATATCATTTTACTAGCTTTTTCTTTTCGTAGTCATCAATATTTTCAAGTGTTGAGCATTTTGATATTTCTTCTTGATTTTGGATTGTGGAGGTATATAGGCCCCAAATCAGGAAGGCATCTCAATTCAAGGAAGGTATTTAAAGAGGTGCTGAAGTCCTCCTGAAGATAATGGCCATGTCTACACTGTGGAAACAAAGGTGAATTTTTAACATGTGCTAGCTAACACATGTTAAAATCCTAGTATATCAGAGGAAGTTGTAGTTTTAACATGTTAGCTGTCCCAGGTAGAGGAGAGCCAAGGGTTTACCTCAGCCAGCTAACACTTGTTTAACCTACAACTGCAGTGTCTACACTAAAGGTAAAATCCTGTCACCACAGAAATCAATGAGCATTTTGCCATTGACTTTAATGGAGCCAGGGTTTCACTTTAGGATTTTAACTTGGATTAGCATGTTTTAGCTAATGTGGCTTCTCTAGGGAACACGTATATTTTTAAGACAAGGCCAAGAGACTGAAACACATATTTAACTAACGAGCACATTAGTAGCCTTGTAGCCTGTGCATATTATGAAATCTTTTTTGTTTGTTGGTTTTTGTTTTGAAAGCCTGAAAACATAATGCTGCTGGATAGAAATGTACCAAAGCCCCGCATCAAGATTATTGACTTTGGCTTATCACACAAAATTGACTTTGGAAATGAGTTTAAAAATATCTTTGGAACACCAGAGTTTGTTGGTGAGTACAGATTATGCCTTATATATTGTTTTCTTTTCCTTAAGCCTATGAAATCGTGCATATGGCATGTCTCAACTTAGCTATGATTTACAGAATTTGTGTGCAGTAAATGACATTTTGAGATTTTGTAAAGTACACCATATTCCTTAGCAGTAACTTGGTTGTATCATTGTAAAAGGTTTTCTGTTATAATGACATTGCAGGTTATAAATCAGTGTTTTTAAGGTGTCAGAATTAAATAAAACTGCTGTTTGCATCTTTGTTTGCTTATGTACTTCACATACTATTCATTCTCTCTTAGCTCCTGAAATAGTAAACTACGAACCCCTTGGTCTTGAGGCAGATATGTGGTAAGTTAATGAACCATTCTGAGATGGTAGTTGTCATTATTATATATTATATTATTGTTCTGACTCTTTCCCTCTCTCTCTCTCTCTCCAGGAGCATCGGTGTAATAACTTACATTCTGTAAGTATCAAAATCCATAAATCATTCTTTGGGAACATTTAATTTTTTTGTTCTAACATTATGTTCTGATTCTGTCCTCTTGGCTTTCAATTGTTTGGTGTATTTTTGATGTCAATAAGACATATACATAGCATATGGCCACTTAACTAAACTGCATTGATTCTACATGATTTTTACCTAATTGAAGTTGAATAATAAAAAAAGCTATAGCATAATTGTTAAAAGAATAGCTAAGAGTCAATGCTGAGACAGTGGGATGGAAGCCTTGTTTAGATGATTAGGCAGTGTTCCAAAGTGACATTAATTTTAATTTCTCTGAAGTTAAATCACAGCTTTTGTCTTTGTAAGATCATCATCTTTAAGATACGTCTGAACTCTAAAAGCAGAAAGCCTCTTTTTTTTTTTTTTGCACTTCCTTGTCAGATCTTGCAGGGATGAAATGGCATGTAGCATATAATATGTACTGTGTCCAATCTTACTTTTAACAGCCTAAGTGGTGCATCACCATTTCTTGGAGAAACAAAACAAGAAACATTAGCAAACGTATCTGCTGTGAATTATGACTTTGAGGAAGAATTCTTCAGTAATACCAGTGCCCTAGCTAAAGATTTTATAAGAAGACTTCTAGTTAAGGATCCAAAGTGAGTTACTTCTGTTCCTGTGTTTCTGCTGTGGTATCCTGAATTACATATCCTGGTTCAATTTGTATTCTGTATTTGTGCTCATTAGTTAAATATGATCTGCTAGAGTCAACAAAGTAATAGGAGTATTTTTTTTCTCCCATTTAAAGGAAAAGAATGACAATTCTGGATAGCTTGCAGCATCCCTGGATCAAGGTTAGTGTATAAGGAAATCACTTTATATTCTCTTTTGTTTATCATTCTCTGGTATGCATACTTATGCTTATTCGACTACTTCATGAAAACTAGAAAGCATAAAGTGGTGTTCCCACTTAATAAATATTGCTGTTTGCAAAGCTAAATGGAAGGATGCTGCGTATTGGCTATAGACTTAATTAAGTTATGTTCTGTACATGGTAGTTATGGGCAAGTACTGTAGCCCATTATTCAGATGATAGTTTTGTTTGGTCAGGGAGAGACAAATGTTCAGGAAAGAGTGTACCAACAAAGATACATTTTCTGAATCAAATCCAGTTTCTCCCTCTTCCTAACCTTTTCAAATCTCTATTTAAGTGTGGCTAAATGATGACTGAGCTAAGGAGAGCCATGTCTCTTCCTCATTCCCTAATTGGTCTGAGAAGAGAACTGCTGGGACTGATCCACTTCTTTCCCAATTAATACTTGGCTTGAGTAGGGTTTTCTAAGATATAGTGTCATCTTTTCCACAGGGGAGAGAGAGATCTAGGTTACAAGGGGGAGAATAGGGCATCTGGCCTTTTTTGATCATACAGGCCACTTGGTGCAATCTGGCCCATTTCTAAGAGTGTGGTTTTGAAAAATTAAAATAAAATTGTTCCTTCCCCTGCCACTTGTCATCTCTGGAAGACTTGATTTAGCAGTATCCAGAGAGGACCTAACTTCATCAATCATCCCAACATTCACTGGTGACATAATTTCAACAAGGAACTCCTGGGAGCCTCATCCAGCACACTGCTGTATAATAATCTGTTAGATCTTATTAAAATGCAGTTGTGCTCTGAAGTTTGAGTAAAAATTGCACTTTGTTCACTAGATCTGTTCCCTGCATAAATTCCGTCCTGTCTACTTCCCTTTGTGAATTAAATGAAGAGGGACAAAATAAGTGCATACTGCTATTAGCCCTGCAGAGCCAGCACTCCTAACTGGAAGTCAGCTGGATTCTGTTCCTTTTTATGCACAATCAATAATAATGCATTAAGTTCCAGTCAGTTTATACCTATGCAAAGCCAGTAAAAGCAGTGGAGTGATGGAAATGTCACTAAGAACATATTCTGGCTTGCAGAACTTTTATGGTGGGTCATGATGATGTACAAGAAGCAGCTTGGTTCTCAAGGTACTTGGTTGAGTTTGCAAGGCTGACAGGGGAGGGGGAAAAAATCTCTGCTTGTTAACTATATGCATTTCATCTGCAAATCATTGAACCAGAATCATGGAACTTCTCTGAGATGTTCTTACAAAGTCTCTTCACAGTATAACTACCCTTCAATAGTTGGTTTAGTACTGATTTTTTTGCTCTAGAGTTAGAGCTGTGCTAATAACCATTTTTTTTCCGGTCCCTGGCAGTTTCAAAACAAAATAGTTTGGGATTGAACAAAATGTTTTGTTCAACCTGAAACTAAACATTTTGTTTCCATTTTGGGCATTTGACCCCTTTTATTTAATAAAGCAAAGGAATGTTGGCAGTAAAGGGCTAGATTCACAAAAGGACATTCACAAAAGCAAGGTGGTGGTGTTGCCTCCTTTATACCTAGGATGTGGAAGATGCGGGTTTGAATCCCCACTCTGGTGCAGGGACTTGAGCTCAGGTCTCACCCATCCCAGGTGAGTGCCCTAATCACTAAAGTATTAACTGTTGGGGGGAGGGTGTCTCTCAGTATCTCCTATTAAAAGATATTCCACTTTGTATAAATTATTACGTATTCATTGGACCAGGAACTGGAATATGGGTGTCTCCCAGCTGAGGGCCCTAACTACCAGACTATAGAGTCATTCTCTCCCCCTGCCCCAAAGAAACACTTAATTGTTTATTTAATGTGAAACAGCTTCACCAGGAGAGATTGTGAGACAGACAACCCAGAATACACTATAGTTCAGGTGTTAGTGCACTCACCTGGGAGTAGGGAGTCCTTGGTTCAAATCCCTGCTTCAGAGTGGGGATTCAAACCTCCAAAAGAGCCGGTGAGTGTTCCAACCACTGGGATATTGGGTATAAGGTGGCCACCTCCATACCACCACAGTTCTGTGAGTGGCAGTTAAGTCTCTTTGGGGACTATAACCCAAAAAACTGAAACATTTCAGTTTGAGATTTCTGAAAAAGTTTTGACCAAAACAGCCAAAATCAATATGAATTTGCAAAATGGCTTTGTCAACCCAAATCTGCATTATGTGGCAAAAAACTGCTGAAAAATGTCACCCTGTTTGAGATAGAGTAACTAAATCAGTTTAGTTACACTAATAGGAACTCTAAATGTACACACACTTAAGCTGATTGAAATTGTACTTAAGCAGTTTTATATTAATGTAGTTACTCTGGTTCACGTTTTCCAGCTCCTGGCACAAGAGAAGAAGTTAGTCTGATAGCCTGAACACCCTGATTTTTCTAGATATCTCGTCCTCCTGCCACCATTTGCCCCCTATTTAAAAATATAACAATCTAGTACCCCTGTTCCATATGAGCTCCAGCCACATCTTCCTGTTAAGCTAAATCGTACACTGGTATTTGGGGCCTTCCTAATCACAGAGCATGCGAGATCACTTAATGCAGGGGTGGCCAACCTGTGGCTCCGGAGCCGCATGTGGGTTTTCAGAGGTTAATATGCGGCTCCTTACCTAGGCACGGATTCCGGGGTTGGAGCTATAGATGCTAACTTTCTAATGTGCTGGGGGGTACTCACTGCTCATCCCCTTGCTCTGCCCCAAGCCCTGCCCCCACTCCACCCCTTCCCCCAAGGCCCTTGCCCCTTCCCCTGAGCCTGCCATGCCCTCGCTCCTCCCCCCATAGCCTTCTGCACATGTGAAACAGCTGATTGCAGGGGGAGGGGAGAGTAGGTGCTGATTGGTGGGGGCTGCCAGCGGGCAGGAGGTGCTGGGGAGTGGATCGGGGGCTTCTGACCTGTTACTGCAGCTCTGTGGCAATGTACATTGGTAAATGCTGGCTCCTTCTCAGGCTCAGGTTGGCCACCCCTGACTTAATACAAGGATGCACTCATCTGAGGGTTGGTGCTCAGTGTTCGCTCTGAGAGCTTGTCTGTATTGAGTGCCTACTCAAGTGTAAATCTACAGCGCATTAGCCTGCTGTGCACTAAGTGGCCAGTGGACCCCGCTGCCACACACTAAAAGTTCGATAGTACACGTTGACCTAAAGCACACTATGAAACTTTTAGTTCATGGCAGCAGGGTCTACACTGCCATTTATTGTGCTGCCAGCAAGAGGGCTGTAATTCACAGACCAGCTTGCCGCACATTAACTCGTCATATAGGTAATCCCTGAGAGGTGGCATGCGGCACTGGAGCCCATTGCAGTTGTAGCTGGGTTTTGACTTGTAAACTAGTGAAATGAAATGGGAGATGTTGGATACCAAATTGATTATCTTGAAAGCAGAACAAAACCTGGGCTGCATTTATAATCAACCAGGAAATCCTTACAGAAAACCGGTCTTTGCTGGTACACCATGATCGGGGAGGGGTCTCTGCCCGAGAGATAGAAGTCCTAGGTTAAAGATTAAAAAAAATCAAATGGTTTATAAAACAGTTAACTTTCTTTTGAAACTTGCTACCTTGTTACTCTGGAAAGATCTTTCAAATTAATAGAGCAGTCAGCTACTCTGACTAAACTCATTAGCTGGATGTTTCTGCTAAGGCAGTCAGCAGCAAAATAGTTAACTATACTGATACTTGTAATTAATGTTTAGAGGTGACAATTTAATGCCTCTCTGGTATGAATAAGATTGTACAACTGTTTGTGTATGCCTCTAGCCAGCACTGTATTCATAAACTGTCTTTACGACACAATGAGGTGGAACTTCGGGTTTTGGGAGTTTTTTAAACTACAACTTAAGGAAAAAAGAGGGATGATTAGAGACCCTAACTCTTTGGAACACATGAAATTTCTACAGGTGTGGCTTCCTGGAGTGCCTGCTGCTTTCTTCAAGTATACTAACTGCACACTCTGCTAGGTCTTGCATATTAGAATGGTGCCTTTTTGTATACTTTACTACAATACTGTGGACTTTACTGTCTTTGCAACCTCAGATAATTGTTTAGTTGGAGTTAAAATTGTACAGCAGAAAGATGATTTTGTGAAAGCAGTAGCATAATTGGGGGATATTTAAAAATATGCTTTTGTGCTTCTTTTCCTCATAGCCTAAGGATACCCAACAAGCCCTTAGCAGAAAAGCATCTGCAGTAAATATGGAGAAATTCAAGAAGTTTGCAGCACGAAGAAAATGGAAAGTAAGTTATTTAGCAAGTCTTCATAAAGCTGGTGATGAATGTAATGTCATTCTCTTCTCAGGATAAACACAAGTGAAATATTGTTAATTGTATTGCTTTTTTGCTCAGATGAAGTTTACAATCTGAAACTTCATTAAAAACAGAAAATACATTTTCGTACCAATCAAAGTATTTGCAGTATGGGAGAAGAGGAAGGAGAACCCGCTTCTTGTGTTGACTTGGAGTACATTTGTAGGCACTTAGATGCTGTGGTTGTGGGGATGTAGTGTAAAAAGATAAAGAGAAATTCTATTCATTACTGAACTGAGTATAAATACTTAAATTATTGTGCATTGAGCTGTATTCATTTTATATAAACTGTTTTTATATAAGCGGCAAAGAGTCCTGTGGCACCTTATAGACTAACAGACGTATTGGAGCATAAGCTTTCGTGGGTGAATACATGTATCCGACGAAGTGGGAATTCACCCACGAAAGCTTATGCTCCAATACGTCTGTTAGTCTATAAGGTGCCACAGGACTCTTCGCCACTTTTACAGATCCAGACTAACATGGCTATCCCTCTGTTTTTATATATTATCAAGACAGTCAAATAACAAGAGTGCATATTTACAATTTGAAAAGCATTTATATTTTATTGTATTTATTTGTATGACTCTAATGTCATGGCAAATGTTATAGGTGTGCATGGCAGTGTAAATATGCAAAGAGGCTAGTCTTAAAAAAAAAAAAAAAAAAAAAAGGAACAGGAAACAACTGGAGTTGGTCAAAAGTGGGAGGGGGGAGCAA
Organism: Caretta caretta; assembly: GCF_965140235.1. Classification (NCBI taxonomy): domain Eukaryota; kingdom Metazoa; phylum Chordata; order Testudines; family Cheloniidae; genus Caretta; species Caretta caretta. Next base: position 90,934,757 of record NC_134210.1, on the reverse strand, counting down.
AAATTTAGTTCCTGCCCCACAAAGATTACAGTCTAAGGCTCTACACCTTGAAAGACTTACGTGAGCCTCGCTTCTGAACCGAAACTGGGTGTGGAATTGGCAGAGTATGGGTAGGTGTAAGGAGTAGAATCAGCAAAGGAGAGAACTTCACTTCTTCACCACACATACTGAGAGACCTGCACTTGAAGCAAGGAAAGGAAGGGATGTAGCAGAAGAAATCTATGTACCATGATACCAGAGTTAAGCGAGAGTCAGCAATGGGATGCATGAATTATAAAAGAGAAGTTCCTTCTTTTGGATAGAGGTCAAGAAATAGGATTTTTCTCTCTAGCTTAAGCAATAGAAAAAAATACTAAATATCTGGCCTCAGAATCTGTTTGCCAAGATTCAGTGTCTGGTTTAGGTGGGATCAAGTGTGCTTGTAAAGCTTAAATTGCATGAGAAATGTCAGTCTTCTCTGGTGTCTAAGAAGAAGCAGTGTGTAGACATCTTCATCCTTTTGTATAATGTAATATTTAAAGGAACACTATCAGGTAATTTAGGTCCAAATTAAATTGTGTATGTGTGCACATTTTAAAATGAGAAAATCCGTTCGTAGAAGTATTTTCATGAAATGTATGGCCTGAGCAAGGGGAATTTAGTACAAGTAACTTTTTTTGTTTGCATAGAAAAATGTTTAAATCCAATGTTTGCTACCCATTGGTGTTCTACTGAAACAGACAAGTCTGTTTTATTACCAGTACAGATGAAACCCAATGAGTAAACAGTATACACAGTGAAAAACCTGATATATCAAAAATTCTTTCCACTTTTATGTGTTTAAAACACAATTTTCCTTTTCTGTGATGATAAAGTTTGTTTTAAAAGAAGTATCTTCCTATCACAAATGTTCTATTTGATATTTTAAGTAAAAATAGCTCTTCTTCTTTTTAAAAAGCAATCAGTACGCTTAATTTCGTTGTGCCAAAGATTATCAAGATCCTTCTTATCCAGAAGTAACATGAGTGTTGCTAGGAGTGATGATACTCTGGTAAGCATATGTTTTTATTGGTTTACTGCTTTAAATACTTTCTGACATATAACATGAATACTGAAATATTTTAAAATGTGTACATAGGATATTATTTCTGATATGGCAAGAGATAGATTCATGAAGTTTTAGGCCAGAAGGGTCCATTATGATCATTTATTCTGACCTCCTGCATAACAGACTATAGAATGATCTTCACTAACTTCTGCATTGAGTCCAATAACTTGAGGTTCAAATTTATTTATCATGTTGTTGTAGTTTGATTCATGAGACACTTTCACACCATAGTAATTATAAAACAGATGTATTGAGCATTTGCAGGTTGAGTTGCTCAGGGTACTGTACGCTATAAACCATTTTTTTTTTTTTAGTAAAAAAGCTTAGAATATTTAAAAGGGATTTTTTAAAAAGTAGGTGCTTCTACAATGTAAATGTTTCAGGAAAACGTGAGGGAAAGGAAATAATTACGAGCAAGCAGTAGCCAAATTTGAATAAGTAAAGCAGTCAGATGTAAAGGCGGGGGATGGGTGTTAAGGAGCACCTGAGGGCTCACCTCAGTAAAGGCACAATTGCTTAGCATGCCTTACAGTTAGGAGATCTGTAGGTCTCAGTCAGGACACTACAGAAATCTGTAGAGTTCCTTAGTTTTCAAGGTGTAAGAAGAATTGTCCCTTGTACTAATAGAGTTATGGAATGCCCTTTGTGTTAGGGCAGATAGAATGGAAAAATGAATGAGATACATACTCTAGAGCAGGCATGGGCAAACTTTTTGGCCCGAGGGCCACATCTGGATATGGAAATTGTATGGCGGGCCATGAATGCTCATGAAATTGGGGTTGGAGTGCAGGAAGGACGTGAGGGCTCTGGCTGGGGGTGCAGGCTCTGGGGGGGTGCCAGAAATGACGAGTTCAGGTGCTCCGGACAGGAGATTGGTGTGCGGGGGGGGGGGGGCTGGAGATGAGGGATTTGGGATGTAGGAGGGTGCTCGAGGCTGGGACCAAGGGGTTCACAGGGCAGGAGGGGGATCAGGGCTAGGGCAGGGGGTTGGGGCACATGGTGGGGGGTGAGGGTTCGGAGTGGGGGTGGGGCCAGAAATGAGGAGTTCAAGGTGCAGGAGGAGGCTCCGGGCTGGGGCAGGGGGTTGGGGTGAGAGCTCCAGTTGGGGGTGCAGGCTCTGGGGTGGGGCTGGGGATGAGGGGTTGGGGGTGCAGGAGGGGGCTCTGGGCTGGGACTCGGGGAGGGGCTCTGGGCTAGGGCAGGGGATTGGGGCTCAGGAGGGGCTCAGGGGTGCAGGATCCGGGCAGCACGTACCTCAAGCAGCTCCCGGAAGCAGCGGCATGTCGTCGTCCTTTTCCCCCCTCTTCCCCCCCCCCGGCTCCTATGTGGAGGCATGGCCAGGCGGTTCCGCACGCTGGCCTGTCCACAGGCACCGCCCCTGCAGCTTCCTGCAGTTCCCAGCACGTGGATCCCGCTGGCTACCTCTAAATGGAGCACGGCGCGACCCCCAACCCCATTCCTGGCTGGAGTGTGGGAAGGCAAGCCCCAGACCCTGCTCCCCAGTGGGAGCTCGAGGGCTGGATTAAATCAGCTGGAGGGCCAGATGTGGCCCGCGGGCCATAGTTTGCCCACCCCTGCTCTAGAGCTTCAAGTCATAGCACAGCTGTTCATTGGTGGGGTGGGGGGGGGAAAACTTCTGTGCACCTGTTTGTGCATTATTAATTAGTGATAGTGGTAGGGCCAAGTGGCTCCAATTGGAGTTAGCATAATGGGGCTAGGCAGGGTGTAACTGCGCAGTAAGATAGCAAAAGCAACCAGTAGAAATATTCCCCTTCATTCATCCGAGGTAGGTGTGTTGAGTTCTACTTTTGTTAGTACATTTTTTTGAATGACACCTTGTGTTTGCTGTGTGTCGTGTCTATCATCTGGCTATGACTGAAGACACTGGAGGGCAATTCTGAGTACTCTGGAATGGCATAGAGGGTAGGCTTGCCCTAGAGTCCTTTCACAAAATTACCCTTCTTACTTACTGTCATGTGTTTAGTTGTGCTACCTGATTCCTGCATTCCAACTTCAGGTGTAGCTAGCAGCTGCATATCAGCAGTGTGTCTGTATAACTTGTGAGGAAGTTCAAGATGAAGAATGGTATAGAAATGCGAACAAATGTGCTTATGATTCTCTAATGTGGTGTTTGCAACACCCTGATTTATTACCATAGCAACTGTTCCTCTCATTCTCCACTGGACTGGTCTGCTTGACCTTCTGAATTAGTCAAGAATAACAGGATGATTCAGGAAGGGCAAACTTCTAATTACACACAAGTTCTGTGGTTGACAGCAATATCAATAAGTGAAATGCAGACAGGAGGCCATTTTTAATTAATCGATTTTTTTATACTCTTGACTATAACAGGGATTTTTAAAGACATAAAGGTCAATCTGCAAGTGTAAGTCTGGATATGTCTACATTGAAATCAGGAGATGTGACTGCAGCATGGGTGGACATACCTGAACTAGCTTTGATCTAGTTAGATCGAAGGAGCTTGGATGACAATAGCAGTGTAGCTGTGGGGGCATGGGCTAGCTACTTGAGTGTGTACCCAGGCTTCTACTCAGGAAGCTAGCCCATGCCACCACCGCTGTTTCTGCAGTTATAGTGCTATATTGGTACTTGAACTAGCTAGCTAGATCAAAGCTAGCTCTGGAATGTCTACACAAGCTGCAATCGCGCCTCCCAATTTCAATGTTTACGTACCTTGAGAGATGTTGAGCACCCTCCTCGCCCATTGACCTTGCAGGATGGGCCCAGAGAGTACATTAGACCCTATGCCAAACAAGCTTCCTTTCAGTTTATGCAGCTGTATGCCTTTTAGGTTTAAGCCCTTGGGAGCTATAGTTAGAAGCTTGTAAATCCAGAAGCTTTCTCTTTTTAGCTCGCTCTTCAGGTTTTAATGCAGTCCTTAGGAAATATCCTGTGATCAGTAAAGCTTAAACATTTAATGCATTAGAACGTAAACATCCTTTTTTCTGTGCATAAATAGTCTTAAAAATCGAAAATTCTGCAGAGACTTCTTTCTTACCCATTTTATCCTCCCAGTTTCCCTCCTGTGCAAGTCATGTTCTCACTTCCACTTTCCTTTTCTTATCGTTCTACTTTTGTGCTATTTGTTCTCTCACCCATACTACTCCTGCTCCTATTGCTATACTTTAACACTGAATCACCATTTAAGATATGTCACACCAACTCTTTAGCAGGGAGGAGGGTTGCAGGCAAGTGCTAGTGTTTAAGACACTAATAAACTTAGGATAAGGAAAATTAGAGTGATTCAAAAATCAGGCTACATGGTTTTCTTTTCTGTGACTTTTTGCTGACTTACTCATGGAGAACACAGATCGTCCCTGGGAAGTACAAGGTTTGTACCTGTATCTTATATTGTTGTTGTAGATGCATTTTTTTAACAAGTTCCTATCACACCTTGCATCTTCAGCTTTACTTTATACAGCTCTCCATTTAGATGATACATAGAAAATTCCAGTAAGGAAACAATGTGGTAGAGAAAGACATCTCTGGAATCTCACGCAGTAAATAATGTGTATAGATGTGGAAAAAATGCACATCTTATTAGGGTAAATTTTCCAAGTAGTGTTCCTACATTTTAGCAGCGTGACTCTTGTGAATAAGTTTTCCAGGCTTGCAGCTAAATGGCTGTGTGGTGCTTTGAAAATGTAATTTTCTTTCCTTTTCCTGACAGGTTCTGGGGGATTTTTTGTTTTTGTTTTTTTACTATTATTATTTTGAAAGCTAATGATGATTTTTTTTTCTATCTCCTTGTTAACTATGAGGATGAGGAGGATTCATTTGTGATGAAAGCCATCATTCATGCCATCAATGATGACAACGTTCCTGGTCTACAGCATCTCCTGGGATCTCTGACTAATTATGATGTCAATCAACCTAACAAGGTATGGTGTTAGGTCTGTGCTGCAACAAGTTGGGGGGCCAGATATCTCTCTGTTCTTGTATGGAGTGATGTGGCTATAAAATAGAAATGTAATATTTGAAATAAGACTAATGGTTAAATGGCTTGTAAGGCATGTAAATGGCTGTCCTACGAAAAGTTATGTTAGGAGTTCGTTGTTCATTCCTCTGAAACTGTCTGGATATGGATGCCATAATATTTTTCCTAGGCCTCTGAAATGTAAAGAGTACTGTTGCTTGAAAATCAGCACAAAATTTAAGTTTTGGTAATAAAAAGGAAAATATCTGAAACTTGCAATTAAATATAACCACAAATATTTTAAATCATGATGGAAATTGGTGGGGTGGGGGTGGATTCAGGGAAAGGAGTGTTATTTACTTCATTTTCCAATCAAAACCTTCCCCCTTTCCATACCAACATCACAGGAGAACATGCAGGTGTGCATGAACCTGTGTGCAGGACATTGGCAGGTGCCTGCCCTTTGTGAGTGCAATGGGCTACAGGATGAGAGAAGAGCTCCTGCTGTACCTTTTTCAATGGGTATGTTTGTGTTTGCAGCACTTGCTGTAGCTGTGCATTGGAAATATAGTAAGAGGCCACACTGGCTTAACCAGGAGATCTTCAATGACCTGAAACTGGGGGGAAAAAAGTGTCCTACAAAAAGTGATAACTAGATCAAATTACAAGGAATGAATATAAAAATACCACAAGCATGTAGGGACAAAATTAGAAAGGCCAAGGCACAAAATGGGATTAAACTAGCTAGGGACATAAGGGGTAACAAGAAAACATTTTACAAATACATGCGAAGCAAGAGAAAGACCAAGGACAGGCTGATTACTCAATGAGGAGGGAAAGACAATAACAGAAAACATAGCAAAGGCCAAAGTGTTAAATGCCTTTATTTGTTTTCACCAAAAAAGTTAGCAATGATTTAGATGACTAACATAGTGAACATCAGTGTAAATAGGGTAAGATCTGATGCTAAAACAGGAAAAGAATAAGTTCAGAATTACTTAGACAAGTTAGATATTTTAAAGTCAGCAGGGCCTGATGAAATACATCCTAGAATTCTTAAGGAACTGGCTGGAGAGCAATCTGAGCCATCAGTGATTATCTTTAAGAATTTGTAGAGGACAGGAGAAATATCAGAGGACTGAAAAAAGGTACTGTATTTGCCCATCTATGAAAAGAGGAATAAGGACAACCACCCAGGGAATTACAGACTAGTCAGCTTAACTTCAATATCCAGAAAGATAATGGAGCAAATAATCAATCAGTGTGTAAGCACCTAGAAGATAATAAGCTGATAAGTAACAGCAGGGATTTGTCAGGAACAAACCATGTCAAAGTAACCTAATATCCTTCTTTGACAGGGTAGAAAGCCGTGTGGATATGGGGAAAACATATGTGGTATATCTTGACTTTAATAAGGCTTTTGATATGGTCTCACATGACTTTCGCATAAACAAACTAGAGAAATATAGCCTAAACGAACTTACTATAAGGTGGGTGCACAACTGGTTGGAGTACCGTACTTAGAGTAGTTATCAGTGGTTCACAATTGAGCCGGAAGGGCAATATCGAGTGAGGTCCTACAGGGATCTGTCCTGGGTCTGGTTCTGTTCAATATATTTATAAATCATAGAATCATAGAATATCAGGGTTGGAAGGGACCTCAGGAGGTCATCTAGTCCAACCCCCTGCTCAAAGCAGGACCAATTCCCAATTTTTGCCCCAGATCCCTCAATGACCCCCTCAAGGATTGAACTCACAACCTTGGGTTTAGCAGGCCAATTCTCAAACCACTGAGCTATCCCTCCCCCCTAAATGATTTGGATAATGGCATGGAGAGTACACTTATAAAGTTTGCAAACTGGAAGGAGTTGAAAGTGCTTTTCAGGACAGGATTAGAATTCAAAATGATCTTGACAAACTGGTGAAATGGTCTGAATTAAATAAGATGAAAGTCTGTGAGGACAAATGCAAAATACTATACTTAGGAAGGAATAGAAATACAAAATGGAAATGAATGCCTAAGAAGCAGTGCTGCAGAAAAGGAACTGGAGCTATAGTGGATCACATTAAATATGAGTCAACAATGTAATACTGTTGCAAAAAAGTGAACATCGTTCAGGGATCTGTTATAGGAGTGTTGCCAGAAAGACACAAGAAGTAATTCTCCTACTCTATTGAGCACTGATAGAAGCTTAAACGAGGGTACTGTGTCCAGTTTTGGGCACCATGCTTCGGGAAAGATGTGGACAAATTTGAAAGTCGAAAGAAGAGCAACAAAAATGATTAAAGGTCTAGAAAACACGCCCTATGAGAAAAGATTGAAAAAATTAGGTTTGTTTAGTGTGGAGAAGAGAAGTCTGAGGATGGACATAAGTCTTCAAGTATGTAAAAGGTTGTTATAAAGAGGAGGGTGATAAATGGTTCTCCTTAATCACTGAGGACAGGACAAGAAGTAATGAGCTTAAATTGCAGCAAGGGAGGTTTAGGTTGGACATGAGGAAAAACTTTGTAACTGTCAGGGTAGTTAAGCACTGGCGTAGATTACTTAGGGAGAGGTACTGGAGTCTCCATTTTAAGAACAGGTTAGACACACCTCTGTCAGGGATGGTCTGTATGATACACAGCCATACCTCAATGCTAGGGGACTGGACTAGATGACCTATTGAGGTCCCTTCCAGTCTTACATTTCAGTGATTTGATAAAGAGGAGGCAGGGTGGGGTGGGACGGATATCATGTGTCCTTGGTGTGGTGTGGGTGGGAAAGGAGACAGCCTGGATACCACTGGCTTTAATGTATGTGTTGGTGTGAAGGAGATGTGTTTGAACGGAAAGGGAGTGAATATTGGGTCGGAGCAAGCAAGAGGATTTGCAGGGGCTGTGAAAACCAACTATTCATTTGATAACTTTATTTATTTAAGACTGCGGTAGAGGATTGCAGGATTGAGAGCAAGATTAAAGATGGTTTAGTGCATATCCGAATAAATTACACAAGAAAACTTTTGTAACACTATTTTTAACAGCCATATAATGATAATGTAATATATTTACTCACATTCATGTTTCCAGTGCACACCTTGGAGCTGTTCATCTCCTAGCATGTGTTATTCTTGGAATCAAACTTCGCTTTTGCTAGGAACTGTTTCTTCATGTAGGTCAAGATACCTGCATTTAAAATGTTCCCTTTGAATCCCAGATTCAGGGCATCAGTTCTTCCTCTTTGAACAGACTTTTTAAAATTGAGTATGTTTGGATAGTTCACTTGCCAAAATTGGGTTTGTAAGACTATTTAAAAAAAAAAAAAGGAAATAGCCCAGGCTACAGAAAGAGGAAACAGAAAATATGATATAGGTAGTAGGGTAGTCACGTGATTAAAATTAATCCTGATTAATCACACTGTTAAACAATAATAGAATACCATTTATTTAAATATTTTGGATGTTTTCTACATTTTCAAATATATTGATTTCAATTATAATGCAGAATACCAAGTGTACGGTGCTCACTTTATATTTTTTATTACAAATATTTGCACTGTAAAAAAACAAAAGAAATAGTATTTTTTCAGTTCACCTAATACAAGTAATGTTGTGCAATCAATTTATCATGAAAGTTGAACTTACAAATGTAGAATTATGTACTAAAATAACTGCATTCAAAAATAAAATAATGTAAAACTTTAGAGCCTACAAGTCCACTTGTCGCAAGATATTTACATGCTAGATGCTCTAAAGATTCATATGTCCCATCATGCTTCAACCACTGTTCCAGAGGACATGCGTCCATGCTGATGACGGGTTCTGCTCGATAACAATCCAAAGCAGTGAGTTCACACCTCATCCCCCTCAGATTTTGGAAGGCCCTTCAGATTCTTAAACCTTGGGTCGAGTGCTGTAGCTATCTTTAGAAATCTCACATTGGTATCTTCTTTGCATTTTTTCATATCTGCAGCAAAATTGTTCTTAAAATGAACATGTGCTGAGTCATCATCTGAGACTGTTATAACATGAAATATATGGCAGAATGCAGGTAAAACAGAGCCGGAGACATACCATTCTATGAACTGCCCGAGGAGTTCAGTCACAAATTTAATTAATGCATTATTTTTTAACAAGCATCGTCAGCATGGAAGCATGTCTTCTGGAATGGTGGCTGAAGCATGAAGGAACATACGAATGTTTAACATATCTGGCATGTAAATACCTTGCAACGTAAGGTACAAAAGTGTCATACAAACACCTGTTCTCACTTTCTGGTGATATTGTAAATAAGTGGGTAGCATTATCTCCTGTAAATGTAAACAAACTTGTTTTTCTTAGCAATTGTCTGAACAAGAAGTAGGACTGAGTGGACTTGTAGGCTCTAAAGTTTTGCATTGTTTTGGTTTTGAGAGCAGTTATGTAACAAAATTAATTATGATTTTGTAAATTTTTTTTAGTTAATGGTGTCAGTTAACTGCGATTAACCGACAGCTCTAATAGGTAGTGTTGTATGATGTGTATTGTTCAGCTGTTTTCTGAGATGGGTTGATTTTTTTACATGATTTCATTACCAAAAAAATCTTGAGGATCATTTGTTATCTCTCTGGTCTGTTTTCTTGGTGCAGTCACATGAAATTGCCAGATAAGGCAGGAAGGAAGATGGCACGCATCTCTAAAATAGTGTGCCCCCTGCTTATATTCAGACTTCTAAAACCTTATTTAGGAGCCTAAATAGAAGAGAACTTCAGGTGCCCAACTCATTTGAAAATGAGGCTGTGTTTATTTAGGTCATAAATATAGATTTAGAGCCTAATTTTAGGCACCCTAATTTGAAAACGCTGGCCCATGTTCGTAAATTATTCCCTGTAGACCATTTATCTAAACGTGACTTTCTCTCAAGAATATGGAAAATCAGTCGTTCCTTTGTACATTTGTAAGTCCAGTTGCTATTTCAGCATTCTTCCTCTCCACATCCAAATCTCTCAAAAGACAATATTTTTCCCTTTTTTATTCTTTATTTTCAGCATGGAACACCTCCACTGCTAATTGCTGCTGGCTGTGGAAACATTCAGATGCTTCAGTTACTCATAAAGCGAGGATCCCGTATTGATATTCAGGATAAGGTCAGGATTCTATTTTGTATAACAATTTTAGTTGGTACTAGTGAGTTTCCTATCATATTAGTGGGTTTATTGCAGCTAATGTAGTAAATTATTTCAAGTTATTAATCGTAAAAGGTTGTTTCTACTTTAGAAAGTGTCTTCATCGAATTAGTTTCATATTTCTCTTACACCAAATTAGATAGAGCGCTTTTCACAAACCTCTACAGAATGATAAATGTACTGCTTAATTACTTGAGCTGTCATTCCTATTAAAACACAAAAGCTATAATGGGGATCCTTTGTGAAAAACATTTATACTTCTTGAAAAAGTGTTATGTGGTGGCTTTGGCTCAAGTTGCCTGAGCCACTAACTTGTTAAATCACTATTTATTGACTTAAAGTATTTGGGAAAGTATTTATTTTCTCCATGAAGTGTTGTTCGGTGATTCTTCCTCCCACCCCCAGCAGCTTGGCAAACTATCTTTTAAGAGAATACGGGGATGTTAAGATAATTTGATATTAACTCTTGTTCAACTGACATGAAGTCCCAAAATCTCAAGGTTTTGATGAAAGCTCTAGTCCTGGCTCGTCTGGAAAACTTTTGTAGGTTTTCTTGGTCTTATTGTTTCTTTGGCTTACTTTGGCTGTGGATGAGCCTCCTGTTGTTCAGCACATTCGTGTGTGTGTGTGTGTGTTCGCGCGCGCACAAAGTTATAGCCTAGTGAATATCCTGAAGTGCAATGTTTTTGTTCATTATTTTTATAATACAATATTTTGAACAGGCTGGGTCTAATGCAGTCTACTGGGCTTCTCGACATGGTCATGTACAAACTCTGAAATTTCTCTGTGAGAGCAAATGCCCTTTGGATGTTAAGGATAAGGTAAGGAAAAAACTCTTTTCATTGTCAACTTAAATGCTGAGAGTATATTTTTATGAACAATTAACTGTATTTTAGGGTATGACAGGCAGTTTACTGTTACTTTTCGCCATGCTAGCTCGATTACGTCCTACAATCCTAATCCTAGCAGTGGGAGACCTAACTCATAGGAACTTCCCTTAGCCCAGGAAGCCTACCTCCCGCAACACTTGTCTGGGGAGGCACACCCTCTGCACCCCTAGCCCTAGCCTGGTAACACCTGCTTCCTGGAAATAAATCCTACCAAGCACTTAGTGCTAGAGTCCTAACCCTAACCCTAGCCTGGGCCCACCTGCCTTTTAGATCCCTAACCCTAGCTTGGGCAGGCTTACCTCCTGCAACCCTAATCCTGGGAGACCTTAGTACTAGAACCCTAAGTCTAGCCTAAATGAGGCCTACCCTGGAACCATAATCCTAACCCAGGGAGGCCTACTCCTGGAAACCTAACCCTTGCCTGGGGAGTCCCACCGCCTCGAACCCTAGCCTGGTGACATCTACTTTGAAACCTAAACCTACCCTGCAGAGTGCTTAGTGCTAGAAACCTAACCCTAGCCCGGACCGGCCAACCTCCTGCAACTCTAACCCTAGCCCAGGGAGGCCTAGGTCCTAGAAACCTAACCTTTGTCTGTGATAGAGCCACCTCTTACAGTGCTAAGCCTACAGCAGGGAGTCCTACTGCCTAGAACCCTAATCTTAACTCATGGAGACCTACCTTCTACAACCCTAACCTTAGCTGAGAGAGGCTTACCTTTCAGAACCAGAACCCTAACCCTATCCTGGGGAAGACTACCTCCTAGAACCTTAACCCTGACTTGCGGACACTTATCTCCCAGAAGCCCGACCTTCGAGTGGGGAGACCCATCTCCCAGAACATTAACCCTATGGCAGGGAAACTAACCTCCTTCAACCCTAACCCTAGCCCGGGCTGGCCTACTTCCTAGATCCCTAGGTTCCTGAGCTGCAGTCACACCTTTGATTGCAGTGTAGATAAATCCTTCATCAGTGAGACAGATCTAGTTGTTGAGGAAGAAGTCCTCAGCTTTGCCTTGTATCAAAGACTGTCTTTGTAAGTCAAGTGACAATAATAATATAGCTAGTTTTGTAGTCTTGTAGTGATGGTGTTTTTATTGGGAAAATAAACCCATGCATATGAGTGTGATAAGGAGAGTGCAAAGTGCACTTATATACTTAATGAAAATGCTTCAGTTTCTCATAAAAAGGATCTCCCACTGATGTCCAGGATAAGGTCAGAACTCTGTTTTCATTTATCCTGCATGAAAAGAATTTTGACTTGAAATTGAATGTAGCAAAGGTTAGTGCAGTTCAGAGCTAATGAAAAATTACCTTATTTCCACTAATGTTTCTAAGGCCAGGTCAACACTAAAAAATTTGGCCATGATAATAAGGTCAGTTAGGGATGTAATTTTTTTTTAAGCATTTTTATGCCAAGAAGAGTCCTCGTGCAGTTGCACCAGCATAAAAGTGCTTTTGCCAGGTTATTTTATTTTGCTCAGCGCACTGGTACAAACTGTATTGGCAAAAACATTACTTTGGCTGGATAAGCTGTACGATGTTTGTATGGGCCAGCCTTTTTCTAGTGTAGGCCTGGCCTAAATAAACTATTTATTTTGCTTTATGGAAGATGTTAATCCCTGAATAAAAGTTCTATTCTATGCTCTAGGAGCCATTACAACATTTAAAAACCGTATATTATCTTTTTAGTATCATATGACAACATAATAACTTCTTATCAAACTTCAAATAATTACAGCACCTTCGCCGCCAGCAGCCCAGGAAAAAAATCTATCCCCTCAGACACACGTCCCTTCCCAAATACCGGGGAGAAAAGATGAACCAGAGAGCATGCCCCAAATGTTGACGGATCAGGTCTCTGGCAAACAGTGAAGAAATAAATTCCAGAAAAGGAAGGCCTTCACAGATAACACACTCTGCCAGTTGCTCCCCCCATTTATAACAAGGGAGCTGTAGCTTGAATGTCTACACTGACTGTATTTGTGGCAGTATAGCATGGGAAGAGGTGGTATCTGAGGTAATTGGGCCCAAAACCATCTAGATAGAGCATTAAATGTTGAAACCTACACTTCGTATTCCACCCAGAAACTCCCAGGCCGCCAGTGGAACTCGCAGAGAACTGATGTTCCGTTCATGGGAGTGTGACACATGAAATAACACTTGAATGTGCTTGCTCTGTCATTGCAGTCTGGAGAGACAGCGCTCCATGTGGCAGCTCGGTATGGTCATGTAGATGTGGTTCAATATCTCTGCAGCATTGGATCCAATCCCAATTTTCAAGACAAGGTAGGTAGGCTCAGCTCTTCCTCCTCCTACAGAAATATGAGTTCGTTCAGCATAAGTAACCATAACTTCTGGTCTTGCCTTATAGCCCCTTGCCATGTTTCAAATAGAAACTACTCTGGTGTTTTACCTCCAAGTAAATGGAGACTGTTCATAAACTGTGTGCATGAGAAAGCTACCTTTTTTCCTTGTAGAACACCAAGGTATCTTGAAATGATTTACAGAAGCTTAAGGATGGAGAGAGCTGCACCTCTGTTTACACAGCAGAAGTGCAAGTTGTGTGCAACCTTCATGGGTTCAGCTAGCACCTGGACTGGCTATTGACTCTGCTATGAAGCAGATCCTTCCAAAATTCTCTGTGACTGATAAAAATGATGAGCCAAAGTGATAAACAACTTATTTTTTATATATATAAAATTAAGGAATCAAATTATATAGCTATAATTTTGATAACTTATTGAATTCAGAGAAGAAACATGCATTTCTTTAAAGAAGACATGTTTAACATATTTCAGCTATTAATTGGAGTCCATTGTGGGGAGGTGAAAAGGGAAATATATCATCCAAAAAACCCAAACAATTTCCAAGCTCAAGTGTCTCTCAGTCCTTGGGAGCTCCTTCTCGCTACAGACAGTCTCAAGTCTTTCAAAATATTGTCTGCAATGGGAGAATCTGGAACTGACACAGGCAGTCACAGAAGTAGGGCAACGGGCAAAAGTTGCAAACCCAACCCTTTCTCAGTCTGTCAGCTGAAGCCATCCCCGTACACACATGTCTAAAGGCTTCACATGACTGTTACTCCTTCAGTTACCATGGAAAGCTTGAGTCCTCTCTACTAAGTAAGATCGCCTGTAGTATGAGCTTCGAGTATCTGCTTCCCTTATGCCCAAATAAATCTGTTAGTTTTTAAGGTATCACCGGACTCCTTGTTGTTTTTGCTTCCCTTATAGCTCAGTGGAGGGGTGAGGAGGTTACATCTGCAATCCCATTGCCCTTGTCGTTTGGCAGGACCCTTCTTCCCTTTTAATCTTAACTGGTTATAACCCGTTGTACTTACAACTGCATCTTTTGTAGAACATTTGTGTGTCTCTTATTAAACGTTAAATTAGAGCTTAAAGATTAAATATTTTAACACGTCTTAGGGTCCTTAGTCACTTTTGAAAATGGGGCTTATGCTTCTAAGTTACTTAAGTATGCTTTAAAATCTTTAACCTTAACTGACTTGTGGACGGCAGATCACACTCAGAGCTGAAAATTGAATACTGGAGTTCTCACTCCAAATTTTTTGTTTCAACCACTTGACTAATCCCTAAATAAGTGAAATAATTCCATATGAATGAGGACATGTTTTAAAATGAGAGAACCTAGATAAATAATTAGCTTCAGTTGCATGGAAACAGCAAGACAGGGGTGCCAGTATTTGCAGGCAAGTCAGGTATCACTATTATGTTTTGTACTAAGAAATCTGCATTCCTGGAATCCAGATGGTTAAGAGAAGCTACTGAGTTATCATAATCATTGTGTGTGTCAGGGTGAAGTACACCCACATTGAGAAAGTTAGCTTAATAAATTATAGTGATGCTAAATCATTTTATAGGATTTAACTTGAATAGACAGATTTCTTTTCTTTCCCCTTCTTCCAGTTTTACAGGACAAGCTGGGGAATTGGCACTGCTAGCACATAGTTTCAGCTGTTTTTTGTTTTGATTTGTCAATATTGATAGGAAGAAGAAACTCCTTTGCACTGTGCTGCTTGGCATGGCTACTACTCTGTTGCCAAAGCACTTTGTGAGGCAGGTTGTAATGTGAACATTAAAAACAAAGAAGGGGAAACTCCACTCCTGACAGCATCAGCTAGAGGTTACCATGATATTGTGGAATGCTTGGCAGAACACGGAGCTGACCTTGATGCAACAGACAAGGTTAGTTATGGGTGAATGAGTCACATTTAGTCAGGAATTATATGCAGAGGACATGAGTGATACAGGACTATTTATACCTCTAAATTACTTTCCTTAAAATACTTCATTTGACTGCTTCAGGCCATCATTCTTTTTTCAAATATAAGCTCTCTAATGGATTATAAAGAGAAAATTGATGGCTGCTTCTAAAAGTTGCTGACTGATTTGTTCATTCATACTGGAAATAACCATTCCATTATTATGTCTGTATTCATGTAATACCACCTTATTAAATCTGTTTATCTGTCCATCACACTTTATGGCTGACACACATTCTTTATACAGAAAATAACTGAAATACTGACTCTTGTAATTGCAATAAGCTATTCATTTTTAAAGGACAAAAGGCAATGAATTTATCACTTGCCTTCAATACCTGTGTGTCAGATAAAGAGAATAAATAATTTGTTTTCCAATAGTCTAAACTACAGCTTTTTAAAAATTGCACTAATTCAGAATTACTTTTTTTCCTCTCATGACTGGTATTGAAGAAACCTTGAGTTTCGTTGTTTATATTAGCATACTGATGATGGTTGTTATTTCTGGAGTTTCTATTGCATTTAAACAGTGCTTATGTCAAAGGTCTGCTGTGTGCTGCTGATAAAACATTTTGCTTATAAGAGAATTAAATGGAATGACTTTTGAGTCTTGCTACCTTCCCACTCCCAAGTTGCTTCAAATACAGAAGGAGCTGCACCACTCAGAAGCTGCCATTCTCTAAGCAGATTGTGTGACTTTTGCATTGGCCACCTTCTGGCAATAAACACTTGAGCTAGTATGTCTTAGCCTCTGTACCGCTTTCAGGGAAAACTGTTGATTTGTTCTGAGATAGACTTGTGCTGGGAAAATAAAATTGTTATGGCTTGTGATCCAAAAGGCAGGACAATACACACTACCACCATTAAATTACCACACATCTATGGAAAAATACTTGAATTTGTATAAATCACTTCATAATGGTGAGATTTTTTTTTTAAATGTGACTGACCAGTTGTCTTGTGATTTCAGGATGGACACATAGCCCTGCATCTTGCAGTGAGAAGATGTCAAATGGAAGTAGTTAAAACTCTCATCGGTCAGGGATGTTTTGTAGATTTCCAAGACAGACATGGTAACACCCCCATGCATGTGGCCTGCAAAGATGGGAATGTCCCTATTGTGATGGCACTCTGTGAAGCAAGTTGTAATTTGGATGTTACAAATAAGGTAAACAAAAAACAATAGTGCTGGTACAGAACTTCTCTGTTAAATATCTTACCTTCTTGGGTGCCTGAACTTCTCTTAATTTATAAAAAATTTTGTGTAAAAATCCTTTTATTTTTCAGAGTGCAAATAGAAAACATTTTCAAGAACTTAAAAAGGTAGAGCTATGGTAAACTTTAGAGCGGTTGAGTTGTTAATTGAAAATCCATGCGGAAAGAGACAAACTGAATTAGTTGCAGCAGTAAACTTTTCTGTTCTGTCCTAATGTTAATACAGATGCCAACACGTTTGTCTGGTAGTATGGCTTTACTTCTTGCAGATGATGTTTAGGCAACAGGGGTTGGGTGGAATGCTGTATACTTCATATTTTGTTGGTAGTCTAAAGAAGTATTAAATTAAGTAATAAAGATTATTAATAATAATTATGATTTACTTATAGAACTGATAACAAGTACTTCTATATATTAAAAAAGCTCTCCTTTTGAATTATGAGGAAAGATTCTCATATACAGCTATTAAGTGATTTAAATCAACTTCAGATTCCACCACCAATTAAAGACAAGTGTTGTGTTAGTGCAGGGGTAGGCAACCTTCGGCGCGTGGCCCATCAGGGTAATCCACTGGTGGGCCATGAGACATTTTGTTTATATTGACCGTACACAGGCACAGTTCCCCGTGGCCACGGTTCACTGTTCCCAGCCAGTGGGAGCTGCGGGAAGCGGCAGGCCACAGGGATGTGCTGGCCACCGCTTCCCGCAGCTCCCATTAGCCAGGAACGGGAAACCGTGGTCACTGGGAGCTGGGGGCGGGGGCTGTGCCTGTGGACAGTCAATGTAAACAAAATGTCTCACGGCCCGCCAGCAGATTACCCCGATGGGCCGCATGCCGAAGGTTGCTGACCCCAGTGTTAGTGGATTCATGTGACATTCATGTTTTAAGCCAATTTTTAGAAAGTTAAACATCAATGATACTTTAAATCAGTTAACAAAAATGTTATTGACCATATTAGTGCTTTCCAGAGTTGAGGACACTAGACCAAGTGCTGTACCCTTTCACCAACTTTTTTGTTTCATGTAGGAACTACACTTAATCACAGAATTGGTTAGTAAATTATACCCCTCTAAAACAACATTTATTCCACTGTTTGTTACAGGATTATTGCTAATTAAAGGTGGAAAATTTTCATCAAGTTGTAGAAAACCCTTTCCGGTGTGACATTTAGTAGCCTGTGTCTCAGATAGTCAAGTTATTAGTGCTTTGTTGGCCTCTCTTGTTGTAATAGAGCTGAATAGGGTGTATGAAAACCAAATATAATACTTAACGGGTTTAACATTTTAGCTTTCTGCCTAGGATTGTTAAATAACAGTAAACTGCTTCAGGAATGTTTCCTGTAGCTAGTTTGTATAGCTTTAATGTCAGCCATTAGACTTTACTGACATACTGTGTGGATAGTGCTTGATATTTTGCTTTGAATGTCTAATTATGCAAAAGTGGGAGAATACTGCAATATCATGCAATTTTTATATCCCACTACATTTAAAACAATTAATTGTAGGGGTCTTTGTGCTGTTCTTTGGGATTCATTTATTTTAAAAGATGTTACAGTTCTTAGAAAAACATAAAAGTATTCTTGTAATACAATATTACTAATTGTTTCCATTTATTACAAAAGCCCTGTGATCTTCTGTGCGACAGAAAGCTATGGAAGATTGTGGATTTTTTGGCTTAAAAGTCTGGCCCAGTACAATCAATATTTTTTTAAATCTAAAGGTCAGCAGCTGCCAAGTGGAAAGCTTATTATAATGAGCTCTCCACCCCCTGTTGTTAGCTTAATTGTGACTGATCAGGCAATTAAATGCAGATCCATGGTTGAGAACGCATTTTTGGAAAGGTGGGTTAATGCAGCCAAGGGCTGGATTAGCACCTCTTTTCATGACTGAGAATCTTTGGCTGGCCTCAGTGGCCTGGGCTCAAAGAAGTAGGGTAGAAAAAAATAAACGCCTAAAACTAAATGGACCAGCAAGCCTTCCACATATGGTTAAGGATTTTTGTCTTGTTACTCTTTAAGGCTGTAGTAGACTGTGCGAGTGGAATGGACTTTGGATTCCAGGTCTTTGGAAGAGAAGAACTCTCTTCACATAGCATATGGAGATAGTGCCATTATCTTGAAAGCAAGCCCTGCCATGTGAACCAGTTAACTTAATGAAGCATTTATCTTGTGTCCACAAGTGACATCTACCAGTATAAATGCAAGATGCTGACTTGCTGACATGTGCCCTATAGCTTTCATATCCATATATTTGGGGGGGAGAGGGGATCTTTCCAGTTAATATTTTTTACAATGTTAGAGACTTTAAAAGTCATAATCCTAGAATCCTATTACTACACTAAAAGAGAATTTGAAAATGTTTACTTCTGAGAAGGAAGCATTTAGGGTTACAGCAGAGAAATTATAGGAGAAAGCAGATGACACGCAAGTAGATGTAGAGAGGAGATACAAACAGAAAATGTTGCGAAGACAGGTCTATTGACATGAACAGAAAAGAGGTAGGAAGTGGACGTTACGAGGACCATTGGATTAGTGGGAGAGAATCAGGAACAACTAAGACATGGGAGTGTGAGAATCTTACAAAATAATAATTTAATACCGTAGAAGGTAAAGATGAGAGAGGACAAGCTAGCAGACTGCTGTGGTCAGGATGACAATGATTTCATTCAGCAGTCATTGCCCTCCTGACAACAGACAAAATGGTTCCACTCTTTTTAGTAAATCCCATATTTCATATCTTCCATATTCTTAAACATCGTCCCTGTATATTCTGGATCCTGATTTACTATCTAGACTCTTTTGCTTCCATTCATTTACCTCGTCCATACATTTTCTAATTTTCAAACTCTCTACTGTCTTCCGCTTCCACAACCCATCTGCCCTAGTCTTTTTAGTGTTTTCAGAAAAGTTTTGGTTCACAGTGCTCCTCAGCATACTCTGCTCTCTTGCGGGTTTACAAGTATTGTGTTACCCTATTCCTTGATATTCTTGCCTGTAGACATTTTCTGTCACTGGCATTCTCAGGGAGCAGTGTCCTTTTGGGCTTGCAGAGCCCTTCCTCTTCTGTTTACTTCCATCAATACGTGACTGGGGAGGAGAAGGCACAGCTGCCAAGCTTATGGAGCCAGTGTTGCGGGCACAGGCGATATTTATTTTCAAACTCCCATTTAATGTTTCTGGGAGTCAGAGAAATTCTCTCTCACCAGTGAAAATTTTTAGGGCATTTCACATAAATTTGTAGATCTGACTTATTTAATTAAGTGTCCCATATTCAATCTTCTTTTTGATTAAATCAGACTTTAAATTAGTTGTGTTCAATTTTGAAACTTAGAGTGTAAAATTAATCAAATTATCCTAATTTTTTCCAGTCCTTAATTGTGTAGCTACATGTATATAGTAGCCAGGTGGTGTCTCTTGAGCATAGAATAAACATGTACCTGAAAGTCAGACTCTCTGCACATCATCCACAGAAAGTTAACCTATTTTTTATCCCCCTCTTAGTATGGACGAACACCTTTACATCTGGCAGCAAATAATGGAATCCTTGATGTTGTCAGATACCTCTGCCTCACTGGTGCCAACGTAGAAGCTTTAACCTCTGTAAGTATAACAAATGTTATATGCTTACTTGGTTTTCTACATAAAAGGAAACAATTTAAAACAAAAGTGATGGTCTATTACAATTGTATTTTGGAACAGTAAAAATTTTGTTACACTACAGTATATAACTCTGGCTTGATAAATATTCTCAGTTGCCCGTGCACAGATGCAGCCTACCCCGATAAATAATAAATTTAAAACAAATTAAGGTACAGAATCCTATACGCTTATCCACAGGACCTTAACTGAGAGTTATTTGTGCTGCTCTGTTTTCATTGAAGCACAATTTAGCCATTTTCCCTGCAAGTCATATACGTGTATAAACGCATTTTAAAATCTTTTTAGGAGATTTTTTTCAAAAGGTTTTCGTCTTATTGCAGTGAAAAGAATTTTTCATGGCATACATGCATGGGTGAGTGAATGAGTGAGCTAGCATTAGGATATACTTGTAAAGCAATTACTATCTGTCATGTTGATCTGCACCACTGCTTCCATCACACCACCTAAGGTATTTTTCATTATCAGAAGAGTTGACACGTGTTCCCTTGATTAGGATATCCGGGTTGATTAAGAACAACAAGCTATCACACACAACATTGCCCATATATTTAACAAACAAATACTATTTGTTTGCAAAAGAAATACAGCTGGATCATCCTAAAATAAAAAAACAAAAAATTCAGCACATCTTATTCAGGCTAAACTGCTGAAGTCCATATTGGTGAAAGTCAAATCATAATTTATGTGTAGCCAGGAGCCCAATATTTTTCAAAGCTCCCCTCTACAGAAATTACACCTGAGATTGTGATAAATGAAATTAAAGAAAAAAATGTATCTACTTGTTTGTTTTGTGAATTTGACAGCACTTGGTGTAGTAGTCCAGTTTCACTGTTTCCCTCTATATTCAGCTAGCTTGTTGGTATCACCAGGTTGTGTGGGTCTTTCACAAAGTGACACAGGAGAGAGAGGGTGAATGCAATTGTGCCAATTTTTATGGTTTTGCAGGGCCTCAAACATACTTAGTATCTGAAGATACTTTTTTTATATTGACTATATTTTAAGTTTCCAGTTTCCTTTGTTTTTTCCTGGTTTCATCATTTCTAATTACCAAAATAAATGCATAAACTGAAGCTGTTTCAGCTTATCCTCATTCTCATATTTTATGGAGTACTTGATTCAGTATTTATAACATCAGCATTAAACACCGTGGCAGTGATTGTGATTTAACAAAGTTTATCTACATATAGAAAATTACCAGTGGAACTATACCATTATAGTTATATTGGTTTAACTATCTGTGTGGACGGGACTGTGCTCCTTCCAGAAGCGGTGTTCCTTTTTCCAGTGAGCTTAGATCTCTTTGAAAGTGATGACAAAGTGAATTGTGATGACACTAAGGTATGTCTATGCTTAAAACATTACAGCAGTGCTGTTGTCACACTTCCGTGTACACACTATCTACTCTGATGGTAGGTAGTGCACCTCCCAAAGAGGTAGTAGCTAGGTCAACAGAAGAATTCTTCCATCGACCTTGTGCCATGTACGCTAGGGGTTAGGTCCGTCTAGCTACATCTCTCAGGGGCATAGATGTAAAAACCTAATGTAGACCAGGCCGAAGTCTGGCAGGAGAAGCCGGCTGATTAAACAGGAGAAACTCCTGTTTATGCACAAATATCAGGGCAATGAGCATGTTGGTGGAAAGAGGGAATTGGAGAAAGTGAGTAGGTGGTGATTTACTGAGGTTTCCTTTTTTTTTTTTTTTTTTTAAATTTACTGGAGTCTGATGTTAAACTTATGTGGAAGGTCCAAATGGTGGTTCTCGGTGAACCTTTTTGTTAAATTATTTTCCGAGCACCATTTTTCACAGTTCAGTAGTGCCTAAAACATTAAGTTTGGGCTAGAGCTTGGTAATTTTTGGAGACTTTTATTTAATTTTGAGTGTATAAATGTTTTTAGTGGTTTGAGAAAACATTTAACAATGTTCATGCTCCTGGAACATGCAAGCTGTTCAAATGTTTAAAAACAATAATAATAAAAAAAAGTGTGCTGCATGCACACATGCAGTTTGGCATCTCATTGTTCCATCACATTATCCGGTATCTTCTGGAATTTTAAATGCCCAAACTGTTTAATTTGAATAACGGTATGTGCAAACATGTAACTAGCTGTTTTCATGTACAGCTACCAAGTTTGCATCAAAGTTTCCAGTAATTGTGCCGAAGGGTATGTCTAAGCTGGCAAGTTTATGTGCCACAAATTATACCACTTTTAATAAAATGCTGGAATTAAACCACTATTGCATATCCACACTGTGCTCCTTGCATCCACATGAGCAGCTCTTGCAATGGCAAAGACAGTAGTGCATTGTGGTAGCTGTCCCACTGTGCAACTGGCCACAACGTGCTTTGGGAAGGGTCTGCAATGCCTCATGGGGCAGGCACCGTCTCAGATGATGCAGGTTTCCCAATCCCATTGTTCAGTGGGTATCCTACTACATTGCCAGCTGTTTTTCAACTGAAGTTGGGGAGGGGGAGGGGAGTGATGGGGAGTATGTGTGTCTGAAGTGGGGGAGAGTGTGTCAGCATGCTGTCTTGTAAATTCAGAGAGCGACAGGAAGAAACCAGTCCTGAGACAGGGGAGGGGGAAACACCAACATCAGCCCCTGCTTCCCTTCCTGGACTTTCTGCGCACACCTTTCTCTGTGATCAACAGCAGGACATTCCACATTAATAGTTTGCTTTGTGTCCCGGAGCAGATCAGCACAACAGCTGTCAGAAATGGTGCTTTGAAAGGGGAGGGACACCTGTCTCCAGGGCAGCTGAGTTCAAAACAATGAGCAGAGGCATTATGGGACAGCTCCGGAAGCCAATTACAGCACAGAAAGCAATCAAGTGTTTTCACTGACAATAGAGCACTGGAGCCTCTGCACAACTAGCCTTGCGACTCTCACTGAGATGGGTTTTTTGCAGCGCTGCAATTGAGGAGTTTCTGTGCACAAAGTGGCTTGGCAGCATGTACATGTCTGCAGTTTGAGCGCAAAAAGCTGCTTTACTGCGCAGAAACGTGCCAGTGTAGACAAGCCCTAATCTGCATGCACATATTAAATACTTGTTCACGCTTGGGAAAATTAGGCCCTTTTTGGATGCCAAGTTTGCTTAGCCACTGCTCTTCCAGTAACTAGCTCCCTACTTTGTAAAGCATTTGTAAAGTTAGCTTGAGTAGGAAAGCCATTTATCAAAAAACATTCTATTTCGGCTGCATGTGTATATTTTCAAATACATATTGTAATATACAAATACATGCTGTACTTTGCAGCCAGAAAATTTTGCAGCCTCTTTGTATTCGTAATGATTGACATAAGAGAAGGGTAATATTGTTCCTTATATTTTTCCCTCCATGGGATAAGATGCCTCCTTCAGGCAGTAATACCTAACCCACTAATGCCATGTTCTCTGCTAATTAAACCTCAATTGCTCATAATAATCCTTCCTGCTGACGTGACCCTCTTCACAGTTCACAGTGGTTTAAGCTGTAGTTTTGAAGTGAGGTGACCAGAATTTAAGACCATTTATCATCATCACTGGGTTAAAAGTCACAAATCCCCCCACTCCCCTCTCCAAAGGCTCTCAAGGATTCTTTACACAAGGTTTCATTTCTGCTTTTCCTTTTTTATGGTTACCGTATTATTTTCTATGGGTTTTAATTTGTTTTGATAAATTACAATACAGCTTTATATTTTACATAGCATTCCGGGACAGTTTGTTTAGAGATTCTGTATAGGGCTAAATTGTGAGTGTCCAACTCCAGTTATTAGGGCTGGGTGTGGTTCTGTCACCCTGATAATGTGGCTTAGAGAAGCCACCTCTCCACTGTCAGAGATGTGACTAATGTGGGCTTCACAGATTCAGCCCCATGACCACTCACACCTAGGTTGTGAATGCTGATTCACAGCTTGGCTCTGTGGAGCAAAAATCTTGTTGGGGCCCTGTGCAGGCTCCCTGAGTCCCAATCACACTGATTTCACAGCATTATGGGCCTTCCATGACTCCTAGGTTTTCAGTCCACATTCATAAGTCTTTTCCAGAGCAAAGGGGAAGCTGGATCGGATACTGGTTTGCTTCTGCATCCCTTCCGTACATACATCACTTGTGCAAATCACTTGACCTTCCTCCCTCAGTTTGCCCATGTGTAAAAGCAGGATAATTACTCACAGAGGTGGTGTGAGGATTGGCTAATGGATTAATTATCTATCTAAGCTACTTGTATGGCCCCCATTACCACAGTATCAGAGCACCTCTCAATCCTTAATGCTGTTATCCTCACAGCATCCATGTGAAGTTGGGCAGTGCTGTTTTCCCCATTATACAGATGGGGAGCAGAGACACAGAAAAAGTGACTTGCCCAAGGTCAAGAAATCTGTGGTAGAGCCAGAAGTTGAACTCAGGTCTCCTGAATCCGGGAGCCCCCTAACCACTAGACCTGCTTTTTTCCCTCATACAACGAGAACAGAAGACCAAAACAGCAGATGGTGTAGGATGGTCGGAGAGAAAGTAGGTTTCCCTAGAGGAAAAAAGCTGACAGGGAGAGGAAAAGGAAAGTATTAGACATTCAAATATTTGTTTGGGTAAAGCAGCAGCTAACTATGCAACTGAGGAAGAGATTTACAGAGAAAATGGTAATTTTAAATTTACCCACTTGTTGTCAATTTCAATTCCTGCTTTTTCCTGATAGTGATACATTGCTGTTCCTGAATCTCTAACAACCTTGTCTGAAGTTATTAAAGTTGTGGTATTCAAATTGAATGTTATGGGGGCCTGAAAATGTCTCCTGTAAGTAGACCTTGACTTTTCATAGACAAGGACATTTTATTTCAACAAAGAAAATGCACATATACAATGAAGTTTATTTTATTTTAGATTTAAGGATGTGAAAGCCATAATTTGTCAATCATCTTATGTGCTACTTATGACAATGCAGATTTGTTATGAAGGACTGGATGTGATGGGAATAAAGAGTGAAACCCCAAAAGACTTAATTTACCAACAATTTTTTGTAAACACTGCAAAGTAGAAAAAGGACAAGTTTAAATCGAATCATAAATAAAGTTGTTTTGCCATCAAACACAGCACAAAAGCAGTACCATTAATATAGTCTTAAGAGAGTAAAGGAAGTAAGCAATTTTTCTTACAACTCATTTCATATTAAACTGCTGACCTATGAAACACAGGTAATTAAATGTCAAGAGCAGAATGCTGAAGACAGCTTTGCTTCTCCTTTAAAACTTGCTGAAGCTATTTAAATCGCAAGCCATAAACTGGTTTCAGAGTAGCAGCCATGTTAGTCTGTATTCGCAAAAAGAAAAGGAGTACTTGTGGCACCTTAGAGACTAACAAATTTATTTGAGCATACGCTTTTGTGAGCTACAGCTCACTTCATCGGATGCATCCGATGAAGTAAGCCATACACTGTTTGTTTTTTTGAAAACCTAGATCCAGTAGCTAATTCACCACTGTCAATGCTTACATGTTAATAAACATAATTTACCTGCTTTACGTAGTAATAAATATTCTGATGCATGTCCTTCTGGTGGCCTTTTAAAACTGTATGTGGTATGTAAGATGTATATAGATATTTCTACCATCCACTAACATACTGTATATTTAAACGGGAGAGTGAAGAATGATCATTCAAGAGGGGAGTACTGGCATTGCTCTAAGCCTCTGTTACTGTTATGTCATGATACTGCTTTGCAAAAGAGTGGCTGTTTTTCTGAATTTTCTTATCTTTTTTTGGATGATTAAACAAACTAGGGGGACTACAGTTTAGGGGGTAATCCTGGCTGTTTTTTCTAATCCATTTGCTTCTGACAGCAATTTTATTCTGTTCCTGCCATTAGCAGAACTGAGCTACACTGCACGTGTTTTTCTGTTGCAGACAAAAGGAAGCGATTACACTTAATAACTTGTCTTTAACAGGATGGGAAAACAGCAGAAGACCTCGCTAGAACAGAGCAGCATGAACATGTAGCCAGTCTTCTTTCAAGGCTCAAAAAGGTGGGAATGCCTGGCTATCTATTTGGATGTATGAGGGTGGGGGTTTTTTGTAGGTGAGGGGAGCGTTGGGTGATGTTGTTGGTATTTTAAAGTTTGGGGTAGCATTTTGAACACAAATGATGAGAAAATAAAACCTGCATCAAAAGCATTAGTCAAAAAGCATTACAAAACCACTCAGTGACATAATTAGGTAAAAAAAATCTTATTAATTTGGCTGATGTGTGACATAGCTATGATGTAATAGAGTGAGTGTGTAAGTTTTTATTTTTTGTTTTTCTCATAGATTCCACACAAAAATAAAGGGATCATATCTCATGATTGTCCAAGGGCCCTGTCTGCCAGAGATTTCCCATGGGAAAATGTGGGTGCTCAGAATCTCATGACATAGGACCCTAAATCTGCGGTCTAGCAATACTATTTAATGAATAGTTGCCAGACTGAGAGGAGCAAAATTAGATGTAATACTTCTGTTGAGGTTGTCAGCTGAGACGCTGCTTCTAGTATTAATTTATTTTTTTCTTAAAGATATAGACATCTCTTTTTAAATTGCTGAGCCTACATATTCACTGAAGCATGGGTGTCACTGTGAGGATGTGTCCCCCTCACTTCCAGTGGGGGTAGGAGAGGGAGGAAAACAGTTCCTTTCTCACTCCACCTTTCTGCATTTCTCTTTCCACTCCCCTAAATGGCCTTTTTTGGATGGGGAAGGCTCAGCTGCTCCCTGTTCACTCCCCTGTGCTCAGCTGTTAAGTGGGAGCAATGCAAGGGCAAGAGCTGCACTCAGACTGTTGGAAAAGCTGCCCAGCAGCTTTATCTGAGTTGCTCCTTGCTGCCAGCTGGGAAGAAGAGGACGGATTAGTTGGCCCCAGCTCCTGTAGCTAGCAAGAGGGAGAAGGAAAAACGTTATGGTGGTTCTCTCTCCTCCCCCACCAGCGTGGATCTTTAACAGCCTAGGAATGGAGATACATCAGGCAATGGGTGAGTTAGGCCATGTCTGCGTTACAGGGACTATAGCGGCAGAGCTCCGTACTATAGATGAAGCGTACAGTGATGGAAGGGGTTTTTTCTATCATTGTAGCAACACCGCCTCCCCGAGTGACGGTAGCTAGGTCTCTGGAAGCTGTTGGGTGTATGAGTGGGAGGAGGCAGCGAGCACTGTAGGTGATTGCTGAGAGTGAGCTCCCAGTTGGGGAGGAGGAACTGGATGCACTGGTCAGAGCTTGCACAGGGAGGAAGACCCCATGTCTTCCAGGGAGGAGAAGCAGATACTGGAATGTGTGCAGGGGTGAGAGGAGAGAGGGAGGCAAGAATGAAGGCTTTCTAGGGAGGAAGGGGAAGAAAAGAATCAGCATAAGTGGGATTCGAGACGTTTTGAATGTGGGGGAGGAAGGAAAACCAGAAGAAATGAGGGTACTGAAAGAAAAAAGAAGAATGCAAAATGAGAGAGAAAAGAACAGTCTCGGGGAAATACTCCTAAATTAATAGCAAAGGTTTTGGGAGGCAACAAACAGAGCATTGTATAAGAAAGGGTTCTCCAAGGCACACAGTAGAATCACAGAAAAAGTTGATTGAAGATGAGAAAAGGGAAACAAAAAATAAGCTTAGAATTATGATGGAGAAATATTGTACGAAAATAACTACGATGGCTGTAACCACAAAATGTTTCAATATTGTGTGTGTGTCTGTTTCATCTATAACTTATACCCACTATTGTATTGCAAATATATATATATATATATACACACACACATACACTTAAAGGGTCTATGCAAGTCACAGTACTATTACCAAGCCTTGTGGGTGAAGGATCCAGGACGCTGGCTCTACACTGCAAAAAAGAAAAATAATAATAATAAAAGACCTGTGGCACCAAGTCTGAACCCTGTTCTGCAGACTCAGGCTTGTGCTACAGCACTAAAAATAGCAGTGTAGATGTTCCCTCTCAGGCTGGAGTTCAGGCTCTGAGACCCATTCCCCTCTCCAGGTTTCAGAGTGTGAGCTCCAGCCCAACTGGGAACGTCTACACTACTAGTTTTAGTGCCCTAGTGTGAGCCCAGATCTGTAGATCCAGGCTCTGAATCTCACTGTTGTGGGAGATTTTTTTTGCTGTGTCGATGTACCCACTGAGGCCTGATCTACGTGTAAAATGTAGGTGAACGTAACTCTGGCACTCACGGATGTGAAAAATCCACACTCTTGAGTGCCACAGCTCTGCCAGCCTAAACCCTAGTGTAGAGGGAGCTAGATCACTGGAAGAATGCTCCATCGCTTGGGGAGGCGGTGTTCTTACAGCGATGGCTATAGACTGTCTGCACCATGGGATTATCCCAGCATAGCTACAGCGCTGTAGCTGTGCCGCTATAGTCCCCGTAGTGTAGATGTGGCCTGTGGTTCTTGGTTCCCCCTCCACCCTTCCTCTCAATCTTTGGGGCAAAATGATTCCACTGCAGTGATGGTGCATCAAAAACTGTAGATATAATCAGGGTTTATTGGAATCTGTTCTCTTCTGAACAGTTCTAGGGCTATTAATTGGAAAAATTCCCAGATTTTCTGCATTTCAACCTTGACTTCTAAATTCTGGTTGATGGACTCATTTTTTTTAGTTTCCTCTCTTCATGTTAGAGCTAAGCCACATTTTACTGCCGGTTCCTGGGATTTATTTTGATGCAATAGGAACAAAGTGCAGTGTTTCACCTACCTGCCTTTCTTTGCCTCCTACTGCCCCCAACTTTATAACAAAATAACAGAGTGAATATCTGTTTTATACCTCCCTTTGCAGAAAAAGAAAGAATGGGGGTATTGAAATTTCAAGAGAATGAGGTACTTTAAAACTTGCTTCTGTCCCCAGAAAGTAGCACAGTACTTTACACTGCTGTTCCATAGTAACAATGCTATCTGAATTATGTGACTTAAATAAAAACTTACAAGTGCTTTTCACCTAGTTTTATTTGAATTAAATTGTTGCAAGTTTATATTTTTCAGTAATGCTCAAAAATAATTCTGCTTGTTCTGGAACAGCTGAAGTTAGTGCTGATCAAGCATTCTGGGTCTCTTCTATTCATGTCCGTTTTAAAGATACCAAATAAATTGATCCAGAACGTAAGGAGGCACATTGCTAAATCCCTCCAATACACTTTATTCAGGACAGTGTATCCCAGAGTATTTTCAAACTGTGCTTAAGCTGAAAACGCAGCTTTTAGGCTTCTTATTGAGATTTTTTTTGCATGGTAATTAATGGATCTAATTTCTGCATTTTGTTTGATTTAGGATACACATAGAGGACTTTTTATCCAACAGCTTAGACCTACTCAAAACCCACAGCCAAGAATAAAACTTAAGCTGTTTGGACACTCAGGATCTGGGAAAACTACTCTTGTGGAATCTCTCAAGTGTGGTCTAATAAGGAGCTTTTTTAGAAGACGAAGACCAAGGCTTTCCTCCACAAATTCAACCAGATTTCCACCTTCACCCTTGTCTACCAAACCATCAGGTATCACTTTAAGGCTTCTGGTTTTATAGCATTTAAAGTAAGAGAATAATTATTTCTATCTTAGTGCTTATAACTATATGTTTCAGAGTCGCAGCCATGTTAGTGTGTATTCACAGAAAAAAAAGGAGTACTTATGGCACTTTAGAGACTAACAAATTTATTTGAGCGTAAGCTTTCATGAGCTACAGCTCACTCCATCGGATGCATCCGATGAAGTGAGCTGTAGCTCACGAAAGCTTACGCTCAAATAAATTTGTTAATAACTATATGTGAAGCACTGTTGGCTTGATCTCTAAAAGTAAAGATTAGGAGAATGGATTTTAGGAAACCAATGCAGAGAAATGGCTTTTATTGTTGGTTCCTGGCCAGCAGGATGAAACAGTCAGTGTGAAAGATACAAGATTAGCCAGAGAAACTTTTATTGCATCAGATGAGATGGAAAGTAGAGGACCTGACCACTTGTCGCAAGTATTCTGGAACTTTTTTGCAAATGTAAAGGTGTTAAATCTGTGTCCTGACCAAATTCTAATTTTTGGCAAAATGTAATTGGTCGTCTCTGACCAACGAACATTTTCAGTAGACTATGATATTATCTACTTCCAGTCCTAAACTGTTTGTGTGATATTCAACAACTACTGCATTCTACCCTAGAAGTGGCTGTACTAAAGTAATAAGTGAATTCATCCCTGTTAATACCTCTTTGTTAGATGGGAGATAGTGTGTGGGAGGTTGTTGGGGGTTAAAAGCTTTTTGAGGTCCTTGGATGAAAGGATGCTGTAGAAGTGTTGTTTTATCTATTAGATAAGCTTTATTTTTAAGTTGGTTCATAATTAATGAAGTAATCATAAATAATTACGTGTTTATCACTTACCATAATTTTTAGGTAATACCTGACCATGTTAGGAAAAAGTATATAGTAACAGCTTTCATCTTTGCTCAACCTTCAGTCAGTTTATTCCAAGGATAGGAACTCTGGTGAAAGAACAGGCCAAAAGGTTTCTGGCACAAAGATATAATATATGAATGATCAATGAATCACTGAAAGAGGCTTTCACATATTACACAGGAATTACTTAATGAGAGTAGAGCGGAAATAGATAAGAAATGCTCTGTTCCATTAATCTCAATTTATAGGTCCTTGCACAAGGAGATTAAACTATCTATCAAGAAATGCAGGCATATTATCTACTGGAGTTAGCACAGGAAGGAGGGGGGTGGGGTTTTTTCTCTTTTTTTTAAAACGTTAGAAACCAGTGGGAATAGGTTTTCAAAATCAAACACAGCCATATGAACAAGAGAGATACGGGCCTGGGATTTTTTGCACATATCACCACAGGCTACTGCATACAAAAACTCAGTCCCATGTAACCATATGAAGCAACGAAAAATCTTTTTACTTTATTTATTTAATTACCCCAGTTCTGGAAGAAATTGCTTCGTTATATATATGGTATTATGTACACAGTATTGCTTTAGGTAAAAAACTAAGAATGACCTTACTTAATATATACACACGCACATGCTGTATGAGGCATCAGATGAGCACAACTTAAAGCAATACATAATACTGTATGCAAAAAGAAGTAAGCATATAATTACTGTAAAACCCACAAATACGAATTTCCTAACATTATACACACAAAATATAAAACCATAATGTTGTGCTAACATTGTTTCATTTTAATCTATGTTCAGTCTTTTAAGCACTTTTAGAGTCCTGGGCTTTTTTTGGTTTCGTTTGGTTTTTTTGGTTGAAAAGTATTAAATAAATGTACATTGTTGTTACTGCTAATATTTGAGATAAGAAAAAAGCCTCCTGAGCTGATGGACGCTTACAGTAGTTACACTATAATGTGCATCTGATTATGTGTTTGTTATATAGCTCATTAAAAGCTTGTGTTTATCAAGTATTTACATGAATACTCTGAAAATCATATATATAAGTGGCAAATGTATAGTGATTCTGTACTTATACTGCTGAGTTATCTCACGCACAACTTGTTTCCATATTAAAATCTGTATATCATAATGGTAACTTCAATATCTGGTGAAGGGTGAAGAATTCTTTGATTTGTCTAATAGAGGGGGCTGACTGATAATAAAGACTACTCTGTGGTTGTCTTTCTCTTTCTGGGCTGATCTTTCAGAATCTAACTTGATTTACACAGAGATTTTGTACCCCTGTAACTAGGGGAGGGGGTTGATTTTTTTTTTTAAATCAAAATAGTTATGCCACACAATCCCTACTGTAGATGCAGTTATATCAGTATAAAGTTATACGGGTATACCTTATAGCTGCACAGGAATAGCTATACCAATATAAAGCACCTTTATACAGCTATAAATATGTCCACACGAGGGAGTTGTAGTGCTTTAATAATGGCAAATTAAAGCAATACAACTTCTGTGTATAGAAAAGCTCTAACGGATGAACCCTCGTTTTCACAAACTGTGTTCTGTCACTTCCATTATTTTGACCCCACCTGTGTGTGTCTTGCAGGCTAACAGTGCTATAAGGGGAACCTAGAATTTGCCCTTTCACACCACTAAAACTTACTTCTAGTACATCATTACTTTATCATTGGATAATATAGAAACTAAAGTACCTGCCCAACCTGTGGGTGTTCTTGAGTCCAAGCACATTAGAAATTGTCTAACAGTTATTGAAAACCTGAACATGTCTCTAACTTGGGGGAAATATCAGCACAGAGAGAAACTGGAGAAGGTCTGTTGAACGATGTTAATCAAACACATTGTACTTCACCTCTATTCTCTTACTTTCTGTTTTCCTTATTCCCACCTCCTTGTGTGCTTTCTTTCTTACACTTCCATGGTTCTCAGTATCTTCCGCTTCCTTTTCTCTCCTCTCTCTGCCTCTTTCATCCCCTTCTTTTAAAGCCTATTATGTATAATTCGATCTCTCAGAACCATTTTGCCAAGACAGGGTATTCTAAGGTACCGAATCAGCCCTAGTGAGAGGTATTTTCTGGTTCTGAATCTTGAGCACAAACATTGTTCACAGCTACTGATGCTCCAGCTACTGATACTGGGTGTCTGTTTGAAGAACAGATCTTTTTAAATCAAATTTTATGCCCAGCACATGATTTTGAAATGATCTTTTTCTAAACTCTTCATGGTTTGTAATCTTCTTTTTCATGACTCAGTTTCAGTGAGCATTACAAATCTTTACCCCGGCTGTGAAAATGTTAGCGTGAGAAGTCGAAGCATGATGTTTGAGCCAGGCCTTACCAAAGGGATGCTAGAAGCATTCGTTTCACCATCTCACCATTCTCACTGCTCTGCAGATGACCAGTCTACAAAGGCCATCGACATTCAAAATGCCTACTTGAATGGTAATGAATTAATTGAATTTATGTGTGTTAATTCTGTATGACTGACAGTGGCTTTACTTGTTTTAAATATTTGAATTTGAAATCTACTTTAAGCATTACCCTGAACACATCCACTAGTGCGTATCTTTTTAAAGCAGAGATTAAACCAGAGGTGGGCGAACTACAGCCCACGGGCCACATCTGGCCCACAGGACCGTCCTGCCCGGCCGCTGAGCTCCCGGCTGGGGAGGCTAGCCCCCGGCCCATCCCCCACTGTCCGTCCTTCCCCACAGCCTCAACTCGCCACGCTGCCAGTGCTCTGGCCCGCCACTCCTGCCAGGCAGTGTGGCAGCATGGCTGGCTCCAGCCAGGCGGTGGGGCTGCAAGCTCCTGGTGCTCTGAGCAGCATGGTAAGGGGGCGAGGGGTGGGGGTTGGATAAGGGGCAGGAGGTCCCGGGGGGCAGTCAGGGGACAGGGAGCAGGGGGCGGTTGGATGGGGTGGAGGTTCTGGGGTGGGGGGGAGTGGTCAGGGGACGGGGAACATGGGGGGTTGGATAGGCATATGGGAATCCTGGGGGGCCTGTCAGGGGGAGGGGGTGTGGATAGGAGTCGGGACAGTCAGGGGATAGGGAGTGGGGTGGGGGGTTGGATAGGGGGTGGGTTCCTGGGGGTGTGGTTAGGGACAGGGGTGTCCCGGAAGGGGGCGGTCAGGGGACAAGGAGCAGGGGGGGTTGGATGGGTTGAGGGTTCTGAGGGGGGCAGTCGGGGGCGGGATGTGGGAGGCGGTGGATAGGGTGCGAGGGCCAGGCTGTTTGGGGAGGCACAGCCTTCCCTACCCGGCCTGCCATACAGTTTTGCAACCCCGATGTGGCCCTCAGGCCAAAAAGTTTGCCCACCTCTGGATTAAACCTACATAAAGCCCTGTGAAGTTAAGCACATTATAAAGGCACCACATACATTGACGGGTTTATGTATCAATTATAGGTACTTTTTTTTTTTTAAACCACTCAGCACAAAAGGTCTTGGACCAGAAGTGAATCTTCATTACTTGTATGTCATCGCAGGTGTGCATAATTCTTTGTGGGTGCATAGTCATTAGACTTTGTCCTTGCCACGAAGACCTTACACGTGAAACTCTTTTTGTTCATCATCTTGTCCTATTGTAGATGACCTGATCTTCCCTCAAGTGAAACTCAAAACAGGGCTAATGTTTTACCTACCATATCAATTGTTCCAGGGTCAAATGGGACTTAAGCTTTTAATCTTGGTTCAGGGAATATATTTGTAAATGCAACATACTGTAAAACATTTCCCATGTGTGATGAGCAACTTGACACGTAGTCAACACTTGTTATTAGTCCAGTTATTCTCTTTCAGCACAATCATGTAATAGATTTAGTTTCTAAAATGTATTAAAGCTGTACTGCAGACTGTCAGTAGAAACTATTCAATTGTAAAGAATCATAGCATAGATGATTATTCCAATTTTTTATTTTTTCTATAATATTTATAAAATCATCTTATTACTCTATAAAATCATTACTAAGTAAAGACGGTACAAGTGCATATGCTTTCAGCCAGATTAAGAGAGAGACTGTGAGAAGCTAACACATCTTTCATCTACAGCAAAAATAGATGTCAGAAAACAGCACACCAGGGCTAGTGTTTTTAAGTGGTAATTAGCAGTAAGAGGTGATTCTTAAAGCCCACTCTGATTTGGCAGTAGTTTCAATTTTATAAACCAAAATGGGCTGTCTTCTGAATAACCCTTTTATCTTCTCTTTTTGACACCAGATATCGTACATCACAAAGAAGTAATTGGAGAAATGTTTAGTTGCATTTTCAAGAGAAGGAATGGCAGCTGTTGTTTCTCTAATGTCTAGTGCTCTGTTTTGTTTTCTGAAGGATTTAATATCCATAATTTCTCTACAAAGCCGGGGCTCATTTAATCTATAATGCACAGTGTCTGTGACTCCTGGAACTTATATTTGGCTTCCAGATGTCAGCCCTGGAAAAACTTTGCCTCCAATATTAAAAGAACAGAGCTCCTTAAAGAAGTTTGACCTGTTTATCAATCTGTCCCCTTTTACAGGAATTGGTGATTTCAGCGTGTGGGAATTCTCTGGGAACCCTGTATATTTCTGCTGTTACGATTATTTTGCTGCAAATGATCCCACTGCAATTCACATCGTGCTTTTCAGTCTTGAAGAACCTTATGAAATCCAGTTAAACCAAGTGACCTTTTGGCTTAATTTCCTGAAATCACTCGTCCCAGTTGAGGAACCCATAGGTATGACATGCTGTGTGTCTATATGCCTTCTGTGGAGGAAAGAAAAAAGTTTGTGTTTCCCTGTAACTTTGTTGAGTCCTGTCGTATGTTCATCTTCCTGCATCCTACTGAAATCAACTTTAAACAAAGTTCAGTATAGAGGTGAACTTCTCCCTCACACCAGAGCGTCTAAACAGGGCCATAGGCACGTAACCCTACTAAAATTGTTTAGGTTGCGCTTAAATATTGTGGAGAGCCTTGCATGGTTCCTGAATTTCTCCCTAACCCCTTAAACTGAAGTTCTTGTATCAAAGAACTACTTTGACATTCTTGTGTACTGTCTATCTACATACAGGCTCCAAGTGCACTGGGTCTTTAAACCAAGTTTGGAAACATTGTTTAAATTCTGTTTAAACCCAACCTCAGTTAAATTGGCCAACCCAGCTAGTGCTGGAAAGCAATGTGGATGGGTCTAAATCATGTTAGAATTGTGTTTTAAAACTGTGCTGACTTTCTGCGTGTGCTGCTCAGACCTGTTTAGCTGGACCTATATTTAGACTTTAAATGAGCTTAACTCCTTTTAAGTGTTGGTGTGGATGGAGCCCAATATTTGTAGTGAATTTTGCTTGACATCTGCTAAAGGTTTGTTCAGTTTTTAAATGAGATCTGTAGTTTAATACTCTAGCTGGTTGTGCTGTTTGGAATTGCTTGTATGTCAAACAAATTGACTTGATCACTATATCTTAAAGAAGATTAAGGTCACCTATTCTTGGTTTATACCAATTTATTTAGCTTTTATTGCAGTGGAGCATTCATCCACGCACGCTGACAGTTTGATGGAAGAACCAAGCCCAGGGATCTGTCTTGGCTTCATCAACCAAAACTCTGTTCAGGCCAATGGATACGATTAGACATGTATGGAAAAAGAAAACCCATGAAGTGATAAAATCACTGTGTAATTGCCTGGCAGGCATATCAAAATATTTATCTAGAGCTGAATGTTCCCTATGTCCTATTGATATTTTGGCTAATATTAAATGCACTCTCTCAGAGCCCAGGCGATATTCTATATTCCTTATTTATTAACTTACTACAGGTCAATGTTAGTTTGCCTTCCTCCAGTTCAGACACACACATGCCTTTCAGTTTCATTTTGAGTTTTAAAAAAAAAGCTAGTATGCAAGTAGTTGTGTAACAGAGATAATAGACTCAGAAGTTTGCCAAAAATTAATATTGAAGCTTTTAAGTTATTGATTGAATATTCCTGCAGTTGCTAGAATCCAAATTTGATTCAGCCAAATATAGAACTAAACTTCGTCAGTTCTTCTTGCAAAATGATTAGCAATATTTAAATAGTTATGTCAGTTTAACTATAGTACGGTAATTAACAAAGTTGTTCAACTTGACCTTGCTGCTAATAGTTTATAAGAAATCCTTCAACTATCCTAACAAAGTGTAGTAGTAGCGTATATTAACAGAAATCTTAAAGCTTTGGAATACTTTCCTCGCCCATTCCACTAGGTCCGTCATAAAAAGCCAGAAAACAGGGTGCTGGCTGCAGTATAATATATTGCTTCACAGGCCACAGAACACTAATTTTGAATCACTAGACATATAAAAGGGTATTTTTGTGTGGCTTAAGCAAAATGGATCAAATTCTGCAGACTTTATTCAGTCTTCACTCAGGCAAAACTGTTGAAGTTAATTGAGGCTTTGCCAGGATGAGGATGAAGTAAAGACCACAGAATATGACCCATGTTTTGTAAAACTTGACCAACGGTCTATTCTTTTCTGGGTAGTATATTAGAGAACAGGCTGTATAAATGTGTGTTACGTACTATCACCTCATTCATATGCCATTTGTATCTTTCTCTTTTTTTCTCATTCTTTTCATGGTATCTCCCAGGCTTTCCTTCTTAACTCTCACCTAAGTGAGAGTTCATTGTTTGTGTAAGTACTGTACAGTTGCATTCATACCACAGTATGAATGTTGTAGATCATTTGTGTTCTGCTTATAATCATCTCTAACTCACATCCTGTAGTACTAAAGAGCATCCAAAGAATTACCAAGAATCTTTGCAAGTAGTTGCTATTACTGACTTAAATGTCATTCCCAAAATGGTTTCATAGTTTATAGCTGATTTGTTAGTGTTGTTAGTGATATTTATCATGTTTAAAAAGAAGAAAGAAAGAGAGCCATATAGTATCAGTATTTCTAATATTATTTGAAAGGGCAAGCCATCCATATTTATGGGCTATAGACAAATCACATCAACCAAACAGTCTTTAAATTACACACACAAGTGTGTAGATTATGTTTTTAAGATGGCAAGTGTACTCTCAAAAATGACCAGTATGTCAGGAACATAAAATTCATCTCTACCTTATGGTACAGTAAGAGCACTTTTCCTGAAATTATTGTACTCCGGGTGTGTATTTTTCTTTCTCATGAAGCATTTGGTGGAAGGCTGAAAAATCCATTGTATGTTGTGCTGGTGGCCACCCATGCTGACATTGTGAACCTTCCTCGCCCTGTTGGAGGAGAATTTGGATATGACAAAGACATGTCATTGCTGAAAGAAATCAGAAACAGGTGAGAA
Organism: Caretta caretta; assembly: GCF_965140235.1. Classification (NCBI taxonomy): domain Eukaryota; kingdom Metazoa; phylum Chordata; order Testudines; family Cheloniidae; genus Caretta; species Caretta caretta. The sequence goes on along the minus strand of NC_134210.1, from coordinate 90,896,863 downwards.
GAGGAGCAGTGCATTTTTTTTTTAATTTAAATCCAGGATTAAAGCGTGGAAATGCCAAAGCTGGTTGTTGATTTGGGGTGTTACATATTATTTACAAAATAACATTCATTGATCTGTATGGGAGCAAAGAAAATGCAGTACTTTGTTTTAGTTGCTGCTTTATATTGAAAATGGTCTCGGAGTGTAATGTGCAAAAATGGAAAACACTTGATGGTTTTAAATGAAGTAGGTTGCTTCACACCTTTAAGTATTGTAGCAGTCTGAGAAAAATAGGTGACTTTATTTATCAATGCTCCAATACCCAGACACAATGGAGTTTCATCCTTTAAATTAAGATTAAGATATCTAGTATACAAAAATAAATCTCATAGATGTATTGTATATTACAACTTTCTAAAGAGCTGCATGGCAATATGGACGAAAAAGAAAATGAACCAAGTGTCCTTAGATGTTGGAAAGTCCTAATGCCAACCACTATGAATTGCAGGGAGAATAGCGCTGGTTTTCAGAATTAGCTATTTTCACAGACTAGTCTTCCAACACAAACTATACACAATTCACAGCAATACCATAATATGAGGAACCCTGCAGGTCTTCTGAGTAGGGTCTGTTGTTAGGAAGAGGATGTAAGGAGAAAGTCTAGGGCTATATCCCCCAGATTTCTAGTATTACTGTGTTAGGGCAATTTCCTGATCTACTGAAATTGAACAATAGATACCTGTGTATAATCCTTAGAGTTTCAGTCAATAAATATATCTCATTGCTATGCTTCTAAAAGCAAATATAAATGTGGAACTGTTTCAGATAAGAACCACCAAGTGAGCTGAACTCATTAAAAACAAATCATAGCTATAACTTTTATAGCAGTACATATAGCTAGTATGTCTACTTGCTATCCCTTGACTCTGCTGTAATTCCCTTTTTATAATATATGTGGAGACCTCTTTTCCAGTGCTTACATGAAAGAGTAACTTTTACTTTCAACAATTCTGTTATCTTGAATAAAATATTAGTTACTAATATACTATGTTTTGCTTTTAGTATTGTGCATCATATCCAGTATTTAACTTCTTACTATTCTTGTTCATTCCATTTTTCATGAGTCCCTTAAAGCTAAAGAAAGAGTTATTACACAATTTATAACAAATTTACAGTTGGGTAAATTAAAATAAAATTTGGTTTGGGACTAGAAATTAATAAATAAGTACTGTCTGTTTCTCTCTTAGGTTTGGAAATGATCTTCAAATTTTGGACAAGTTATTTGTTCTGGATGCTGGAGCATCTGGCTCTAAAGATATGAAGCTTCTTCGAAATCACCTACAAGAATTAAGAAGCCAGATCATTTCTGTGAGTAGTTAACTGAAGGCCTAGGCCTAGAACTCCATGTGAAATTCTGGTTTTGAAGGAAACTTGCATGGGGAAGTTATTACAGGCCTCTTGCTTCAGGGGCGTCAAAGGCTGGGCACATACACCATGGAGTTCAGGAAGAATAGATGCAGTTTCTTTATTTGAACGCTCTCTGGTGGTTAATTCAGAGACACTTTCAGTTGATAATGAGCCTACAGACACTCGGGTTTGAAGGAAATAGGAAGAAAGCAGTTTTTCCTCTCTTCAAAGGGACACTGTTAGGTCAAACTCAGCTGAAAATTGAGTTTGTAAAAATCAGTTTTTATAAAAACTATCTCCATGATTTTTTTTAAATTCCAATGGAAAAGCTTTTTCTTTTTTTTTAAACATGCCCCTGTCGTGTAGCAACCCAAACATTGTAGTGTCATATCAGCCCATGTGAATCAGACAATCTAATTGGCTAGAAATTATTGATTCTATTCTTATTGTCCAGTGTGAGAGAAATGCAGAAAGTCACCAAGCAATATAAATAGCCAAGAGTAAATTACATCTCTTTTGTTTTTTATCATCAGAGGTGAGGTTTGTAAGTTCGAAGGATATTTTGTTTTTTAAATATTTTAATTTGTGTGGCTTTAAAAGGTACTTTGGACTCAATCCTGCATTGAGTAGCACAAGGGCTTATTATAATCATTAAAGTTCTTTAACCCTCTGAGTTACTGGCTCTTTAATAAAAGAAAAGGAGGACTTGTGGCACCTTAGAGACTAACAAATTTATTTGAGCATAAGCTTTCATGAGCTACAACTCACTTTAACCACAGGTTTCTGATATGTTTCACAGTCTTTACATTACCTCAGTCCTAACAGCTCAGTCCCAGGTTTTCTTATTTGATAATTTCTTTAAAGCTTACAATTCAATTGCAAAACAGTTTCACAGCCTCTTGTCCATGAAATAAGTCGGTCTTTGTCTACACAGAGGATTTTTCTAAAGAATTCCCGTTGTTGCTAACACCAGTTCAGTTGAATTAGTGTTCGCTTTAGTGGGAGCTAAAGAGTAGGCAAGTCTCTGAAGGCTGGAGCTATTTTACCAGTGTGTCAATTAGATTTGCGTCGTACAGCAGGTTTAACAGACGTGGTGATGAAAAAAGGTCCAGTTACCAGATTCCCAGTTGTGTTAGCACCAGTTCAGTTTAACCAAAGGGAAAATAATCCTACATATCCCCAGTATAGATATGGATTCTCAGCTCCTGCTGCTACTCATGTGTGTTCCATGGGAGCCAAGAGACCCTGACCCACCAATTCCCAGTAATGAACCATGAAGTAGTAAGCTGTACATTTCCTCAGATAATGATTGATGATTTGTAGTGACTTTAATACGTTATTTTATGTGAGATATCACAGCTGGGACAGCTGCACCAATTTTAATGATAATGGGCCAACAATTCCTTATGAAAAGCTTGTGTCTTGAATGAAGACCCCGGAGAGGTGTCATAGGAGTCAGAGGATGATCTACCATAAACCTTCTCCCACATTTAAAATGGTCAGTCAGTGAATCTGAGACTGTATTAGTGCTTTTTTGGTGGGGGAGTAAAATGGAAAAGTTGTGACTTTCAGTTTAAAGCTGTGATTTCAGTTCATAATTGACCCAGCTTTGACTTCAGTGACTCCATTTCTCTTAAAATAAATTACAGAGTAATGTTATGGACACTTCCAATATTTTGCTATTCAAGTAGATTGTCTGTTACTTAAAGAACACCACGGCAGAGCTAACTGTTATCTGAACCAATGGAAATGTAATTTCAGAAATATGCTAATCAGATATATATTGATAATTTTCCTAGAGTCATACTCTGAAAAATATATTTGCAGTTTCTAGCTAGGTAAAAGGGCAGTAGCCAAGGGCTCACGTACCCAGTGGTAAACTGACCTAACTTCTGCAGCAGTGTTCCCTTAGGCCTGATCTGCACTTAAAATTTAGGTCAACATAACTACAGCACTCAGGGATATGAAAACCCCACAACCCTGAGCGCTAGAGCTATGCCGACCTAGCTCTTGGGGTAGACACAGCTGGGTTGACACAAGAATGCTGGAGGACGTGGTGTTGCTACAGCAATGGAAAACCCCTTCTGTTGGTGTGGGCTACATCTACACTCCAGGGTTATGCTGGCATAGCTATGGCACCGTATCTGTGCTGTTTTTAATCTCTGTAGTGTAGACGTGGCCTTAGTTTCTGATGCAACAGGCTTTTAATTCTTCAACCACTTCATTTGCATTTAAAAAATGAGTTTTATTATTAATTAAATATGAACCTGTAAAATGCAGTCGGCATTGTAACACGGGTGTTATTTATTTTGATATTAAATTCATTCTATGTTATGCTTGCCCCAAAGTTTCTTATTTTTCAATTAACTACCGTTTTTTGTACTTGCAACACACAACTGCATTGTAGAAGTTGTGGGGATGAGGAGCTATTGGTACTTCTAGCACATGGGAGGTGGTTTGGGATTTCATGATAAACTCCTTAGTGGTGTGTTTCTGCTAAAAAGATCAGCAGTGAAATAATTAACTGTTGATATTTTAAACTATTTTTTGGTTTTGCAGTTAATCCCCAGGTGAGTGGGGCAGTTAATACCACACAAAACCATTGTTTCAAGTTGTGCGCAGATTAGGCGAGAAAGCACTTAATTGGTTCACTTTCAGATTGTCTTTGTAGTCATGAAAACAACAAGGAGTCCGGTGGCACCTTAAAGACTAACAGATTTATTTGGGCATAAGCTTTCGTGGGTAAAAAAACCACTTCTTCAGATGCAAGTGGTTTTTTACCCATGAAAGCTTATACCCAAATAAGTCTGTTAGTCTTTAAGGTACCACCGGACTCGTCGTTGTTTTTGTGGATACGGACTAACATGGCTGCCCCCTTATACTTTTGTAGTCATGGTGGCTAGAAATTGGTGTTTAATGAAAATTTAGATTCTAGAGTACAATTTTTCATCCGGGTGGATTCTGTGGCAAATTCTGCAGCTGTGGAATACACAAGTCTTTGGCAGTAGCTCTTTTTCTAAACAATTTAATTCAGTTTTTGTCAGCATAGTAGAGGTAGAACTACAAATTGACATCCATTGTACTTTTGTTAGATTTGTCCACCTATGACTCACCTGTGTGAGAAAATGATTTCCACCCTCCCTTCTTGGAGAAAAATTAATGGACCCAACCAGCTGATGTCATTGCAGCAGTTTGTATATGATGTACAGGATCAGCTTAATCCATTATCAAGTGAAGATGATCTACGGCATATAGCCCAGCAGTTGCACAGCATAGGAGAAGTAAGTCATTTTTTTTCAAACTGCATAACTATGTAGTGACTTTACTTGCATTCTGTCTTTGACATAAACAAATTCAGATTGTTGATTCTACACAGTATCCAATTGAGTTTCACCCATCTGGAGCAAAGTGTATTCTCTGCACCTTTTTAATTACTTTTTTCTTTAATTCAGTGGAAAAAAAGAAGAAAATCCTAACCAGTTAGTGTGTGTGAACTGTGAGTGGTTTCCAGTATAAGGATACTGAATTGAAAATGTATCAAGCTTCTTGGAGGAACTGGCGGGTAGAGCATGAAAGGAAATCTTGTGGAGGAGAAAAAAAAATCATTTAACAGCACACCCAGTCTAGAAAGCCAAAGTGAATTCAGCTAAATCAGAAAAAGGCATTCTTATTATGGAATAAGAGTGTCCGCAAAGGGAGCTATTCCAGAATAGCTATTGCAGTTTGAATTCACACTATATCTAATTCTGGAATAACTTCCTTATGTGGACAAGCCCTTAGTTGTTCATCCACAGTGCAGCTTCAATCTGAAATGTGAGTTAAAATGGCTGAATAAATTGTTTTCAGATTTGGTTAAAGAAAAGCATTCTCTGAAGCCATCTATGCCAAACATGTACAGACAGATACTCCTCGGATAAAAGGGGGTTGTAATAAGTGATGGGCCAGCTTTCACAGCAGCGGAGTGAAGCAGTGACTGCACCATCCTGGTATCAGATTTTGTTTCTAAAATTAGAAATCTGAATCAGCAGATTATTTCTAGCTCACATTGTTTGTTTAAATGAATTAAACAGCAGAAAAATGTTGAACAACAAGATATTTAATTTATTAAAACCTGAGATTTCCAGGTAGTTCAGAATGTTCTGTTTTGACAGAATCTTGCTGTGTTCTCAGCAAAATTCCTTAATTATTCTTTCCTCAACTTCCCATTCCAAGACAACATACTCAATGCAAATCAACCCATACAGACTTCAGTTATCTTTTGTCTTATGGCTCCTGTGTATTTGTTTCATTGAACATTTCTTTCTTTAAAAGAGAAAGAGTTCTATGTTAGACTATACTCATTATAAAAGCAAATAAAATAAATATTCAGGAAAGCGGTGAAATAAAATGCTGAACTTCAAATGAGATAATAGCTAATACAATTACTCATAGGCTTACTTTGCTGTAGCTACATTATTGTAGTATGTAGTGACATGGCAAAGCATTCAATTGCTCAAAGTTGCATACCTGTTAAGGAGGCTTGTGATGCTTTCCTTGCTGGTCATATCATTTCCTGCTAATTTCAGCTATACCTCCAATCCTATATTTCTATTCTCTGTGGCTAGATTTTTGTTTTCTACCAACATTAAATTCCGTGTAAGCAAATGACTAATGCAGGTATGAACTTTGAATGTGACATCCTGACTCTTACATATCTGGTGGCTTAAGAGTTGAATGTGAGAAGCTCTGAAACTGTGCCAAAAATGCTGTTCCCTTTTCAGCTGCTATCAGGGCCAGGGCAAATGAGGAAAAACTGCATTTTAGGCCAGAATATTTTCTATGTCCATTGAAAATTGTTGGAAGTGCAGAAGAAGATTTCTGCTAAAATAGTTTGAAAAAAATCTTAGTGAGCCATTGCTCTGATGGCTTTGTCAATAAAACAAGAGCTGGATCCTGATTTTGTTTTAAGAATATGAGAGGAAGGAAATGCACTATTATCTTGCTACAGCTGTAAATCAATGATGTGACTGGTGAGTCAGCAAGCCATAAGAGCAGCTCTACTGTAGACTTGTACTTTACAAGATATAATTTGTAATTTTCCTCTTTCTGAGCAGATAAACATCATGCAGAGTGAAACTGTCCAAGATGTTGTGCTCCTGGATCCTCGCTGGCTCTGTTCTAACGTCCTGGGGAAAATCCTGTCAGTGGAGAATCCCAAAGCCCTACATCATTACAGAGGTCGGTATACCATAGAGGACATCCAGCGCCTGGTATCAGACAGTGATGTGGAAGAACTGATACAGATTTTGGATGCCATGGATATCTGTGCTAGAGATCTTAGCAGTGGAGCAATGGTGGATATTCCAGCGCTGATCAAGACTGACAGTCTTCACAGGTCTTGGACAGATGAGGAGGATGAGGTTCTGATTTATGGTGGTGTTAGAATTGTTCCTGTGGAACACCTTACCCCATTCCCTTGTGGAATTTTCCATAAAGTTCAAGTGAATCTGTGTCGGTGGATTCACCAACAGAATGCAGAGGGAGATGCAGATATACGTCTCTGGGTAAATGGATCAAAGATTGTGAATCGCGGGGCTGAGCTTTTAGTGTTGCTGGTCAACCATGGTCAAGGTATTGAAGTTCAAGTTAGAGGACTGGAAACAGAGAAGATCAAGTGCTGCTTGCTTCTGGATTCTGTTTGTAGCACCATTGATAACTTAATGGCCACAACATTACCAGGCCTGCTGACTGTGAAACATTATCTTAGTCCTCAGCAGCTGAGGGAACATCATGAACCAGTAATGGTCTACCAGCCTAGAGACTTCTTCCGGGCACAAAGCCAGAAGGAGACATCATTGACTAATACCATGGGTGGTTATAAAGAAAGCTTCAGCAGTTTATTGTGCTTTGGATGTCTGGACATCTACTCACAGGGAGGTCTAGGAATGGATATTCATGCTTCTGATCTGAATCTTCTTACAAGGAGGAAACTTAGTCGACTTTTGGATCCACCTGATCCTATGGGCAAGGACTGGTGCCTTCTGGCTATGAACCTGGGCCTTCCTGATCTTGTTGCAAAATACAATACAAACAATGGAACTCAAAATGATTTTCTCCCAAGCCCAGTCCATGCCCTTTTGCAGGAATGGAGCAATGGCCCTGAGAGCACTGTAGGTATCCTAATGTCTAAACTGAGGGAATTAGGCCGCAGAGATGCAGCAGACTTTTTATTGAAGGCATCATCTGTATTCAAAATGAATTTAGATGCTAACGGCCAAGAGGCCTATGCTTCAAGTTGTAACAGTGGGACATCTTACAATTCAATTAGCTCAGTAGTGTCACGGTAAGAACAGAAGTTTTGCATGGACAGTATCTTTTCAAACTGCAGAAAGTGTAAAAGGTACAATATGAGGTTCTAGACATACTAATTTATAAGCTTCTATATCGAAGGGTCTTTATCCCTCCCTATCACCACCTTTTATGTGAATAATCTTTCTACTTTTAACTGTGAACTGTTGCTTTTTATTTTAGCTGTTAAAAGGCTGGTGTAATTCTGGTGTTTTACAATTCTATTCTGATATACAATGTGCTGCTTAATATTGCCATTTTAACTGGGAAGTCTAACTTTTGGATGATGTACTATAATCTTTTTTTAAAGAAATTCAGTTTTCCTAAAAGGAAGAAAGGTGCACAATCATCCAAAATGTGTGTGTTATGCCCTGTTTCATCTTTTCATCATATTCTTTGCTTAACTTTTTTACATTTGTAGGGGGGGGAACACCATTTATGGTCAATTTGCTGGAATTTAACACCATATTATTTATAAATGAAAAAAAAGTGAGTGCCTTTTGCAGAAGAGAGTGTGGTTGAATTGAGTGATTCTGCTGAAGTTATAAGAAAATGCTACCTCTGTTTCACTGTCTGCATGCTGATCATTGCAAGTGGTGCTTCCCTTTTTTGTTTTACCTGCAGCTTTAAGACATTTGGTAAAGATAAATTCATTATTTTACAAACAGTTCTCGTGTTGATACTATGTGTACAAATGCATAATACTCAATCAGCTTTGATTTCAATCGAACCATAATGTGAAAAAATCTGTTAAGCCTACAGTCACGCTTCATTATGTCCACACATCTCAGGTAAAACTTCAGAGTTGTAGAATTCACCAAGACACGCATAAAATGTTGAGTACTGCAGAATAATAATTGTATAGCTGTCAGTTGTCATTTGTGCATAACAAATAGTTTTCCACTTTTAGATCCTGGTTTGTTTATTTCCTGTACTTGAAGATTTAAAAAAAGGAAGCATGGTTTATTGCAATCAGAAATTTAAAATTGATGTGAAGGAACATGACCCATTCTGTTCTGAAAAGCATGTAATTTTAATGGTACAATATATGTGTATATACATATATACTGTATGTGTATATATATATTAATAGTATTATTTTTCCCTTAATCTTTAAGACTTAGTAAAATTTTAAAGGATTTTTTTTACACAAATAAACTGTTGCCTATTGCATCCTTTTCATTTTTTATTTCCTGGGTGCATGCATATTTCTTTAACCCACAAGTTGTCAAAAAAATTATTATTTAAGGGCTTAATCCTACAGGAGCTGTGCCCCTCCTAGGAGAATCTGGGCACCTTCAACTTGATTGCAATGGGAGCTTTCAGCACCTTCCAAGATCATGTCTTAAAATACCAGAACTCTGGGAGGGGAAATTTTTTTTTTAATGCCACTTCTGTGCAATAGATTAGATTCACTTTTCTTTTGAAAAACAACAAACGAAGCAATTTTCCCTTTAGTCTCCTTTTTGTTTGCACAGTAAAGACTAAAATAGAAAGTACAAGTCATCATAAAAAGAAGAATCCCAGTCTTATTTATTATCGTCCAGTTGGCAAGTAGGGGGAACAAACACTAGTTAACGTCCCTTTTTATTAACGATAGCAGTTTTTCTAAATCCACTTTGCATCACTGGGTGAATTAGAGAGCTCTAGTACTTTAAAAATATGTAAATGTTTGTATTTTGTCTCTGCCTTTGCAATATATAATTATTTTTGTGAAGTTCTGCATTATCCACAGAGTTTGGAAGCTGAATGTTATGTCTAAAGTAAGGTGTTTAACACAGGTATTTAATTTACTACCTAGGTGTATAACACTTCTGGGGCTAGGTGATACAGTGGGGTAGTGCACTAGTCTTCTGTCTGGAGACATGAGTGCAGCTATAGAATTGTGCCACAGGTAAATTATTGATGAACTCATCTTCAGCCTTGTCGCTGTCACAGAAAAGGCTTTGTAAGTATAGATACACCAGTAGAGCTATACCAGCAAACTCCACCATCCCCACCCCTGGAGAGACAGCTTATACTGGCAAAAGGACTTTTTTTGCCAATATAATTGCATCTACACTCGGGTTTTGCTGGCATAGCTATGTCAGTTAAGGCTGTGATATTTTTCCACATTCCTGACTGACCTATACCAGCAAAAAATTGAAATATAACTCAAGCCTTAGATGTTAGTATATCTCAAAACCACTGTTAACCTCAGCACAGCCATAAGCAACATTGCAAGTAAGCAGAGAGGTGCATTCATGTAGGAGAGCTGCCTGCATTATTATGCCTGATCCTTTGCCAGTGATATTAGTCCCTCAAACTAATGATCTCTTGGTGTTTCCCTTGCAAACCCCTTCTTTTAGAAGTTTAATATTCAACCATACCAGTTTGTTGTACGCTGAAAATGAACTTAGATGGTGCCAGATTCAGAGGTGATGTAAGAGAGTCTACCCTGGGGTAACTTGCACAGGCAGCCTAGCCTGAGCATGTATAGAGAGAGGTCCTCTAACTTATCGCTTTGTACAACTTCCTATTAGTTGCTTTTCCTCTGTATTGCCATTTCTTGGAGTCCTTCAACATATTTAAGTTGTATACCTGTTTAAACTCCCTTGCAGCCATGTAAATGTGTAACTTACACAGTCTTTACACACCACCTATGAGTATGGCTCAACATCTCAGGCTTTTTGGAATTTATTTGGAGAATCTGAAGAAAAAGAGTTAGCTCCCTTTTGCGTTAAAGTACAAAATTGAAACCAAAATTATTTCCCCTAAAATAATAGAGTTCTTGGGACTCAGAATTTGCTTGTTGCAAATTTCATTATGGCCATTAATATCCATTGTGTACTAGCTACTTTACCTCCTTAGGAAAAAATAAACTGAGTTAATTCATTAAGCAAAGTACATGCACTTGTGGCCACATTAGCAATACTATTTCCATTCATCTACAGAAAAAGAGAAATTTTGTACATAGAAGAAAACTACACCACCGCTCTCCACCCTCATCACTACAAAATTTATGGTCAAGATTTTAAAAAAACAGTGCCCAGAGTTAGGCTCCTTAATCCATAAGTCTACACTTTCAAGTCACTTCCTACTTATCCTCCTTTGCCAAGCTTCATGTTGTCTCCTGTCTCCTTCGCTCCGCCAGTGCTCCCATTCTCATTCCTTCATTTATCAGAGTCTCATACAATTGCTTCCGTGCCCTCCATGCAATCCTTCTGCATGGTACAACCTCCCTGGCCTTGTTTGCAAGGCCTGTCCTGTTTGCATCGGACCCACTTCTGCTGTGTTAGGAATCAAGTTGACTTGTATATAAATTGCCTGTTGTTATTCACCTAGCCTCACACTCTACATGTTTGTCCATAAATTGCTCCTTGAGGAAGGAATCCTTTTTTTTTTTTCCCCTCACATGTTTCGACAGTGTCTAGCACACAGGCACTACTCATAATAAATAATATTTAGGCTCCTAAAAGTTCTGATTTTCAGAAGTGCTGAACACACAAGGACTTCAGTAGTTGCTGCTGGCTGTTCAATACTGACATTTATTGAAGTGCCTAAAAATAGATTTAGCAACCTAACTTGGGGCACAACACTTTAAAAAAATTTAACCTATATTTCTATGAGCACCATCATTCCTTGTCTTGTGTGTGTGTGTGTGTATATATATATATATATATATATATATAGTCACACATGGGAATTACGGCAGACTGAAGTAGCATATGGGAAATGTCCTCCCCGCTCTATTATTAGAGTTGATTATTTATATATTGTTATGCTTTCTGTTAATTTCATCCTCTAGTTTTCCTAATATGACTTATTTATCTCTATCATTCAAGCCCTGATCCTGGAACTCCAGGAAGTCAATAGGCCTCCACATGGGAGCAGAAGTTTGCCTACTGAGTCAGTTGCAGGATTGGGGCTTGAGGCTGTTTTTACCCTATGGAAACTATACTGGCATAGGTATGTTGGCATAACCCTGTAGTGTAGACAAAGCCTGTGACACAGATGGGCTTTTTTCTGTCAATGTTGGAACACCACCTCCCAGAATGGAGTTAACTACATTGATGGAAAAGGATTCTTCAGTCAACATAGCTGAGTCTACACAGAGGTTAGTTTGGCATAGTTATCCTGGTGAGGGGTGTGTTTAAAACAAAAACACAATCCTGACCAATGTACATATGCCATAATTTTTAAGTGTGGCTCTCTGAAGGGGCAGGGAGTTGTCTGACTTGTTGTCATGGGCAGTGCCAAGCACAGATGTGGTGAACAGTTAATAATAGTATTAGTATTAGGCTTAACCTTACAAGATACTGAGCACCATCAACTCCAAATTCTTTGTTGGGAGATGGGGATGCGCATTCTGCACCTTGTAGAATCAGGTGCTTAGCAGGCTGCTAGTGATGTAGGGGGAGATTTTTTTGTGTATCTGTTGACTAGCATGGGGTAGAGTTTGGAGGAAAGCTAATCTTGGATAAAAGCATGGCTGGTTCCCTCAGTCGATTTCAGATTTTTTTAAAAAATGTTTTTATGGGCTTATACTTTATCTTGCTGAACCAGCCAGCTTTGTGCAGACAGGATATTTTCCTTTATTTCACCAAGCCCTTAGGTTCTGGCAATGGTGTGTTCCATTTCCTGTGAACATAGCTCTGGGAGCATGCATCCATGGTCATTGTGATGAATCTCTGGAATTTGCTTATTGCATCATTCCTAGTGCAAAAGTTGGTAGTTAGGAAAGTAATAGAAGTGAATCACAGTCATCAGATAGCAGTGGTCCAAGTTACTTTCTGTAAATCATGTGCTGAATTAGTAATGTTCAAAAAGGTATTGCTTCATAGTGCATTGTCCTGGAACTGCTTTTTTTGACAGACTTGCTTTATAAAGCAGTGCCAATGGATTGTATCTTCTTCACTTACTATTTTATTTCATTGCCATTGATTTTTCTTTTTCAAGTGAGCTCTGGTTTATAATACTAAAAAATTATCTTTATATTTTCAGATCATAACAATTAATACGTGTTGGATTTCATTTAAACATTAAACCATTACTTTGTTCTAAGTCATGTTGCCATAGTTACTGTAACTTGCAGCCATCTTCTTTATAAATATTTGATCAAATTGTTCCTTATAGGTTTCAGAGTAGTAGCCGTGTTAGTCTGTATCCGCAAAAAGAAAAGGAGGACTTGTGGCACCTTAGAGACTAACAGATTTATTTGAGCATAAGCTTTTGTGAGCTACAGCTCACTTCATCGGATGCATTCAGTGAAGTGAGCTGTAGGTCTCTAAGGTGCCACAAGTCCTCCTTTTCTTTTTGTTCCTTACAGTTAATTTTTATTACCTGAGGTCCTTGTTTTATATTTTTATTAGGGAGAAAGATTTCCCAAAGCAAAATCCATTTCTGTACAAGTCTGGCAAGTGTGCCTGCTCTGTAAATGACACATAATTTCAACTAATTTTGTGATTGTGCTTTATTAGCCAGATTCATATTTTGAATCATTGAAATCTAAAGCCTGGTATAATACATCTGTAGAATTGCAAAAAAGTGGCATTTTTATCCTTAATTTATATAGAGAGGAGAAGCTGGGTGGTCTTGCTCAGTTTTAAGGCATGAGAATAAAGAAGTGAAGATGTGAGGACACAATTTCACGAGTACACATGTCTAAACAAATAATTAATATGATGTGTAGTTTAGTCTCTAACTGTTCTGCAAATATTTTAAATCAAAAGAAAAAATGCTCCTATTAATAGAAACACTGCTTCATTCATACAGAGTGCAGTGCTGTCCTGCCTTCTGCTTTTTTTTATTTTACCAAGTTACCTCAATGGGTATTTTAAGTTTACAAATCACTCAAAGATTTTCTCTTATTGGATTCAGAGGGTGCCTTGCTCATATTTTGGATAGTGAAAGGGGATTGGTTAGGTGGTTTCCAGATCTTGTAGCCCTATGTCAGAACTGCTGAAGAAAGATTCAAATTCCAGTAGAAGTAGCTTCAGAATAGTTTATAATCTTTCATAAGGAAAGTGCATTGAAGGATTGTTTCTGAACTGCACTGAACTGGTCTGCATGCTGTATGGATGTGCAGTCAGAGAAGGATCAGAATTCTTCTCTTTCACTACACCACTAAAAATTCAGAGTACTCCATTGAACTCAGTGATTTTGCAATAGAGGACGGAACTTTGGCTCATAGTTTTTACAATGGAAAAACTGCACTGACTCTGAATCACTCATTTAGAATATTTAAAAGTGCAGCTTTAGTTTTAAGACTTGTATTGTATGATTCATAATAAATAACCCAACTCTATATAGTTGAATCCTGCTAATGAAATACCTGAAGATGGATATTGAAGGACCTCAAAAGAGTACTTTATACCTCATAATCCATTGTAATCAATGAACAAATATGTTGTGTTTGTAAAGCACAATATTAATGTAAGGTAGGCAAAGATCTTCATTCATCCACTAGCCCAATTTTCATTTAGCTTTCAAAATAAATAATCCAGGCAACAACCCGAATTTACAACACAGTTATTCAAGGCCAAGATATATTCCAGACATTCTTGCTGTTATAAATGTTCTTATTTAATGAATGCATGAGAATTTGGATACTGAAGTATCTCACTGAGCATGTAGATATGCAAGAAAGCAAGCATTTCAGGCATAACCATTTTCTCTATATAATCAACTTTTTGGAGATGTTGCTTTTGGGCCATGCAGCACTGCCCTGCACAGGGAGCTACAGGAAGCTCTGGTTAGTACTTCTGGTCACTTGCTAACCAAGCCAACCCACTGCCTTAAGGGTACAGTCTCCACTCTTGTAGTGCCTGATCTTACTCCCTATGGGAGTTTTGCTTAGTTTTGAAAGAAGTCCTATTAATCTTCTTTTAGTACCTGCAAATTATGCCCTCAAGTAATTGTGAGGACCGGATTAAAAACAGCAACATCCAGAAGGTCACCAAAATGAGGTCACTTTGGATGGAGGTGAGAAAAGACTTTTCTTCTTGAGCTATGGCAGTTTTAAATAATCAGCTGATACAAACCCACAAACTGAAAGCAGCCACGTTTTAGACTTCTTGTAACTCTGATGATTGAAAGAGAATTGTGAAATACTTTTTAAAAAGTATATTTAACACATTTAAAATATGCCAGATTAGCAGCAAAGGTACAGAACCAATTTACCCTAAATTCCAGTCCAGTATGGGCAGTGACCGTGTGAACTTCCACGCAGGAAAGTACCTCAAAGCCAACAGGGAGTCGGAAATGTCTTGCATACATTTGTGTAGAGCAGTCTGGAATTGTGTGGTGGTGTAGGTAGGCATGGCAATGAGTTCTGACTGCTTCGTGTTTAGAGGAATTCATGCAGGTATTTAGGCCTTCCACGTCCCTTGTCATGTTACATTTTGAGCATCTCAGTAAATACAGATTTTAAGAATAAATTGCATTTACTGTTTAAAACAGTTAACACACTTATCTCTGAGTCCTGTGCATGGGCTCTCCAAAGCTGGAAAACCCACGGGGGAAAATTGGTGGGTGCTCTGCACCCACCGGCACTTCCCTGCTCCAGCTCACCTCCACCTCCTCCCCTCAGGACGCCTTCCCCACTTCTCCCCCTAGCTCCCAGCACTTGCTGCCGTGAAACAGCTGTTTCACAGCGAAACAAGCTGTGGGAAGGAGGGGGGAGGAGCGGGAATGCGGCATGCTCACGGGAGGAGGCGGGGCTGGGGTGGGGATTTGGGGAAGGGGTCCAATAGGGGCAGGAAGGGGGCAGAGTTGGGGCGGAGACTGGGGAAGAGGTTAGAATGGGGGCAGGGCAGGGGTGGAGTCAAGGGCGGGGGGGGAGGCGCAACCACCCCCCAGCACCATGAGAAGTTGGTGCCTATGGCCCTGTGTGAGGCTGCACAGGTGAAACGGTCATGAAGGGGGTCTCGCCCTGCATTTTTGTGCATGACAAAAGGAGTCTCTTTTCTGGCTCCAAATAGGCCCAATTGAGGGTCTTGCTGAGAAGAGCAATTAAGTCCCATGTCAACATGGACCCACTGGCCCGAAGTCTCCACACAGGTGACATGAAAGTGCAGCAGTTACAATTGCAGGCATAGAAAAACTGAGTTCCACAGGCTGGGAGTGTGAATTCTATGGCTCCTACTCATCGGTTCCCCTCACACAGTCGAAGCAGAAAGGGGTGAATTCCTCACCTGCTGCTATTAGGTTAGTTAATTTCTCTAAAGAGAACGTTTTCTGTTGTAAATATTAAAATCAACCTGTTAATCGACTGAGATACTCAAAACGCAACATGTCTACACTATGAAAGTAAAACTGCATGTATTTCTAAGGATACTGTGATTACAAAGAACACGATACTTCCATGGTTAAACATCCAAACGGTACACTTGGTAATTATGACAATAGCTTTTAAATATTTTTCTATGTAAAAGTTCACACTGGGTGCTTAAAATGACTCTATGTTCAATAAATGTCTGACAAATACACCAAAAGAACCCACCATGTTCTGACCCTGTATATCAGGCGCCCAGGGCAAAACATACTTTGATACAAATGTCCATTCGGTCTCTGACTGAGTCATTCAGCAGCAGTTTAGAGCCACCACTGCAACACATGGTTGCGTTTATAATTAACAGGGTTAAATACCGGAATGTTTTATGTCCTGCTACTTTGCCATTTGCTGCTGAGCAAAGCGTAATGATAAAGTTTTTTAAATCGATCCATTGAACGGTTCATTACAGCTTAGCTTTGGTTAGGAACATTAAATATAAGCACATGTGAGAGGTGAGTGACATTTCAGAATGTCTGAAATATACTGTAGAGACCAGCCTTGTGTGTTCTTTGTGTATAACTGTGAGATTCCCTGCTGAACTATACTTATGTACATTAGAAGTGCGAGAAGTGGGAACCAGAGTTCTATTCCTTCCTCTGTCACAGACTTGTAACATGGCTTTTGGAAAGTCAGGTTTTTAAGAGAGACCCTGCCCAGCTGCCTTTTCCTATGGGAGCAGTTAGTCAAATCTTCCCACTTGGATGGCTATGTATCCAGTATGCAGGCGCTGCCATGTACTTACCCACCCAAACGTAGCATCTTTTTATGGGTTCACATTGTACCTGCAGAAAAGAGGCTGCCTTTTGAAAAGCTTGAGTGACATCCTAGCCTCGCTTTAGTCAATTAGAGTTTTGCCGCTGATGTCAGTGTGGACAAGATTTTACTTCTGGGTCCTAATCCTTCTGGGTCTTGATCCCTATGGGTTTCATTACTCCTTAGCTGTAAAATCCAGCTCACAATAATTTAGAGGTTTAAAACATCTTAATTCCTGGCTGTTTGTAAAGCCCTCTGAGATCCTGTGTTATAGAATTGCAAAGTATCTTTCCCAAGTCCCCGTCTCTCTCAGCTCTGAGAGGTTGTGTAGTGCTCTAGTACCACTTTTTAACCCCGAGGTGGAGATGTTTCCATAGTGGACGAAGTTGTTTGTAAAGTTCTTTGGGGCCTTTCACAAGGGTTCTCTAATCCGTTAACTGTAGTTGATTTGTCAGAGCTGCGCTTATGAGTTGGACAAGAGTTGGGAGGATATGAAAGGATAATGAATGGGCACAGATGTGAAAAGTGGTGGTTTTTAAGGGGTCTGAATTTCCTTTGATAACAAGGGGCAAATTTTCAAAGGGACCTCAACCCAGCCTCTAACTTTGCACCTGCAAGTGCTGGGGCAACCAAAAGTCGGATTTGCATGTGCATTAATTGATTTGCACCCACAAATGCCTTCCGCACTGGAAAGCAGTGTTGGGCTGTGCCCTAAATCTTAAACCTGCACATTTAAAGACCATTCTTCAAAATCTGACACTACAATTGAGCCAGTTAGAGTGTGTCTTAGAGCCACAGCCATGCACTGGAGTGGGCAGGGCTATGACACCCGAGTAAGAGCCCTGGGGAGTGCTACCACTGTATATTTCTCTCCAAACCCAATCAGTAGAGTTGGCAGGGCCCATGTTACTGTCGCCTCCTTAAATCTCATAATGTCATTTTGGGGTAGCTCAAGGCCTATCCAGGAGTAATCTTTGCACTGTGCCCGCCCCACTGTAAAAGGGAATTAGGAGGAGAGCAGCCCAGTGAACCTGTTCACTACCTACCCATGCACCACACAGCGCCCAGTGCAATCTGATCCAAATCGCAGTTTAGACCATATGGTTGGTTAGAATATTTTCCTATATTTTTTCTGCATATCAGTGATCTAGGTGGGTCAAGTTACTCTGCTAAAGTTACCTTCACAGGATTTGCAGTAGAGTAAATGATTAGAGTAAATGATGGCCTGCCACGAGACAGAGGCACATGACTGAAGTGAATGAGTTTAAATGTTTGCTTTGCAAAGCTGTTCTCCAAGAAATGTGGAACATCTCAAGTAATTCTGCTGATGCTGTTAAAGTGACATGTATGTGATGCCTTCTGAGTCACAGTGTGTCACTTTTGACTGCTTGTTGCTAGGCATAGCATTGCAAAACAACCTCTATACTCTGATCACAGTGATGAATATTTCCATAATTATTATTTCTGTTGCAGTAGCCCCTGAGGACCCCAGAAAGGGATCAGGGCCCCATTGTGCTAGGCACTGGACAAACAAATAACATAAACAGTCCCTGCCCCAGATTGCTCACAAGCTAAAAATTAGAAAATGCATAATGAGGCATAAACTTACTAAAGGGCTGTGAAGAGAAGGTAACACGACAGGTGCATTTCTAGAAATTATTAGTCCATAGTGATGTATAATCAGGGAACTGGCAATTTTCACAGTTGAGGAAACAAATTCACAGCTTCCTGGAGTATAAGGCTAGAAGGGTATATTAGGTCATCTAGTCTGATCTCCTGTATATAACAGGCCATTAAATTGCATCCAGTTCTTCCTCAAGAGGTGTTCCTGTGGCTCCTCTGCTGTAGGTTTCGGTGCGCCCCTGCGCCGTTGTTCGGAGATTTTTACAGCAGTTCCCGTATCGGCCACGCATGCGCGGAGCCTGCCTCACATACCAGCCTTGTCTTAATAGTGCGCATGCACTGCCGAACTCCTCAGTTCCTTCTCCACCATCCCCAGCCGGAGTCTACAGCAGACTCTTAAAACTTTTTCTCTTACCCATTCTACATCCTTTTTTCCCTTAAGTGAGCTGTAGCTCACGAAAGCTCATGCTCAAATAAATTGGTTAGTCTCTAAGGTGCCACAAGTACTCCTTTTCTTTTAGCACTCTAGTTACTAGATAAGTTAATGGTTTTAAAAAAAAAAAAAATTCGTTCCCGCTTATTCTTCTCAGCCTCCAGCAGACGCTAATATGCCTGGCTCCCCAGGATTTAAGCGGTGCACTACGTGCAGGGACGCCACCCCTATCTTGGATGGTCATTTCAAGTGTATAAAATGTACTTCACTCCACGAAAGACTCAAGAACGACATTACTGTCTCCCGGTATCCCAACCCCTGCAAATAGGAAGAGACAATATAGATACCAACCTTATCAACTTCCATGCTACCCAATGTATACTCAACAAAGACCATATGAACAACAACGTCCGTGACCAAGATATCAATGTCACTGCACCAATTCATCAGCTCCACGTCAACCCCATTCCACTAATCAGCAAATTTGAAGATGTGACCGACTGATGGTATAGAAAACAGCATCCCTATTTCAGTGCCCATTTCCCCCCTATCCCTTTACAGGGACCCCTCTCACAAACAACTGCTCCACCAAGAGGTGCATCACCCCCTCCAATTAGGAACAGTACAACCGGCGCCTGACCAACACAGAGGAAAAGGGTTCTACTCCCATTACTTTTTAACACAAAAGAAAACTGAGGGATGGTGACCCATTCTCAACCTCAGATGCCTCAATAAATTCTTTAAATAAAATTTTAAAAAAATACAAAATGGTGACTCTTGCGAGCATAATTCCAGCACTGGAGAGGGAGATTGAATTTTCAGCCCTCGACCTGCAGGATGTTTATTTCCTGTGACCATACATCCTGCCCACAGATGTTTTATTCACTTTTGTTCTGGGCTCACAACACTACCAGTACAGGGTCCTACCTTTCAGCCTCTCGACTGCCCCTCGTGTCTTTTTCCAAACTCCTCACAGTTATAACAGCTCATCTCAGGCAGCAAATCATAATTTTTACTTACCTCAACAACTGCCTTTTTAAAGCCAGGACGCTCCACTAAGCCATTCAATCCACACAACGGACAGTCCAATGTTTCCATGTTCTTCGCCTGCAAAATAACAAAGAAAATCTTCACTCACTCCCACCCAACAACTGGAGTTCATAGCAGCACATTTTGACTCATGCAAAAGAATAGCATCTCTCCCACTCCACCTTTTTAGCACTATCAACCTTTTCGTTCCCAAGCTATGCAACAGTTCACAAGTGGCTGCACGAGCTTGCCTACAACTCTGAGGCCACATGGCCTCTTGCACTTTGTAGTCAGGAACGCTCACCTCTTCATGAGGTGTTTCCAAAGCCGGATTCCACTGTCTACAGATCAAGTAAGTGTCCATGGTCTGAACAAACTTTTATATATACCTCCCAGAGTCTAGGACTCCCTCCACTGGTGGACATTGCCTCACAACCTTTGCTACGGGTCCCCTTTCTACAGGACGTCCCATCGGTTGTCTTACTATAGACGCATCCCTTACAATATAGGGAGTACACATGCCCCAATACACTAGCCAGGGTCTTTTGTCTCTTGCCGAGATGTCCCTTCACATCAACGTCTAGAACTCTGAACGATACGCAATGCCTGCCTCCAATTGCTCCTTTCATACAAAACCAACATGTCAGGATAATGACCGACAACACCATTGCCTACACCTTCTATGTAAACAGGCAATGTGAGGGGGGGCGTGATCCCACTCCCTTTGAACAGAAGCAATGAAACGATGGAATTGGTGTCTCGGACACAATGTCTGAATATCAGCTGCATACTTACCTGGCTCTCTCAATACCACTGTGACGACTTCAGCAGAAGATTTCCCATAGACCACGAATGGGAACTAAATGAGGAGATAGTACTAGACATATTCCACATGTGGGGATACCCAACCACAGACCTTTTTGCAACTGCAGCAAACAAGAAATGCCGAAGATTTTGTTCCAGAGTGGGACTAGGCAAACGCTCCTCGGTGGATGTGTTCATGTTCCCATGGAACACCGACCTAATGTATGCATTTCCCCGATACCACTCATACACAAATTATTAATAACAATACGAACACACCAAGCCAGGGTCCTAATGATAGCCCCACATGGCCCAGACAGGCATGATACCCCTTCCTTACCAAGATGTCGCTTTCCGCACCCATCTCACTACCCTCCACCCGAATCTCTGGTCCCAACAACAGGGTGTACTACTCCACCCCAATTTAACCATGTTACACCTCAAGGTTTGGCTCCTTCATGGTTCTCTCATGCCGAGCGAATTTGCTCAGAACAGGTTCAAAATGTACTCCTTCTTAGCACAACAAATTCTACATGCACCACCTACCTTTATAACTGGACAAGATTTACACACTGGTGGGCTGTCACAAACACCACTCCTTTTTTCTGTGCCTCTCCCACTAATCCTCGACTATCTATTAGAGATTAAATTCTCTGGACTCTCCCTGAGTCCCATCAAACTCCACTTACCGCAATTACAGTGTTCTATGATACCATCGACGATGGGACTATTTTTGCTCATCCCATTACTAAGTGATTGCTTAAGGGACCCCAAACCCTATACCCAGACATCAAACTGCCTAATCCATCTTGGGACCTCCTCTTAGTTTTAACATGCCTAACCCAAAACCATTTGAACCATTAGCCACATGTTCCGTCCTACATCTCTATGAAAACTGCATTTCTGGTAGCGATTGCCTGTGTGAGACGCACAAGAGAAATTGTAGCACTCATGGCACATCCGCCGTGCACCATATTTTTAAGGATAAAGTCACCCTATGCTTATTTCCTGAAATTCCCCGAAGGTGCACTCATCTTTCCATGCCAATGAGCCTATCCATCTCCCTATCTTTTCCAAAACCACATGCAAATTCCTTTGAATCTATGATGCACACTTTGGACATGTGCAGAGCTTTGTCCTTCTACTTCGACAGAACTAAAACCTTTAGGCGTTCCGACAAGCTATTCGTCCCCATTGCAGAACGCTCTAAGGGCTCATTTATCTCTAACCACCTACTTTCTAACTGGATCTAGAGTTGCATTTGTCTCTGTTATCAACTACAGAACGTGACTCCTCCTACCTTTATCAGGACTCACTCCACCAGATCTATGGTGGCCTCAGTGACCTTTCTACATAACGTCCCCCTTTAAGGACATGTCCAGAGCTGCCATTTGGGCTTTTGAAAACACGTTTGCAAAACATTATGCTTTTACACAGGGACCCATCATCGATATGCGTGTGGGCAGAGCTGTTCTATCTACTGCATTCCTTCCAGATCCGAAATCCCTACCTCCTTGAGAGATGCTGCTTTTCAGGCACCTACAGTGGAGCATCCACAGGGACACCTCTTGAAGAAGAAGAGGAGGTTACTCATCTGTGCAGTAACTGACGTTCTTCGAGATGAGTGTCCCTGTGGGTGCTCCACTCCATAACTTCCTCCCCTCTACTTCGGAGCTGGGCAGCCCAGCTCCCAGGCTTTCCAATAAGCCTGTCCTGCTGCTCTGAACAGCATGGTAAGGATGTGAGGGGAAAGGTGGATAAGGGGCAGGAGGTCCCGGGGGGCAGTCAGGGGACAGGAAGCAGGTGGGGCACCAGGAGGGTGGGGACAGGGAGTGGGAGGGGGTCCTGGGAGGGGACAAGGAGCAGGGGGGTTGATGGGTCGGTGGTTTTGATTGGGGAGGCACAGCCTTCCCGACCCAGCCCTCCATACCGTTTCGATGTGGCCCTCGAGCCAAAAAGTTTGCCAACCCCTGCTTTAAACAATTGTGGATGCTTGGCATGGTGGATGTTACACAGGCATCCCCATGAAATATCAGATTAGAGACAGGGTTCTGATCCTGGCCATCAAGGCTCTTAATGGGAAACTCCCATAGGAATAGCCTCTCCCACCCATGCAGTAACTTCCATGGCAGATAATTCCATCATTCCTGCAGCGTGTATCAAGGTGCTCTTTGTCCTCTGACCACCCCTTCCCAGGACCCCCAGCCCCTAAGCGTCCCCGGGACTCCACCCCCATCTAACCCCCCTGCTCCTTGTCCCCTGACCGCCCTCTCCTGGGCCCGACGGCCCCTAACCACCCCCCCAGGAACCCACCCCCTACCCAACCCCCCAGTTCCCCATCCCCTGACCGCCCCCCCACCAGAACCTCCGCCCCATCCAACTGCCTCCTGCTCCCTGTCCCCTGACTGCTCCCTCCTGGGACCCACCCCCTATCCAACTGCTCCCTGTCTGCCCCCCCGGAACCCTCTGCCCCTTATCCAACCCCCTAGCCCCAGCCCCCTTACCATGCTGCTCAGAGCAGCATGTCCGGGAGCCGCACTGCCCGGCCGGAGCCAGACGTACTGCCCTGCAAGAGTGCCCCAGAGCGCTGCCCGTGCAGCTCACTGAGGCTGTGGGGGAGGGGAGGGGCTGGGGGCTAGCTCAGGGGCCGGGCAGGACGGTCGGGCCATAGTTTGCCCACCTCTGGTTTAAAGGGTGGGCTGAACATTTTGAACTAGCTGAATATTTCAGGACTGCTGGTGGTGGTTTCAGCTATAGTATGTTGCAACAGTTGAACCTGGAAGTTATAAATGAATGTGGATCACTGCAGCCAAATCAGCATCAAACAGGCCTATGCGCTCAGCTGCTTGGAGAAGAAAGTACTGCTCACAGCTGTTGTTGTTTGGGAGTGTGGGAAGACCCTGAGGCTCTGTGAACTGCAGTCCTGGTCTCTGCTGTAAATCCTTACTGAAGAGTGACCTTCATTTGTGTGTGAATGTTAAAACAAGTGTGGATTAGCAAAGTTCCAATGTATGTTTAAGCACATTAAATTAAGGAGGAGATGTAATCTACAACAGTGGTTCTCAACCAGGCGTTAAGTGTAGCAGGTACAGTTTTACAACAGGCTACACATAAAAAGCACTAGCGAAGCCAGTACAAACTAAAATTTCATACAGACAGTGACTGTTTACTGCTCTATATAATATACCCTGAAATGTAAGTACAATATTTATGTTCCAATTGATTTATTTTATAATTATATGGTAAAAATGAGAAAGCAATTTTTCAGGAATAGTGTGCTGTGACACTTTTGTATTTTTAGGTCTGATTTTTGTAAGCAAGTAGTTTTTAAATGAGGTGAAACTTGGGGGTACTCAAGACAAATCAGGTACCTGAAAGGGGTACAGTAGTCTAGAAAGGTTGAAAGCCTCTGGCCTAGAAGCTATAACTGGGCAAGAGGAGTTCCTGGTCCCAGGTACAGGCTGTTCATGATAGAATCGTAGAACTGAAAGGGACCTCAAGAGGTCATCTAGTCCAGTCCCCTGCACTCAAGGCAGGACTAAGTATTATCTAGACCATCCCTGACAGGTGTTTGTCCAACCTGCTCTTAAAAATCCCCAGTGATGAAGATTCCACAACCTCCCTAGGCAATTTATTCCAGTGCTTCACAGCCCTGACAGTTAGGAAGTTTTTCCTAATGTCCAACCTAAACCACCTTTGCTGCAATTTAAACGCATTGCTGCTTGTCCTATCCTCAGAGGTTAAGAAGAACAATTTTTCTCCCTCCTTGTAACAACCTTTTATGTGCTTGAAAACAGTTATCCTGTCTCCTCTCAGTCTTTTCTTCTCCAGACTAAACAAACCCAATTTTTTCAATCTGCCCTCATAGGTCATGTTTTCTAGACCTTTAAGCATTTTTGTTGCTCTTCTCCGGACTTTCTCCAGTTTGTCCACATTTTTCCTGAAATGTGGCGCCCAGAACTAGACACAATACTCCAGTTGAGGCCTAATCAGCTCAGAGTAGAGTGGAAGAATAACTTCTTGTGTATTGCTTACAATACTCCTGCTAGTGCATCGCGGAATGATGTTTGCTTTTTTTGCAACAGCATTACACTGTTGACTCATATTTACCTTGTGATCACTATGACCCCCAAATCCCTTTCCGCAATACTCCTTCCTAGGCAGTCATTTCCCATTTTGTATGTGTGCAACTGATTGAGCCTTCCTAAGTGGAGTACTTTGCATTTGTCCTTATTGAATTTCATCCTGTTTACTTCAGACCATTTCTCCAGTTTGTCCAGATCATTTTGAATTTTAATCCTAACCTCCAAAGCACTTGCCAACCCCTCCCAGCTTGGTATTATCCGCAAACTTTATAAGTGTACTCTGTATGCCATTATCTAAATCATTGATGAAGATATTAAACAGAACGGACCCAGAACAGATCCCTGCAGGACCCACTCGCTACAGTCATGCATGACTAGTCTAGCATGACTGTAAACCACTGATAACTACTCTCTGGGAATGATTTTCCAACCAGTTTTGCACCCACCTTATAGTAGCTCCATCTAGGTTGCATTTCCCTAGTTTGTTTATGAGAAGATCATGCGAGACAGTATCAAAAGCCTTACTAAAGTCGAGATATTACAACTACCACTTCCCCACCCCCGTCCGCAAGGCTTGTTACCCTGTCAAAGTGATCAGATTGGTTTGACGCGATTTGTTCTTGACAAATCCATGCTGTCTGTTATTTATCACGTTATTATCTTCTTGGCGTTTGCAAATTGTTTGCTTAATTATTTGCTCCATTATCTTTCCGGGTACAGAAGTTAAGCTGCCCTGTCTGTAATTCCCCAGGTTGTCCTTATTTCCCTTTTTATAGATGGGTATTATATTTACCCTTTTCCAGTCTTCTGGAATGTCTCCCATCTTCCATGACTTTTCAAAGAAAATTGCTAATGGCTCAGATATCTTCTCAGTCAGCTCCTTGAGTATTCTAGGATGCATTTCATCAGACTCTGGCAATTTGAAGACATCTAACTTGTCTAAGTAATTTTTGACTTGTTCTTTCCCTATTTTAGACTCGGACAACATATCACTAATGGCCAGGAACCACCCAGCACTGGGGTCGTTATTGCTAGAGCAAGAATGTTAGATGATCACGTTGCTTGAATCATCACCCCACATTCCATTCACTTTACAAATATGTATGCCTAAATGCTCATCCACCCTATGTGGAACCGGGTGAGTGCTTCCAAAAGTGATTTTAGTTCAAATAGCATTACAAGGGGAAGCACTTACTCTGCTGCAAACTGCCACAACACGACTGAGACTATCCTATTTTTCACTGCCGACAAGCAGATCAGTAGCCAAGAAGGTTCCCTAGAAAAACTGTTGTGTCTGCCAGTTGAAGGGAGGTGTAACGAAGAAAGAATTGGAGGAATTCTCGCCTCTATCCATTCCATTCTATCAGGAAGGTTCAGTCATTTACATTTCCTTGTTTTCCACCTCACCCAGCTGTTTCACAATTCTATTACTGGACCCGCCTTGGATGTCTCACTGACAGAAAGAATAATACCTCACTCACACGGCACAACCAGCAAGAAATCTTCCCGTCTTCAGTAGAAAATGAGTCAGAGCAAAAGAGAACCGGGCAGAGAGAAAGGAAACATGAAGCTGTAGCAGGGCAGGCAAATGCAGATTTCTTACAGGTGGCAGGGCTTATCTGCACACCAGTAAAACCATGTCAAGGGACCCAGTTCCCCCACAGTTCAAATCTGAAGTATACACTGGATCTGTTTGGATTATCTAAAGCTTCAGCATCAGCACCATTTGGAAATACAGCTAAGGACCTGTCCTCACTACAAATAGAATGGCTTGGTAACTGGTGCCTGCTCTACACCTAAAAGTTAGATCAACCTAGCTATGTTACTCAGGCCTGTGAAAAATCTCAAGCCCTGTGTGATATAGTTAAGTCATCCTAGCCCCCAGTGTAGAAGCAGCGAGGTCGATGGTGGATTACTTACATTGATGGAAGAACCCCTTCCAACGATGTAGGAAGCTATCCACATGACAGTGCTATGGCTGCAGCCCCATAGCTGTGCTGCTCTAGCCACTGTAGTATAGACATACCCTAGTCACCTACAGGCCTCTGCTTGTAGTGTAGAGGGGCTGATGGAGATCTACAGTGTGTGTGCAAGGATTGCAGGATCAGGCCCAGTGGGGCATTTCTTTTGCTGATGATTAACTGGTTTTATTCTTCTTTCTGTGACTTCAATTAAAAAATAAATAAACTTGATTAGATGAGCAGTCTGTCTGCTTTGGAAAGCACTGAGTCTGAGGGATTAAGACTATGAGCTTTTTGGGGTATATCCTGAAATAGCATCATTAAAAGATTAAAGATCCTGCCAGAAATGTTCACCAAAACAAGCAGAGTTTCTGTTCAGTATTTGACCAACAATCGAATCATGCCCTGGATTACACAAGTAGTGGTGCCGGTCTGCAAATACAGCTCAGTTTCCTAATCAAATATACACAAATTTTGGTAACATAGAGCTGTTCAATTTTTTTTCAATACAAAAATGTTCATGATATTCAAAATGTTTTGGATTTTTCATTGAATTGGAATATTTTGGTTTTGATTCAAACTGGAAAATTTGTTACAATTCAATTAGAACAAAAACTAAAAATTCTCATTCCGCGGATATAAAAATGAGAGATTTCTGCAAGGGAAACTTCAGGGCTATTTTCTCCTCTTTACTTACTATGATGGGTTTTCTTGTTGGGGAGGTGATTTTGCCCCTCTAATTTTAGTAAGCCCTATATATCCAAAATGCCTGCTAGCTATTGTGTTTTCCTTTGATTTGATGAAAGTTTAGTTCTCCTCTGGGGTCTCCTCTGGGCTTTATCTTTGTTGTTTCACGGTTTACTAGTAAACAAATGTACTATGTATGTTTTGTACATACGATGAACACTCAGAGTTTTGTTAGTCTATTTATTAAATCTCTAGTGGGACAAGAAAGTCCGTTTTTTTGTGCTAATTAGTGGAGTTCCACAGTAAGTATTGTATAAGCCTGACTATATGGAGAAGTGGATCTCATTTAATTAGCCTTTTCCCTCTAGTTATCAACAATGTCTTTTTCCTTAATTTCCTTTATTACAGCAGGACAGCTGACATGTCCTCTACCCCTCTCCTTCCAGGATTTTATGGTGACTGTAATACACACACACATCATTTTGTAGAAGTATCTGGTGTCTGCCACCTGAGGGCACTACCTAGGTCTGTGGACTTCTCTAGACCATTACACCAGTGGAAACCCCTAATAGAGACATTATACATTTGCAGATTTCCCTAATCTAAACAAGCTCTGTCATGATTTTTCTTGATTTGCTCTGACTGTCCTATTATTTGCCAGGTTGGGTGTGATGATGGATTTTCACAGTGATGTTGATGTTTGAGGATTTAGCAAACACTATAAGTGAACATGTATAGGCAAGATCAAACCAATACAAGAACTGCAAACCCTGTTACAAGTGGGACAAGATTGTCCATGACCATTGCAGGCTGCTGTGTCCTTGCATTGCACTGTTCATGTTTTTCACATAAAATGTTAATATGCTTTGTTTCAAAGCAGTTAACAGTAACATGACAAATCTGCCACCACCATGCTTTGTCATGGGCTATTCCTTCCCAGTTTCTGGGGTCAACCTGATATCCTTTAAAGTTTTTCTTCAGTGTGTCTTTATATCATTTGTACTGGGCAATATGAGAATGGTTGCCTTGCTTTAGCTGACCATAAAATATGGCCTTGGGTATTCAAGTCAGCCATATGAACAAAATGCCAGATTAACGCAGTTGTACTTTTATGAACATGTTTTGAATGCCAGGCATCTGACAATGATTAAGGATTTCAATATTGGGAATTTTTCCCACCATCTGAGCTGCAAATAGACTGGAGACAATGCACATGGACCTGATCATTTCCCAATGTGGTGGTGATATTTTGTCCACGTCTACAACCATACAGAAGTGTTGTAAGCATGACTGTCTGATAGACATTTTTCTTAGCGCTTATTTTGACACTCCTATCATTCCATAGGCAGTGTAATAGCATTCCAAGTGCAGAGCTGGTGTTGACTGTGTGATGGGTAACCTTATCAGTTGTGGCATTCTGTGACAGCATAGTCCCTCGGTAGCAAAACTTTTCCGTGGACTTAAGAGGAACATTGTTGACCTTCATAATGAGTAGACATGCGAAACCCTGGCACAGGTTGATACAGTATTTCATTTTTCTTTAGGCTGATTGTAAAATCAGAATGATTAACTGCACGAGTGAAAATGATCAGTAATAAATTGAATGTCCTCAATCAGTGCACAGTCACCTGCAAATAAAAGCTCCTTTGTGAGTAAATCTGCCACTTTTGTGTCATCATGGAAGAGTTGCAGATTGAACAATTCACCATCAGTGCAGAACTGGATGAATACTCCTCTGTCGTTGTCATGAAATGCAGCCATAAGCATAGCCAAAAAAAGGATGGAAAGGAGTGTGGGAGCCAGCACACAACCTTTATTTGTGCCATTGGTGACCAGAAAAATATCTGGTATCTCACCATTTTCCACCACTCTGGCTATCGTCGTATCATGGAAGGACTGAATGACAGAAATAAACCTTGCAGGGCATCCAAAGGTGAACAAAACTTTGCAGAGTCCCTGACAATTTAAAGAGTCAAAAGCTTTAGTAAGCCAACAAATACCGCATGAAGACCATGGTTTTTGCTTGCAGCACTTTTCCTGAAGCCGATAGACTGTGAAGCTCATGTCTATAGTGCCCTGTCCTGACCAAAATCCACACTGAGACTTGGAGAGGATGATTTCCACAAGACAGGTGTTAAATCTATTCTATTTTCCCAGCAACAGACAATAGGAAAATGCCTAGTGATTATCATAGTTTGTTCTCTCACCCTTATGTTTACGGAGTGGACAACATTGGCATTATTGAAATCCTGTGGCACCAACTCTAGCTCCCAGATAATGCAGAAGCACCATGTGAGGTGCCTTGCAGTATGGTAGCCATGTGCTTTTCTCTGCTGGAATGGCATCCGGTCCTGGTTCCTTCCCTCCCTTGTGACACCTACTTCATTCCTGGGTGTGACACTTGGTTAACAACAGACTGCCCTGGCCTCCTAGATTTCTGTTGACTCATGTTTAATTGTGAGGATGTCCTTCCTCTTGTGAATGTTTTGAATCAATATTGAATCAAATTGACCTGCATGAGTAGTTGGTGAGGTTTGTTTTCAAAATCATGTTACTGTTAAAATGGTCTATGTAGTTGTATTCTACCTAGTGGAAGTCCGTGTTCAGTTTCTCATCATGTTCTCACTCCGTTGGCAGTAATGGCTATGAATAATGCTGACGTTGCTCTCTGGCTGGTAAAGGAGTGGTGGTGGTGGTTTTCTGGATCCCATGGACTATTCTGTTGTCCTTTTCTCGCTGGAGTCTGGATTTGAAGTTTTTTTCTTAAAACAAAAAAACTTCAAATCCAGACTCCAGCGAGAAACTGCTGAATTGGAATTCATTTGCAAATTGGATACTATTAATTTAGGCTTAAATAGAGACTGGGAGTGGCTAAGTCATTATGCAAGGTAGCCTGTTTCCTCTTGTTTTTTCCTACCCCCCGCCCCCCGATGTTCTGGTTTAACTTGGATTTAAACTTGGAGAGTGGTCAGTTTAGATGAGCTATTACCAGCAGGAGAGTGAGTTTGTGTGTGTATGGGGGTGGGGGGATGTGAGAAAACCTGGATTTATGCAGGAAATAGCCCGACTTGATTATGTAAAGAGTTGTCACTTTGGATGGGCTAGCACCAGCAGGAGAGTGAATTTGTGTGTGGGGGGTGGAGGGTGAGAAAACCTGGATTTGTGCTGGAAATGGCCCACCTGATGATCACTTTAGATAAGCTATTACCAGCAGGACAGTGGGGTGGGAGGAGGTATTGTTTCATATTCTCTGTGTATATATAAAGTCTGCTGCAGTTTCCACGGTATGCATCTGATGAAGTGAGCTGTAGCTCACGAAAGCTCATGCTCAAATAAATTGGTTAGTCTCTAAGGTGCCACAAGTACTCCTTTTCTTTTTGCGAATACAGACTAACACGGCTGTTACTCTGAAACCTGTATCAATACTGAGGAGGAATCAAAGGTCAAACAGGGTGAGGGTTTGAGGTCTTGCAAGAAAACTGATTCCATGAACTGTCTGGTATCTGACTGTCTCTACCCCAGAGCTGAAAATAGCCCTTCCTTCCAGTTTCTTAATCCAACCTAGAACCAAACCTATAGGAGCAGATACAGATCAGGGGAGTCCAATCTAAACCTCTCCATCTCTATCCCCTGACATTCAAATGGGTTTGGGGACCTATCACTGGTTACCATCAGAGTGAAATATGCTAAAGTGCTGTTTTGGGGTGGGGGGGAGGATGGTTGAGTGGTGAAATACTCAAATTAGCTCTGGAGAAGTTAAAACCTCAATTTTGTGTGATTCAAAATACTCATATCCAGGTAGGATCATGTCTATTTCTTTACCCTCATTACAACACCCTTTTTTAGGAGACAAAAATTTGTAATGTTCATCAAGTTGACTACTGTTTAGTAGGGAATCTAATATAGCTGAGAAGTGAGATTAAACGGATTTATACCCCCAGATGATGATCTAACAGGGATTCCTAGAGAACCCTGTTCCATGACACACTGAGTGACCTCGATTTTCATTGACCATAATGGAAGACGAGGGTGGCTCAGCACCTCCAATTGTGACAGGGACTTCTTAGGGAGAAACAACCAACACAGATAGCTTGGCAAGAGGAGTTACCTTCAATTTTATTGCCATTTCTTTCCAACAAGCGTAAGGATGATGTTGGGCTTTACATAAATTCTGTGCACTGTAGGGATCACTGGCAAAAAGGAGGGGTAAGCAAGATTACACAAAAGTGAGATGAATTCTCATTTGATAGCCACCGTAACTGTGCGGTCATGGGCAGAGAGAAGGGAGCAGGTTGCTGCCTGCTGCCACCTGACAGGATTTCAGCTACCATACCCCGTGTTTTTCAGTCAGTTGAACATCAGATTTGACCTATGCAGCCATTTCCTTCTTGCAGAGAGGTGTATTTGAAGGACTCAATTCAACAGCACAGACTAGATGATGACAAATCTGTTTCATGGCAACTTCTGAGGTTTCAACATTTGTTTTTGTTCCACATTGGAATGAAAACAAAACCTTAGGAATGTTTTTGGTAGACTGGAATTGTGTTGGAAGTGTGGGTGTTTGTTTTCTACAGCCAAGTCCTTAGGGCATTGGCTTGGGACATGGGAGACTGAAGTTCAAGTCTCAGCTCTGCACCAGAGTAGAGTTTTTCCTCCTGTGCCAGGGTCCTAAGCACTAGGCTCTAAAGAGTGTCAGTCAGCTTCCTCTTCTGTACAATGAGATAGGGAAGTGTTATCTCTAAGGGATGTTGTGAGACTGAATTTAATTAATGTTTGTAAAGCTTATTGAGGTCCTCGGATGGCAGGTATTGCATTAGTGCCATTATCATTGACTATCATAATTCTGCTTCTGCCCCTGCGTTGAATCAGGAAAGACTGCACCTACCTCCAAAGTACTGTACAGGATGTGCAGCTTCACCGAGAGTCCTATAGCATTGTGGAAAAGATGTGCAGAAACTGTACAGTTTCTAACACCGTAAGGGCCTGGCCTATAGGAGCTACTGTAATAAAAGTAACAATGAGAGAGAGACCACCATGAGATTTGGCTGGGACAATTTACAGAGCGACAAGGGAATGAAAAGAAGAAAATTGGTGCTATTTGCCTTATTAAATGTTTCTAGGAATGACTTGCACATAGGACTGAGACAGATGTATCTCTTTCAAACTACTCTGATCTGAGACATTCTTCCTACCAGATGTTTCTAGGCTAACACCATTTGGATTTGTTGTTTTGTTTCCAGCTCATAAGGAAAAGAGCCTAATTTTTCTGATGATTCAGCAGGGGCGCAGGTGCTGCTTTTTTAACCAATGTAAAGAACAAACCATAAAAATCCAACCCCCTTCACAAACCAAGGGCCCAATCTTGCATTTCTTGCACATGGAACATGCCAGTTGGCTTCATGGCTATTCTCTGGAATGCTTCCATAGGTTTCTTTCCTGAAAATCACAGAATTAAAAAAAACATAATAATGCTGATCATTCTGTAACTGAAATGGAAAATGCTTTATCCAGTACAACAGCTAAGCTTCTTAATTAAAAGGACATTCTCCAGCCCCAATCCTCACCCTCAGAGCCCAAGGCCAACAGAATTTAATTGAGGTTAAATTTAGGTGTCCTTATGCCAGAAGCAACAAACACAGGGACTGCAATGCCAGAAGAGGTCCGTGCAGAGATCTATCTTCTAAGGAGGATGAGATGAGGAAGAGTGTGTGTTACACCAGTGCTTTGAGACCTACACGGGTTCTCCAGTTCAAGTTTCTGGTGCTGATGCTGTCTCAGACACAGCCTTTCCCTAGGTACTTCACTACAAGCAGCTACAGTTATGTACTTTTATATCTAGCAGCCCTCTGGCAGAGGGATGAGCTTTTCACTAGCAGCCCCAAGTCTCTGGACCACCCTCCCAAAGGAGATCAGGAAGAGTCCTACCCACTCCATCTTCGGATCATGCTACAAGACTCACCCTCAGTAAAGCATCCACAGAGAACCGGAGCAAAAGAGAACTTGGCAGTGTGCCCACTAATCAGTAGCTAAAACAAAGGCTGGGGATCAGGCTGTTCAGATACCACTGTTTTGCTCTTGTACAGCAATTAAATACCAGGTACAGGCACATTGGGTATCCTCTCAGCTGGAGAGACGGACTGAGCTCTGTTTATGGTGAACTTTTTTTGACATAATACACTTGATTATTGAAAGAAACTACAGCACCTCAGCTTTTCTTCCAGCAATAGGAAATGAGTAGGTGAATTTTTGTGTAATGGTATTTATGCGCTCATGATGCAGCCTCCTCGTGGCTTTAGTTACTAGTATGACGATTGTTCTTGCACTGTCTGTTGCCAGACTTCTGAAGTAAGGGTGTGTGGGTGGGTGGGTGTGTGTGTTGCTCACTTGTACAACCCATGAAGTCATCTCAACTTTAAATGTTCATAATATAGCAAATGTAATAACACAAAAAGAGAGAAAGTGATTTAATGTTTACTTCTAGGTACTTGGACTCTGCCATGCATGGTAAAATTAACAACAGAGGGGTTTTCTGCTATTTTATAGAGGTCATTAGAGGTAGAGAGAACCAAACAGAATTTGAAGTCAAAGCACCCAGGAAGTGAGCTACTGGGTAGCTATTTATTGCTATACAAATACTGTCTCTTAAGCAGAATCCTTCTCAAAAGGAGCAATCTGGTTATTTAGTTTATCCCACTTCGTATAGGGTCTAGAAAGTATAACATCTTGGACAGTTTTGGATTCGATGATCACCACAAGTCTGCACTTTGCTTCTTCCTTTTTAAAGGTTTCAGAGTAGCAGCCGTGTTAGTCTGTATTCGCAAAAAGAAAAGGAGGACTTGCGGCACCTTAGAGACTAACAAATTTATTTGAGCATAAGCTTTCGTGAGCTACAGCTCACTTATCAGATGCATTCAGTGGAAAATACAGTGGGGAGATTTATATACATAGAGAACATGAAACAATGGGTGTTACCATACACTGTGGAATGAGAGTGATCACTTAAGGTGAGCTTTACCAGCAGGAGAGCGGGGTGGGAGGGACCTTTTGTAGTGATAATCAAGGTGGGCCATTTCCAGCAGTTGACAAGAACATCTGAGGAACAGTGGGGGGTGGGGAGCGGAATAAACAAGGGGAAATAGTTTTACTTTGTGTAATGACACATCCACTCCCAGTCTCTATTCAAGCCTAAGTTAGTTGTATCCAGTTTGCAAATTAATTCTTGATGTCTGATTTGTGTCCATTTATCCTTTTACGTAGAGACTGTCCAGTTTGGCCAATGTATATGGCAGAGGGGCATCTACCAATGTGATATATGCCATCATGTGCCAGCAATGCCCCTCTGCTATGTACATTGGTCAAACTGGACAATCTCTACGTAAAAGAATAAATGGACACAAATCAGATGTCAAGAACTATAACATTCAAAAACCAGTTGGAGAACACTTCAATCTCTTTGGTCACTCGATTGCAGACCTAAAAGTTGTAATTCTTCAACAAAAAAACTTCAAAAACAGACTCCAACGAGAGACTGCTGAATTGGAATTAATTTGCAAACTGGATACAATTAACTTAGGCTTGAGTAAAGACTGGGAGTGAATGGGTCATTACACAAAGTAAAACTATTTCCCCTTGTTTATGCCGCCCCCTACCCCCCACTGTTCCTCAGACGTTCTTGTCAACTGCTGGAAATGGCCCACCTTCATTATCACTACAAAAGGTCCCTCTCCTCCTCCCCCCCCCCCCCCCCCCGCTCTCCTGCTGGTAATAGCTCACCTTACCATACACTGTGGAATGAGAGTGATCAGTTAACGCCCATTGTTTCATGTTCTCTATGTATATAAATCTCCCCACTGTATTTTTCATTGAATGCACCCGATGAAGTGAGCTGTAGCTCACGAAAGCTTATGCTCAAATAAATTTGTTAGTCTCTAAGGTGCCACAAGTACTCCTTTCCCTTTTTAAAGCATCTCTGGACATGCTAGAACCCCTGTCTAGTCAGATATAATGGGAAAGCACTAACTGTGTAGAGGTGGGAATTGGTGGGGCTGTGCTGTGGGGAAAGGAAGCTGTGTGGTATGTTCTCCACCCACCATAGACCTGTTCAGCCCCTCCATTAATTCTACACTACATCTGAGTTCTAGGGAGCTGGAGAGAGAATGTTGTGTGGCCTAAGGACAATGCTGTATTGGTGAGTAGCCTCTCTCCACAGCATGTTCCCAAAGGAAAACATCAGAAATACTGATGCAACTTCCACTGCTGAACTGAGCAGTAACTCCTTCTCCAGGCTAGCCACACTCCCAGAATGAAGTATTGGTGATTGCCAGGCAGGTCCCTCCATTGGCTGCTCTGGATCTGTGCAGATGATGATGTCACTGCTGAGGGAAAGCCAAGAACAGCACAATGGCAACTGGGAACCGCAAGTACAATGTGAGATTTACATGTTTTCTTCTATGCATCTTAGGCTATATCCCCCACCCCTACTCACACATCCACTGGCCCACCCCTCCCCAGGGAATGTTGTGATGTACAGGTAACTCTATAACAACTATACAACTTCATGGGTCTGTATGGTGTTGCACATGGAAGGGACTATATGGCTGTGTTCTAGGATTAGTTCACTCATGAGCTTCCCTCTGCAGTAGGGAGAAGGGGAAACAAACCCTCTGACCTGCTCTAATGCCCAGTAGCTACCACCAATGAACTACACAGGCCTGCTGCATCTTTTGAATTTCACAGTTTATGTATTGTTGTAAGCTAAACTGACTGCATTTCTTGAGTACCTCAAATTCTCATTATCCTTGGGGATCACATGCTTAGTGAAAGTCTGGTACATTTCTGGTTAATGTGGTTTCCAGAAAGAGCCTACAGTTACTATGAATTGCAAGCTCCAGCTAAGGCGAATGACAAAATACTTAGTTATCTCTGCAATTACAGCCAACTGGCAGAAAAAAAATGATGGCAAATTTGCAAATGACCAAGCTACAGTGATCAAGTGACCTCTCTCCAACCATTTTTTGTAAAGCAAAGGTCAGAGAAGGCCGGAACAGAAAGTCATTCACAACTCAAAGCACCTGTGATGTTGTTTAAGAAAAACTGCTACAGATTCTGCAAGACAATGAAACCTATCAGCGTTTGAAAGAAACTGAAGAACTCAACAATCTGAATACATAGAGTTCTTAAGTTCTCATGCTCTCAAATGGGAGATGACAGCTACCTCGTAGAAATAAATGTTTTTGATTTCTACAATGGGAAAGAGAAATTTCTGTCGATAAAGGGAGATGTATTTTTTGCATTTCCTTCATTATTTGTAAATAAAATAAAAAGATAAAACAATACTTTTGCACAGGGCTTGGAGTGCATATTTCCAATGCGTTTTCCAATACTTGCATTTTTTCATGTTACCTAGGGGGAATAAAATAGTTTTTAATCAGTGATGAGTGTATAATATAGTATGGTGTTTAAAAATCTATTATTTTTAACTGGAAACATTTTTTTTTACAGCCCATATTTTCAAATAGGCATGTACTCAAGTTTACTTTAGGTATGCAAATCCCCCAAAGAATGCACACAAGGTGAATTTGCATGTACCCACGTTAGAATACATGCACAGGTCTGTGGTTGCCTAATGCCTAGACCCCAAGTGGTATCCGCTTATTGGGGTGTTTGTGCACCTATACCAGGTGTGTCTCACCTTTGCTTTGCAAAGACTGTTTGCAGCCTGTTGGGGTAGTTGCTGTTCAAATACATAAAAAGACAAAGTCCCTACTGGGGCGGGGAAGATAAGAAATAAAGAGATCCCTGCAGCTTAGAAAAAAAGTAAAGAAAAACTAGAGGAGTAGAATATCAACATGGAGCTTTCAAATAAGGCATATTCCATATTCTCCCAGGCTTCTGGAAAGGTATCTCTGCATTTGAGTATCTCTTTAAAAAAAATACATTTTGAAGACCAATATTTGTTCACCCTACTTAAAGTTAGTACAGTGGCTGGGTACAGTACAAACCCAATGACAGAACATGTGTATTAGTTAAGTAGATGAGTCATCCAACAAGGTTGTGTAAAGATTTCTTTGTCCCAGCTATTTTAGGACACTCATCTGAGAAAAATGATTTAAGGCAGTAGAGCGGAGGCTGAAACGAGAAGCCCATACATTAAGGACTGCACTGGGAAGCAAAGATCTGCTAGGAGCACTCTATCACTCTACATTTTTTCTCTCTTTTTGAACTGGTCAAGAAAGAAAGCAGCATAGACTTTTTCATTTAATTAAATGTTTAAAGGAGACAGCAGCGTAGTTCAGCAGTCTGCGCACAGGGCTGGGAGCACGGATCACCTGAGTTCCACCAATGCTGACTCTAGTGCTGACTTACTGTGTGACTGTGGGTGGGCAAGTCTGCATGAATTTGTCCACCTGTAAAATTGAGAAAACATACCTACCACTCAACATTCTTGTTAGGATTATTTCTTGAGCACCAATACTGTGCTGGGAGCCATGCAGGACATGTAAGAAGATACAGTCCCTGTCCCAAGGAAGTTACATTCCAGTATAGACACAGATAAGACAGCCCCGACTTGTCTATCAGGTTCCAAAAGGAGTTTGAGGTGGAGTATGAGACTTTCAGAGGTCATCTTTGTGACTTTAATGTTTGCAATGTGGTATGAAGCGCTGCATGAGTTCATTGAAATTAT
Organism: Caretta caretta; assembly: GCF_965140235.1. Taxonomy (NCBI): domain Eukaryota; kingdom Metazoa; phylum Chordata; order Testudines; family Cheloniidae; genus Caretta; species Caretta caretta. The sequence continues at coordinate 90,858,777 of NC_134210.1, read as the reverse complement.
GATTGCCATATTAAAGAGAAAAGCTAGCAAGTCAGTACTGTGGTGTATACAGCTATGTAAACTCATATTTGCTACAATTCAGTTTTATGTGTACTACACCTTTAAGTGGAAGGAGTTTCCCAGCCAACCTGCTGGGAGGCAGTGCTGCAAGCCAGTTGAGCATGGCTGCTGTGGAGTACACCGTATCTCAGTAGGGTGCGTTCTCTCACTCATAGGGAGGTTTATATTTGTTTTCTTTAATCTGAAATAAAAGCCACGCATACTAAAAGGGCAGGTGTTGCAATTTGCTATGGAAGGTATAACAAATATCAGAGCCATAGCTAGTTGCAACCAGGTTTATTTCAACATGACCACTGCTCCTGGGAGAGCCCTGTCAACACACATGCATTTGGATGGTGAGAGACACAACTTCATTTTGTCCCCTACTCGCTTTCTGCGGCTGACTTCCCCTCTTTCCCGTGGGTGCTTGAACCCCTCTCTGTCCCTGGCCTTGCCCCCACTCCACCCCTTCCATGAGGCCCCAGCCCTGCCCCCATTCCAACCCCTTCCCCAAAGTTCCTGCCCCAACTCTGCCCCCTCCCTGCCCCTATTCCAACTCCTTCCCCCAAATCCCCACCCGAGCCCCGCCTCTTCCCCGCCTCCTTCCCTGATTGTGCCACGTTTCCACTCCTCCCCCTCCCTCCTGGAGTGTGCTAACGCTGCCAAACAGCTGTTTGGTGGCGGCTGGGTGGAAAGCGCTGGGAGGTTGGCGGAGGAGTGGGGATGCTGCATGCTCAGGGGAGGAGTGGAGTGGGGAGTGCAGAGCACCCACTAATTCCAGTTCCGGAGCACCCACAGAGTCGGCACCTATGCTCTGCGGCTCTATCCGTACTAGCTAATGATGTAACTAGTATATACGCTCTCATCTGACTTGCTTACAAGACACATGGTTGTGGTATATTCACCCAGATGCTTTTTTCAAAACACAACCATCTGTCAATTATGTTTGTACATCCACACCTACCATATGGTCTCTGTATTCTAGGAAAATTGGGGTGGTTGTCCCATAGGGTATGTCTACACTGCAGCTGAGACCATGCTTCCCAACATGGGTAGACAGACCCATGCTAGCTGTGCTTTACCTAGGGTGCTAAAAATAGGATGGGGCAGCTCAGTCTAGCTGCCTGAGTACTTAGAGGGTCTGGGGTTGGTGGGCGGAGGGTGCTCAAGTGGCTAGAAAGAGTTGCTATGCTGTAATGCAGGCCTGTGCTACCCCTAGATACACAGCTATCCGATGAAGTGGGCTGTAGCTCACGAAAGCTTATGCTCAAATAAATTTGTTAGTCTCTAAGGTGCCACAAGTACTCCTTTTCTTTTTGCGGATACAGACTAATACGGCTGCTACTCTGAAACCAGCTATTTTTAGTGCACTAGCTGGAGCAGAACTAGTGCATGTCTATCAACCTGTGCTGGGAAACACCCTTCCCAGTTGCAGTATAGACATATCCTTTGGGACTCAGAAGGGACAGATTCAAATGCAGCCCTGCACCAACACAGGTTGCCCCAGTGTGAACCTCTACTTTCATTGCAGGGTGCAAAAACACCAGGACACAGATCTGTTCTAGTCATGCCCCCTTCCACCACCACTCCCATCTTCTCTGCCACAGCCAGACACTATCCCTGTGCCCTAGGGCTGGTGCGGAAGTGGTGCAGACCTAGTGGAGCTGGCACTGTTGTGCTGGGAGTATTCTCCATGAAAGGATTTACATCTGTCCTAATGTACCAGCCTAGTCCTGGGAGAGCAATCAATCAGACCCAGAATCCCTCGAAGACAGGAGCACCCAACAAAAGAAAAAGTTTATGATCTAGTTACAGGAAGATGACCTGTATCAGCCTAAAACCATTGGCAAAACTTGGTCAGTTGCCATAGTTGCTAGCCAAAGATAAAACATGTCATGTGTAGACACAAAACTATGTTTAGCAGCAGCTGCCATTGATTTTGCTAAATACCTTTGAGGATCTTGGACTGTGTCTCCTGTTCAGCAAAGTACTTAAGCACCTGCAAAAGTGCTTTGCTGAATCGGAATGGACTTAGGCACATGCTGTTTCCAGCTACAACAAGTGGAATTTAAAAACAGTCCTGGCTTTCAAAGGAGAGGGATGCCTTACTTTGTCCAGCCCTCTAGGTGCCACAGAGCACCCTTTCTCCCCCTTTCAGTTTTAGAGGAGTTTGGCAGTAGATCATCATTTTATGCTTTGTAATGTCCTTTTAATCATTCCATGGTATTTACAGAGTTCCGTTTCAGAGCCTCCATATAGGGGAAACAACCCCAAAAAACCAGGAGAGGTAGAGATGGTGGTGGTATTTAGTAATAGAACAAAAACATTTATGCCAGACTGACAAAGCGCAAGGCAGATAAATCTTCAGCTGTTCGGCAAAAGATCTGCAGACATTGAGGGGTAGAGACTGTATGAAGCAGGGCCCAAAGACAAATGAAACAACAGTTAGTAAGCTCCAAAAACTGCACAATAAAGGAGTACTGGAAAGACAAACTGCTCTATTTCCTGGCCCCAGTCATCTGACATGGGTGTGTGTGTAACTTTGTATAGGCAGCACAAATGGCCCTTCTTCTCTGCAGTGTAGAAGAGTGTATAGCAGCCATAGGAGCTGTGCGTGGAATAGCCCAACCCCTTATTATTTTGCCCACCAATTAGGCATAATTTCCAGCTCTTCATCTCCTGTTTTCAACCAGCCAAATTTCAACACTATCCTTGAATCTTATCAATTTGGCCTTTCTATTTAGACTAACCATTATTCTGTCTTCCTTTCATATCTTTTCCCATTCACATTTGTTATTTTAGGTTATTTGTAACATCTTATGAACTTTTATATACTTTCTACAGTTGAACTCACACTTTGGGTAAATGTATAGGTCTAATTTAGAATGTAAGCTCATTATGGCAGGAATCTGTCTGCCTACATGTCTGTAAAATGCCTGGCACAATTATGAGCATGAAGTAAGAAATAATAATAATCCTATATAACAAATGTATGGACTAATGAAAAATAAAAATACTGTTAGTAATGTTTTGTTATCTGATTAGTATGAGCATGAGCCCTGCAAGAGTGGATCCTCAAATAACTTTTTCTTCTCCTCCTTGTGGTTTGAATCTGCAGTACTTACTTAGGCAAAACTCCCTTTAAGCCAATGAAAGCTTTTCCTGGGTACAGACAGAAAGATCTGGCCTTGTGTGCTTAATTCAAAATCACTTCAGTTCCAGATCTGTTTAATTTTCTCTTGTGTCAGTAACATAGCAAAAAGAGAAATTACCTGCTGTGCTGAGTTCCTGCGGGGGGGAAAAAAGCACGAGTACTCTGTTTACGGGAAATCACTCTGCTTTGTGGTCCTTTCTGCTGTAAAAGCAATTTACCAAGAAGAAAAGCAGCATGTCCTGGAAGACACTCACGTAAGCAATTTCAAAAAAGCTATGACTGAGGCGAGGTAATGCATAGTTGTAATGGAGCTGCTCTCTTAATGAGTGGGAGGGATGCAACTGAAATGCAGAGGAACGTCAGACAAATCACCAGTGCTGAGCCCAGTACATAACAACAGGTGCTGGAAAATGCTGGTGTAGGACAACACCTTGTGCTTATCAAAAGTGCCACAAGACCTTTAATAGCCACTCTGAAAAGACTGCAGAACTCATTTCCCAAAGTCTAAGCAGAAAAACTCCCACGCAATCTATCTAGATTTTTATAAGTTCATCCTACACCACAGTATCCGAGTACCCATAAACAGCATGTAACTACATTTATCCACCTCGGAAGGCTAAAACAGAGGCAGCCCTGCCAAGACATTAGCCTACAGCTCCAGGGAGGGTAGACATTCAAAACTGTTTCTTAGCCATCAAAGCAAGGTAATGGAATATCACTGATCCAGTGAGCAGTGAAGAGGGAAACAGCCTTCAGTTCTATGTAGCTTAATAACATACTGCTTTAATAAGGCATTTCTGAAGATAGTTTTCAAAACACTCTGCTTATCTGCACCAGGATCAAGTCATGCTATTTGCACTGTCCTTATCCTCTTTTAAATCCCTCCTTAGAACTCTCTCGGCCATGATACCTAAAAATTATAACTGTTTGGCACCAGTTTGACTGGAAACCACCTGGAACTGCTGAGGTAGTTCTGCTAACTGACACAGTCACATCTGTCTCTGCAAACTTTGTCCTCTCAGTCAGTGGTGAATTAATGATGTAATATTATGCTGGTTTTCAAACTTTTTGTATTGGTGACCCCAAGCCTCTGAGTGAGACCTCCCTTATACATTAAAAACAGAGTGGAATTTAATTTAATGAGGTCTGGGAGCGGTCAGTCCCATGGAGCTGATAGCTCGCGACCCACATATAACCACCTCTGGAGAGGTCATGACCCCTAGTTTGAGAACCCCTGTGCTAGAAGGCATTGCATCACTGGTGACAGTGATGCCCACCTTCAAATGAACTGCAAAGCAGCTGTCTTGAACTCTTGTGGTCATTAAAGTATTTTACATAAAACAAAGGGGACTGAGCCTCCTGAACATGGTACCTCACTGACTCCAACAGGGCTTTGCACAGATAGTGGCTTTGCCTATGTGGAATTCTTTTCAGGATTGATGCCTCAGTCTCTACCTTCCCTCATTCACACAGATGTGGGTCCTAATTAATAAAGCACTGTGAGATCCTTGCAAAAAAGGTGCTATATCAGGGTAATGTATTTTTATATTTTTATAATGATATAATTACAGCAAGGGGGTATGATATTAGCTCTGTTTCCCTCGAGCAAGGAAAGCTTTAAATCAGGCTTTAACTGAAAACGTGATGCTTCTTGTTACAGCCTCTAGCTCACCTGTCCTACTCTACTTCTTTCCTAGGTTAACACTCAGGCTGTGCTACAGCCCTTTGAAGAATTTCAGGAGGGACTAGTAAGATCCTTAAAGGGAAGGGGACAAAAAATGGGTTTTTTTTCTAGTATTCTTTTTCAGAAGGAATTTAGAGGATTTAACAGTTCTCTTAAGAGACAGAGAGGAAGAAGAGAACACAATCCAATGGGTCAGGAAAGCAGGAAAGCCATGCTTTGGTGTCCAGAATGAAATGGTAAGAAGTTCTATTTGCACAAGTGTTTACGAGTCGTTTCTGGCACTTGTTAGGTGGTCTTTTCATTATTCTTTTATTTTCACACTGATGATGGGTTTACAGTACCCAAGCTCTGTCCCAGATCAGTTCATAGGAAAATGATGCAAAGGCTGTAAACTTCAGCCTTTGGGTGAGGGTCAAGAAAATGAGCAGTGGCGAAGGAAGAGACGGAAGCTCAGAAAATGGACTTCCACCTGGTTAAGTCTGTAGCAACATGAGTAAACAAATATCCCAGTATGAGGTGACACTGAGTTCATTTGGGCTTGCCTGCAGTGCATAAAACTTCAGAAGAGTCCAAGCGAAAAGGGGCAAAATGCAGCCAGAACTACTATCTAGTCCGCTGTGTTTCTTAAACACATTTAAACAAGGTTCTTGTTTTAAAAACGGGTACTGTGCATACCCTAAACTGGGCCCAAGCTGTATTAACTATTTTTTAATCCTGATGAAGTTTGGCTTGAACTTTATTTTTAAGAATAGATTTAACACTGCTTAGCCCCATTCAGATGGCTAGTCAAACTGTTTTTATATACCAGTTTAGCAAGATGAATGTTTAAATATGATTCTTAAATGCAGCCCTGTGGCTAGTATAGAAAGTTGTGTATACTAGTCTGGGCTGTATTTTTGCCTTTTGCATTTGGACTGTTTTGCTAACCAAGTTTAACCTAGGGGAAAAAATCCAATATGCATTGTAAACATCCCAAATAAAATCTAAGCACCAGCAGAGAAAATGCAGAGAAGTAGCAGAACAGTGAAGTGTCTAGGATTTCATTTTTAGATTGGGAAATAATTTGCCTAAATGAAGTTTGGAATTGTCCTAATCACCCTCCTGAACTAACAATAATGTAATTTGATTCTAGTATTTCTTGGCAAACAATTTTCTGCAGGTCTGACTTCAACGTGCCATTGGCTTGTGGGGAAAGCTATCACTACAATACAAAGGACTAGGAACACTTTTAACAAAAGCTTAAATTCGCTACCAAACATCACAAAAATAAATAGATTGCAGAAGAGGCCTAATTAAAGATTTTTTTTAAACGTTTCCTTGGCCCTTCCTTTATTTTATTTATTTATTTATTTATGTATTCATTCATTCCTTCTAAATTACTATGTGTAAATATTAACAGAGTACTAAGCAGAGTAAATATATATGTATTTTCATTCTATTACTGCTGCTATGGAACCACCGATGTTGTGATATCTGAGCTGTGGTGAGAATTGTTTCAGGGGGGCAAATATCTCCCTTGCAAAAATGGTCAGAGCACTCCTGTCTGAAATTGAAATTGGAAAATCTTGCGCACACACAGGGATACACATTGCACAAGGTAGAACTCTGTGCTTAGAGCACAAAACTTATTTTGTGTTCAAGTCCCATTGTCAGCCCCCCCCACCCCCCCACTTATTTGTTTTAAGAATGAGGTTTTAAAAAATATCTAGCCCTGGATCTAAATTTTAGGACTGAGAGACTATTTTAAGATGTATGGGGGTCTTTAGGACTAGATTTGTGTGACTGAAAACTTAAAGTGCCTAAAGTTGTTGCATCAAATGAACTCATAGGACCAGAAATTCAAACACAACTTGATAATTAGCTTCAGAATGTCATTCTTGTTTATACAGGGAGATTAGGAACTAAAGCAGGAGGGAATCATAAAGACAACAAGTAAAGTCACATGCTTTCATTGTGTGTCTCGGCTTGCACCAGAAAAGGTTGAAAACAGCCAAGAGATGCAATGAAGCAGCTCAGTTTGAGTAAATACAACTCTGGTTTTGGATAATTAGTTATATTTAATCAGTTTTAATCAGACAACTTTTTCCCTGCTCTTGGAGAAAAGTGTAAGTGCAGGGGGATAATTAGAGGTGCTGTTTTAAGCTCTCTGTGCTCCATGTTGCTGCTGTTTGTTTTTTTCTTAGCACCTGGGACCACAGTCATGGACCAGGGTCCCATTCTGCTAGGTGCTATACAAACGCAGAACAAAAAGATAGTTGCGTGCAATAGCCAAGGCACAAATCAGATGTAGTGTGCGATTATGTTGCAGACTTCGTGCCAGTATTCTCTATGACTCTGCTCTTCTGCCAGCCTACGGGTAATGTGCAACCCCATATATGTATGAAAGGAACAAGAGATACAGAATTTATTTGAGGAGACCGCATCAATCAGTGAATAGAACAGGAGTCTAGAAGTCAGGAGACCAGTGTACTACTTTCAATTCTGTCACTAATTTCCTGTGGTCTTTTCTATACAAGAAACGTCAGTATAGTATTTTCACTGACTGTTTCATGCCATTTGTTCCACACTAGCCATGCTGAATCATTTTAACAACATCTGCAGTTTCACCCTGCATCCATCAGTGCTTTGCTGCACCATTTGACCCACAGACCATATCCAAGGGTTCCTGCTCTATTGGCATTGCACTTTGAAAATTTTCAATAGGATATTTCCATGGTGCAAGGGGACTTTGGGAAGGAGGGTCAAAATTAAGCTCTGTACTGGTAGGTGGCTTGCAGCTAAGTTGGTTCCTGCAGAGTGGAGAGTAGAAGCCCTGAACCCACTGTGTGCACATGTGGTATATTTGCATCAAAAGAGGGGGAAGCAATCATTATTTACATGGTAAGTCCCTCCAGTGCAGAGACTTATGTGACCGTAGAAAAGTCCCTTCACCCCTCTGTGGCACAGTTTCCCCATTTGGCAGATGGGGATAGTAACAGGATTTTGGATAAGAGTTCTACTGTGCCACCGTACAGTGGCTCTCCAAAGTCAATGCCTCCAATTGTTTTCTCGACCTGATTTTCATGAAAACTAACTCTTTAAAAAAAACAAAAAACAACCTTGATGCCATTTCACCTGGGTTACTTCTCCATCCAGTAGCTTCTGTTGTTTACCCTTCCTCATGTGCTCTGTTAATTAAGTTAGTGGTTGGGCTTTTATTAACTTAAAAACAATGCCTTCCCACCACCACCCATAATTACTAACCTCATTCGAGGGATTGCTTTCCAGCATGTCAGAGTGCCCTTAATTACTGCTGCTGCCCCAAGAATAACAGGACACAGACAAACAGGATTTTGTTTCTTCCACTGCAGCTGCTTACAACTGCTTGCTAAGTTAAGAGCAAGACTCATGAGTGTTTTGTGTATTTGAAATTGTTTTCTGCCCTCCTGTTTAAATTTTCATAAGCAAAATGTTGGGTTTGTTTTGTTTTTTTTGTTTAAATCCAAACAAAGATTCAAATATTATACCATACCATTCTGACAGCTTTGTCAGAACACTGTAAAACGCTTTAACAATAATCTATAGTTAATTCCGTACTTGGTCTTGATCTGAGCAGGTTTATGGATAACTCAGATCTGTTACCATAAAAATACATAAAAAGAAAAGGAGTACTTGTGGCACCTTAGAGACTAACCAATTGAGCTGTAGCTCACGAAAGCTTATGCTCAAATAAATTGGTTAGTCTCTAAGGTGCCACAAGTACTCCTTTTCTTTTTGCGAATACAGACTAACACGGCTGTTACTCTGAAACCATAAAAATACATGTTAATGCAAGAAAGTCAAGGGATGCAAAGGTTGCTTGAAGAAAACAATTCTCTTTAGCATAAGGAAACAGCACTTAATATTTTTAATTTCAAACGTTTCAGCATCGTGTTAATTTTCTTATTCCAAATCCATGAATTTCTGGGGCAGCGCAGCTGTTTACCATGATGTTTTCACCAACAGAGTTTCTCCACTTTCCTAACGTTACCACCATATGTATTATGCTAATGTGAATGTGTTATAGTCATAAATATTGCAGTATTTGAAAGTGATTATATATCAGAGGTAAATCAAAAGGGCAAGATGCACATATGTTTAACTCCAAGTATATGAGTAGTCCCAGGATCAGAGTAGTCCCCGTGACTAAGAAATTTAGCCTTTTATGTTACTTCTTTTTTTTTAAATTTAAAATAAAATCCCTATTCCCTTCAATGACACACCTCTCTCCTAGCAAACCCTAAAACAGTGGTTCTCAACCTTTCCTGACTACTGTCTCTCTTTCAGAAGTCTGAAGCCCAAGCCCTGAAACCTGGGGCTGAAGCATGTACCTTAGCCCTGCTTGCCACACACCAAGGATGGCCCTGCACTTGTGATCTCCTCTACAGCCCTCCTGTGTACCCCCTGGGGTTGCAATTCCCAGGCTGAGAAACATGTACCTGGTTGAGAACCACTGCCTAAAACACCACAACCCACCATGAGGCTAGGTTTCCTATGTGTGCCTGCAATGCAAGCATTCCATTACATCATTTGTCAGCTGGTCTCACATCTCCTGAGCAGAAAAGGTATTCAGATGTAAAAGAAGCAAGCTCTACCTTCCGGCCTATTAGATAAATTGGAATGTGGTCCCTTTTATCTCTCACTCAGGGGAGTGGAAAGATGAATGATGAGTCTTCGGAGATCACAAGGCTATTCTAACAACAGTGAGAAGTGGATAATATTACTGACTTATCAGCTATGACGATGTCTCTGTAGCCAATGCTTAGAACCATATCTGATTTTTCAAATGCAGATGCTGCTTTAATTCTCCAACCCAATAAGGATGCAGCTAATTTAATTATTGGTGCCCCATCTGAAAATCAATTCCAGAAGCTAATTAGTTCTGTTACCAGGAAGGGTACCCAAATAAAGAAACTTACCAGTGGGTGCTGCTAGCAATTGCAAAAGTTAAAGGGACACTATCAACTTTAAAAAAAATTGTTTTTCCAATTTGCTATTAATGAGACAGTTTTCCTGGTTTTTGTGGGGTCTTTCATATGGCAATAAGGGAGAGGAAAATCAACTATTGTAGTTGTTTAAAAATTAAGAACATGTTATCTGAAACTACCTTTAACTCTTCTGAAATTTGGCTTTTTAAAATTTCAAGTTGACAGTGCAAATATGTTTCCAGTCTGTTAACTCCTCTCTTTTCATATGTTTGTAACTTTCTCAAACATTCACCTTTTGGGGATGAAATTTTCCATGCTAGCTTTCGCCCTAGAGAAAATTAAGCAAAATTCTTTCAAACACTTTTGTGTTGTGTGCCAAAAATTTACTTTTACCCACTGAAAATCAAAATAAAACATGACCACTTTTTTCCTACACAAAAAACTTAAATTGTTTGACATTTTAAACTTAATGTGTAAGGTGCCCTTTAAAAAGGAGTGTATGCTTTGCTTAGTTTGAACAAATTTGAATGAATAGTAGTTTCCAGTGATTGGAAAAACCACTTCTCAGCTTTTTCAGTAGTATCTAATGAGGTCTAGACTACAAATAAACTTTCACTGAAATAATGAAACCAATTAGTCATTTTATTTATGTTTGGGTGTACACACTCTTGTTTCAGAATAAAATTTGCTAATGTTGATTTAGAAGAGAGTTTGTACATGTCATAAGTAAAAATATGTCAAGTTTAAAAAAACAGTGTCCAACAGAGGTTTGCACCTGCCTAACTAAATTGCTTTAAAAACACACCTTTAATTAAAACTGTGCAGCTTTGTTTGTAATCCAGACCTAAGGTTCTGAATTTAGCCACTGTCTTATGATAAAATAAGTTTTAACCCACAGACTTGCACTGAAATAAATAAATTGGTTTTAATACACTCCTTTTGTGAGTTCAGTGCAAGTTTCTGAGTAGACTAGTTCACACTTGTAGTCTAATGGAAACCTTTAGCATTGTTTGCCCAAATATTTTGGGGAAGTCTTGTGGTAGAGCAATGGCAGGATATTTCCCTTCCAAAAAATGCCGGTGTAGATGCTACTGCTAACATCTTAATGTGCTTTATGTCCGATCAAGACCCAACAGCTCTAGAGACTGCTGCAGGGATAATTCATATAAAGAGGATTGTGAATGTGTTAATGAAACAAATAGTTAAATCCTCCCTTAAGTACTGCCTTATCAGGGAAAAAGGAGAATCACATATGATCTCTGCAATTTTTGCTGCATTGTGCAACATAATACCAACCTTAGGCTTTCATTAAAAAATATATATATATATTCTCAAGATCAATGGAAGATTGATCCAAAGCTTTGCCTGTATTGATGTTTATATGGGAAAAATGTGCACCTTTTCTTACCCCTCTTTTAGGGCTAGAAGATACCCTCCCACCCAGAGGTTGCATGTGCGTAAGTACTTTTGGCAATCTGAAATCTCCCACCGTTTCTGTAGTGCAGCTTCTCCATCAGTAATGGCAACTCTATTAGGCTGGAATTTTTACCACCATATTCAGGGTTAGAATACACTGCACAATATGGTAAAAATGTGTCCTTCTACAGAAGATACCACTATTGCTATCATTAGGGGAGGAGTTGCACTATGGGGGGACAAAAACTTCAGTGTTGTTGCAGCCAAAAAGTCAAAAACAGTAATGTTAGCCTATGACTAGCTAGGGTTAGGAAATCTAGTGAAGGAAACTTCCAGCTATATAATGGGACAAACCAAAGCATGTCCTCTCCACCCTATTTGTCTTGTGTGGTGTGAACTGCAAAACTTAATAGGAACTATCGTATCCAATGGGACTACTCACCAGCTGGGTTGATCTGATCAGGGATAATTAATTGGACTGGTTCTCATTTTAAAAGATTGTCAGTGCCACCCAGATCAATTAATGGAAACTTTTTTGTAGTTTATAATAAAAATCCTAAACCATACTCATACGTAAGAGTTTGCAGGATTGAGGGTGCTAAATTTACAATCTTTTATTCTTAATTACAGGGGTTTTAATACTCCATTAACTATTGGGACAGCTACTAATTGCTAAATATTTGTATTTTTCTAAGCAGTTCTATGTTTCACAGTAGAAAACCTATTTATTTTATTTTAGAGAGACAAGGTAGGTGAGGTAATATCTTGTATTGGACCGGCTTCCATTGGTGAAAGAGACAAGCTTTATAGCTCTTCTTATTTTAGGAAATTTGTATACATATGTGACACTTCATTTTGGTACCTACTCAATCTTATATGATATGGAGTTTCTTGGGGTCCTAATAACCTAAACAAGTCAATGTCATAACTTTTTTATGTTTACTGTCCAATTGTTGTTCTATAATACATTATTAAAAGTGAATCAGTCTTCATGTTTGCTTAATATATGCTTTTATTTGTATGATTTCAAAGCATTTTTTTAAACGATATATTTAGGAAACTTCTAAACATTGTTTTCATTTTGTGTCAATGTATTTCATTGTTGTATCATTACCCTGCAATATTTATAGGACAGAGTCTGGCTTTATGTATGTATGTAGCGTCAATGGCAAATGGTACCAGAAATAATGCTCTGGGAGTTCAATACTGATGCTGTAGAAGGAGCTGTCAATGAGAAACCAATAACGCCCTCCCTCCCCCCCCCAAATTCACCCAATACTATAGCATGGCAAGATCAGATTCTAATTACTGTAACAGTCAGTTTGTCTACTAAAACATGAGGCCCTAACCCTAGTTACTGTAAGAACAAGTGCCGTTCTTCATGTACTTTTTCAGTCCTTTTAACAAATTTAAAACGTTTATTAAAGCAAATGTTAAATTATATATTACACAGGTTAAGAAAAGTGTCTGTACATCTAGGTGTAGTGTTTAGATTATCCACAAATATGTCTGCTTTAAAAGTAATCAGATACATATAGTACATAATCAGCAATAACCCAACTTTAGGTGAATAAATTTAACAATAGTTTAGATATTTTCATCCAAGTATTTGGGATGAAAATTTGTACAGAGAGTTGATTATGGAATGTATATATATCAATGAGTGAATATTGTTCCTTAGTAAGTGAGCATTGAGGCTTGGTTGTCCCTTAGTAGATATAATCCTATTACTAAGCAATTTTTTCTAGTGGTTATGGGGACAATCTAAAGGAATTTTTTCCCTTACAAATTGCTGTTTAATTTCTTTTGCTACTCCCCTCAGCGTGTTTGAAAAGCTTACACCTAATTTGTATCTTAGGTGAGTGTAGGGTTATGTTCTTTCCAGCAAGATCGCACTGGGCACGCGTGCCACAGCGCACCACGGGACTGGGAGTCCTGAACCTTGCGGGGGCCGCCCCAGCCCTGCCCAGACCCTGTCGCAACCAATCGGAGCGCCGGGGCGGGCACAGCTGGGCAGACTATAACAGGGGCCCGGGCGCTGGGACCAGCAGGCTGGGAGAACTTGGCAGGGTCCCTCCGGTGAGTCCCGCCGCCGCTCGCTTTGCAGCCAGCTGGGAGGCTCTAACGCCCCGTTAGCCCTGCTGGGGCTGCGTGTCCGGTGTCGGGGGAGTCCTCAGCCTCCTGCGGGGACCATCCCAGCCTCCTGCGTGCGGAGGCAGCAGAGGCGCTGGGTGGTTTGCGCGCTGCGGCTTGGTACCCGGCGCTGGCGGGGCGGGAGATAGTTTGAGCCGGTTGTGGGGAGAGAGGAGCTGCCTGCCCCTGTCTGATGGGCCAAGGAGAGCGAGCGGGACTTACCTGTCATATTCCGCCTGGGGCTCGGGAGCGAGCTAACCTGGGGATCCCCCGGCCCCCTCCGTGCTGTGGGTGTCGGGGGGGGCGGGTCTAGGGGTGTCTGGGCCCCCTGTGCTGTGTCGGGGAGCGGGGGGGCGGGTCTAGGGGTGTCTGGGCCCCCTGTGCTGTGTCGGGGAGCGGGGGGGCGGGTCTAGGGGTGTCTGGGCCCCCTGTGCTGTGTCGGGGAGGGGGGGCGGGTCTAGGGGTGTCTGGGCCCCCTGTGCTGTGTCGGGGAGGGGGGGGCGGGTCTAGGGGTGTCTGGGCCCCCTATGCTGTGTCGGGGAGGGGGGGGCGGGTCTAGGGGTGTCTGGGCCCCCTGTGCTGTGGGTGTCGGGGGGGGCGGGTCTAGGGGTGTCTGGGCCCCCTATGCTGTGTCGGGGAGGGGGGGCGGGTCTAGGGGTGTCTGGGCCCCCTGTGCTGAGAGTGACGGCGGGCACTGGCTAGCTGTCGTGTTCGGCTCATGCCCATCGCAAGGCCCGTATCTTGGCTCGGTAACACCCAGCAGTGACTGTAATTGGGACTTGCTCTTCCCGGCACTGCCTAGCTTATTCCTCCTCCAGCACCGCAGGCCGCCTAGGAGCCAGGCGCTGTGATTTCTGCTCCCCTCCTGCTCCCTGCGCTTTCCCTGGAAGCCGCTGTGGGCTCTGGCAGGGCTTGTTTGGCTGAACCCGGAGCACGATGCAGCTCTGCAGCTGCGGACCTGGGGCTCCCTATTGCCCTCTCCCCGACGGGCCCCAGCGGCGCCGACCCGGGCTTGTTTACACAGCAGTGGCCTTCCCGAGCAGAATCCTTCCCTCCCCTGCCTTGGGTTTGCGACTGGTCTCCCAGGTCAGCAGTCATGTGAGTGGTCTCACGTGATGGATCAGTGGGGCTGCCCTTCCCAGCTGCTAGGGCGGGTGCCTCCTGCAAATCGCCCTCTCCCCAGGAGGAGATCCGTTTACAAGAGAGTCTGGCCCCTGCGGTGCCTCTAGGCGAGTAAGAGGCAGGGGAGATGGGCGCATGGAGGTAGCCCTTAGGAAGGGACCCTCACCCTTGCCTCTGGTCGCATCCCATAGTCTTATGATTTTGTAACTCGTTTCTGTGAGGAGAGCGGAAATGATTCCAGGAAAAGATGAGTCAACTGTGCAGACAGGCTTCCCAGAGGCAGAAGCTTTCTATTTACTTACCGAAAATGTTCCTTTTTTCCCCCTATCCTCCAGTACCAGACAAAGCTCCCTATAACGAGCACAGTCATGCACTTAAAAGAACTAGTGTGGAAACCATAATGGGGAAAACCAAATTACAATGTGGTGTGAATCCTTTTCTCTTGCAGATAAAGGATGGGCATCCTACTGAAATGCAGTGATTGTCTGTTAACACCCTATTGATTGGATTTGCGTGAAAATTAGAAAAGGGGGAGAGAGACAAAGAGGGAAGGGCAGAAGTAATTGAAAGGGCTGTGAAGTGGGCCTGTGATTTAATAAAAAGAAAAGAAGTACTTGTGGCACCTTAGAGACTAACCAATTTATTTGAGCATGAGCTTTCGTGAGCTACAGCTCACTTCATCGGACGCATACCGTGGAAACTGGCAGTTTCCAGTTTCCACGGTATGCGTGTTTCCTGGCACATACCAGGAAACTGGCAGTTTCCACGGTATGCATCCGTTGAAGTGAGCTGTAGCTCACGAAAGCTCATGCTCAAATAAATTGGTTAGTCTCTAAGGTGCCACAAGTACTCCTTTTCTTTTTGCGAATACAGACTAACACGGCTGTTACTCTGAAACCTGTGATTTAATAGAATTTCTATGGTGTGAAAATGTCCTGCAGCATCTCCCAGGATTGGTGGACCAAGTCTAGGCACCCCTCCATGAAAAGAGAGTTCATACATCTCTAGTGCCCCATTATAAGGCGAGAAACCAGTTTTTTCACATGGCATGAGTTAAGGAAGAAGTGGTTCTCTCCTCTTACATAACTGGCTCATAGAGGAGACATAACTGGTAATGACAGGTTTCAGAGTAGCAGCCGTGTTAGTCTGTATTCACAAAAAGAAAAGGAGTACTTGTGGCACCTTAGAGACTAACAAATTTATTTGAGCATAACCTTTCATGAACTACATGCATCCGATGAAGTAATTTATTATGCTCAAATAAATTTGTTAGTCTCTAAGGTGCCACAAGTACTCCTTTTCTTATAACTGGTAATGGCTTCAGCTTTGTGATACACACTCGAAATACGTCATTTTGAACTATTTTTTTTCCGTTATTTGTCTCTGTATGTTACTAAGCAATCTTTCTACATAGAAACTTCTGATAAACAGAATCTTACATGTGAGAAATGGCTTAACTGATCTTGTTAACTTTTGGTAGACTTTCCAACATGAATATATATCTGGTCATATTTTCCCTGTGTTTGGGAATATCATTTGCTGCTCCAAGAATAGATCCTGTTTTGGATAACCACTGGAACCTGTGGAAGTCATGGCACACTAAGACCTACCATGAGGTGAGTATTTTGCAGAGGCAGACCCCACAGTATGGACATTTGCTTAGTACAGGAAATGGTAGGAACAGTAAAATGTAACCTAAAGGCTAGCACTTGGAACTGAGTGACTATTCCAAGCTCTGCTATTAACTCTCTAACCTTGGGAAAGTTACTCTATTTTCCCTGTCTGCAAAATGGATGTGTTTACTTATCTGAGGGTACTACTTCTACACTAGAATAAAAGATCCATGACAGGGCTGTGATTGGCCCAGGCCAGCTAACTCAGGCTTATGGTGCTAAAGATTGCAGTGTAGACATTCAGGCTGGGGCTGAACTCTTGCAAGGAGAATGGAAAGTGCTTAATTTGTAATGAAAGAGAGAGGGGCTGGGGCTGAAGCAATTATTTTTACATTCATAATGGATGCAGCAAGCCCAGAGGTGCTGGGGCTCAGCCCTGGCACAAATTAAGCACTGAGAGTGGGTCTCAAAGTCCAGGTTCCTGAATGTGTACACATTCCAAGCCTGAATGTGTACACTACAATTTTTCGCCCTGCAGCCCCAGCCTCTGAAACTCATTACTGTGTTTTTTTTATTTCAGTGTGGACATACCCTAACAGGAGTTAATGTTAAGAACTTTGCCATCCTTGTATGAAAGACAGCACAATAAGTAAAAGAAAAACATGTAAGCTATGTCTACACTTGTACTTTTGTCGGTATAACTTAGGTCGCTCAGAGGGCTGGTTTTTTCACACCCCTGAGCGATATAAGTTACACCAACAGAAGGGCCGGTGCGGACAGCACTGTTGGTGGGAGACTCTCTCCCGCTGACATAGCTACCGCCACTCATTGGAGGTGGTTTAAATTATGTCAAAGGGAGAGCTCTCCTGTTGGCATAGAGCAGCTATATGAGTGATCTTACAGTGGCACAGCTGCATTGGTACAGCTGTGCTGCTGTAAGCTTGCTAGTGTAGACATAGCCTTAGTTATTTGGACTATTGCAAGCAGTCTTCACCTTCCAGATTGCTTTGGACAAGAAAAAACCTAAAAATTGGTGTATTACTGTTTTCATTTGTTCTTTTACTCACGGAGAGAGGCCAAATTCCATTATCCAAATCACCTGTTCTCTGCCCTTTAGCGGGAAGAAGGCTGGAGGAGAATGGTATGGGAGAAGAACTTGAAAATGATTGAACTACATAATCTGGATCACACAATGGGAAAACATAGCTACAGAATGGGAATGAATCAATTCGGTGACATGGTATGTATAAGGAAAGCCATAAAACTTGTTTTGTTAGTAGTGATGTATAAGAGGACGAGCACTTTTTTTTTTCTTCCTTCAGACTACTGAAGAGTTTAAGCAGTTGATGAATGGGTTCCAATATAAAAAATCAGAAAGGAAGTACAGAGGATCACAGTTCCTTGAACCCAACTTCTTGGAGGCACCAAAATCTGTAGACTGGAGGGAAAAGGGATATGTAACTCCAGTTAAAGACCAGGTATGTTGTCTTGTGTGTAACAACAAATAGGATGTGCATGTCTGTATGTTATGAACACTGGAAGGATTTTGGTATTTTCACAAAGGTTGAAGTCCCTAATGAGCATGAATGAAGTGGGACTTGAATAATGGTATACTCATACATTTAGGCTGCTGTGGTAACATGGACTACTACATTGCCTGTGCTAATGAGTAATTTTTCCTTTTCAACTTCAGGGTCAGTGTGGATCTTGTTGGGCATTTAGCACAACTGGTGCTCTTGAAGGGCAGCACTTCAGAAAAACTGGCAAGCTTGTCTCACTGAGTGAACAAAACCTTGTAGACTGCTCTCGCCCTGAAGGAAATCAAGGATGCAATGGTGGTCTCATGGATCAAGCTTTCCAGTATGTACAGGACAATGGAGGAATTGATTCAGAGGAATCCTACCCATACATTGCCAAGGTAAATGTAACTAGCTCCAGGCTAATCTGTTTTATCTGTACAGTGTGTCTTAAGTATAGAAACACAAGGTAAATGTACAGGTTGAAATTTGGGGAAGGAAATATATTGACAGCTTTCAGAACAGATCTGTTCTTCCCTTCATAGTTGTCCCCCAAGCAAACTAGAACAGCTGCCCACCAGTTCCAAAATCAGTCAAAAGTATGAGAAAAGTGACCTCAAAGATTTGGGCAAAAACCAGAGGCTCATCAGACCAGTTTTAAGAAGTGAATAGCAAAGCAAAGGGCTTCCACTGATAATGCTCTGCTATCATGCCCCATACACTAATATAGCCAGAGATGTTAACTCCAGTTAATCTCAGATGCCACAACAATATGCATGACAGAAGCAGTCTGTCACGTAACCATGACCCAAACAAGGTCGCTTTTATACAGATCAGAGCTGACTCTTCTGGGTGAAGTTCAGTTTCAGAAGACCTGATGCAGTACATCTCCTTGCAGTTAATACTGGTGAAGGGGCAATATCTGCATTCCAAGTTGTCTGCAGCAGTAGTCCCATGTAGAGAGCACTATAGTAATCCATCCTAGAAGTCAAAGGCATTCACAGATGACTGGCAAACTTCAGAAATAGCTGTAAATTGCCTAGCCAATTGTAGATGTTAGGTGCATAGCTTGTGAGCACTACATAGAAAGAAAAATAGGAGCAAGGAGTCTTCTTGCCGCCAACACAACCTGGGATTCCGGAATATTGGATCAGACATGTGCAGGTCACATTGGGTTTTTAATTTAGGAAGAAGATTTTATGCTTGCAGCTTCACTTTAATTGTAAACTCCTTTGCTTGTTAAACATGTTGTCTCCAATTTTTGGTCTCATTGACACAGCAGAAAATGAACAAACCACGTGACCCTTTTTCTATTAGATTAAAACTTTTTCCACGTCTCCTCCTTAATTCCTAATTTGTCAAATGTGTCTCTGAAAGCACTTGCTCCTTCAAAAGAGTTATCTCTAATGTGTTTTGTGAAGTTCTTGCACACCTGCTTTATTTACAAAATAAGTAAAGAAAACTTTACAAAAAAAAAAGTTCAGGGACCTGCGTTCCTTATTGTGCATTGGGTGATCATGATGTTGCAAACCAAATGTTGACTTGGGTCTTGCCATGTAAGTAATGCAGGAACACACATCAGCTGTTTCGTTTCAAAGGACTTGACTTTTTCATACTGGCTATTCATTTCATAAGGTAAAGTTTTGTGCCCACAATTCATCATGCTTATCCTGGCAGTTCATGCTTTATTCTGACAGTTATTGTAGGCACAAAAATGGATATCCTGTTGAAGAGTAGGTTCAAACTATAGTTGCAAAATGTGTAAGTCTACAAGTATGATATGTTAACTGCTTGAGAAAATTGGAGGAAATCTAATGATCCTGTTGTCAAATCAATTTTGACAGCCCACACTCTGGCTACTTATAAATTAGCTGAGTGGATTTTTCATGGTGTTTCTCTGAATGAATCTTGGTTAAAAGATCTACATGAGACAACTGGGTCTCTCTTTCAGTCTCTTATTCTGACCTACTTAAGACTACATTGCTCAGTTCTTTTTGTTAAAGAAATGCACCAGGATTGGTTGTCAGACAGTTTCAAAATACCGAGCTAGACAAACTAAGCACAGAGTAGCTGGCAACACTTGCTAATGTAAACTAGAGAACTGTGTAGTAACTCCAATTTCCTTTTTTGTCAAGGATGATGAAGACTGTATGTATAAGGCAGAGTACAATGCTGCTAATGATACTGGCTTTGTAGACATCCCACAAGGACGTGAAAAAGCACTCATGAAAGCAGTGGCATCTGTGGGTCCGGTCTCTGTGGCTATTGATGCAGGCCATTCATCATTCCAGTTTTATCAATCAGGTAGTGATTTGCTCGCAGTTTATAAGATGACTTCATGTACTGTATCTAATGTTGCAGTACCAATGCAAAAAAAAAAATCTGATGTTGCAGTCTGTACTTTAATTACTGATGCAAAAAAGTTTGATCTGGAATTCAGGCGATCTGGGGTCAGTCTCCAACTCTGATACAGATTTCCTTTGTGATCTTGGACAAGTAATGTAACCTGTCCTTAGGTTTCCTCTTCAATGAAATGGGGAATAATGCTGAAATACCTTGCAGAAGAGATGTTTGGCTGATTGACTGATTGTAAAACACACCATTGAGATCTAAAGACAGAAGATGTTCTAGAAATGCCTTTTTTAAAATCTTGGAGTCCTTACTTGAACTTGTATTTTCTAGGTGTCTATTATGAGCCAGAGTGTAGCAGTGAGGACCTGGATCATGGCGTTCTGGTTGTAGGCTATGGCTTTGAGGGAGCAGATGAAGATGGGAAGAAGTACTGGATTGTTAAGAACAGGTGCAAAACTTCTGGGTTTTTTCTTTCTATACAACACTCTTCAATCTCAGTCCATGGTTTTATAAAGTTGAGCGTGCAAATGGTTTGATTACATGTTAAAATGAATTAGTGTGGAAAGGTGCTATGATGCAGGGTAGGAGAAGTCCTGCAAATTTGACACAACTCCACAACCACCTTTATAAAACAAATGCCTCAGTTCTTACATAGGGGAAAGAAGTTATACTTTTTGGGTTCTTAATAAACTTGGCTTTAAGCAGCAAATTCATTCTAATGCATTTTGGACTGTTTAGATCATGACCTAAACTGGAATTGAAAACTAGCACAAAATTGGGATACCCTTAAGTGTGGAGGAGATGCACTCGGGTTTCATATTTTGTGCAGATGGAAAAAGGAGTGAGGACTGGCCTCTTGTGCTAGGATAGGAGGCAAAAATCTGACATGTGACAGACAGTGAGAGCCATGAAATCTTGGGTGGCTGGTCTTCTGCTTCCTCCAAGAGAGTACCCTCCCTATGGTTGTCTGCAGTCTTTTGGTGTACAGGCGAGTCTCCTCTTACGCTGGGGTTACGTTCCGCGGTCAGCGCGTAAAGCAAAACTTGCGTATAGTCAAAATTATATCGAGTGTAATGGTGGGCGGAATCGCCCGCACTACAGGTACAGTTTTAAAATTGTTGTTTTTTCCTTTTCTTTTCTTTTTTTGGCGGGGGGGGGGTTGGTTTTGCTGACGGTGCAAAGCTGAATTCATGCATGTAAGGTGAGACTCGCCTGTATTGCTTTCTGGGAGGTCAGTTAGTGAAGTCAGTTATGTACTCCACCACAGAATCGGAAGTGTCGCCTTGCTAGTTCCATCCTCGGGCACCCATATCCGCTCCGGCCACACTGCTACTGGAAAGAGAGTCAAAGGGTTGCATTACGAGGTTCTGTGCTGTACTCTGGGTATCCTTGGCATACCATGCATCTTACCAATGGAGAGAGAGCATTTGTTACTTGGGCTTTTTCACAAAGCTGAAAGGTGGAAATTGCCATTCTAATCCATGGGACAAATGTAGATCTCAGGGCTACATTCTCTTGCCTTACTGTTAAGGCTAACCATAATTTTTTCTTTCGTTTTCCAGCTGGGGTGAGAAGTGGGGTGACAAAGGATATATCTACATGGCTAAAGACAGGAGGAACCACTGTGGAATAGCTACAGCAGCTAGCTATCCACTAGTATAACTTACTGAGGGGGACTAAGTGTTTCACTACAAGAGTGGTTTTAAACTGATTGACAAACCCATGTTAATACATGTGGTAGGATTTGTATCTTCCAAGATCCAACTTGCAAGTTTTATATGTTGGTGACAAGCCACTTGTTTAAATTAATGTAAATGTTAATATGTAAACAAGCTTGTAATATTGCTGGTTTGCAGACTGCTTAATTGATTGGATTCTTTTTTGAATTTTCCTTTTTTAACTGTAATGTGCACAAAGATTTACTTTTTAAATAAACACGCCAATTCCAACGTGTAAAGGTGACTTTGCTTTCCTTTATGTATATAAATTGATGATCATCTTAACCAAACCATGTACCCATCACTTTCACCATCCACTAAAATGTAGCTGAGTTTGGGAATTATTGCACCCAGCAATTATTCAAATGGAGTATAGTATAGTACACAACTGGACAGGAATATAATTGAAAAATACTGTATCCATTTGAAGTAAAGCTGATGTAGTGGAAGTGACCAAAACTTGGTATTTCATGTGGGACTCTGAATTTCTGTTTGAGAGTCAAGCAGGAGTTTTCATTACACTCTTTGAACAATTAATATGGCATATCAGTCATATGATCCAAGAGGAACAAATAATTAGGCTTATTGTACCTTTCACTAAATGTTTTTGTTATCATTGTAGTACTAAAATAGAGTTTTGGATTCACTTAAGTATGCAAGCAGCGTCCCGTTCTGCTGCTGTAATTTAAGTGACCCATGAAGGAGCTCTTAAAAATCTGGACTTATGCCTTTCCCCTGGCCTTCGCCCTTTCTTTTTTGTGTGTTTATACTTCTTGTGGTATGTTAAAGTCCCTGAACGTTTTTAAAAATGAACTTCATTTTCCTTACACATATCAAGATTGTCAAATCTGATCTTCCCTGAGTTTGCTGAAAACCCCTTGGTGCTCTTGCCCCTTAGCTGAAAGGACAGAGCTGTTGAAATAATAAACGTTTTTCTTTGGAGTTTTTAGGCTTTTCCGTGGCACTTACTGTAGCACCTCACAACCAGGAAGGGCTTTATCCTAACTATCCATGTAAAGTAAGGAAATATACTACATTTTACAGATGGGAACTTGAGCACAGAGAGTGACTTGCCAAGCTTACACAGGAAATCTAGCAGGAGTGGGAGTAGAACGTAGATTTCCTCAATCCTTGCTATAACCATGAGATCATCCTTTCTGGTGCCTGAATTCTCATTATGGGTCATACTAGTTTGCATTTAAACCCAGGTATAGGTTTGTGCTGGGGTGAAATATCTACAAGATTTCTGTTGTCTTAAAATCCATTTTTCAGAGGATGCAATCAAACACATCAGAAAGTCCTAACATTACATTCCAACACGTGGACGATGTATGTGAGTTTGCTTCTTCCGTGTGGCAAAATTCCGCTCTACTCCACGCTGATTAGGCCTCAACTGGAGTCCTGTGTCCAGTTCTGGACGCCACATTTCAGGAAAGATGTGGACAAATTGGAGAAAGTCCAGAGAAGAGCACTAAAAGTGATTAAAGGTCTAGAAAACATGACCTATGAGGGAAGATTGGAAAAAATTGGATTTGTTTAGTTTGGAGAAGAGAAGACTGAGAGGGGAAATAACTGTTTTCAAGTACATAAAAGGTTACAAGGAGGAGGGAGAAAAATTGTTCTTAACCTCTGAGGATAGGACAAGAAGCAATGGGCTTAAATTGCAGCAAGGACAGTTTAGGTTGGAAAAACCTAACTGTCAGCGTGGTTAAGCACTGGAATAAATTGCCTAGGGAGGTTGTGGAATCTCCATCATTGGGGATTTTTAAGAGCAGGTTGGACAAACACGTTTCAGGGATGGCCTAGAATGATAATACTTAGTCCTGCCTTGAGTGCAGGGGACTGGACTAGATGACCTCTCAAGGTCCCTTCCAGTTCTATGATTCTATGAAACAGGGAAATGGCTTACTGTGGAGTATATAATAAAAATATACTTTTTAACCTTTAAACTCAATTTTGAGTTTTAATTGTGGACTCATATATAAAAAATTATGCAGTAAAATATACCATTCTAACATAACTTTAGATACACTTTCATATCCAAGCTTCAAAATTTACAACATGAAAATATAAGCTGGTTGAGAGCTGGATGTGCATTGAGGTTCTCAATGGATGAGATATAAAGGTCCATATGCTTTCTAGTAATAGGTTCTTGGTTTTTCCTTTTGGTTCTTAATGGAACAATTGTATTGGAAACAAAATGTGAAATCGTAATGTTTCTCCTATTAGGGCTTCCCCTTTCTCTTCAAGTTAGTTCTGTATTGCTGACATAAGTGATGTCATCTAGTATGTATTGTGGTTTGCAGTCTTGGTGACACATTTCAGGTATGTTGCCTGGATCTTGTACAATTAAAAGTAAAATCTGCACTGCTGCAAAGCAGCTGAGGTTAATAATTGCAAAATGTATACAATGGAAAAGGTCAGACTCAATTTAGTTCTTGTCTACAGTGGGTCTCTGGCTACTGGTTCAAACCTTTAGTGCAGTTGCATTTTGCACTAGGCAGGGTAAGCTTGACAGGCATACCTTTGTTTGTACTTGTGTAGCAATATTAATAGCTAAGGATATGATTTAGTCAGAGGTCAGGGAAGTCACAGATTCTGTGACTTTACTGAACCTCTGTGACTTTGCTTCAGCTGCCTTTGCTTGAGCTGGAGCTATACATCCTCCACCCGTGGCTTCGACCGGAGCCAGCGCTGTGTCCCCCTCATGCCCCCCCGCCCCATTTTCAGCAAGAGCTATGTGCTCTGGGCCCACAGCATCAGTAGGGGCCCAGAACACACAGTTTCCCCCTACCCTTCACAGCTTCGGACGGGGCCTGAGCATTCTCCACCCTCTCACAGTTGTGGCCAGAGCCAGGGCCATGCACCCCTTCTGCCCGCCCAAGCTTCAGTTGGTGCAGGAGTTGAGGCTGTGCGCTTCTGACCCTCAGCTTCAACAGGAGCCGGAGCTGTGTGCCCTCTTCCTGGGGCTGTAGTGGAGGCTGGAGCCAGAGATATGCCACCCCTGTGGCAGTGGGGCTAGGGCTATCAGTCCCCTGCCAGGGGGCTCTAGCTATCATTCCCCCCAAAGCCCTCTCTCCCCCAGTTATTTTTAGGAAAAGTCTGACAGGTCACAGCTCCTGTGAATTTTTGTTTAGTGCCTGTGACCTGTCCATAACTTTTACTAAAAATAACTGTGACAAAATCTTAACCTTGCTAATAGCTAAATATCTAAAGCTTAGTCTTCTCAGCATAAAGTCCATAAACAAGTACAAATTACCAACTAATATGTCAGAGTGCCCAGATGTCTAATGAAAGAAGCCCACACATAAGGGAGCAGAGATGAAGTTGCTGTGGGGAACCCTCAACTCTGCATTTCTTGACTCTGCAGACAAAATTAGTCATAACGTATTAACAGTTCATTTTAATTTTCTGGGGAGGGTTGGGTGGGGTCTTAAGATGTGTATTTGATAGTACGTACTTCTTTCTTTAGTATTGCTAGACACCTCTTTGACTGTCCCACACTTAAACAAGTGAATAGCTTCAATTCAGACTTACCAAAATAATTTTCTGGGAGAAAAGCCATGAACAATATCAGTCCAAAGGCTGTTTTTTAAATCACTGAAACAGATTAGAAAGAAGTTCTTGGTCATATTTAATAAATCAGCTACTCTGTAAGAAGTCATTCTTTTTTTTTTTTTTGGTTGGGGGGGGGAGAGAAGAAACATCAGAAACAAATTACCATACAAGTAAAGATCTCAAACAAAAGCCTTTATTTAAGGAACATTCCATTCTATTAGGAAATGGTGGTGGTCTCTGTCTTCAAACTCAGGAGGGAGAAAGATGTCAAAATTAAAGTGAAGATCAAGATATGGCCTACGAAGATGAAGAGGAGTTGGAGCCCCTGCCAGCTAGGGTTACCACACATCCGAGTTTTCCCGGGCTTGACCTCTTTTTTGGTCCTCTGTTCTCCACCCGTGAAGATTTTTGAAATATGAACAACTGTCTGTGATTTTTCCTTGCTTGTCCTTTTTCCAACGTCGATTCTGGTAGAACTGCAATTCCCAGCATGCCCCAATAGCAGCATGCACGTTTACTGGTTTGCCCCCCTTCTGTACTGTTTCTGGCAATGGCACTGCCTTCAGAGCTGGGCAGCCAGAGAGTGACGGTTGCGGGCCCGATACCCAGCTCTGAACGCAATGCCACCACCACCAGCAGCTCAGAAATAAGGGTGGTAGTAGAAAGAAACTGTACCCCCCCTCTCCCTAGCAGTGTCTTCTATTTGGGAACTTGAAATATGGGTAACCCTACTGCCAACACCTCCAGTAGGCCATGCTGGCCTAGAGTTGGGAATGGACGGAGTCCCACAGAGTCAGTGCACAGAACCTTTGTACAGATGTCCCTGTTCTCCAGTGGATTTATGAAAAATCAGCTGGTTCTGGAGACTGAACACGCTGCTGTTTATTCCAGTCAGAAAGGACCCTCCCCACCTCAATCTGGTGAAAACACTAAGCTCTCTTCCAGGCGATTTCCCTTTGGAGGTGGCAGTTTGTCCCTTTGTGAGGAAAATGAGGCCAACTTATTTGCATAAGCCTCGTTAACAGTGGTGCCAACCTGTGTGATTTTTTTTGTCACATCTCATGATATTTGGTGGTTAAGTTCTAGCACCAGAGTCATATGATTATATGAGAAACTCAGCTTTCATTTAAAGAAAAAAAAAACCCTGAATGTCTGGCCCTTTCAGTTGTAGAAAACATGAGCCCTGCAGGCTCAAAACCCAGAAGACAAAAAGACCCCCTAATTTTTTGAAAATTCCAAAAGTTTTAACACAGTCTTAATGGTTTTTTTGGGGAAGGGCGGCTGACTTTTGTACAGATGACGCTGGCAATGCTGTGAGTTTAATTTTGTCTAGAGTCTTCCCAGTCTGAGAGTGTACCAGATCAGGCAACATAGAGGTTGGGAGACAATCTGGATTTACAACTGAATGGAAAGGATATGCCTTGATTCAGTGCACTGGGGGCCCACCACAAAGGCAACTGGGACTTGAATTGCTGTAAAATGTTGTGTGAGGGGAAGAGGTTTGTTGATCAGAAACACCAAGATTAATATAAACAGTCAGGTTTCAAAACTAGGATTTCACTCTGGTCAGAAGGAAGGAAACAATTTCTTCAGAAGTGTGTGTGTGTGGCGGGGGAGGGAGGGATGAGCAGAATGACTGTCAAAGAGGAGGGGGTGAAGGTGCTCAGAATTGATAATCCAGTTTTTTATACATTTAAAATTGTGCACTCTAATCCAGTGAGACATCCTTTCATATGGATGGAATATCACCGTGTCAGGAATATGGCCAGCCAAGTGGGAAATTCTAACCATTGAAAGAAACATGTCCAATAACAACTTCAGCAATGTGTCTTAATTTTAGCATTTAAACTGTATCATGTATGTGTAATTTGTATTTAAACATGCTGATAGAGATTTAATAGCAGTTATACAGCTGCTAAATGTCAGTAAGATCTGGTCTACACTACAGACCTATCTCAGTGTAACTACGTCACTCAAGGGGCCAGAAAAATCCACACCCCTGAGCGACATAGTTAAACCGACCTAACGTGCCCATGTAGACAACAGTATGTCGGCAGGACAGCTTCTTCCACTGACAGAGCTACCACCTCTTATGGAGCTGGATTAACTAAACCGACAGGAGAGCTCTCGCCTGTAGGTTTAGACCTTAGACCATCTTCATTAAAGTGCTATGCAGCTGCACTGATGCAGCGTTTTAAGAACTGTCTACGCTACCACTTCTGTCGGCATAACTTATGTCGCTCAGGGTGTGAAAAAACATCCCCCGAGCGGCAAAAGTTACATCGATAGAAGCTCTGGTTTGGACAGCGCTATGTTAGCAGGAGAGCATCTCGTGCCAACATAGCTACCGCGGCTCGTGGAGGTGGTTTTATTATGTTGATGGGAGAGCTCTCTCCTGTCAGCATACAGTGGCTATATGAGCAATCTTACAGCAGTTCAGCTGCACCAGTACAGCTGTACCACTGTAAACTCACTAGTGTAGACGTGCCCTAAGTGTGTTAAATCCAATAATATGATTCCCTTATAATCCTCATAATTTATAAAGCAAATGAAAAGACTCTTTGGAAGCACTCGTTTAAAGTGTTAACTATGATCTCAAATAAATTTGTTAGTCTCTAAGGTGCCACAAGTACTCCTTTTCTTTTTGAATGGGATATAGTTGGTGGTCGGGGACTGTTCAGTCTCTTATCACTTGTCCCCTGCTGGATTGAGCAAACAAGCATTTTATGCAAAAAAAGCTCCTGATGTGTTTCCTGTTTACGTGTTAGTAAAAGCTTTAGTCACAAGGCACATTTTGAAATATTTCAGTGTTAGTCAACATTTTTTTGTAGCTCCATATTGCTAATGAGAGTTGAATTTGTTGTATTTGTTACGTGTTGTATTATTTTTAAGTAATGGTAAAGTTTCTTCAACAAGAGGTCCTGTAGTCCATAAGCCAAATATATCCTTCAGGTCCTGTCTCCACAGTAGCAACCCGAGTGCTAGAGACACAGTTATACCACTTAAATATATGGTTTGGCCATAAAATGTAGACAGGGCTGAATCATGCTGAATACAGACCTGCAGAAGGGAAATGTTGTGCAATGTTTCAGGAATGCATTCTTGGCTCAGTTCCATCTATGCTGCCAGAATGAGCTGTTTTAATTTTAATTGGGGGATAATTTATTTTGCACCTGGCTTCTCAGAATTCTGGTAGTTACTGTGTAGATAGGACCTTTATTCTGAAGATCTCCCAAGAATACCACTTTCTGTGATCTACTCTATGAATGACTATTTTTTTTTGTGGCTAGTGGCCACATGACCTATTGTATACGTTTTGTGGGTAGGCAAGATCATAAAAACAATTTAATGCTTCCATTCTCATGCATGAAGTAGCTTCTCTCAAAATTCCAATAACCAATTTATCTAAAAATCCTAACTATTCCCTCTCTCTTTACAAATAAATGCAGGAAATGTTTGCTCATCCTTTCTGTGCATGCTCAATACAACGTGACAAATTCTTGCTTTTATGAACTGAGTTTAGTGCTCTTTCTTTGCTAATGCTGACCAGCTCATCACTTGACATTTACAAACTGATAAACAAGCTTATTTTCCTGCTCCTGGATGAAATTAGGTGATCACTGAACTTTGTCTTCTTTCAAAGCATTCCAAGAAAACCCAGGTGCTACCATGACAAAATACTTGCTATCCAGTTTTGTCATGAACCTTAACCTCTGAACCCTGATTTGGGACAAGTTTTCTTACAAAAGCCCTTTTTGATGTTGCACAGTTTTCTAGTGAGTAATTAACCAGTGGTTCCTTATTAATTATTTTCTAGTGAATAAATGGACTTGAGGGAGTCTCAAGCAAACGTGGCCAGAGACAGAGACACAGCAATCAGAAGATGGTAGTTGTGTAATCACAATAGAAAAGGACTGTAGCAATGCTCATGCTTGTGGATATAAGTAACAGCATTTGCTGTTTCCAATAATTTAGTAAATGTCCCCATAATAAATTCAAAGTTATCCATCTTTATTATGCATATTTATATTAAGTGTAACACTGATTATCATATTTTTAAATATTAATACTTATGGTGATTTCTGGATATTAACAGATCAAGCCTGCTGTAGTAATCATGTCACTATGCTTGCATTTTACTTTCTGGTTACCACTGAATAAGAATTGGTCTCAATGTCCCTCACTCATTCTCTCCCTTTCTGGAGAAGAGAATAGCAATACATGCTACAAGCTGTTTTAAGGCACTGGCACTTACTGCATTTGCAAGAAGAACCTTGGGGTACCTAAAATACATAGATGAAAGGACAGCATTACACACAATTAAAGTGAGCAGTAATAGGGGAGACCTGCACCAGATATTTCTTAGCTGGTTGCAATTAATGAATGAATGGTAATATGAATGAATGTGGGTGGAAAGATAAGATTTGCTTCCAGGCCTGAATATGAAGTTTGCAAAACTCCTCTCCAAACAGGGGACTAATGTAATGCTACAGGTGGAGAGACTGATCTGAATAGATTTTGGTCATGTGAACTAAAGGAAACCAAGATTTAGCTTTCTTTTACACAGCCAATTTTGTTTTTCAGTGAACACATTAATTGCTCACATAGGGACATGCCCTTATTTTTTTGTTCTGTCCTCCTGCCTCCTTGGGAAGAGAACAAGCTCCAGGTGCATCTAGTAGGTTTCATGAGATGTGTGCCATGCACCAATTCTGGACCTGAAAGCCTGGGAAATTTATTCTGGGCACTAGTGTTATGGAGTCCTTACCTGCAGCCTGGCAGTAGAGAGCTGTTCTGTGCAAACTCAGGGCTGCGGTAAACGCTGCAGTTTATGTATAACTGCTTTGTGGTGCTGAATAGCCTGTAGATGGGCAAAAAGTAGATCCACTATTCTTGCCCCTGTTTTTCTCGACCCCACTGCCAAAGTCCCTGTAAGCCTAGCGCTCTTGGCTCAGCAGAACTGCACTGGTTTCCCTGTTGTGAGAGGCTTCCATGGCCTA
Source organism: Caretta caretta (assembly GCF_965140235.1). Classification (NCBI taxonomy): domain Eukaryota; kingdom Metazoa; phylum Chordata; order Testudines; family Cheloniidae; genus Caretta; species Caretta caretta. The sequence goes on along the minus strand of NC_134210.1, from coordinate 90,828,525 downwards.
AAGTAAGATTTGCTCTCATATTTATAAAAGGAGACTATCAAATATGTATAAAGTGCACCAGAGAGCCACACTGTTCCACTTTTTCCTTCAATTACTCTAAACTTCAGTAAAGTCTGAATGTGGCCCCTTAGCCTGTGTGTGGAAATCTTTGGTCACTTAAAAATAAATGGACTTGTGGCACCTTAGAGTCTCTAAGGTGCCACAAGTACTCCTTTTCTTTTTGTGGATACAGACTAACACAGCTGTTACTCTGAAACCTGTCATTAAAAATAAATGTTTTATCCTCTACTCTTCAGCAGGGATTTATTTAGGAAATAGCTATCCAGGGGACTGGATTAGCTACACAAAGTTCTCAAAACTGCAGACTGAGGCTTGTGGTGTGTGATAACTGAGTTTAGGCAAAATAGCCTCCTAAACCAGAAGATGCTTGATATTTGCCTTTTCTTTAGATTGAGCAGTTTCCAAGAACCAGTTTTCATGCACATTTCTTTCTGTCAAATGTGAGCATACATTTTACTGTGTTATGGTAAATATTTTCAATCTTTTCCTGGAGCATTAAAATTTCACTTTCAGGCTGGGATTGGTCAAATGATGGAAATCACATGGTATTTCCCCTGGCTCACTGATTGGTGTACCACATCACATGAGTTCAGAAATGCCAGCAGAAGCCATTTGAAACTTGTTTTCACAGCAATAGTGACTATTTTTTATTTGTTCTTTCTGTATCAAGTAGTGGGGAAAAAGGTCACTAACTTTTCTAAGGGTCATGAACCTTTGTTTCCTTGGTAACTATTTAGAGTGCTTTAACAGTATTGTCAGCCCTCAAGAGTCAGGCCCTAAAAAATCAAGAGTCTGGCTTAAAAGTAAGGAGATTATAAAATAATAATAAACATTGGGTTCTTCTCATTTGCCTTGCTGGTTATGAGCATTTGGGGTTCATATTTTCAAGCTTTTCTTGGCAGCTGTGAAGTCCAGAAACCTGCTTTTTTTACACCTCCCTCTCCCCCCCAAAAAAGAGAGAGGGGGAAAAAAAAAAAGAAAGAAAGAAACCTGAGATTCTAAGTAATGAAATGGCTGCAGGAGCTAGGGTTTTAAGAACACCACCGAGTATTGTGAGGATTGGCTACACAGGGCTTATAACTGCATTCTTTTCCACACACCATTCTTAACTGGGAAGCGGTGGTCACAAATGTTGGAGAGTGTTAACTTATCAGCCATGAGAGATGAAGCGGGAGAGCTCCCTCTCCGCCCACCCTTCTTAGAAGATACCTCTAGGTAAGACTGATTGAAGGAGTGGTGTTGGAAGGAAGGTCTGTCTCTGGGCCTATCTGGGGGAGGGGAGTTATGTGGGAAGGTTGGGTCCTCAGCTCTCTTGGTGGGTAGTTCTTTTTCTGTATGGCTAATTCAGATAAGCTTCTAGGCTTTCAGAAGCTTATCTGAAATGAACTCTATGTCTTGAGGCTCTCCATCACTAGATTTATATGCTCTTTCCAGTGAGGAGGCTGGTTTACCGTATGCTCTTACACAAAGTCTAGCTGTGGTAAGAGTTGTTTCATTGTGTGAGCTTTGGAGCCATTACAATTATTGTTGTTGGTTTATGTATCATGGTGGCTGGAATGACTGTCTAAGGAGCAGTAGAGAAAGTCTTTTTTATGTTGTGGTTTTAACATTCATACTGTGTGTTTTCAAATGGAGGGGCAGTGGAACAAATAAAACATTTTGAATAAACACAGTGGCTTTGAACACTGATAATTACCACAGCCTGAGACCTTCTCTGGGTAATTAATGCTGAAATGGGGCATCAGCTCTTCTCCTTGCAGCTGGTTGTTAATCCTAGAACTTCCCTGGGCTATGTTTGTTGCTTAAAGTCCATGCGCTAAATGCAGTGCAGGTGGCCTCAGAATGACAAACAGGTGCTGCTGAGTCATGAATGATTGTTAAATTACACAAGGCAGATTTCTAAATGCTGCTGCTTCTCTCCCTGGTGTGAATTCATGTTCCGTCAGTTAGTTTTAGTCACAAGATTGAAAGCAAATTGACAAATCTAGATGATGAACTCTTTAAATCTTTTACTAGGCGTTACTTTCAGTTATAAGGGATTTCTGAAAAAAAGACTTTCAATGGGGAGAGCTTTTAGAATGATACTGCCTGCGTTGGAACAACTCCTGGGCAGCACAGGTAAAGGGTTCTACCAAATTTTATTACAGAAGTGCAATTATTATAACTACAGGTCCTGTTTGAGTTCCCTTTATGCATTCCTGCTGTTCCTATGTTGAAGTGTTTCAGACTGTGCTAAAGTAACATCACAAATTACTCTTCTAGCACAAGTGCACACTGTTGGTTGAGAGGTGCTCTTGGTACAGGTGGTAAGACTTCCAAGCTACAGATATGACAGTGCTACTAATTTTGCAGGAGATAATCAGCTGATGATGAGCTCTCTATTGTTCTTTGCATCTTGAAAACAATTTGTATAATTAATTAGAGCTCATAACAACCTGCAATATAGCTAAACAGGGCAAACTGAAGCAGAGAAGACATGTGATTTCCCCATGGTCCTACAGAAAATCAGGGCTTGTCTACACTTAAAATGTTACAGTGGCACAGTTGTACTGCTGTAGCGTTTCAGTGGAGATGCTACCTATGCTGTTGGGAGGGATTCTCCTATTGGCATAGGTGATCCACCTTCCTAAGAGCAGTAGCGAGGTAGACAGAAGAATACTTCTGTCCACCTAGTGCTACCTACATAGGGATTTAGGTAGGCTTAACTACACTGCTTAGGGGTGCGGATTTTTCACACGGATTTTTCACACCCCTAACCAATGTAGTTAAACCAATCTAATTTTCTAGTGTAGACAAGGCTTGAGGGAACCTTTGGTTCCTGCCTCCTGAGTTGTGTTTACAGACCATTAGACCACATTTCTCATGAGATATAGCACTGTATATCCAAAGAAACTCTGATTGTTCCCTAAGGTGCAGACAAGCAACTCCAAAGCACTTCAGTAGGAGTTATGATTTAGCATTTGTCTCAACTGAGATCAGATCCACATTGTGCTAGGTACTGTACAAACAGGGAGAGAGTACCTGCATCAGAGTCTGCAATCAAAACAGACAAGCCAGGCAAAGGGTAGGAGGAGAAACAGGCACAAAGATGTAAAGCAATTTGCTGCTGGTCACGCAGCAGGCTACTAGGTTCTTTTAAAAGTATCACTTTAATAGGATTTTTACCTAAAAACCATTAACTTTCTCTCTTCTACTAGTTTAAATTTTATGTAAAGTCTAGTTTGCAAAGTGGCCCATTTCCTTTCATTTAACATTTCTGCAGTAATTTCATTTTAGCAACTCTCTCTTATGTTGAGGTAGCAAATAGTGGGAGGTTAAAAGCCAAAGGAAACAGTCAAGGCAGGAACAAAACAGGAAACCAAAGAATTAAAAGGGCAAAATGTTGATAGAATGACTCTAAACTAGGTGCACAAGGTGAATGGAGCATGTTTGTGTTCATCCTGGAGTTAGGTTTTTTAAAAACATGTGACATACAGAGCAACCAGGACCTCCATTTCAGTATGAGGTAAACTGACTTCTCTCTTTCCAGGGCATGTGCTGACAGTTCATTTGAGTTTAACAATGAATCAGTGAGACACACACAATCCTGCCCTGGGATGGGATTAGGCCTGCTGACTGCATTCTTCCCCAAACAGGCACATAACTGAATGAGTAATTGAGTGGGTATTTTATCTCCACCAAAGAGCTTTCTGTTCAAGTGATAAACTGTTCCACTGGTGAGCTGCAAGGAGCTGACAAGAACATTTAGGTTTAGCTTCACTTAATATTGTGTAGACTTGAATTTTCATGGACTCCATCTAGTTTGAGCCTGTTCACACATTCGTTATGTTTATTAATCATTTTGACAAATTGTGCCGAATAGGCAGCGCTAGCAAAAGAGTTCCAGGAAACAGTCTTGCCTCTAAAGAAATGTGAAACAAAACTTTGCTAAATTTGGGCCAGATTGTCCCCGTCTCTGGGAGAAGTCCCATAGCAGGGGGTCTCGGAGGGAGGAAATCTTTCTGGGCCTCTCTACAGGACCATAACAGACCTGGTTTAAGGTAGCCTGATCTGTTTTTACTGTAACCAGGTTTCCTTAAAACAGGTAAACATTATGGGTCTAATTGGTTTAGCTGAACCAGTTTTGAAACCAGTTAGAAAATTTCCCCAAAGTAGATGTGCCTTTTGCAGATCCCCCTCATTGTTAGGTAAGGGGACAAGAGTTTCCCCCATCCTGTGGAAAATGCTGTGGATCTTGCCCTGAAATCTGGCAAATCCTTGGGGTTCTGTGGGAGGCCAGAATTATTTGCATGGAGATCCTGTGGCTCTGTTTTAACTATGGCCTCTGGTATGTCTACACTGTACACTAAAAGAAAAGGAGTACTTGTGGCACCTTAGAGACTAACAAATCTATTTGAGCATAAGCTTTCGTGAGCTACCTCTCACTTCATTGGATACACTAAGCAAGGCTTTGACTCAGGTTTGAGCCCAAGCCCCACTTCCAACCACACAGAAATCCATCTGACTCGGGTCAGCAAGCACACAGAACCCGGACCCTAGGATAGTGCAGTATGGATGTGTTAGCATGGCTTTGAGACCCAGACCCAGCAATCCGAGACCCAGGTTTACAATGCAGTGTGAATGTTCAAGTGCGGGCTTGTAAACACAGAGTCCACAAGCCTAGGGTTTATAATGCAGTACAGACATTCCCTGGAGTCCATTGCTGGCTATCTGGCCATGGCTATCCCCAGGGAAATCAATGAAAAATATAACACAGCCCAGGGCTTCGGTGGGGTTGCATCAAGGTATATTTCTAAACCCAAAGTTCTAAAATGTGCCTCCACTTCAATAGTTTTTTCTTCAAATCCTAACCCAATTACATTTGACTAATAGTGCCAGCATTTAAATGCTTCCAACTAGGCTTTGACTTTAACGGCTCACTGAAATGAACAGGCTGATAGATAGTAATGTTTGTTCTCTGCTACTGCTGTTGTCCAGTTGAAGACAGTTTTCTGCAGAGCTGGGATAAACGGCAGCCGTGTGTGAATAGACTGTGAAGGTTTCTGGCAGCAAAATTGTCTGAGAATCTCATGTTTCTCAAATAGAACCCACGTCTTCTGATTCCTAGTCCTGTGATTTAGCCACAAGACAATCCTTCCCTTGCTGGAGAAGTATTATCCACTCAGAGAAATTTGCTCTCTTTTGCTTAATCAGGGGTATTTTCAGATTCTCAAATATCAAAGTGTTCAAATAGTTTTCTTGTTTTACTCCTGAAATAGGTTCTAACATGTATTGAAATTCTCTCTTCGAATTAAGTTGGACAACAGTAAAAAAGCAGCTTAAAAAAACAAACAAACCACACATCGGATCCCAGCTAACAAATCTCGATTTTTGCATGTTCCCAAAACTATAGCAGATATTTGTTGCAGCTGGACTCTGTTTTCTAAATATATTAAATTTAAAAGGACAAAGAAATATAGCAATAGGGATAAATGTACAAGTGCATCTTCAAGTAAATGTCTTAACTGTAGACATTTTCTGAGTTTGTTACTTGAAGCTGGTAGTTGCAAGTGTCAAAGCTTTACCTATTGTGTCATGTTGATAGGTGGGTGAGCTGGAATACAATGCTTCTGTTTGCTGAAAAAGCTTGATCACTTGACAGTGCCAAATGGACAGAGCTAACAAATATGATCAGCAAAAAAAGTGTTTACTGTATATAACAAATGGGTTTCCAATTTCTCCTGGCAGCCTTGAATAAGGCTGCATGTCCCTATTTGATTGGGTTTCAATTGCTAAATGTGGTCTCTCTGACGCTTTATTTTTAAAGACCATGTTTGAGTTTCTTCAGCTGTCTGCATGCACACTCACATCCTGGCAACCAGCCATGGATAAGAGGTTGTGGCCCAGTGATATCAGGACTCTTATGGAGTTACATACAACACAGACTACCTGCATTCTCAGACCTGATCTACCCTTAAATTTTAAATTGACCTAGCTAAGTTGCTCAGGGATGTGAAAAATTCACTCCGTGGGTGATGTAGTTAAGCTGACCTAACCTCTGGCGTAGACACTGCAAGGTCAACAAAAGAGTTCTTCCACTGACCTAGATACCACTGCTTGGAGAGGTGGATTTACTACATTGATGGAAAAACACCTAGCAGTGTAGAAATCATCTACAATACGGCTCTACAGCAGCTCGACTGCAGCACTGTAGACATAGTCTCAGCCAGAGTGCATGGTTTGTGTTCTCTCAAAATAACTCTCAGGACAACGTCTGAATTTGTATTTTGTTAGAAAGGGATACTTTCAATTCCAAACTCAAATTTGACATGTTGTTGACCTACATACCGAGTGGTTTAAGAAGGATCTTGTCTCCCAGCTCATGGGTTAGAGGAGATTCCTGCGAGAATAAAAAATGGATCCATGTTGCTCCAGCATCCCAAATCTGCACACTCCTTCCATCCTGTCCTCTGCAGCAGTGAGGACATGGTATGGCCATACCCCTCAGTTTATCCCTAGGTCCCACTATTGTCACTGATAATTCTCTTGGTCTCGTGTGCCCATGCTTCAGAAATAGTCTGTTATTTACAAGTCCTTTAGTTTTCTATCTCTGGGATCTATGCATGTGGCATAACCTAATCAGCCAGTATTTTTGATTTTTTGAATCTACCTCAGAACAATTTCACCAGCTGAAGCTTTGTCTGCATTGGGAATCTGCCCTGATTCCAGCAACTGATGGCCAGTCACCAATGTAGAGGAAGGAGAGTTCAGTAATAAGGGTGCTAACAACTGGCCTCCAAGGCTTAATTTCTAATTTTTAATCTAAATTCCCCATCTCAGTTTAATCTCAGTTTTTAATCTCAGTTCCCCAAAATAGGGATAATAACACTTCCCTATCTATTAGGATGTTGTGATGATGGACATATTAAAGACTGTGAAGTGCTAAGGTACTAGAGTAACAAGGAATATATAAAAACTAGAGAGAGAGTAGCTGAACCAGTTCAAATCCCAAATGTAGACAAGGAAAGCAAGAATTTACACCAGTGAAAATCAGAGGTTTGGTTTTTTTATCTACACATGGGATTTGCATTAATGCAGCTACCAGTTGTTGAATTGGGGCAAATCCCAAATACAGACAAGGTCTCGATCTCTGTCTGTTACCAGTTAAACAATAATCCACAAATTGTGAGCTTTATCACCTAATAGTTGCTACAAGGCTGGAAGTTAAGAGCTTATAAAGTCCATTGTCCAGCATTGGATCCTCCAGTGGAAGAAGCTGGTAGCATGAATATGGTATGTGGCAAAGAATTTAGAGAAGTTAAGATGTGATCTGCACAGTTTTTGTAACAATTTAACTATATTGGTAAATCAGTGCAACCCCAAGTATGAATTCAGTTATACTGTATGAAGGTGCTTATATCAGTAGAGTTTATTTGGGTATATCAATATAAGCACCTGTACACTGGTAAACTGAATTTGCACTAGCAGGCTGTACTGTGATATTATATTGGTTTCTAACCCAATATAGTTAAATCAGTACAAATAGTTTTTGTACTTGCAGTTGTTTTTGTTTCTTTTGTTTAATTTTATTTTTTAAAACTGCAAGAGAATAATTCAGCAGGCGAAGAAGACAGCTAGATGTTCCAATGCAATGACTGAATAGAGCTTTTTACATAAATCAGTGCTTGCTGGAAATGGAAGCCAATTTGTCTGGTGAGATTTCATAGTATTCCAGTGAATAGCAATGTTCTAAATTAGTGTATAATTACATTATAAATCTAATATGCTTCACCTTAAGGCCGCCTTGGTTATAACCTTAATGCTGTCATGGCGATTTCTCAGTTCTCTCTGGCTACTTGCCCCTCTTATATCTCATAGAATTAAATACTGCTTAGGGTGCTCCAGGGTTGGTGGTGAGGAGGGGGAAGGCAGGTAAGGAAGAGAAGTTGGAGCAACCAAGTACATGGTATAGATGTTGAGCCAAGGTTGTTTCCACTGCAATAGTAGAAAACAACTCAATGGTATTAAAAAAAGGGGCGGGGGGGGGGGCAGAGTGGAGTCTTTTGTTTTAAAATGCAGCTTTCAGCTGCAGCAGTAACAAGGTAACTGTCCTGAAATGTGGTAAGACTAGGGATGTGAATGTGTCTGTTTTCTACAGACCCCTTCTCTCCTCTACTTTTGTTATATAGCTACTTTGTTGAATATAGTATAGCTCTGAAGGTTACAGTTATAAAGAGGATCAGTTGCACTTCAAGCTGAAGTGACAGTGGCTTGTGTAATTAAAGTGGTTTAAACATTTCCATTCTAAATCTCATTTTTCAAGCCCTAGATTCTAGCCAAAGGGAAATTGTTCATAGTTCCAGGATAAACAGTTAAGCCATCTCTGAGAAAAAAGGCCAGACCCAAAATAATACTTTTCCCACTAGAAAACATTTTTGTAACGTTTTTCAAACAGTCCCAGTGTTGAAGTGTGTGGCAATAGAAAATTCAAATTTGGCATTGCAATGGTCCATAAGATGGAGAGAGACCTTTCAATGTCCTGATGAAAATACCTTTTGATTTGGCTGAGATCTGAGGATCTGAAAATTGCAGCTCATAGAGGCATAGTAGCACCATCAAACAATCACAGGCAGTTTTAATAACTGTCTCCCTTCATGTTGAATAGAAGATGTGCATAGCTTGTTTAGGACTGACGAAAAAGGATGAATCCTGCCTCAGTAACTGTTCTCATCTGGAATGCAGGGGGGAGGCATCTATAGCTGCTGTCCTCTGGATTTTTGTGTTGTAGGGTGATACTGCACCTTAAAGTAATTGAGCAGTAGATGAGCTAGGGCTGATAGCTGCTTATTAGTTGAGTCTTTGAACTAAACATAGGCGTGGGAAGTAGGGGTGTGGGGAGTGCTGCAGCACCCCCAGGTTTTGTGCCCAGGGTCCCAGCCACTGGCCCCGCGCTCCTGCCACCTGGGGTCCCGGCCCCATGCCCCTGTCGCCCAGGGTCCCGGCTGCCAGCCCTGCTACTGCCTGGGGGCTCGCTGCCGGCCCAGGGTCCCGCTCAGCCATGGCGTCCTGGCCACCAGCTCTGCATGCGGCGTCCCAGCCACTGGGAGCCCGGGGGCTCCACTGTCGTCTCCAGGGTCCCACCTGGCTGCTGGCCCTGCATGCATGATCCTGGGTGCCTTACCCCTGTTGACGTCTCCCACACACACACACGCTCCCAGAGCCATGGTCCTACTCCTGGCCTGAGCTCTAGGGAGCAGTGAGGGGCGTGGACAGTGGTAAGAGGGGTGCAGCTCATCATCCCCGCTCCAAAAAGTGTTCCAGTGCCACTGGAACTAAACCCATGTTGGGTCCATGGATCATTTTTGTGGATTGCAGATCAGATGTGGATACAAATTTTGTATCCATGCAGGGCTCTCTATTTAAGAGTAATAGCTCGTGCCACTTTACAAACGGAGGTATTACATTTACTTTACTCATGCACATGTAAGTGAACTCGTTGAGTATAACTTTCCACTTGCAATGGTCTAAATGTGGACAAAAAGTCAAAATGAGGGATGAGAAGAAAAAGGTAGATCCAGACTCTTAAGATGAAATGTAGTACAGTCAGTGTCATGATAATACATGTGCAAGGCAATAATTTACGTTGATACACATGAGACGGGCACCTGGATATCAAGGTGATGGATGTACCAGAATTAGCTGGGGATAGATAAAGACCATGCCAGGTATGGCTGGAGGGGTAAAAGTAAGTATAAATCTGACATGAGAAATCTTTCATAAAGAAGGAGAGTTGAGATGTTGCAGTTGCTGTGTAGTAATAGCTTGTGTGAAATTACATGGGACTCTGGACAGAAGGGAAGTGGAAATGATTTCAAGCACCCTATCAAGCATTCTTCCATTCCCAAGGAAAGGTAATTCAATTTTAATATTTAATAATTACCCAAGGCAAATATTATTTGGAACATAAACACACTCAGATCACAAGACTAGTGGTAGTATGAGGACTGACAAAATAATAATTGCCTGCAACGAAACCTCCAACAGAAAATACAGATACACCGTCTCTAAATGAAATCTTGACTGTTGACATAAAAATGCTTTGTCTCAAAGAATGCCAGCCACTGCATTATCGGACACCTTGCTTCAGATCAAATAGAGTGTAACCCAAACAATTCACTTCCTTTGTTAGTATTAAGCAAGTAGCTACTGTTAGTCTTAAAATTAGGACTTTGCTTTTACTCTTGTACTACAGAAATTGAGACTAACACATTTTTGCACTTGTATTCCAGGGGAATTGAAACCTTTAGGAACAGTCTTCACTATTTCTATTTGTCAGTGAAAGGGGGAACTAATATCCCAGAAACCAAAGTCTTCTGATTGCTTCTCTTTCTGGAAAGTAATGTAGCAGGTGCGGGAGGAACATCTGGTGTGTGAATGCCATTAGCTGCTTTTCTGGTGTTTCTGCACACAAGCGAGGTATTCCTGCACATCATCTGGGGAACCAAGAATCAATGGGACTCTCTGGTGAATAGACTCAGGCTTCACATCCAGCACTGGCTCAGTCCCTGTGGTAGCCATCCCACCAGCCTGCTCAATGATAAAAGCCATGGGGTTGCACTCATAAAGGAGCCGGAGCTGTAAGAAAAGACAAAACACAGGACTGTTTGGGGGGAAATAACAACAAAGCACTTCTCAGAACTTAAAACTGTTGACCTTCCCTTTGTGATCTTGGCAAGCTTCTGCAAATCTCCCACTAGAAAATCTACCACAGTTCCATTGGGGTTAGCAATGATGGGAGCTCTGGTGTAGACCATCTGCCAGTGTTTTAACCACTGTGTTCTTCAACTCTGTCTCTTTTACAGCCTCTCTTTATTCAACCTTCTTTCAGGGTTTCTTTAACAATAACGTCCCCACTATAAGCATCATATTGCGTCATGTTCCCATCTCCCATTGTGAGATTTTTAAAACTTTCTCTTCTGGCTTCCATTGCAGCTTCTGCAGAAGCTGTAGAAGAATGCAGTGACATTGCATTGAAGTATCAATATTCCAGTGGAATTTTAGCATTTCAGAGCTCAGGTATACAGGTACCTGTATGGGACTCTGGACAGAAGGGAAGTGGAAATGATTTCAAGCACCCTATCAAGCATTCTTCCATTCCCAAGGAAAGGTAATTCAATTTTAATATTTAATAATTACCCAAGGCAAGCACTGGCAATAGGTTTTGCCTGACTAACCAGGTTCCTGAGGCTGCATGCTGCAGTGAAGTGGTTGAACTAGCAAAGGTGACACCTTCCCACAGGCCTTGTTTGTTATCTTGAAGCTTGGACAGTTTTGTTTGCTCAGGATATTTTGGAGTCTGAAACCTGATGCTGACATTCTCAAGTTTCAGGAGTTGACTGTACAACTGTGGCTAAACCTGTTACAGTGAGTGGAGTTCATACAGACACTAACTCAATTTTTCCAAGTAACTATGGTTATTTTAGAAACGTATTTTCAGTTTAGTGTGAGGGGAATTAGGCCCGCAATACCTATTAGTGTTAACAGAAATTTCAGCCTAGATTTTCAGACATCATCATAAAAATGTTCCAGTTTGAAAGCAAATACATTTGGGTCATGTCAAAAAACTCTGAGGTGCTGGAACTAGGGGGATGGGCATGTGGCAGCGCCCCCTGGCTTGAAGTGGTTTCCATCATATGCAGGGTTTACAGTTTGGTTCAATGGCACTCAGTACCCTCACTATAAAAATTGTTCCAACGCCACTGAAAAAACTACAGTATGTAAAGGAGAATGAAAGGCTGGTGATTTAACAAGTTTTAGTTAATGGACTTGGTTTTGGGGGATCTGCTTGGATAAAACACTTATTTCTTCATTCTGTGCCTCAGGTCTCCATCTGCAGACTAGAGGTAATAATACTTTCCTATCTTACAGGCTTGTTAGGTATTGAGCCTATACAAATGTAAAGCACCCTCCCAAAAACATAATGTGCTTTGGGGAAATCGAGGTGTGTAATGGAATGCAATTAACCATGTAATAATTTCTGTGATCACCCTGTTTGCAGTAAAACCAGGGATTTCATACACCTAAGCAATGTACATAACATTAACTTTATTTCTGACTTATATTTAAAGTTTGTTTAAATGCCACTCTAAGTACACAATGTCCAGCTAACAAGTAATTTGGGGCAATGGCCTTTGTATTCTCTTTATGGCATGGTCAATTCGAAAAAGAAAACCTGCCACAAAACAGCAGTGGAGTCACTGCAGAATCATGTGGGGTTTGTCACTGCTTTGGTGTGACTGTAAACCTTAAGAATGCCATCCATCCGCCTCAACAGGTGGAAAACTAGATGGGACCAGCAGTGATTGGGATAGAACCCATAGAAAGGGGAAGGAGAGCAGGCATTAGCTGGGGGGGATGCAGGGGTGCCCCCCCCCCCCCAGAGTCTCTATTAATTCATTAGCCAACCAGGAGAGGAAGGGAACTGATTGGTCCTTTGCTCTCCCCTTTTATTAATATTAAATCCCAGGCCAGGCCTTGAGGAGCCTCTTTTTGCTCTATTTCAGAAACCCCTGCCACCTCCACCCCCTGTAACCATAGTTTAGGAGCTGTGTTTTACAGATACTACAGGTCTGACCGATCACCTGTTTAGAGTCAAAAAGGAATTTTTTCTTCCCATTATGGCCAAATTGGCATAGTCCAGTTTGGGGGGTTTTGTTTTTGTTTTGCCTTCCTCACAGCATCCTGGAGGCACAGTTAGGCTAAATAGGAATAGGATTTAGTAATTTGTGGTAGTATTTGGTAGGGATGTTAGTTTATTGGAACTTGTGGCTGGTTTCTAGTGTAATTACAAGGAATGGTTCTGGGAATTTGCTGATGGGCCTTGTGCTCATGGGATAGACTAGGACCCTGTGTCCTACAAAGGCTAAAGTCCTCCCGTTTTGGTACCCTCTGTCGCCCTCACAAGGGGATGGGGGTGGTGGGTGGTAGGATTCAGAAGAGGAAGCTGAGTCTACCCTGAGTGCCGGGTGATATGGCAGAGGCTTTAACCTCGCACTGGAATTACGTACAGGCAGTTAAGAGCCTGGGTGACAGGGCAGATAGTGCCTCTCCCCTGTGTTGGGTTTAATAAAGTTGTGGTCTGCTGCCTAAAATCCATCCGTGTGTCTGTCCTCATTCACCACCATGTCCAGGTCAAAAGCATACTTCTTGCTTTTGTTTGAAAAGCTGACCTCATCCAAGCTTCCCTCCTTTAAATGAATTAACGTTTTGTAATTCATTAGAGCATTGTGAACATCAGATCCAAAAAAAAATTTGGTTAACACTTCCAGTTTAAAAACAGCATCTTCAAATAGGTTGATACTGTTTATTTCAATATGAGAGACAAATATTAACTCTCATTGTATATATTGAGCACTCTACACTCTTGTTTTTATCTTGACCTGTAGGGAGTGGCATTTGTGCTATACTAGCCTGTTCATTTAGCATGCCCATCATGCACTTCAGCTCCAAAATCCATGGCGCAAATCCATCCCAGGTACAACGCCACAAATTTGCTCTCTCAGCACCCTGCCTATGCATTGGGGATGTTCACGGGGTAAAGGAGGATGACTGGGTAACAGTCGCCATGGTACTGTCTTTCCAACCGGAACAGCTGTGACTTTGGATGAATTGGTCAGTATGTACAAACCTACATGCTGAAGACAACACAAGTCTAGAAAAAGTGGTGGTGATCCTTTATGTCAAATTACAAGCCCTTTTCACTCTTAACTGAAAGTGACAGCCCCTTAATTTTTGTTTATAGTATAGCCATTAAAAGCAACCTCCCCTGCCCCCCCCCCCCCCCAGTATTAAAAACCAAAATCTTGGAAGCTGACTGAGAAAACAGTGCCTCCAAAATTCTCGTGCCAGCACCTAAATACATCACCTTCACAGTGCACCCAGGCTTCCTGAATGAAAGCCTTGAGCTAATTGTCACCTCTCTCTCCTCCATGGCAACACAATCCAAGTCAGCCATTAGCTACTAGAGGCTAATTTACATGTGTAAATCCTTTAATTCCATATTTGTTCCTTGCTTTCTCTAAAGCTGTGAAATGAAATCACCTTGAAACTGCTATTGCCTTCCAAAAAGGAGCACAAAGTAAAGATTCAGCATATTTTTTATAGTATCTGGCACAGCTGTTCACGTAAAATGAAGATCCCACATACACATACCCTTTGCTCAGAGGTCTAGAGCACAGTATGTATTTCACAATGTATGGTGTACGCTGCCTCTTGGTATATGCCTGCCAGTACATTCAGGATGTCCCTTTTTTTCTGTCTCCTATCTCATTCACTTCACAGCTGCTTTATATAATTTCCAAATATAAAGACTTAACCTGAAAAAGAAAATCTGTAAAGCTGGTTCTCTCTCACACACAACCACCTCACAAATTCTGTAATAAATGGCCGGTCCCTGCCAGAAGGCCTTTAACACTCAAACATTCTGAGCAAATCTGCCCCAGAAATCACATGACCTGGAATGGCTTAAAAACCAGTCTTGAAAATCATTACATAATGAGGGGATTCCTGCAGTGCCACCATGGTGAGAACCCAGCTATTTCCCTACTTCTATCAATTCCTCTTTTTCAACAAGGACTTATTGATTGGCCTCTTCAGATGAGTTTTTAGTCCCCTGTCCCAAGGTGGTTTGTATAGTTGGACAGATTATAATCATCATGATGACAGCTTGGCTAATTCTGTGGGACAAAATATATTTGTCCACACCAGTCAAGGAAACAGTGCTTTCTAGCTCAGTTGTATTTAAACATGATTTCTGGTAGCACAGTGTTATTCAGCGAGGACAAGGCTGCGGAGTCTGTATAGCAGACCCAGTCTATGTACCATGAGACTCAGGCCTTGTCTACATGGTGGTGTAATGTGCTTTATGGGGGGTGTGATATCTAAAAGGCACTAATATGTTGCACATTAATTGGTCTGTGTGGATATTGGTGGTCCATACTAAAGATTCCCTAGTTCTTTTTAATGTAGTACTATTTCAAATAGCAGTACATGAAGGTGAATCAGCAGAATCTATATGGACCAATTAATGTGCAAGAGGTTAGGGTGCTTTACAAGTTACACCCCTGCCATTACTCCACCTTGTAGACAAGTCCTAAGTCCTACACTATTTTGAATACTTTCCCAGGGGAGCCATTGTGATGTTTCACTCTAGTGGTTGGCTCCAGTTACTATAACTGCTTGATCCTCACTACCAAGTAAAAAAACTATTTTTAGGTCAAATGGTAGAGGCCTGTGTGTTCAGTGCTGTGTTCCAGGTTCAATCCTCATTGGAGACTGCGAATCAAAAGTTGGCTCCACTGAAGGATGTGTGCATAGTTTGTAACACGATTAGTTTAAAAACACAAAAATAAGTGGGATGACTCTGAAAAGTCAGAAGTATGTTAGATGGGACCATTGTTGAGTTGGGCCAAATCTAATTTGTAAAAACTTTGGCCTTAGTGTCCCTTAATATACTCCCAAACCAGCTCAAGAAAAGCTATATTTAAGCCATTGTGCATAAATTAGAACCATTCTGACACACTCTGGAAAAACAGTGGTATTAGGTACAGTAAGTTCAGAAGACAAACAGTTTACCTTTCCCTTAGGACTCTTCTGGTTAGCTGGGTACATGAATATCCCACCATACATCAGGGTGCGATGAACATCAGCCACCATCGAGCCCACATATCTAGAGCCATAGGGTGCACTGCCATCCTGTAAAACAGATGGAGACCCTGAAGCTAAAGCTGTTATATCTGCCAGGCTGGGTAGCTGGCAAAACTGCAATGAATCATTGCCCTCTTCATTTTGTTACAAGGCAGAAATCAAAATTCCTGACCACCTATGGGACACTCTAAATGTTGGCAGGCCTACAGTTTGACACACCCTTTCTCAAAAGGATAGTCTCTTGTAAAATGTAATAATGTCCATACAACCCCAAAGTAGCTGCAGCAGTTTTTAAACTCTCCCTGGGTAGTATGAGCCACTCATGGTAACTTTGTGGCATCACACGTGTGTGCAGTTTGAGTACATGAGAACCTCATGCCATCTTTCCACTTTCCCTGCTTGCTCTGTCTTGAGAGCCAACATGGACTGAGACTGGTGATAACCTTGCTTCCTCATGTGATCAGAAAAATGGGTGTAGTCAGGTGCTTCCAAGGATGGAGATTCAGGAAGAGCAGAGCAAGGGGGATCTATCCTTCTGCTACACCCTGAGGATTCTTCTTGTTTTGCTCCCAAATAGGTGCTATGATTTTAGGATTGTTGCAGACTTATTCTGGAGATTAGTTGAGGGACTGAGGATTATTTGAGAGTATGGTTTTGTTTGCTTTTAGCTTTTTGGAAGGCAGTTTATCACAGAAAATGTCATTTTTGGGAGAGAAGTAAGAAAATGTATGCCTATTTAAAATCTGGGGGACATGGGCTCCCCCAGTGCATCACCTCTGATCTCCTGCCTCTATCAGTATACACCTTCCAACTTCTGCAAGAAATGAGGCAGGGCTTTTACAGACAAATCTCCTTCATTGCACAATCCTTATTCATCCCCAGAGCCAGGTCCATCCTGTGTACTGAATGGGGTAAGTGGTCCTGTTGTTAAAAATAGTACGTGATCAAGTAATTTAAAGACTATATCACAATCCATAAGCACCAGGGACCCAAATTCTGCACAGGCAGCCTTAAAAGAATAGGAAATGCCAGGATTCTATTCTAACTTTTGGGTGCTTGACTTTGCAACCTTAATAATGTCCTTTTTAAGAAGAAGAATTTTTGTGTATTAGGACATAGAGGACCACATTCCACTAGTGTGTTTGAGTTATCTGAGTTATGTGATGATCATAAGGACAGTATATGGGATTAGGAAGGACAGCTGGGAATCCTGCTTCCTCTATCAGGGTTTGGATGTTTCCTACCATGATAGAAACATAACTGATACAGACGCAGCTGAATGCATGATCATGCTACAAATAATAGAAAATAGAAACTGCTTCATTTTAGTGCAGTTGTCATCTGCATCACAAGGACCTGGCAAACAGACAAAAGCAAACCTTTGACTTCCCTTTAGGAAAAAGACACTTGCAGATGTACATTCAGTGTTCACTTTAGTTTTCAAGTTTTACTTCTTGTTTGATCCCTTATGATACAGCCTGCCATTCTCACAGCTGCAATTGAATATCTCGTATATTTCTCTTTCAGATGAGAAAGCTAATGTATGCTGCATGATGGCTGGAACAATGCCCAGATTTCCCTCTCAGACAAAGATAACAGAGACATGAATGCCCGTGAAATAAATTTTTTCCTCTGACTAGACTCTCAGAAATGCCTAATTTGTATGTGCACCTGGAGAGCATTTGATATTGGCTCAGTGGGTCCTAATGAGAGGGAGAGATTTCCAAGATTCCAGCAGCATATGCATGACCACTGAGTACCCCCTTTTCCCTCACCCCCCCAAACTGCTGCGATATTTTCAACAGTGGGGTGGCGGAAGCAGGCATCCGTGCATGCCAGCCTCACACTCGGTGCAGCCCACAGTATGTATTACAAGAGGCAGCAGTGCTGGCTACTGTGCCTCACAGAAAACTGGATGCCAAGTCCCCCACCCAAACTGCTGCTCTGACATGATGCTGCCATGGGCTATGAGCCACACCAAGCATCAGTCACTCACTCATACAGATGCCCACTTCTGCCTCCCCACTGTTGGAAAAATTGTAGTATTAGCTAGTTTTTCTATTTCCAAGCAGTCCGTGAAATCACAATTTTCACAGGGCCCTATTTACGAGTCTCTTATGCTTAAACCAAATGGATTAAAATGGTTCAAAACATGAAGGCCGTGTAACGTTTTCCCACAGTATTATATCAGCTTTCTCCTCAACCTCTGCTCTATTCATCTGTGTGGCACCTGTTTTCTTCTACAGAGGTATTGTTAGATGCACGGCTAGAAAGAAGATCTCCTAGGAAGGAGGACATAGCTCTGGCTTAAAGTAAAATTTGGTTTCCCTAGCTCTCTTCTTATGTACAAAGCTTGTTTCCTCCATAACACTGCCCCTAGTGGAGGGCATGTTAGAATCAGCATACTCCTTTACACACACTACAGGAAGCTCTTCAGATGGCAGCTTGCTATTCAAGCTTGAGTAGCAGACAGAGGTTTTGTGATGGTTAACAAGAGATTTAGGTTTACTCTGGACTTTTCCTCCCTCCCTGCATCCCCGCACCGTTGCCATGGGAGAGTAGTCACATTCCAGAAGAGAGGGATTGGTCAAGGGCCCTTGCATTTGACTTTGAAGCTAGAAGTGTGCCCTTCTAAAGGAAGGTGAGATGCTGTGATGGAACTGAAAAGAGAAAAGGGGTAATAGAGATCAATGGGACAGGCAAATGAAAGGTAATTGAAATAATTAGTTAACTAACTTAGTTATTAATATGGCCTAGCAAAGCAATAAGAACATGCACAGAGGCAAATATAATGTCCTTTTTGAAGCAATGTTCTATGTTTCATTTAGGAATCTTTGAGAAACAGTAGACAATTTTCCTTCAGCCTCCTCCCCTGCCTCCAAACTTGGTATTGCCCAGGACCTTCATTTTTATCTTAGTCTTTGATTTTATATTTGCATTTTGTATCTACATCTGTATGAGTGCATTTTTTGGCATCTAACGGTCTAATAACCTGATTTGCAGGCTCAGCCCTGGTCTACACTAGGACTTTAGGTCGAATTTAGCAGCGTTAAATTGATGTAAACCTGCACCCGTCCACACAATGAAGCCCTTTATTTCGACTTAAAGGGCTCTTAAAATCAATTTCCTTACTCCACCCCGACAAGTGGATTAGCGCTTAAATCGACGTTGCCGGCTCGAATTTGGGGTACTGTGGACACAATTCGATGGTATTGGCCTCCGGGAGCTATCCCAGAGTGCTCCATTGTGACCGCTCTGGACAGCACTCTCAACTCAGATGCACTGGCCAGGTGGACAGGAAAAGAACCGCGAACTTTTAAATCTCATTTCCTGTTTGGCCAGCGTGGCAAGCTGCAGGTGACCATGCAGAGCTCATCAGCACAGGTGACCATGATGGAGTCCCAGAATCGCAAAAGAGCTCCAGCATGGACCGAACGGGAGGTACGGGATCTGATCGCTGT
The DNA here is from genome assembly GCF_965140235.1 of Caretta caretta. NCBI lineage: Eukaryota > Metazoa > Chordata > Testudines > Cheloniidae > Caretta > Caretta caretta. Next base: position 90,809,320 of record NC_134210.1, on the reverse strand, counting down.
TTGGGGAGAGGAATCCGTGCTATCAGAACTCCGTTCTAGTTTTCGAAATGCCAAAACCTTTGTCAAAATCTCCCAGGGCATGAAGGACAGAGGCCATAACAGGGACCCGAAGCAGTGCCGCGTGAAACTGAAGGAGCTGAGGCAAGCCTACCAGAAAACCAGAGAGGCGAACGGCCGCTTCAGGTCAGAGCCCCAAACATGCCACTTCTATGATGAGCTGCATGCCATTTTAGAGGGTTCAGCCACCACTACCCCAGCCGTGTTGTTTGACTCCTTCAATGGAGATGGAGGCAATACGGAAGCAGGTTTTGGGGACGAAGAAGATAGCTCACAGCAAGCAAGCGGAGAAACCGGTTTTCCCGACAGCCAGGAACTGTTTCTCACCCTGGACCTGGAGCCGGTACCCCCCGAACCCACCCAAGGCTGCCTCCTGGACCCAGCAGGCGGAGAAGGGACCTCTGGTGAGTGTACCTTTTAAAATACTATACATGGTTTAAAAGCAAGCATGTGAAAGGATTACTTTGCCCTGGCATTCGTGGTTCTCCTAGATGTACTCCTAAAGCCTTTGCAAAAGGTTTCTGGGGAGGGCAGCCTTATTGTGTCCTTAATGGTAGGACACTTTACCACTCCAGGCCAGTAACACGTACTCGGGAATCATTGTAGAACAAAGCATTGCAGTGTATGTTTGCTGGCATTCAAACAACATCCGTTCTTTATCTCTCTGTGTTATCCTCAGGAGAGTGAGATATAATTCATGGTCACCTGGTTGAAATAGAGTGCTTTTCTTCAGGGGACAGTCAGAGGAGCCCATTACTGCTGGGCTGTTTGCCTGTGGCTAAACAGAAATGTTCCCCGCTGTTAGCCACAGGGAGGGGGGAGGGTTGAGGGGGTAGCCACGCGGTGGGGGGAGGCAAAATGCGACCTTGTAACGAAAGCACATGTGCTATGTATGTAATGTTAACAGCAAGAATTGCCCTGAAAGAGTGTAGCCACTGATTTATAAAATGTGTCTCTTTAAATACCGCTGTCCCTTTTTTTTTCTCCACCAGCTGCATGTGTTTCAATGATCACAGGATCTTCTCCTTCCCAGAGGCTAGTGAAGCTTAGAAAGAAAAAAAACCGCACTCACGATGCAATGTTCTCTGAGCTCATGCTGTCCTCCCACACTGACAGAGCACAGACGAATGCGTGGAGGCAAATAATGTCAGAGTGCAGGAAAGCACAAAATGACCAGGAGGAGAGGTGGCGGGCTGAAGAGAGTAAGTGGCGGGCTGAAAGAGAGGGCTGAAGCTCAAATGTGGCGGCAGCGTGATGAGAGGAGGCAGGATTCAATGCTGAGGCTGCTGGCGGACCAAACCAGTATGCTCCAGTGTATGGTTGAGCTACAGCAAAGGCAGCTGGAGCACAGACTGCCACTGCAGCCCCGAGTAACCAACCGCCCTCCTCCCCAAGTTCCATAGCCTCCACACCCAGACGCCCAAGAACGCGGTGGGGGGGCCTCCGGCCAACCAGCCACCCCACCACAGAGGATTGCCCAAAAAAAGAAGGCTGGCATTCAATAAATGTTAAAGTTGTAAACTTTTAAAGTGCTGTGTGGCATTTTCCTTCCCTCCTCCACCACCCCTCCTGGGCTACCTTGGTAGTCATCCCCCTATTTGTGTGATGAATGAATAAAGAATGCATGAATGTGAAGCAACAATGACTTTATTGCCTCTGCAAGCGATGATTGACGGGAGGAGGGGTGGGTGGTTAGCTTGCAGGGAAGTAGAGTGAACCAAGGGGCGGGGGGTTTCATCAAGGAGAAACAAAGAGAACTTTAACACCGTAGCCTGGCCCGTCATGAAACTGGTTTTCAAAGCTTCTCTGATGCGTACCACGCCCTCCTGTGCTCTTCTAACCGCCCTGGTGTCTGGCTGCGCGTAACCAGCAGCTAGGCGATTTGCCTCAACCTCCCACCCCGCCATAAACGTCTCCCCCTTACTCTCACAGATATTGTGGAGCACACAGCAAGCAGTAATAACAGTGGGAATATTGGTTTCGCTGAAGTCTAAGCGAGTCAGTAAACTGCACCAGCGTGCCTTTAAACGTCCAAATGCACATTCTACCACCATTCTGCACTTGCTCATCCTGTAGTTGAACAGCTCCTGACTACTGTCCAGGCTGCCTGTGTACAGCTTCATGAGCTATGGCATTAAGGGGTAGGCTGGGTCCCCAAGGATACATATAGGCATTTCAACATCCCCACAGTTATTTTCTGGTCTGGGAATAAAGTCCCTTCCTGCAGCTTTTGAAACAGACCAGAGTTCCTGAAGATGCGAGCGTCATGTACCTTTCCCGGCCATCCCACATTGATGTTGGTGAAACGTCCCTTGTGATCCACCAGAGCTTGCAGCACTATTGAAAAGTACCCCTTGCGGTTTATGTACTCGGCGGCTTGGTGCTCCGGTGCCAAGATAGGGATATGGGTTCCGTCTATGGCCCCACCACAGTTAGGGAATCCCATTGCAGCAAAGCCATCCACTATGACCTGCACATTTCCCAGGGTCACTACCCTTGATATCAGCAGATCTTTGATTGCCTAGGCTACTTGCATCACAGCAGCCCCCACAGTAGATTTGCCCACTCCAAATTGATTCCCAACTGACCGGTAGCTGTCTGGCGTTGCAAGCTTCCACAGGGCTATCGCCACTCACTTCTCAACTGTGAGGGCTGCTCTCATCTTGGTATTCATGCGCCTCAGGGCAGGGGAAAGCAAGTCACAAAGTTCCATGAAAGTGCCCTTACGCATGCGAAAGTTTCGCAGCCACTGGGAATCGTCCCAGACCCGCAACATTATGCGGTCCCACCAGTCTGTGCTTGTTTCCCGAGCCCAGAATCGGCGTTCCACAGCATGAACCTGTCCCATTAGCACCATGATGCATGCATTGGCAGGGCCCAGGCTTTCAGAGAAATCTGTGACCATGTCCTGATCACTCACGTGACCGCGCTGACGTCGCCTCCTCGCCCGGTATCGCTTTGCCAGGCTCCGGTGCTGCATATACTGCTGGATAATGCGTGTGGTGTTTAATGTGCTCCTAATTGCCAAAGTGAGCTGAGCGGCCTCCATGCTTGCCTTGGTATGGCGTCCGCACAGAAAAAAGGCACGGAATGATTGTCTGCCGTTGCTCTGACGGAGGGAGGGGCGATTGACGACACGGCTTACAGGGTTGGCTTCAGGGAGCTAAAATCAACAAAGGGGGTGTCTTTACATCAAGGAGTATTTCAGGCAGGACTTCACGGAGGGTTCCAATAAGAAATGGTGCACCTAAGTTATCGTTCTTATTGGAACAAGAAGGTTAGCCTGGCCTCTGATTGATACATGGCTAGATTTACCTCGCTGCACCTTCTCTGTGAGTGACTGCAGTGTGACCTAGAAGAATGAGTCCCCTAGACGGGGGACGGGGGGAAGCAAATGAATACAGAACAAATCTGGTCTATTTCTTGTTTTGATCCACTCCATCTATCTTTTACATCTTTGGATGGCAGCAGACGGTGCAGAAGGACTGCATGCCATTCACATCTCATGGCTGCTCAACAGAAGTTGGTACGGTACGACTGCTAGCCATCCTCATCTCTTGCCTGCCTGGCAGAAGATGATACAATACGACTGCTAGCAATCCTCATCTCTTGCCTGCCTGGCAGAAGATGGTACAGTACGACTGCTAGCAATCCGTATCGCCTGCCTGCTCACCATAAGATGGTTCAATAGGACTGACTGCAGGACTAAAGAGAATGACCTGGTCAAGTCACTCCAAATTTAGTCCCTGAGCCCATGTCTGTCCAGGTGCTCCCAGCCGACGTGGCCAGGAGCACCTCGGACATGACGATGACGGCTACCAGTCGTACTGTACCGTCTGATGCCACAAGGCAAGGGGTTGCTGCTACTGTGTAGCAATGCCGTACCGTGTCTGCCAGCACCCAGGAGTCATAGGGTGACGGTTACCTGAGCAGGCTCCATGCTTGCCATGGTATGGCGTCTGCACAGGTAACTCAGGAAAAAAGGCACGAAACGATTGTCTGCCCTTGCTTTCACGGAGGGAGGGAGGGAACGGGGGCCTAACGATATGTACCCAGAACCACCCATGACAATGTTTTAGCCCCATCAGGCATTGGGATCTCAACTCAGAATTCCAATGGGCAGCGGAGACTGCGGGAACTGTGGGATAGCTACCCACAGTGCAAAGCTCCAGAAGTCGACTCTAGCCTCGGTACTGTGGAAGCGCTCCGCCGAGTTAATGCACTTAGAGCATTTTCTGTGAGGACACACACACTCGAATATATAAAACCGATTTCTAAAAAAACGACTTCTATAAATTTGACGTTATTCCGTAGTGTAGACATACCCTCAGTCAAGTAGCAAGATGTCTAAAAACCTTTGCATTTATGCCTGAGAAATTGCGCCTACAATTATTTGCATGTGCAACATTGCAGGCTGCTTTTCTGAATTAGGCCCTACATCTTGTTTGCTTCAACTTCAAGCTAATGCAGCCTGAAAAGATTGTACGGGCAGAAGCTGCCTGTTTTTTCCATTATTTTTTTAGGAGGCTCTCTGGAGCCCAAACCCTGCAGCAGGGATGAAGAAACGCCTCTCTTCGAGTGGAAGTGATGGCACCATAATGGCTTGGGCCTTTCCTGAGGAACTGTTGGTCATGCTGAACTGCCCCTAGGTTTTCTGATGTCAGCTAAAATATTCAGTAATGACTGGGCTGAAACCTTTTATAGGACCTTCCCCAGAAGATGTGAGTAGTGACTGCATTGACACAGTATTACCTTTTAAAGTTTAAAAAACAACCTGCTGCTAACTTGATGTTTTAGTTTAGAAAAAAGAAAAGGAGTACTTGTGGCACCTTAGAGACTAACCAATTTATTTGAGCATGAGCTTTCGTGAGCTACAGCTCACTTCATCGGATGCATATCGTGGAAACTGCAGCAGACTTTATATGTACACAGAGAATATGAAACAATACCTCCTCCCACCCCACTGTCCAGCTGGTAATAGCTTATCTAAAGTGATCATCAGGTTGGGCCATTTCCTGCACAAATCCAGGTTCTCTCACCCCCCTCCCAAAAACCACACACACAAACTCACTATCCTGCTGGTAATAGCTCATCCAAAGTGACCATTCTCCCTACAATGTGCATGATGGAAATGGCCCACCTTGATTATCATGCACATTGTAGGGAGAATGGTCACTTTGGATGAGCTATTACCAGCAGGATAGTGAGTTTGTGTGTGTGGTTTTTGGGAGGGGGGGTCAGAGAACCTGGATTTGTGCAGGAAATGGCCCAACTTGATTATCATGCACATTGTGTAAAGAGTTGTCACTTTGGATGGGCTATCACCAGCAGGAGAGTGAATTTGTGTGAGGGGGTGGAGGGTGAGAAAACCTGGATTTGTGCTGGAAATGGCCCAACCTGATGATCACTTTAGATAAGCTATTACCAGCTGGACAGTGGGGTGGGAGGAGGTATTGTTTCATATTCTCTGTGTATATATAAAGTCTGCTGCAGTTTCCACGGTATGCATCCGATGAAGTGAGCTGTAGCTCACGAAAGCTCATGCTCAAATAAATTGGTTAGTCTCTAAGGTGCCACAAGTACTCCTTTTCTTTTTGCGAATACAGACTAACACGGCTGTTACTCTGAAACCTTAGTTTAGAAACATTTCCAGTAGCCATTCTGCAACAATAGCACAGAGCAAGGTCTAACCAATATGTTTTTGTAAATGAGGTTTGAAGTCCTGCAGGATTTATTGAGTCACATGATAGAACTGTGTGACAAGTTACAGATACTCCACAGAGATGTTGCCAGAGTGCTGGTGAAATGTCATTGGAGTGCACTGTTTGATGTTTTTCTCACCCTTTGAAATTTAAACATATGAAACAATGATACATGGCGTTTCCTGGTTTGTTTTTGGGTAGCTTTGCTAATTGAACAAACAGTTTACACTTTTTTCAACTGTCAGGTGGCTTTATAAAAAGTAGATTATGTTTTGATCTGGGGGATTGAAGGATTCATATATAAAGAAGCAATTTTCAGGCAGCAAGAAGGCTGTAAACTGTGTTCCACTTCCCTCAAAACTAGACTAAATTCCTCATTTCTGTTTCAAATAAAACCACAAACAGATGCACAGCTTTATAGTACGACATATCTCATAGTAACAACTTCGAGCAATAAAGCAGAGTTCTTGGGCAGACAGAGCAAAACTACCTGTTTTGTTCAGTGTAGCAAGATGTAAGTTTACAGCCTACCAAGAAGTCCTCACAGAAATATGACCTGCAACCTTATCTAAAGATGTGATCCCATTGGACTTGACAAACTAAGCAGGATCAGTTTGTGCCATTGCTTGGAGAGCTCGTGTCCAAGTACAACACATGGTGCTACAGTAGGGTTACCATATTTGAACATTCAAAAAAGAGGACACTCCATGGGGGATTGGTGTATTTGCTCGTGCCCCCCTCCCCAACCCATTCCAACCCCTTCCCTAAAGTCCCTGCCCCAACTCCACCCCCTCCCTGCCCCATTGAATTCCTTCCCCAAATCTCTGGCCCCTCCTCCTCCTCCCCTGAGCATGCCACGTTCTCTCTTCTCTCTCGAATGATCAACATTCACTCTTTCTTGAATGATCAATTCTTCTTTGGGGAAAAATAATAATGGCAAAATCCTGGACATTTTTAGATATTTAAAAATTCCTCCCAGACAGCAATTTAAGAACCAAAAAGCCGGACATGTCCGGGAAAATACGGATGTATGGTAACCCTAGGTACAGGAAGTAACTAGGAAGTAGGCTCTTGTGCTACTGTGCCATTACTGAACCAGTGCCTCAGTATTGCGCTATGGGGAAGTTTGCTACTGGATGCACTGACTTTTAGATGAGACATAAATCAGATGTCTTCTTTTGCAAGAGTAGGGTTAATTCTAGCATCCTAACAAAATTCAAACTTGAGTAATTATAGTTGACCACATTTTGAAGTGACTTGTTGGACATACACAGACACATTTTCAAAGAACTTTTCAAAGCTGCACAAGCAAAATGTGTGCATGTACCTGTTCATCCTCACAAAGGGCTCAGTCATGCCTTATTAGGCACTGATCCATGCTGAAGGCATTGCAGGTGGGGAGTTCCAGAGGCAGCAGAATGTAGAGGGTAGCATGCCCTCAGCTATACCTGTTCAGGTGGTACAATGTACACCCAGTATGGGGGAAGGGGGGCATGGTCATGAGTCCACCTCTTTGCCTTTGGAGTTGTATTATGCCCCAGGAGGTGTTAGTCTTTGCACTTTGCGTAGCATGGGATTTGCAACTGTACCCTGCTGCTGCACAAGGGTGCAGCTGTGTGGGAGGATTTTTACACCCTGCCCTTCAATGCAACCTACTGAGCAGCAGTGAGAAATCTAGCCCAAAATGGATAATTGTGCATATTATTAATTTAGGTGCATATTCAAATATATTTGAAAATAGGTGCATGTCCAAATTTTGCATGCATAATTTCAGAGGTTCTTTAAAACTCTGGCTCTTATTATCTAGCACATCTTCCTCCAAACTATTACACAATGCCGATGAGTTTGGCTACCATAAAAGTTGAAGTTATAAAGGATTTTCAGAGTAGTGGAAACCAAAGTACTTTAGCCATGTAGCCAGAATGTACCAGGTTGTAGATAATGTTGACAAGGAGTTTAATTCAGCAAAACAGTCAAACCTATCCTCCTCTTTGAGCCTACTGTGCTCAAAGCAGCATGAGCCCTTGCTGCATTAGCTGATTACAAAGCGGATATTTTTCTCACCTCAGGGAATTTCTTCCTTTGTAAATACTCTGTCATCGCAGGATCAAAGTACTTAGCATAACCCTCATTGATACTGTAGATCTTCCCTTTCTTCTTGATTTTCACATCTTTATCCACCAGAACAAATTCACCAAGAGCCTACAGAAGAATGAGGTGCACCAATTACTAGCAGGAAGCAGGATACTTTGTATATACTCTATCAGAGATGCCACGCTAAAGGAAAGTTTGAAAAACTTTAGCACAATGTGGTCCTTTAATCAGCATTCATTTATATGACTTGTCATTGTTTCAAACAGATCACAAACAGGAAAGCTGCTTTAGGTACAGGAAGATTTGCCATATCTTCAATGTGAACAAAAATAATCTCAGAAATAATTGTCATAAAGTGAATACAGTCCAGTATTATGAACCCCAAATCTTAAAAAGATGAGTCAGACCTGAAAATGTCATGAGATTGGATCAAAATCATGATTTTTTTTAAAATTGATTTTTGGGGGTTGTCTTGATTTTTGAACTGCCCCTGTGCACCCCCACTGTATGTATATGTTAACTAGAGTGTTGTTAACATCCCAAATATATTGAATAGACTGATCTTGGCCACTGCTGCATGAGATCTCCAAATCATCAGGCAGCCAGGGAGCTTCCAGCTTCTCCCCAAACCTGAAAATTCTAATTAATGCAGTGTCCTCCCTCAGCCCTCACATCAATTCTGTCCCCAGTCTGTCTGCTTGGTGTGATCTCTTCAGTAAGTTACTTTTAGAGCTTAGATATATTGGCCTTCACTGAAGTCAATGCACAATGGTTGGCCTCCATGGAGCCAAGATTTCGTCCATTAATTAAATAAAACCTTTATATTGTTACCTATCTTGTGCTGACTTTCCAAATGAGCCATCTCCTTTCTCCGACTCAAGCTCCTTGGACAATGCTGTCTGGGCTTCTGGTGTCTGATGTGGAGAAGCAGTCTACAGTTTTATGGGCACTTTTTTTATTTGCAATATTTGAGTGTGCAAGTTAAAGCACTCAAAGTAAAGCTACCTAACCTGCAGATGCAGTCAGGAAGTTAGGGATATAAGTGTGTATGAATTATACCCATAATTAGTATTTGCATTTGCTGAATTAAAAGCTAAACTGAGGCTTTTTTTAAAAAAAGAGGGTAGGGCCCTTAATTGGAGGCAAAGGCACTGCCCATGATGAATTTTCTTAAACATTTCCCAGTGTAGGGCTATGATGTAGTCTTAAGATAATACACAGGGGCAAGGTCTCAATTTCTTCCCTTCCACGAATGGGACTGCAGAACTGCAGCCAAGGTGGTTTTGTATTACCAAGTACCAGTAGGACAAGGACAGATTAAAATAGGACAAGCTCAAAAGGGAGAATGCCACAAATAATATTCTCTAGACCAGAGAGGAATGAGAAAATAAGTAAAGCCTAGCACATGAAATACGAAAAGGCAGAAAGAATGTATATAGTAATATCTTGTGTATATACCGGATCTAGCATGAAGCAGTCCACTCCTTGCCCGGTAGAAAGAGCCACCAGGGTAGCACTGCCATACAAAGCATAGCCTGCTGCGACGATATTTTGTCCTGGCTGCAAGGCATCCTTTTCAGAGGGCTCATCTTCTGTTGTCTGAGGAAAGAATTATCACGATATTGAAGGTTGAGATCTTAATGGAAAACAATAAAAGCAGAACTCCAATTTAAATCAAAAACTGTTAAAATAACCAATGTCTTTTAGGGTTGCCAGGTGTCCAGTGTTCGACTAGAACACCCGGTCAAAAAGGGACCCTGGCGGCTCCGGTCAGCACCACCCACTGGGCCATTAAAAGTTGGGTCGGTGGCACAGCAGGGGCCCAAGGCTAAGGCAGGATCCCTGTCTGCCCTAGCTCCATGCTGCTCCCGGAAGCAGTCGCCAGGTCCCTGCAGGCCCTAGACTCATGGGTGGCCAGGGAGGCTCCGCGTGCTGCCCCCGCCCCGAGGGCCATCTCTGCAGCTCCCACTGGCCTGGAACCACAACTAATGGGAGCTGTGGGAGTGGCACCTGCCTTAGCATGCACCTTTCCACAACAGCAAGCTTTGTTATTTATTATTGGTTTTGCATGCTGTGGTTTTAAAATCAGTTTTCAGTCCTCTAGGACTTATTTATAAACCACCATACACGTTTATGGCATTATATAAATAACAATGTGAGTGTTCCTATTCAAGCCATGTAAAATGCTTTACTGTTTTTACAAACATTAATATTAACCACCCTATGTACGGGGTACTATTTACTCTTCTTTAGAGTAATATCTTCTTTAGAGATCTATAAGCAACATGTGAGTTAAATTCATAGATGGTATTGAACTGGCAGGAACTGCAAATGTCCATGAGGACAGAGACATAATTCAAAAGGACCTAAAGAGAGCAGAAAACAACAGCAGAAAAAAAGGCAAGATGATATATCAAGCTGGGCAATGACTATTCAAATGCTGTTATTCAAGGAAAAAGGAGAAACTTGAGAAGCCATAATGCTGAAAAAGACCTAAGGGTGATAGGGAACAGCAAATTAGCATGAATTCATTATGCCATGTGGCAGCAAGATAGACCAGTAGAATTTTGGGCTGTATTCACAGAAATGTCACATCATGGAGAAGAGAGGGGGTGTTGACATAGTCCTTCTCCATAGACGGTACGTAAAATTGCATTTATCTCTAGATACCACATTGACAGAAATATATTTACAGACTAGAGGGAGTTCAGAGAAAAACAACAAAAATTATCAGGGGCTGGAGGGCCTGACTTTAGAGAAAAGATTGAAAGAGAAATATTTACAGCTTGGCTAGGAAATGACAGAGGTAGGGACATAAGTCTATGAATGTTTTGTAGGGTGTTCAAATCGATACAAAAGCAGTAATTGTATTAAATTAATAAAGGGAAAATTTGGGCTAAACACTAGAAAAACTTCTTGATAGACATATTAGACTTCGGAATAGTCTTCCTATGGGGAAGTGATGGGGCCCCATTGCTTGGGAGATTTAAAAGTCCACTAGACAAAACATTACCAGCTATACTTTAGTAGGACACACCAGTATTCTGGCAGGGAGGCAGAGTAGTTGATATAATAATTTTTCCCCAATCTCTGAGATCTACGTTTTCTGACTCTGTGATAAATGCTGAGAATTGTTATTCTCTATGCTCATTCAGGGTGAAATAGTGCCATTGATTTCACTGGGGCCAGGATTTCATGCTGTCTCCCAAGTTTTCCAAAAAGTTTGTCAATTGTGGTGGCTTTTTTGTGATGACACCTGTTTAGTAGGAACTTGAACGAGACCTTTAGTCACAGTTCTGAGGTCCTCGTTTAGCTTTAACTCATTCCTGACTCAGCCAAACAAACTCCCATGGATCGGAATGGGATTTCATTAGTTTGAGTAGAAGTTGAACAACAACTTAAGGATTTCACCCTAGCTAGGGTTTGTCAAAAATTTACTATTAAAATTGCTCCGGATGCGAGCGTTCCTGCCAGTGAGGATCCCCCCAGGCCCTCCCCATGATACCTCTCACCATCACAACGTTGAACACCTGGGGTTGTAGGATGGCTCTCCGCAGGTCCCAGGTGCTCTCCTTCCTTCGGGAGGGAGAGTACTCTGTGATTTTCCTGCAGAAGACCCATACAGATCCGACCGCCAAAGATAGTTGGCGGCTGGAGTGGGGGGACAGGGTCTACTTTAGCCATTCCACTATTCGACAGGCTGGAGTGGCGACCCTGTTCTCCCCTGACCTACGGCCCGAGGTGCTAGGGGTCGCCGAGGCCGTGCTGGGTCGCCTGCTGCATCTCCAGGTCCGTATAGAGGGGCTCGTGGTTAACCTCGTTAATGTCTATGCCCTGACATCGGACCCAGAGCGGCTGCAATTCTATCAGCAGGCGTTCACCTCCCTCGGCACCTTAGATTCTCACAAGTGCCTGGTCCTGGGAGGGGATTTTAATACCACCCTCGAGGAGCGAGACCGCTCGGGGACCGAGCAGAGCCCGGCCGCCGTGGACACCCTCCGGGAGATAGTTGAACATCACTCCCTAGCGGACATCTGGCGTGACCACCACCCGGATGACACTTCCATGTTCACCTTTGTCCGGGTGGAAGCCCATCGGTCGAGCCACTCCCGGTTGGACTGCATTTATCTATCACACTTCCATCTCTCATGAGCCCACTCCTCCAGCATTCGGCTGGCCCCATTTTCTGACCATCACCTAGCCACCGTGACAGCCTCCCTCAGTGCAGAGAGGCCGGAGCCAGCCTATTGGCATTTTAACAACAGCCTGTTGGAGGATGAGGGCTTCGTGACATACTTCCGGGAACTCTGGATGGCCCGGCGAGGGCAGTGGCGTGCCTTTCCCTCGGCGTGACAATGGTGGGACCTGGGGAAGGTGCGCGCCCAGCTTTTCTGCCGCAACTACACCCAGGGCACCAGCGGACGGAGAAATGTGGCAATAGAGCAGTTGGAACGGGAGGTCTTAGAGCTGGAGAGGCGTCTGGCCGCCAACCCCGAAGACCCGCTCCTCTGCAGAGCATGCCGGGAGAAGCGGGAGGAGCTCCGGGCCCTCGAGGACCATCGGGCCCGGGGCACCTTTGTTAGATCCCGCCTCCGCCTCCTTCGGGAGATGGATCGCGGCTCCCGCTTCTTCTATGCCCTGGAGAAAATGAGGGGGGCCAAGAAACACATCACCTGCCTCCTGGCAGAAGACGGCACGGAACCGGCGGAGATGTGCGGGAGGGCCCGAGCCTTCTACGCAAGTCTTTTCTCCCCGGATCCGACTGACCCTAGCACTTGCAGAGTGCTTTGGGAGGAGCTCCCTACGGTCAGCGCGAGTGACCGAGACCGGCTAGAGCTTCCTTTCACTCTGGCCGAGTTCTCGGAAGCCCTCCGTTGTATGCCCACTAATAAGTCTCCAGGCATGGACAGGCTGACCGTGGAGTTCGACCGCGTGTTTTAGGACGTCCTCGGCCCAGACCTAGTCACCGTCTGGGCCGAATCTCTGTAGAGCGGGTTCCTCCTTCTCTCGTGCAGGTGAGCTGTGCTCGCCTTATTGTCGAAGAAGGGGGACCTCCGTGATTTACGAAATTGGCGTCCCGTCTTGCCCCTCAGCACAGACTACAAAATCATAGCGAAAGTAATCTCGCTGTGGCTAGGGTCTGTGCTGGCGGATGTGATCCACCCAGACCAGACCAGACCTACACCGTCCTGGACTGCAGTATCTGTGATAACCTATTTCTGGTTCGGGACCTTTTGGAACTTGGGTGTAGAGACGGTCTGTCGTTCACCCTCCTGTCCCTAGATCAGAAGAAGGCATTCGATAGGGTGGACCACAGGTACCTCCTGAGCACTCTGCGAGTGTTTGGCTTTGGACCCCAGTTTGTGGGTTTTCTCTGGGTGCTGTACGCTTCCGCAGAGTGTCTGGTTAAGCTCAACTGGACCCTGACCGAACCAGTCAGCTTCAGGCGAGGAGTACGGCAGGGGTGCCCCCCTCTTGGGCCAGCTGTATGCTCTGGCGATCGAGCCCTTCCTCTGTCTCCTCCGCAGGAGGTTGACAGGGTTGGTGCTGCGGGAGCTGGAGCTGTGGCTGGCCTGTTGGTGTACGCTGATGACGTGCTCCTCGTGATCCAGGACCCCGGCGACTTGGCGCAAGTGGAGGCTTGCCAGGCCATCTATTCGGCAGCCTCCTCCGCCCGGGTCAACTGGGTCAAGAGCTCTGGCTTGGCGGTAGGAGACTGGAGGCAGGCAAGCTCCCTCCCACCTGTGCTTCAGACCATCCGGTGGAGCGCGGGTCCACTGCTCTACCTCGGCATTTACCTTTCTGCCACGCATCCCTCTCCACCGGAGAACTGGGAAAATTTAGAGGGCGGGGTGATAGAGCGGCTCCGGAAATGGACGGGACTACTCCTATGTCTCTCCCTCCGAGGGAGAGCATTGGTGCTTAATCAACTAGTCCTGTCCATGCTCTGGTACCGGCTCAACACCCTGGTCCCAGCCCCGGGTTTCCTGACCAACCTCCGGACATCAATTCTGGGGTTCTTTTGGTCAGGAACGCACTGGGCCCCTGTAGGGGTCCTTCATCTACCCCTGAAGGAACCTGACAGGGCCTGAAGTGTCTACACACTCAGGTCCGTGTCTTCTGCCTCCAGGCCCTACAGAGGCTTCTCTATGGTGCAGGCAGTTCGGCGTGGAGCACACTGGCGCACGTCATCCTGCGCCACATCCAAGGGCTCCGATATGACCGGCAGCTCTTTTATCTCCATCCGGGACGTCTTCCGCGAGACCTCTCTGGGCTGCCGGTCTTCTACCAGGATCTTCTCCGGACTTGGAAACTGTTTTTAACCACCAGGTCTGTGGCGGCCACCGAGGGGGTAGATCTCCTCACGGAGCCCCTGCTACACAACCCCCAGCTCCGTGTGCAGGTGGCGGAGTCCTGCTTGGTGCGCCAGAGCTTGATCCTGGCAGAAGTCACAAGAGTCGGAGACCTCCTGGACTACGACTGGGGAGACTGGCTGGATCCCCGATGCTCGCCCGGCGCATGGGGCTCTCCAGACCTCGTACCCCTCGGTGCGTACTTCAGGAGGTGAAGGCCGCTTTGCCGCCCGCTGCTCAAGCTTACCTCAACCGGGTCCTGCTCGAGGGCACGCCCCGCCCACCCTCTACCCCAGGCCCGCCGGACTTTTTAATTGGACCCGTTTCCTGCAGATCCAATCGACCCCCCGCACGCCTTCACTGCGAGCCGGCTGCATGAGCTGCAGCCGGTACGCTTCCAAACCGCGCCAAGGAAACATCTATACACGCTCGTGCTCCACACCCTTCACACCTCACCCTAGTGTCCTGCCCCAACATAAAGTGGCGAGACCTTCTGCCACCTTTGGAGGGTGAGCAGCCCCGGTGGGCCAGCCTATATTCCACCTTGGTTCCAAGGCCCATCAGGGACATCAGTTGGCGGCTCCTTCACGGAGCTGTGAGCACGGGCACGTACTTGGTGCAGTTCACCCCCATCCCAGATACTTGTCCCTTTTGTGGTGTGAGGGAAACCCTGGCGCACGTATATCTGGAGTGCGCCAGGTTGCAGCCCCTGTTCCAGCTCCTCACAAATCTCCTATTATGTTTTTGGTTGCATTTTTCCCCTCACCTTTTTATTTATGCACTCCCCCATCCGTGGCCTCACAAAGTCGCGGGATCTCCTAGTTAACCTCCTCCTGGCCCTGGCTAAAACGGCCATCTATAAAACCAGAGAGAGGAGGTTGGCCAATGGAGTTTCCTGTGACTGTGGGGCCATTTTCCGATCCTCAGTCCGTTCACGTATCTGGGCGGAGTTCCTCTGGGCCGCATCCACCGACTCCCATGATGCTTTTGAGGAGCGGTGGGTGCTGTCCGAGGTTCTCTGCTCGGTGTCCCCATCCGGGTCCCTTTGTCTGACCCTTTGATTGGGGGAGAGAGTAAGGGACCTCAGCCCCAGCCATTGCTCCTGCGGACACCACCACCCTAAAGGGGTCCTTTCACATGTGGGTGCATGTGACACCCCCCCCCCCGGATTGTCCACCCCACAGCCTGCCCCTCTTGTTGGGTGCTTTCAGAAGACGGAATTGTTGGTGATGCTCGGGCGTGGCCCCAGGTAACTTGAGGGGGTGGCAGACTTTGAGAGTCAATGAAGCCCCCTTGCTCTGGGCCACCAGGTAACTTGGAAGGCTGGAAGACCACGAGAGTCGAGGAAGCCCCCTGCTCTGGCCCGGGCGAGCTTGAACACTTTCCTCCCCTGAAGCTAATGAGAAAACAATTGTGATTGGTTGCTGTGTTACACATTGCATATGCTGCTGTTTTTACTTTGTAAGTGTGTTATGCAAATAAAAATATCTTTTGCTTTTAAAAAAAAATTACTCTCCTATAGCCATTTGGCCTGACCCTGTCATAGAGGATAGATCTGACCTGGATGATTGGGTTGACTGGGGCCCAAGAGCAGGCAGTTAGGTAGTGAGACAGGCAGTTGCCACTGGGAGCCTTCCAGTAAGGAGGGAGGCTGAAGGCCCAGAGGGACCGAAGACTCTTGTTTTTGTTTTGATATTTTTCGACTTGGACTTAGGGACTCTGTTATCCTGGAAGGAATTGAATGCTTTATAACATGTTGGTTGGAGGGCCAACCTGCTTCTACAGTAGGAGTAGACCGAAGATCATTGTCGGGAAACTGAAGCAGAAGTGCCTCAACACCAGGTCTTTCTGAGGGTATAGTGAGTCTGCTTTCTATGGAAATTTTGGACTTTGTTGAAAAACTAAGCACCCCAAACCTGAAAAGCTTGTGCCCTATGATGTGTTGTTGTGGCTGAGCAAGAGGGGAGACCATTGTGTATCAGAGGCGATGTAGTTCATCCAGGTTCACCCAACTAATAGTGAAGAATGGAGGCATGAAGCACTCAAACAACAACTCTCATGAGAACCAGAGCAGTATTTTCTAATAAAAATTTTTGGTTTTCAGCTAAATGTTTTTGACGGAAAACTTTTGGATTTTTGGCTGAAAATCTTCAGTTTTTGATTTTTTTGCCATTCCCTGCACTGCCCCATTTTCGGACCAGTTCTACACTGGTGAAATATAGCAACTGTTTAAAAATATGTAGCAATCTGACAATTATTTACAGAAAGAAATGAAATCCCCTTAAGTAAGGGTGTGTGTGTGTGTGGTGGTTGTGGTGGTGGGTTATGGGATTTTTTTGATTGGTGGATTGTTCTCAAATAAGAACAGACAGAATTAGCTACTTGGCATATTATTCTCAATACCGAGACACAGCACCTTAATAGCTTCTGAGGACCTAAGACATCGTGTATGTTGTAATTTCCTATGAATGCATTCACATGTAGTCACATATTATGGACCCATGACAAAGAATTCATTTACCCTATTTGGTATGTTATAGCTAATTATGATTCAGTGCAGAGCAGCTCATTCAGAAAGATTACAGTGTACATAATGAATGCAAATTAATCAGAGTGCACATTTTAGATCCTTAATACTGACTATATGCTGCTAACTCTCTCCTAAATAATCTTTTTCCAAAAGCAGCTAGCTTGCCATGAACAGCATGTTTTTTTATGCTTTCACACCTTAAAACTTTCTGTTCTAAAATTGTATGCCTAGGGCGTGCGCACATCTCAACATCAAAGCAGTAATTGTCCACTATAGATTACTTTGAAATTAAATCTAAAAAATACATTTTATGTACAGATTGCAAACAATATTGTGAATGCCTAGCTTTCCTATACTCTCTTCCTTCCCCCACATTAAAAATGGCCAGGTGTGTGTGTGTGTTTGACCTGTGGGGGCCCCCCCCTCAAAAGGCTTCTCATTCAGACCTTATATCCCTGGTGTTTATGTAAATAAATCTTATTTGGAAGACTGTTTTCAAATACAGTATATTTATAACAGGTTTCAGAGTAACAGCCGTGTTAGTCTGTATAAGCAAAAAGAAAAGGAGTACTTGTGGCACCTTAGAGACTAACCAATTTATTTGAGCATGAGCTTTCGTGAGCTACAGCTCACTTCATCGGATGCATGCCATGGAAACTGCAGCAGACTTTATTTATACACAGAGAATATGAAAAAATACCTCCTCCCACCCCACTGTCTGGTCCAGTCCACACAAGAGATCCACTTCCTGGACACTACAGTGCTAATAAACAATGGTCACATAAACACCACCCTATACCGGAAACCTACTGACCACTATTCCTACCTGCATGCCTCCAGCTTTCACCCTGACCACACCACACGATCCATCGTCTACAGCCAAGCTCTGCGATACAACCGCATTTGCTCCAACCCCTCAGACAGAGACAAACACCTACAAGATCTCTGTCAAGCTTTCTTACAACTACAGTACCCACCTGCTGAAGTAAAGAAACAGATTGATAGAGCCAAAAGAGTTCCCAGAAGTCACCTACTACAGGACAGGCCTAACAAAGAAAATAACAGAACACCACTAGCCGTCACCTTCAGCCCCCAACTAAAACCCCTCCAACGCATTATTAAGGATCTACAACCTATCCTAAAGGATGACCCAACACTCTCACAAATCTTGGGAGACAGGCCAGTCCTTGCCTACAGACAGCCCCGCAACCTGAAGCAAATACTCACCAACAACCACATACCACACAACAGAACCACTAACCCAGGAACTTATCCTTGCAACAAAGCCCGTTGCCAATTGTGCCCACATATCTATTCAGGGGACACCATCACAGGGCCTAATAACATCAGCCACACTATCAGAGGCTCGTATACCTGCACATCCACCAATGTGATATATGCCATCATGTGCCAGCAATGCCCCTCTGCCATGTACATTGGTCAAACTGGACAGTCTCTACGTAAAAGAATAAATGGACACAAATCAGATGTCAAGAATTATAACATTCATAAACCAGTCGGAGAACACTTCAATCTCTCTGGTCACGCAATCACAGACATGAAGGTCGCTATCTTAAAACAAAAAAACTTCAAATCCAGACTCCAGCGAGAAACTGCTGAATTGGAATTCATTTGCAAATTGGATACTATTAATTTAGGCTTAAATAGAGACTGGGAGTGGCTAAGTCATTATGCAAGGTAGCCTATTTCCTCTTGTTTTTTCCTACCCCCCCCCCCCCCAGATGTTCTGGTTTAACTTGGATTTAAACTTGGAGAGTGGTCAGTTTGGATGAGCTATTACCAGCAGGAGAGTGAGTTTGTGTGTGTATGGGGGTGGGGGGAATGTGAGAGAACCTGGATTTGTGCAGGAAATGGCCCAACTTGATTATCATGCACATTGTGTAAAGAGTTGTCACTTTGGATGGGCTATCACCAGCAGGAGAGTGAATTTGTGTGGGGGGGTGGAGGGTGAGAAAACCTGGATTTGTGCTGGAAATGGCCCACCTGATGATCACTTTAGATAAGCTATTACCAGCAGGACAGTGGGGTGGGAGGAGGTATTTTTTCATATTCTCTGTGTATAAATAAAGTCTGCTGCAGTTTCCACGGCATGCATCCGATGAAGTGAGCTGTAGCTCACGAAAGCTCATGCTCAAATAAATTGGTTAGTCTCTAAGGTGCCACAAGTACTCCTTTTCTTTTTGAGTATATTTATGTAAGATGATTGTTGCAGACCCATCACTAATGAATGCTTCCTCTCCCATCCACCTCCTAATAGTTCTGGATGAGAAACTAAACAATGATGGGCTATTCTGAAAAAACAAAGGAACTTCTCCCCAGGGAAATGGACGCTGTCCAGAATTCAGCTTGTTTTTCAATTCTTGTTCATGTCTGTGCTCTGAACAACCGAAGTGGGAAAGAAAGTTCCAGTGTCAAACAAACTTCCACAAAGAAATGCAGATCTGTTCAAAGGTAAAAATAAAACGCTGGAAATGATGAGGTTATTTTTTTGGCTTTTTAAGTCTGTAGAATAGTTCTGCCCTAGAGAAGTACAATAAAAAGTGAACCAGTGAATTAAAACAGACAGCAGAAGCCTGATAACAACCTTTGAGTGTTTTCCTTTCTTTTCCTTCAACATATTTTGGCTATGGTATAGGGGATGTTTTAGCATAGGCTTCAAAATATCTGACTTCATAGAATCAAAGGTTTAAACTCTGGAAAAATCAGTTCAGCACTTCATTGCTTTGGTTTTATTTTAATAAGTTTCATGAGGTTTTAATGTATCTTTCAGAATATACTATACAAACTGAGTTTGAAATTTTTGTCATAAGTGACTTGCCCAAAGCCCGGGGGCGAGGGGGTGTCACTAAAAGAGCTGGGATTAGATTTTAGAGAATCCTGGTTCTCAGTCTTGCGTTCAGACTACTAAACTATGCCTCTCTTAGTAAAGCTCAATAATTAGCATCTGCTGCCCTTTCCCCCTCTCTTTACCTCTCCTCTACTGGGGAAAAATGACATGCACTGTTAAACTGATGGATAGTGAGAGAACTTGTCTGGAGATCTTGACAATATTACAAAAAAAGCAGTGGAATGTCAGAGGACAGCTGTAGTGTGAGAACTGTGGGGTGTAGACTCATGCAGGCTCTGAGGGGGTCAGGGGAGAAGAGATTGATTAGGCTGCTATGTTTCCCTAAAATAATATTTTTCAGTTATGTTAAAAAGTGGGTTAAGCCACCACACTCCCAGGAGTTCAAATATTACAACAACATCAGTTATTATCTCTTAACAAACATACTACTTAACCTACACAGTGTCTTAACAGCATCTGACAGCTAAGGCCCTGGAAGTCAGTTTTAAAGGCACCTGATCTTTTGATTTAATCCAGATGGTCCACCCACCTATCCGCGCTTTGCTTCCTTAAAGCTTTTTCGTTTTGTTTATTTCTAAAACTCCACCAAAACAATATTCCTGCTGGTGAAAGGAGATTCAAGGGGAAGCAAGAGGATACCGGCATCATCCATTTATGAAGAGAAAAGAATGCAAGCAAAACCAAGAAGAAAAATAGAGTAAACAAATAACATGTTTCTTCAAGAGACTGCAGTACTGCATTTCTGCTACCAAGTGGGGCTGTGTGAGACTATAAATTAGGAGTGCTGTGCTATCCTAGATTTGTTTACAAGATTCAAGGTGGTATCTTCCCATACTAAGTAGGCAGGTACTGTTAGTTTCCTCTGTTTCCTTGGATTCAAAAGAGACCCACAATGGTGGTAGTGTTGTCAATTTTCTAATTGCACAAAACCAAATACCCTAGCCCCACCCCTTCCCCAAGGCCCTGCCCCCCACTCACTACATTCCTCCTCCCTTGGTGGCTTGCTCTCCCACACCCTCACTCACTTTCACTGGCCTGGGGCATGGAGTAGGGGTGCGGGAGGGGTGAGGGCTCTGGGTTGGGGCCAGAAATGAGGGGTTCACGGTGTGGGAGGGGGCTCTGGGCTGGGGCAGGGAGTTAGGGCACAGGAGGGGGTGAGGGATTTGGGGTGCTGGAGGGAACTCCAGGCTGGGGGGGTGGGGCCAAGGGATTTGGAGTGCAGGGGTAGGTGAGGGCTCCGGCTGGAGGTTGGGCTAGGGATGAGGGTTTGGGGTACGGGAGAGGGCTCAATCGGCTAGCATGTGGGGGAGGTGAGGGCTCCGGCTGTGGGTGAGGACTCTGGGATGGGGCCAGGGATGAGGGGTTCAGGGTGTGGGAGGGGGCTCTGCGCTGGGACAGGGGGTTGGGATGCGGGGGAGGTGAGGGCTCTGGGGATGGGGCCAGGGATGAGGGGTTTAGGGTGCGGGAGTGCAGAGCTGGTACTTGGGGCGGGGTCAGTGCATGGAGCCCCATGGCCCTCCGCCTAGGAGCCAGACCTCCTGGCCGTTTCCAGTGCACAGTGCAGTACCAGGACAGGTAGGAATATCCTGCCTTAGACCCGCAGCACCGCTGACCCAACTGTTTTAACGGCCCAGTCGGCGGTGCTGACTAGAGCCATCAGGGTCCCTTTCCAACTAGGTGTTCCAGTCTAAAACCAGACACCTGGCAACTCTAAATGGTAGTGGTCATTCTGTCTTTACCTTCAAGAAAGAGGTACTTCTTTAAAGAGAGTGCTCAAGATTCTAATGACTAGTGTTTCGTAGGAGAATCTGACCCTACAATTTGTTTCTTCTCAGCCTATCTCTTCCTTGCATCACTACATCAGATTTTAGGGACAGGGAATGAAAAAATTAGTGTACCGATCTGGCTCAAACCATTCAGAAAGCCCTCTACACCCTTAAGTCCTTCTCTTATCAGTGAATTGTTATCTCAAATGGAGTTGCCTCCAGCTCTTGAAATATACGGAGGAACCTTTTAAAAGACTATTTTTTAAATACAGCCCTGCTTCCAGAAATATTTGGCATGAGTACCAAATCAACACTGCAGTTATTTTTACATAACATGAACAACAATTGTTAAACGCCAATGACATTTGAATTCTGAAGATTATTAAAGTCCCTGTTGTCAATATATAGAAGCATGTTCATCCTTCTTGTGTGCTTGTACAGAACACTATTCATAAGGGGGAAAGATGTGGTCAAAGACTGGACTAGAAGCCAGAAGCTCTAATTCCAGCTCTGACACTCACTTTCTCTGTGGCCTTGGCACATTACTTAGCCTATTTGATGGTTCATTGTTCGAAAGATGCTGTCTCAGTCTATTAAAGTTCTAACTAGCTTTATAGCTTCTTTCCTAAAAGGAAGTCACTTCACAGAAATGTTTGAACTCTGGAGTGCCTTTGGGATCCAGGTTCAGGCAGTGACATGATGAGAAAATCATTCATATAATCAGAAGGGACCCCATAAACTGCTCTGGTAGCAGTTATGAATGGTCTTTTTAAGATGCCCTGATTTACTTCAAAATCCTTTCCATGGCAAAGATTATTTAAAGTTGTTTAAACTGTTTTCTTTCCTAGATAGGTTTTCAGTCACTTGGGAGAGCATTTCATCTTTTTTTTTCTTTCATAAATGTCTGTTGCTGCAGAATTGCAAACACTTTTTATTACTTGGTTATTCTGATTTAGCTAATGGCTTTGAAGAAGGGCACTTTAGTAAAAATACCATAAAATCCTCCCATCTGAGAGAGCTGCATATTTAGCTAATTTATCCTGCTAAACTAGCACCTCAGTGGAAAGGAAGATGCTAAATAAAAAAGCTGTCTGTGCATAAATAGCCTTTCTAGTACCTTTGTGTACAACATAGTTTTTTGTCTTTCAAGTGGGATTTGTTAAATTGTTCATGTAACTAAAATAAGTGCACTTGATCCTGTGGGTGGAATTTTTATCCTTTGGTTACATCTAATCTTTTGAGGGACTGAAGTAATTTTGTGTTGAGTATTGTAGATTGGTCTTCATTAAGTAGTGATGTTTGCCCCTACATAGACTTTAATTCTAAAATGAGATGTCAGAAGGCCCTCAGGTTTTGTTTGTTTATTTGTTTGAGAGAGAATGAGGAAAAATTGTAGAAAATGAATTGAAAACCTTATTGGTAAGTGGTTTTGAAAGGCCTTGCCATTACTTGGGGAAAAAAGGAGTATTAACTCCAATTAGCCATTGTAGTTTTCACACAAATTAGCAGCTGGACTTATATATAAGCTGGACTTAAATATAAGAGGGAGCTTATTCTTGAACTCAGCCTGTTAACTTGTGAAGACTATAGACTTCCTTGTCTTCATTAGGATTTTACCTCCATTTGGCTAACTGGAGTTAAGAACACTCCCTTCCCCCCCGCCACCCGGAGTGAAGGCAAGGTCAAAGAGGGTTCTACTAAATATTTGCAATATGGTGCTCACGGTTATAAATTCAATAGACACCACATAGTTATTCCTGTTCTAAATGTAAGAGGTAATCATGGCATCTTGCCTTCTGTTTTCTGAGCCTTTAGGATTCATGTTTTAAGCATTTCTTTGCAAACATGAGAGCTGTAAACTTAAAAAAGAAAGAGAGAACTGAGTGACTCGTGTAATCATATGATTCTGTGAGCTAAGGCTTTCATAAAAGCAACAAATATTGCAAGACTTGCAGTAAAATTGTGAGAACTGACATCATTCTAACTGTTGGCAAATGCTGGTAGTTAAATGGCTGCCACTCTATGTAGCTCCCTAGTGGGAAAACAAACATTGTGAGTTGTGGAGATGGACAGGAACCAATATTCCAAACCTGAACATCCCTTAACTTTAAGTAAGTTTGGTTCTGCACCTTGACACTGGGCTCTTGCTCATCTCTACATCCCGTCCCCACCCAAACCCCAGCACTCACTGAAGTGAGTAAATAGGATTGATGTAGCTAACCAATTGCCTTATAATTAGAAGCCACTTTTGTTTTAATTACTCTGTGTGATATAGAAGGAAGTGCTGTGGCCCAAGAATTTCATGTGGACAATTAAGTGTGCTTCTTCCTAAAAATTCAGCCCATTATTTGATATACACCTCTGCCCCAATATAACACGACCCAATATAACACGAATTCACTGCGGTAAAGCAGTGCTCTGGGGGGGACAGGGCTCCGTGCTCAGGCGGATCAAAGCAAGTTCGATATAACACGATTTCACCAATAACACAGTAAGATTTTTTGGCTCCAGAGGATAGCATTATATCGGGGTAGAGGTGTAAATATATCTTCATTGTATATTTATATCGCTGTCTCTTTAAAGCTCTGTTTATTTGTAAGACAGTGGGAATGAAAGTGGAACGAGCTGATATATAGGAAATGTTTTGTTCTCACCGGGTGAATCATACACGAGCTGATATATAGGAAATGTTTTGTTCTCACTGGGTGAATCATACTGTGTGTTTTGTTCATCAACGTACCTTCTTGTAGATAGCAAATATCGTTCCTATTGATGCCAAGCAATCTATATTGGAAGAACCATCTAGTGGATCAAAGCACACGACATATTTACCCTAAAAAGAGAGATAAGAGGAGCATTAAATATGTTGACTTGCTGTATCTTTCTCCTTTGTTTGGTAAACACCATCTTTTTCTTACTACATTTAGATAACCAAATGCCCTTGACAAATCCAGACCAAATGTACAGTTGTAGTCTGTATAGCACATCACCGAAATGCAGAGAGAGAAAGGGCTTGCCCAGACAGCTGACAGAGTAACTACACAAAAGATCAGGAGTGAGGAAAGGGCATAGTGTGAAAGCAAAGGAACTGAGCGGTTTTGTTCCAGACGTGTCTTGGTTTATTGAACAAATTTTGTTTCAATTGTATTGTGAGCGGAATGAATGGATTTATGAAGCGAGGCTTGAGGGTAAGAAGGCAGGAATGGCTGGCTTTTGGAGGAGTACTAATCGAAATCCTGAACTGAGAATTAGTGGGACTGCATGTTAAATTAATGGAGGAGATATCATAATAGAAGATAATTTCCATACATCTGGAATCCCAGTAAGTAGCCATTTGTCCTCTTAGGGTAGTTAATTTAGAGCCCAGTTCGGACACCCTTGCTCAAACTGAGTAGCACTTTACGACTTATAGTGCTGGCTAAACATTCATGGAAACAAAAACAGGTCATGCCAATGTTCAGAAAAGGGTCAAAACATGATAAGATTGAATTGGGATCCCAATTTCACTAACATGCTCACAAATAATTATTCCCCCAGTTTTAATTATGAATCCTTTGCAAGGACTTCCTTACTTATTGAAAACTGCTCACCCAGTGTAACTAATCATTTAAGCAGTAGAATAATATGCAGATTCTCTGCTATTGCTTAGGAACTTGTGCCTTTTTGCTTTTTTACAGGTAACAGTCCCTAAACCCTCTTTTCAATACTTGGAGTAACAGCACCACCTGCTGCTAAATGAGAGAACACAGACATATGTACAGACCCTCTTGTCTTGTGGCGTGATAATGGCATCTTTATTCTCCTCTGAGACTAGGACACAGGTGCCATAGGAGGACTGTAGCATGTTAATAACCAGAGAATTGGATAGCACATCCAGCTTCTTCACTTCATCACCAGTCACGTTCACAGTTCCTGCTATTCCATACCTAAAGAAAAGAGGATGTGTACATGGCAGTGAAAACACTAAGAAACCTCAAAGCAAAAAGACAGGCCTAAATTTTGACATGAACATTAAGACTTCAGAAAAGTGGTGACCCTGGCTTTTCCCTGCCAATCTCCCCCGCCTCCCCACACCTCCCACATACATCCAAGTCTTTAAAATATCTCTGTAGATATCCATTCCTGGTGGTAAATGAAAATCTGCCCAAGAGAGGGAAAGATTGTGGCTTCAGTTCTGGGCTCTGCTGTGATCCCTTCATGGCTGTTCAGCCACTATAAAGTTACCTTAACTGACCTCTGAGGAATACCCCTGGCACCGGAATGGCCCTCCTCCACCCTCAACCCCCGTCGTGCCCCGCCCCCCCCCTCCCCCGAGGCTCCAGCTGTAAGTGAGTGCTGGGGGAGGTGGCCAAAGGATGGAGGCTTGTTTGAGGAAGGAGAGTGTGTGGCCAGAGCCTATTCTGTGCCACAGAGCAGCCCATGGGGAGCCACTCAGCATCTCCATAAATTAGACCAGCCAGTAAGGAGTCTTTAACTTACATCTGTGGCCGGACAGATCCCTGTCCAGGCCCCAAATTCAGAGCCTGACAGACCTCGTTGAGCTACCTCCCTCTCTGAACTGCACCTCAAAATGAAGCTCTATGTATTGGACTAGATTAGACAGTGATGGCATTTCCATGATAAAACCCCTATTTTCAGAGATTTAGTTAGAATTTTTTTTTAAGGCAAAACTCTCAACTCGGAAAATAAATTTTTGATTTACTTTATCTGATTCAGAGACCAAGGAAAGCAAATAAGAGCCCCTGTGACAGCATTTTATTGCTCCCCTATAAAGCAAATACTTTTTTGATTTGTTTTAAAAAAAGGCAGGTAGCTAGTCCTCAAATGGACTATTCTCTCTCTCTCTCTCTCTCCTTAAAAAAAAATGTTTTAAAAATCTAAGTGTTTTTCCCTGTTGGAGCTCTTGTTGGGGGAACTATGTAACCCTTCCCTCTGTGTCTCCCTCTCCAACTCCCTCAGGATAGCATGATGAGTGTTGTTTTTTAAATACAGTACTGACCAAGATTTTCAAAAATTAAGTAGTGTTCTTGGGGTTCCTCAGTTTTTGGGTGCCCAGCTTGCCACCCACCCTCTGAAAATTGGGCTCCCTTAAGGTGCCCCAAATAGGGCTCCTCCCCCTAAAAGATGCCTAAAATCACTAGTCACGCTCAGAAATCCTGGCCACTTATTTTTAAGCTATGTTTGTCTGGGTAACCTCACTGTTGACCATGGCCCTTAAACATAAGCAAGACCGCAGGGCACACTGTTATAGCTTCCCACAGGAAGATAAATGGTTGTATTCCTTGTGCACTCAACACTGATTAAAGTAACCAGGAGGTGCAAAGAATATGGCGTCAAGCCCAGCATATTTATTAAGAATTCTTCACTTGCCGTCCAAGTGATTTGATCTTGCTCCCATTGCTGAAGTCAGTAGGGTTTAACCAAATGTGCTGCATACTGTGCTTTTTAAAATCAGAATGAGCACATGTTGCAGTTGGTTTAGGCTTCCTTTATAGAAAACAGAAGTAGGTTTCATGTCAAATTTTATATCGGACCCTAGCCATAATTTTAAAGAGATCCCAAATGGCACGCAAATTAATCAGTTTGGTAATATCCCTCACTAATGTTTTCCACATGCAAGCGATTCTACTTCTTGTAATGAGCCATATATACCACCAGATGGCTCCATTTTGCAGTCAATCAGTGACTGCACTTCAGCAAGAGTTGTTGATTCCTCATGGAAAACTTATAGTTTGAAGATTTTCAAAATTTATTTCCCCTTGTTTTTAGGTAAATTTGCTTGAAGACAGGAGTTTTGTTTGTTAAATATATGTCTGTTCCTGCTGCTTATTTTGCTACCACAATAATGTTTGTTTCAGAGTAACAGCCGTGTTAGTCTGTATTCGCAAAAAGAAAAGGAGTACTTGTGGCACCTTAGAGACTAACCAATTTATTTGAGCATAAGCTTTCGTGAGCTACAGCTCACTTCATATGCATCCGATGAAGTGAGCTGTAGCTCACGAAAGCTTATGCTCAAATAAATTAGAGACTAACCAAGGTGCCACAAATACTCCTTTTCTTTTTGCGAATAATGTTTGTGACGACTTCAGTGGTTGCTGTGGAAATTACATCCGGGGCTGGGCGGGGGATTGTGAGGGGGAAGACAGACACACATGGATTATTTCACTCATCACAGAAATGCATCCACCCCTGAGATGGAATGGAGCAGCTGTTTTAATGTGTATAGTATTGGGATGGGAAGTGATCCTATCAAACCTATGTCCTTCCTTTTGTCTCCTTTGCCTCCTTTTCCTTTTTCCCAAGAATATGGGGGCCTGCTGCTGTCATCTCCACTGCCCCAGAGTCCATCACTTTCTCCCTGATGGGTTCTTTTCCTGGCACTGATACCCTCAAGGAGTGTACTAGAGCCGCCCTGGGGCATCTGCCATTGCACAGCAGCAACACCTGGCAAAGGAACTGCACCTATAACAATAAAAATATAACACGATAGGGAAGGAGCAGACCCCCTGAACTCACAGCATAGGATTGGAAGCTATGCCATCACAATGCATTGTTAGTGCCATGCTGAGGATTTCTGTGGAATTGGTTCAGCTCTCACTTGGTGGGAAGATTGCCACCAACAGAATCCACAGTGCTAATTCCTGCTGCACCTGGAAATATTCAGACTTTACAAAGGCCTGATATTAGTCAGGGAACAAGGGGTTGGAGCAGATAAATTCTTGTGAAACAAAGGTCATGTTTTCATGTGTTTGCCAACAGATGCTAAAGCTAATAAGCAGAGTTCCCTATCTGATTGCTTCACTCTTTGCTTATGTACAAAACATTACCACAGCTGTCGCTCTAAAGCACTTTGTCACTTGCAGCAGCTCTCTCTGTTGAGGGAAATAGTTGGAGACTCCCACAGCTGAGGGAAGGGAAATAATGACCCATGAAATATGAGTACAATGATTTCTAAATGGGGTATTTTAAAGTCTTTCATAGTGACATTTCACTATTAAGATTGTTGGGACATGCTACAATGTGCTGCTATAATTCCCAGTATGTGGTTTTATTAAATGATTATGTATGACCTACAGATGAGACTTATTTAGTTGATATAAAGACAGTGCAGCTCAGTAGGCTCACAATTAGTTGCAGAGCCCAACAACTGACTTCAGATATGTATCCACTCCAAGATAATCTGCTCAGATTTCACATACGTAATGTATGATAAGTATTTTATTTTCAAAGAAACAAATGGCATTTGCCTCCTAACTGCCCTCTGTGTCTTTCAAAATCTTCTCCTTTGTTGGTGAATAGAAAACTTTAATATTTAAAAAGTTAACACTGACTTTTTGAAAGAAGCCACGCCATACCCTCTTATTTGGGAGAATTTGAAATGGCAGGCCTATTTAACTTCATCTGTCATTTAAAAAAAAAGTTTCTAGCCCTTTTTCATGTGAAGATAGCATTGAAAATATAAATTGATGTCAATCCTAGTGATTGATTTCAAACATATTGTCACTGACATTTCCTAAAGATCATGGTTCATTGTATGACATGATTGATAATATCCATGGGACGTATGATTGCTGGATTATTTCCTGAAACTTTTGTTTTTCAAAAAGAGGCCTTCCTTCCTCAATATAATGGATGCTTCGATTCTGAGGGAGGAATTGTAATGTTGAAACATTAGTCATGTCTCTTTTAGGTTAAGAATAAATTCTGTTTCTTATCTATATAATATTATTTGCTATGTATTTTAGGGTTTAAAACTTGGAATGCCACAAAAGTTCCGAATGCAATTTTTCCTTTGTCATGTCAGTGAAAACAGTTTGGCTTTATTTAATATCAACAAAAGAGAGAGAGGGGAAAATGGGATAGTGGTTACAGCACAGGAGAGTCAAGGATCTATTTCTGGGTCTGCCACTGACTCACTGTGAGACCTTGGGCAAATTGCCTAACTGCTCTATGAATTATATTTCCCATCTGTAAAATGGGGATAATGATACCTTCCTCACATGGTGCTGTGATGTTTGTCCTTTGCATTTCTACAGCATCCTTATTCAAGAATCTTAATTCATAGTTTGCAAAGTACTAGACATTCCTCTGCCATAGAGTATAGAGGAATAAACTGCTTAATGGAGTATTCTGCTACACATATAGCCACATCACTAACCCTTGGAATTAAGCGTACACACCATACATATATACAAGAATATATTTAAATTATACATTTTATTAGATTTCTCTTCCTGCCTCCAGCCTCTATTGACACGTTGCTACTGAAGGACCAGCATCAATGTCTATTTTGAGCCAATGCATGAAAAACAGGTCAGTTCATTTCAGACCGTTCCAAGACAATCCTCAATTCCCATCTTCTAATAGACCAGAAGCCAAACGAGCTGGTTGTGTTTGTCCTTCACATAGGGCCACAGACCACTTTCAGGTGACCTTGACACCCGGGGGGGTGGGGGTGGTGGGATACATACAAGAAGGGTAGCATATGTCCTTCTCTTAGCGCTGTTGAATCGTTATATTGTTAGTAATGTAGTTATGGATATGGACATCAGCATTCCCAAGGTAAACCCTGATTTTCCACAGTTCAGACGCTAGCTGTGACAATATGTTTGGACGATAGCAGAAGATATCTAAGTATGATAGTCTGCAAATTTTCTAAGACTTAAAAATACACCAGTTCCACCATTTTAAAAAAGATAACATGAATAGGACAGGAAATAATGGAACTAGGTTTCTGTTTTGCTTTCATCTGACTGTTTTTAAACTGAAATTTTGCAGAACCACAGCTAGTCTCAGGTGACATTTCAGGAACAATTTTAAAATCCTCCATAAACACACTCCCCCTTCTGGCATATGCATAATTTCCAACCTCTGCTAGATTTTGAGCTCAGAATTCACACCTTCAGTTACGTGGTTTAAAAGAGGCCTATTGAATTTAAAGTGGGTGAATTTTTGAAAAAAATCACAAAACTTTTGCCCTTTCCCCAGTCTTCATGTGGAGGCAAATCCCTCTCCTCCTTCTCCCTTCCCCCATATGTCTAAACAGGACTTACATGTGGGCGAGGCCTGCCTTTCTGACTGCAGAGGAGATGGCCTTCACGGCAGTCAGCATTGAGTTGAGCAGCTGGGTCAGCTCCCCTGTAGCACCTTTAATACGTCGCCCCTTTTCCATAACGTATCGGGTAAGGGTTAACATATCCGTTTCAAAGGGACTTCTGTCTGACATCTTTGTTGGCAAATAAAGTTTTTATCTTTTTAGTTAGAACCAGTTGCTTTCCTGCAATGTTGCTTCTCCTCAGTAGCTGTTGTATTTTAAGGAGATGCCGTTGGCTTGTTTCCTAGACACGGTATATGAAACTGTTCTTGAGCCCATGTGATTTAAATGCTTGAAATAGCTGTGCAGAGTCTGCCTGTTCTGTAGATCTCCCAGGGTGCATAAAAGCAGCATGAGAACGAGAAAAACTACCCCCTCCCCCTTCTCCTCCACATATTTAATCTAGTGATTTGCAGACATAATACTATAGTCCTATTGCATGGAGACCAGTGAAAGGTTATTAGTATAGATGTCTTGCTAGCAAGTCAGTTAAGTGCCATTCAGCAGATAGGTAGGGGAACTCTCTGTAACAAACTAGAATGAAATCTTGCCCCTGCTGACCATCTGAAAGATAAATCAGTTCACTTATTTGACATCCTCTTGACAAATTTCAAATGGAGAAAATATGCAACAGCGTTGTTGATACGCTAGTTCCTTACGCAGTAGACTCTGGTGCACGTCACACTGAGCACTCTGAATTCGGTACACTAGTGATCTCGCTTCCAGTACAACACAGACTAGGCAATTTAGCTGCGGGGTCAGTAGCTAAGTTTCAGTTTTTGAACGGGAAATTTTTCCCACAATGTTGTGGGGCTGGGCAGCAAAGATCAGTGCCAGGAGGCACCTGGTTTTTGCTGGCTATCCCACTTTGGTCTGCTTCTTCAGCTCCCTGGTCACAGAGGGCCTAGCTTTCAAAGGCATTCAGAGTCATAGCGCTAAAGGCCAGAAGGGGCCCCCAGACAGTCTATCACAGGCCACCACCACCATTCAGCACTTGCACAATGTGCAGGAAGTCAGTGGAAGTTGCATGGCCTCTCTTGGGGGCAGGAGGGCTGCAGAGTACTACACCTTTGAAAAATCACATTTTAAACATGTGTCACTGTAAAAAAAAAAAAAAAAAAAGGGGGGGGGGGAGTACTTAAAATACCTACCTCATATGGGTAGTGTGAGGCTTAGTTCATTGTCTCATGGGAACTGTTCTGGCATGCTAAATTATATAACTAGACACTACATGCTTAGCATATACACATCGATTTGCTACAAATTTTCTCTAGAGGTGTCTTATATTCCTTGTTAGCCTGCTGTGATCATGTTCAACTATCATTCTTTCTTAGTCCATGCTAACTTGTAATATCACAGAGCTGGTGCAAGTGAAAAGCACTGGTGAATTAAGGTCTGATAAATGGCTAAGTAGTTATTTATTCAATAACTTACAAGAGCAAGTTAAACTTTAAGCATTTCTATACACCACAATTTTGCAACAATGTCACTAGATTGATTTTTAAATCAATGTTATTACACTGGTGCAACTTTTTTAATATAGACAGGCACTAACTTGCACCTGCATTACACTCTCCGCATGCTTGGACAGCCTTATGATTGTGAAGTGCTTTAAGATCTGATGAAAAAAACACTATATAAGAGCTAAGCAGTATTATTTGTTAGAATATTGCTGTGTGTGGACAGAGAAATGCAACTGAAATAGGACTGATAGCATAGATGCTCTGTAACCTAACAATTACACACAAGCTTATATTAACATTTTAATTACACATGGTATTGTTCTTCTCACTACAGATAAGATAGTAAGGACAAACTGAGTGTAGATGCAAAAACATGGTATGAAAACGTTAGCCCCAATTGTGAACTTTATAGTTACATTTCCTTACTTTTGTTAAGAAGAGCTGCAGTACTAGATGACTTGCAACTGAAATCTTTTTAACCTGTTGCATTTTAAGTTCCTGTTCACTTGATCAACTATCAGTACGTAAATTAGGGATCTTTGTACAATTTAAAGCTTCTTAATCTCATCCTTTAAAAATCAAAAACTGACAATGCTACGTGACACTAAGGAGTAAGGGATAGATGCATACTGTATCTGGTAGACTTCAGCTCTTGGGATTTTTGTCATATCTCTAAGGAAAGAGCATATGGAGTGGCAAATTGAGTTACTCAGATGGATCTCCTTAAGGTTTGAGTGCTAGCTATCAACTCTGTTACCTCTGTCCTCCAAGATGTTGATAATTTCCAGAATATTTTCTTCCATCTTTCATCTAGCACCAAAGCACATGAGTCAAACTAGGAGTAACTGATATTTTGGAGCATCTTTTGCCAGGCTGTAGGACTTTTCTTTCTTTGAAGAAGCTCCATATGAAAAGAAAAACCTAAAATATTTTGTTACTTGAGGAAGAGTGTGATTAAACTACTGCATATTCACAAGGGGACAGAGTTAAAGTTGTACATGCAGCCTTAAGCAGCAACTCTCAACCATTTCCATACTGGAATCCTTCTAACCCTAAACCTCTGTCCTGTCTAGCCAGAATCTTGCTGGGCCCATCCAACCACAGCCCATTTAGCAACACAGGAATGGCAGGATGGTTATGATCCGCCTCACCTGTTCCATTTATCCTAGGTTCAGAATCAATGTATCTATATTTGTCCCCCCACTGGAATGGGGATAAAGTTCAGTGAACAATTCTAATCAAAAATTTGTTTTAGTTGGTTCAAAGGGTGTTGTTGAAGCTAATAGAACCATTATTTGATCTTTTCTTTCAGGTGCAAAGTCCATTAAATCTTAAAGCAGGTAATAAATGTCAGTAACCTTTGTATTTATAAAATGAAAGGCAATAATCCAGCACTTATACACCCCTACAATACTGCATTAATTTCCGCATAGGATTCTACTTGCAAACTTTGAGATTTATTGTAGACAAGTGGTGGGTTCAGAGTGGAAACAAAGAGGCAGGATTAACTGGTGTTTAAGGCACAAGGCTGGGTGTCAAGAAATCTGAGTCCTATTCGTGGTTCTGCCAAAGATGAACAAGGTCACATAGGAGAAGGTATTTAAGCTATTTTGGTGGACAAAATAAGTGTTTAATACTGTGAATGATCAATACTGTTTAATATGGGGGAGGGGAATAAAACCACTCAGGTGTGCAATTATGTTCATAAAAATGCTTGAGCAGCCCTTAAGATAGAGGTGCTATAGAAAAGTACAGTAATTTAAAATATACGTAAAGCCTTGTCAAGATCCAGTTTGATAGGATTAGTCTCTTGTTTTGCCTGACAATCACTACAAAAGTGGTAATGATTCACATTTCTGCTTCTTAAACATGACATCCGTGGACCCTCTCCTCCCCTTTCCCCTCCAAATTTTAAATGTTAGTAGTTTGAGTTACATATATTGGCTGTAATCAGAGCTGATGACCTTTCACCAAATGCCAAAGTTCTTCAATGTCTTAGCAGAAGAGTAGCCAGTAAGGCAATTGCAGCTAAAGATTTACACTCTGGTGAGAGTAATCTTTTCACTTCCATTCAGTATGAATGGCTAACTCTGCCAATGGACTTATAAGTATCTTGCAGATTTTTCTGTAAATGGTTACAACAAATTTAAAAAGTGGTCAAGAACATGTGAGCTTTCATACTAGCCCCGTATACTTTACAGCTAACATCTACCCCTTAATGTTGAACATTAACTTGTTAAAATGACAGTCTGTAGTGCCCTTCCTCCCGCAAAGAGAGAAAATCCCCACTACCTAATCTAAAAACTGAACTGCTATGATTAGGCAGTACTGTCCTTCATTCTATAACCTTTACCTTCTTCCAGCGTGTAGTCTTTAAAAATAGATATGGGCCAGCTAGGAATTCCTGATGTAGTTCAGCATAAGACACAGCTAAGGAAATACTAAGAGGTACAGTACCCCTTCTACCTGTTGTTTCATGTGCATGGATTGGCTAGCCACTCTAATGCGAATTTTAAATATAAAAACCAAGGAGATACTTCTAAGCTGTATGTATCCTCAAGAGAGCTGGTAGGAGCTATGTCCTCAGCCTCTGTTTAGATTTAAAAACAAACAATATGCTTATCCAAGGCTCTAGAGCCCCAACATTAATAAGGCAATGAAGTCTCAGCAGCATTAAGGAGCTATTTCAACAGGAACTCAGCCAGACACCTACAGAAAACCCGTTTGCACATCCAATTTAATCTGGGAATCCACTGGGAAGCATACCATTAGTCTTTTCCAAAAACAGTATCAAACACATCTTGCCATGTACCTGGAGGTCACCAAATTCAGACTATTTCAGACCAAGGGAGTAGGGAGAGCAAGTTCCAAAGAGTGTGAGCCCTCAGAATGCCCTGCCAGTTGCTCACTCTTATTTGGGGGTGTGTGTGTCACTCTCGTGTCCCTGTGCCACTGCTGTGGTCAGCAGGAAGAGATGCTTCCCTCAGGTAGGATGGTCCCAGGCTGTTGAGGGCTTTATTGGTTATAAACACACCCTACACTCTATCCAGGGACTGATGGGCAAACAGTGAGGATTTTGAAGCACTCATACGAGCTCACCAATTAGTAGGGTAGTGGTTCTGGACAGTCTTAGTGGACTTATGGCTGTTTGAGGGGCACAAAAGAGCTTTTCCATGGCTTCACTAACAAACCACGCTTTGCTTTACACCAGCTATCATGATCCATGCTTTCAAGATACCTCTAGGAACAATATCTGTGTCCTGGAACAAGTGTTTGTGGAATATCTAGATTAACATTTACAAATGTTGCAACAGGACTGAAGATTCTAGTATTGACAAGACCCAATAAGTCAATCTACAAGGAAACTGCAGCCAGCTACCTGCAGGGAGAAATCTTTCAGAAAAGCTGTGGCATTCTTTAGCCCTGGAGGGAAATGGGATTGGGGGCGGGGGGTGTCTGTAGATGGCCACTTTACCTACAACACAAAACTTCTTTTGTGGATGGTGGATTTTGTGTAGTTATGAGGTGAGAGAGGAAGCACACTGTTCCCTTAAAGTTTTGCTTTTAATGCCACAGTGGAAAAAATGCATTTTTGTTGCACATATTAACAGTTTACTTTTGGATAAACACAATGAAAATATGGTTCTCTTGCTTTCCTACAATAGCTTAAGACAGTAGTACTTCACAGTATGTTTGGTCCAATTGTAAGGCACTTCTTTGTACTGCAGCTATTTCACTTGGCTGCATGCTTCTTGACCATGTCAATGTATTCCTGCACATCATCAGGAGATCCCAGGGCAATAGGTGCTCTCTGGTGGATATCCTCAGGCACTATATCCAGCACTGCCTGGTTTCCTGTAGTAGCAATTCCCCCAGCCTTCTCAATTACAAAGGCCATGGGATTACATTCATAGAGAAGCCTCAGCTGGAAGACAGAAGCCAAAAATTATAGTGATCAGTAGAGTACATTACTTCAGGATATTTTGTATAAAATGTATATCAAAGTTTTCTAGTATTAATCATACTAAGTAGAAAAATAAGCAGTAAATATTTCATATTTAAATTACCTCTTGAAGCAAAGATCAAGCTTATATATGGTATCCTTTTTTCCTAGTATAGACCGTGATGTTTTGGCCATATTTGTCCCCATTTCCCACATGGTGAATATTGTGTTGCCCCGTGCTCTCTTTATGGAGATTGTTCACCTTCCTGTTAAGTGCAGGCATGGTGCAGCACTTGAGTGAATAAGGAGTACTGTAGAGAAGTGGTTCTCAACCAGGGGGGCATAAGTACCCTTGGGGGTATGTAGAGATCTTTCAGGGGGTACAACTCATCTAAATATTTGCATAGTTTAACAGGCTACATAAAAAGCACTAGCAAAGTCAGTACAAACTAAACTTTCATATAGACAAAATAAGTAAGCAATTTTTCAGTAATAGTGTGCCGTGACACTTGTATTTTGTAAGCAATAGTTTGTGAGGTGAAACTTAGGGGTACACAAGACACAGCCTTCTGAAAGGAGTACAGTAGTCTGGAAAGGTTGAAAACCACTGCTGTAGAGTGAGAGACTGTGTGCACAACACTTAACTATTCATTAATAAGTTTAAAAACAACTACAGGTCACTGAAGTTTGCATTGAGAAAAACCTCTGGTTGTGTCAGTTTGTGTAATGAGTAACTGCGTTTTATCTACAAGCTGAAGCAATAATTTCACCCAGAAGTTTTCAAAACAGATTAAAGTTTTGCTGAATAAACAGTTGTCCTCCCCAATTCTTGGGAGGAGAAAGGGGAAAGCAGAGAACAGAGCAGTCTGAGCACTACCAGTTCTGTAAGGATGGGAGGGTGGAGAACAAATGCAAGTGCCTATAGTCACTACACTTTCCCACAAGACCACCAGAGAGTGGTGGTAGAGAGTAGAGGAACAAGAAGTAGAATGGTTCTGCAAGCAATAGCTCCTTTAAGGCAGTGGCTCTCAACATTTCCAGACTATTGTACGCTTTTCAGGGGTCTGATTTGTTTTGTGTACCCCCAAGTTCCACCTCACTTAAAAAGTGCTTGCTTTCAAAATCAGACATAAAAATACAAAAGTGTCACAGCACACTATTACTGAAAAATTGCTTACTTATTTTGACTATTTAATTATAAAATCAATTAGAATATTGTACTTACATTTCAGTGTATAGTATATAGAGCAGTATAAAGAAGTCATTGTCTTATGAAATTTGTTTGTAGTGACTTCGCTAGTGGTTTTTATGTAGCTCATTGTAAAACTAGGCAAATATCTAGATACGTTGATGTACCCACTGGAAGGTCTGTGTATCTCCAGAGGTATGTATACCCCTGGTTGAGAACCACTGCTTTAAAGCAGCTCCAGGAGATTTTTATTTTAACAGCTGGAAGTTGAAGCTAGCCAATTTCAAACTGGAAATAGTGTACATTTTTACCAGTGAGTAATTAACTAGTTGAACAAATTACCAATTGCTGGCAATCTTTAAATCAAGATTGGATGTTTTTCTAAAAGATATGCATTAGGAATTAGTTTGGGAAAGTTCTGTGGCCTGTGTTATACAGGAAGTGAGATGAGATGTCACAATAGTCCAGGGGCGGGCAAACTTTTTGGCCTCAGGGCTGCATTGCGTTTCTGAAATTGTATGGAGGGCCAGTTAGGGGAGGCTGTTCCTGTACATGGCCTGGCCCCCACGCCCTATCTGACCCCCCCACTTCACCCCCTGACAACCCCTGGGGACCCCTATCCCATCCCCTCCCCCCCTGCTCTCAGTCCCCTGACCAACCTCAGACCCCCGCCCCTAACTGCCCCCCGCTGCCCCATCCAACCCCCCCACTCCTTCCTGACTGCCCCCCCCCCCGGGACCCCTGCCCCATCCAACCACCTCCGGACCGTTTCCCCTAACTGCTCCCCCACCCAATTCAACCCCCCTCTCCTTCCTGACTGCTCCCCCCAGGACCCCTGCCCCATCCACCCCCCCACTCCCTGACTGCCCCCTGCCACCCCGTCCAACTCCTCTTCTCCTTCCTGATGGGACCCCTGCCCCCATTCAACTCCCATTCCCCACCCTCTGACCACCCCAACCCCTATCCACACTCCTGACCACCCCACGAACTCCCCTGCCCTCTATCTACCCCCCCCCCCCCGCCCCCTTACCGTGCTGCCTGGAACACCAGTGGCTGGCAGCATAGTTGCACCAGGACAGGCAGCCACGCTGCACAGAGCACCGGGTCAGGCAGGGCTCTGCAGCCCTGCCGCCCACAGCATTGTGCTGCCGCGTGGCTGCAGGGGAGGGGGGACAGCCTCCTGGGCCAGGAGCTCAGGGGCCGCGCAGGACGGTCTCGTGGGCTGGATGTGGTGCGTGGGCCGTAGTTTGCCTACCTCTGCAATAGTCCCTTCTGACCTTGGAAGGTATGAATCTATGAAAGAGGCCAGGGGATTGGGAAAGACTAGGGGGGTGGGAACCCATGGGCCTCTGGCACAACCAGGAGAGCAGCAGAGGAATCCCACAATGATATGGTGAGGGAGGGCAGAACTGACTGGTTTATTGGGGGAGCACCCAGTTCTTAATGTGTTTTAATGCTACTTAAAAAAAAAATCCTACAGTGTCAAACCATGGCAGTAGATATATTCTTGCAACTTGTGCACCATAAAACATTTAAAAACTGGCTGTTACATTGTAAAAATCTTACAATCAGTGTTGTCTAAACTATTCTATCAGACTACATACTTTCTAAAATTAGGTTAATTCATTTTTACCTTTCCTTTGGGGCTTTTGGAGTTGGCTGGATATAAAAAGATTCCTCCATACACCAGAGTACGATGTACATCAGCTACCATAGAACCTATATACCTCGCACCATACGGAGAGCTGCCATCCTGTATAAAGACATTTGATAAACAACCTTTGATTAAATCTTGTTAGCTTTTTTAGTGGTAATAACTTGGCTCTTGCATAGTGTTTTTCATCCATAGAACTCAAAGTAATTTACAAAGAAAGCTTAATTATAGTCATCCTCATTTTACAGATGGGGAAAAACAGAGGTACTGGGCAAGTCATTTTGCATCAAAGTCATACAAAAGGTCAGTGGCAGAGATAAATATGACACAGGACTTCAGATTCCTAGTTCAGAGCCTTAAGCATGCTACCTTCACAGTACTGACAAGACAACGTTAGAAGCTAGAGTTGCTGTGTTCCATTGGGCAAAAACAAAATAAAACAGTGCTATCCCTAGCCCCACTCCATCAAGTTGTGCCCACCAGATCACACCACTTCAGAGCTATAAGTTAAATCAGATCTATAGCAGAACCCATATTTTATGAACTAGCAGGGGGGATCAAATTCATAACTTGCAACATCTCAATATTGCAGTAGGTACCAGTGCACTGCACTTTCTTCTTGTCCTTTAAACCACTGCAAAGCAATTTCCAATACACTGGAATCTGAAGGGCCCTTGACATTTGAGGTCACTATTAATTATTATTAGCATTACTATTAGTACTTCCACTTCCCTCCCCCCAACTCCCTCCTGTCAGGAAAAATGGCTCAGAACTGATTGATTATTCATAAGGCTAGCATTTGTCAATAGAGGTTTTATTATATTTTGCTCTATGGCAATGATCTCCAACCTGTACACCCAAGATCACTTTCTGAATTTAAGGGTAACCCAGGATCTACCCCACCCCCTCTACCCAGTCACTCGCTCTCCCCTACCCTCACTCACTTTCACCAGGCTGGGGCAGGAGGTTGGGAGGGGGTGTGGGCTCTGGGCTAGGGCTGAGGGGTTTTCAGTGTGGGAGGGGGCTCCGGGCTGAGCCTGGGGCAGGGGAGCAGGGGGGTACAAGCTCTGGGAGGGAGTTTGGGTGCAGGAGGGGTCTGAGGGTTGGAGTGCAGGAGAGAGTATGGGGCGCTAGCTCTGGGAGGGGGGCACTTACCTTGGGTGGTTCCCAATCGGTGGTGCAGTGGGGCTTGGCTCCACTCAGGCACATCAGCACCTCCTCCCTATCATGAGCCAGGCCACCCCTGCCAGCCAGTAGTGCACCATGTGGCCATGCTGCTCACAGAAGGGGCCAATGTGCCTCTGCAGCCCCTGGGGGAGGCACATGGCTCTGCAGCCTGCCTGGCTCTGCAGGCACGGCCCCACAGATCCCATTGGCCACAGCTCCCTGTTCCTGACCAATGGGAGCTGCAGGGGCTGTGTTTGCAGACAGGAGCAGTGTGTGGAGACCCCTGTCTCTCCCCCCACCCGCCCCCAGGTAGGGGCATCCTGGCCACTTCAGGGAATGGTGTGGGGCTGCGGCCGGCAGGCAGACCTACTGCGCTGCCACGGCCAGAGATAGCGATTGACTGGGAGAGTCTCCAGGATCGATCCTTTCCCTCTGACATGATTGGGGCAAGGAATTCCATATTCCCATCCTCCTGCCTCTTCATCATGATATCTGAATGGTGTCTAACTAGTCCCTTGTATCAAGAACCACCAGTGTGGCACTGGGCCCCACAGGTTGCTGTGGAGAGAGAAGTGTTGGTTTGGCTCAGGTTAGTTTTCAGCTTTGCAGCAGGCACAGTGTGAAGTTGTACCTTCTAACCTGCAGTTGGACTAGGCTTCCACTCTCAGAAACCAGAGGATTGAGCCAGAAGGCTGAAAGCTAGGTCGTTTAGTTTAAAGCTAGGCAGAGAGAAACTATAAAAGTTAGACAGATTTTCTTTAGGCTTTTTGTTCTCCTCTGGAAAATCTTCACAAACTAACAGTGAATAGTGAGGAGAAAATCTTCACAAACTAACAGTGAATGGCTTAGCAAGGAGATGTGGCACTTCCCCTCAGGGACACCAATTCAAAGAGGATTTGGGACAAAGAAAAAGGTTATCTAATTATCTGCTTGGAATGATTTGTTAGTAGCCTCTTTAGTTTTGTGAAATCTTCTGTTATTCCTCTCTGCTGAGAGGGCTCAAAGACTGAATGAGAATGGACACTTTCTTCCCACTCTTAGGGTGACTCTACACTGCATCTAAGAACATGCTGCCCAGCTGGGGTAGACAGATGCTAGCTCTGCTTGATCAAACATGCTAAAAATAGTGATGTGGCCAGGGGTGGCACACAGGTGGCAGCTTGGGCTAATCACCCAGCTACATACCCTGGCGTCCAGCTAGGTTTGTAATTGGGTGTCTATTCCCAGCCACATTGCTATTTTTAGCATGCTAGCTCAAGCAGAGCTAGTGTGTATCTGTCTACCCTAGCTGGGAAGCACAGTCCCAGCTGCAGTGTAGATGTACTTTCAGAGATGGCTTTCTAGCTCAGAGACAGTGGGCAGTAAGGGGAAGCTTCAATTTCAGATATCACACTCTAACGTGCATGTCTCCAAAGCGGTCAAGTGAGAACTAAATTTATTTTAAAACCCTATAAAAATCTACACAAAAAATATGTCTGTCTTTGAGATGGCATGTTGTATTGTAAAAAGAATTATGCCCTATTATAGTTGTGCTGATAGCAAAGGAAGATCAATCATTGTATAGAACACTGCAACTGATAAAGCAGCATCTTTCACATCTGCAACAGCTGACTTTACTTCAGTCTGATTTTGAAGTTACTCCAGATCTAACTCCAAAGAGCTCCTTAATTTTATCAAGATTCTCAGTAGGTGAGTTTATCAAATCAAGGTCCTGCTAGC
The DNA here is from genome assembly GCF_965140235.1 of Caretta caretta. Lineage (NCBI taxonomy): Eukaryota > Metazoa > Chordata > Testudines > Cheloniidae > Caretta > Caretta caretta. Next base: position 90,767,720 of record NC_134210.1, on the reverse strand, counting down.
TCTGACACAAGTTAAATAAAATCTTACTTTTTTTGTTAACTTAAGGTATTCATCAGGTAGTACTCAGCCAATGCAATTAGCCAATCTTACATAGATAAGATGTAAAGCCACCTGTTGTCACTAGGATTCCCATGTGGGTTTTCTAACAGTGGATGGTAGCTCTGGGGACCTGGCCAGACTCCATTCTGGGTAATTAAGGAGGAAGTTAACATCCAGTTGGGTACGACAGAGGGAATTTATCTTTGTTCTTATTGGCACCTATCAATTTCTGGCTTCATGGCAGGTATTCACAAAGCTTTAAAACAGACCCTGACATTTGAGTATCATAGAATATCAGAGTTGGAAGGGACCTCAGGAGGTCATCTAGTCCAACCCCCTGCTCAAAGCAGGACCGATCCCCAATTAAATCATCCCAGCCAGGGCTTTGTCAAGCCTGAGTAGTCCTTTAAGCGAGAGGATCTCATAGTCAGCTTCAAGCAGCGCTAAGCACAAGTCTTGTTTCCACACCCATTCAGAAGTCCACTATATGAGAGAGGAAAAACAAGCTCTGTAACTTTGTATAAAAACAAACAGTCAGCTATGGTGGCTTACTGATCCACAAAAGGACTTCAGAGATCATGAAGTTAAACAAAGCCCAAGGAATAGTTGGTACACTTTGACTTCTACACTATTAGGGTTCAGTCTCGCCTAACTTTGGCGTTTGACACCCTGCACGTTTGCATGATAAGAGTGTAAAGTTTGAGGCACTGAACATTTGCTTATCTTAGAAAAATTTCTCTAGAAAGTGAACATTTACCTGAGGGAATTTCTTCTTTTTAAGATACTCTGTGACTGCAGGATCAAAATATGCAGCATAGCCCTCATTGAGACTGTAGATATTTCCTCTCTTTTTGATTTTCACATTCTTATCAACCAAAATGAATTCCCCAATTGCCTGACAATAATGAGAAAACAAGTCAATAACTGTGTGTGCGTGTTCTTTACGAGACTAAAGGCAAGTGAATGCTACATACAATTTAGTGAAAACCTACTGCAGTTTCCATTTTCTTTTTACAATTCAGTACTTGGGGGGAAAAAAAAGTACAGCTCTGTAGTCTTGGACCAAAAGTCTTGCTTACCCATCAGATACCCCATAAGCCCTGACTCATACAAGTTTCCTTCACTTGATCATTCCCCATCTCCAAAATTATTATCCTGTGCCAAGAGAATAGTTTGATGCATGTCCACTCAGTTCTTTGTTTTCTTTTTACAACTGATAGCCAAGGTGCAATTGTGGGCAGTTTTAGGGATTGTGAACACCTATTCATTAGGAGCTGGACTGAGATTTTTAACTCAATTTGACTAGCCATGAGATGGTAACAAGTTTGACACTATTAGTCTGACCAGAATGAAAACAGTAACAAAGTGATGAAAGGATCTGTACATAGTTACCAAATGTTTAAGGTCTCTAGTCTCCACTGCAGTAAGTTTTCACATGTGTAAGGGAGGAAAAAAAAAATTGTAAAGGGTCTCTGTTTCTAAACAAACAAAAAAGGTGGTAATACATGCAGACATTTAAACCATTACTATATAGAAAACATCAAATTCTATTTCCTTGAAGCTATTGCCATGGCACGTTCCAAACATGACTTACTATTAGTAAAAGTAAGTGGCAAAACCTGATTTACAATAGAATGGCTTTAAATTAAACTGAATCACTGCAGACAACTGCACTGTGTGATGTTAAATTGACTTTTGAATTCAAAAGTCAGATGACCAATAGCTTCTAGGATGTCAAGCACATGTATACACACTCCATACTTACTCTTTTAAACAATCAGGATGTGATCCGTAAGCGTAAGAGAATATTAAATGTATTTCTGCATCTCTAGTCCACTAGAAGATTAAAGGTACTAGAGTTAAGGAATGTACTAAATTACAAGAGACAGTCTTCAGGGAAATTCTGCAAATGCAAAAGATGCTTAAGTATTCATCACATCAGGTGGCACATGATGTTTACTTGATTCTCTGACTAAACTATCAATTTTGAGGTCATATTAATGACCACTATCTCCAGCAGAAGGGAAGAATGCCAGAAGCTTTTGGGGGTTTATCTATTCTATTTTTATAGGCATATCAACTCCCATTGGCTCTCTTAAGAGTACTGCATCTTCAGATGTTAAGATTTAGTTTGGAAGCAGTTCTATATATTGATTCACTTAGGAAAAATTTGTTCTGGAATTTTGTTATCTCTACAAGAGCAAGCTATTCATACCAGATGTAGGCTTTCTTACCGGGTCAAGCATAAAACAGTTGACACCAGATTCAATGGCTAGCACCAGCATTGTAGCACTCCCATATAGGGCATAACCAGCTGCCACAAGATTACGTCCTGGCTGTAAAGCATCTTTCTCAGAAGGTTCCTCAGCGGAAGCCTGGAATAGGAAGGAAGAGTGTCAAGAATCTTTTTAAACTAAAAATTCCCAGGATTCATCTATTTTATAAGCTTCATTTTTTTACAGTAATAGAACCACAACAGCATGTGCTGCTATAACAGGCTACTAGTGCACACCTTTGGAACACCAGGCCTAAGACAGCATGCCTTCAACTGCTGAAGAGCAGCAATAACGTAATAGATATTTGTTTAAGCTTATTGCTAGAGTATGGTCACCAATTAAAGGGAAAAAAAAATCAGTAGAGAAGTCTCTCCTTAAAACTCTGCTGTTCTGCAATGACGACAAAAACTTCATAACTGTTAGACTGCTAGTGTGTAGACACAAAACTCGTCAGCATGATAGGCATTGATCTCATTGTTTCCTTGTTAATCCCCACTCCCCCCCCCAAATTATCTGTTCTCTGGTCATATACTATACGAAGCTCTTTAAGGTAGGGACCACTTTTGTTCTGTGTTTGCACAGTGCCTACTATATTGGGGTCCTGGTCCATGACTAGGGCTCCTAGCAATATGGTTATACAAATAATTCATGATGAAAGCAAAGGAGACAAAGGCCCTGATCTGACAAAGCTCTTCTATACATGATTTAACTTTAAAGTATATTCATAAGAGCTTTCCTAGATCAGGGCCAAAGAGAGAAGTCAAGCGCTAGGGTGGAATGCAGGAAGTAGAAGAGATGGGGTAGAGATATGTACTATCTTGAAAAGTGATAATGAGTAAGGCTGACTTTCTGTGACCTTCGTGACTTCTGCAGTGTACAGTGTGCCTGGGGCAGTCTCAGACCCCAGCAGTGTTTGGGTGTGGGAGGGGGCAGGGGCATAGGAGAGGGTGAGGCGGGCTCTCAGTGGTGCTTACTCCGGGGGCTCCCCAGAAGCAGCGACATCCCCTTCGCTCAGCTGTTGGTGGAGGTGTGACCAGGCAGTTCTGTGCGCTGCCTCTGCCCAGAGCGCTGGCTTCGCAGCTCCCATTGGCTGGGAACTGTGCTGTCTGCTGCTGATGGGGGTGAGGTGCGGAGCCAGGTAGGTAGCCTGCCAGCCCTGCCACCCGCCTTGCCCTCACACCAGCAGAGGTCCCAGGCCTTGTGCCACCACCTGCACACCCTTCCCCCCGCCACCCCCAACAGTTTTATTCACTGGTATTTTTAATAAAATGTCTGACTTTTACTAAAAATAACCGTGACTAAAACGTAGCCTTAATAATGAGTGCCTTCAATTTGATGCAGAAATCGGAGGCAGAATTTAAAAAACAAAGTGGAACTTTAGTCATAATGTTTACAATTGACTAGTACCAAGAACTTGTTTTTTTTTACTCCTGGGTGAAGTGAGCCCAAAAAAGTTACTGGTGCATCGAAACCTGGGTCAGGGCGGTTAAAGATGGACAGTGTGTCTTGTCTGAATTCACACAGTTGTTTCCATGGTTGAGACATGTTAATCCTGTATTTCATATGCCTGCAAATGAGACTTCTATCTTTCAGAATGAATTAGGCATGTTACATTTATAAGCAATGTTTCAAACTGAATCTCATCTGGGAAGCCTGTCCTCAGGCTGACAGGACTACTTGTACAAGATGGGAGAACTAGTTTCATTGAAGAATGCACATAACTCAGGTAGATGAGATTAGTGTTCTGTTTGGTCTCAAGTTGTATGAGTAATTATGAAGCACTTAACTCCTGTTATCCTTGTCATTGTTAGAGGAATCTAACTGGCTAACTGAATATCAGTCAGGATTGCATGTATGTAGGTCTATTAACCAAGTGCTGTGTATCACTCAAAGGTATTGTGTAACCGAGCATTTGTAGATTTAGTTGGATTTCATTAAATCTTTGGATCCAACCTTATTCCATCATGAGCTGGTTAAGTGTGAAGAACTACTACCCTCCCCCCCCGACTGTTTTAGCATGACAACATCCCACTTTACCTTTCTGTAGATGGCAAAGATAGTTCCAATGGAAACAAGGCAGTCAATGTTAGAAGAGCCATCAAGAGGATCCATGCAGACTATATATTTACCCTGGAAAATAAAGACCGAAGAACTGGATTTAGTTATTTGCCCATCTACCCCAAATAAAAATGTTTTGCCACCTAATCTACTCAAGTTAATTTCTAGCCAAGAACAGTTTAAAGCTACGTCTACACTAGAAACTTCAAAGTGCTGCAGAGGAAGCGTTCCCATGGCCGTGCTTTGCAGTGTGTGTGGTGTCATGCGCGAGCCCTGGGAGAGAGCTCTCCCAGCACTCCTGGTAATCCACCTCCACCAGGAGAATAGCTCCAAGCACTCTGAGCCTGTCCACACTAGCGCTTTAAAGCACTCAAACTCGCTGCGCTCAGGGGGGTGAGCGCCCTATAAAAATATAAGTGTAGACAAGGTCTAAGGTAATGTGATGTAGCTATATTCTCAAGAAGTGGAATACTATTTTGATGATTTATTTTTGGCTAAGTTTTTAGCATTGTTTAATTGCTTGAGCATCTGTATGAACAGAATTTGGGAAATGTTTAATTGAAAGAACAGATGATGCCACTGTTCTTTGTAGTGGCACATGCAGTGCAGTAGAGTCTTGCTACAGTCACAAAGAAAAATACGGAAGCTAAAAGGTCATCCTTTAAGCATACATTGATGAGCTGTTATTACACCACTTTCAGTAAGCAGCAACTGTTAGGGAGGCCCTGCAAAACCTAGCACCCTAGCTTTTTTTTACCTTTTCATCTTTTATAAAAAAAATTGTCTTAATTTACACAGTAGCATGAGAAACTGAGATCAGTTTTTGTTTAGGCTCAATTTGAGCCATTTAAAAACAACAAACAACCACCACCTACCTGATCAAGAATAACACAACGCCTGAATAACGCACAGTGTACTTCAAAGAAACACCAAGCTGAGATTTGTTACACCTGCTCACACATCACACTGCCAATTTGTGGCTTTACCATACTGTTTTCCTAATTTAAAAAAAAATAAAAAAATTCCTCCTGCTGCTGCTGCACGAAAGACTCAGACAAGGGATACCGACAAAGGGAAAGTTCTCTAATTCTTTACTTATAGTAATAAGTTACTTGTAGTTTGTAAGAGTAAAAAGAAATTGAGGTGTTTAAGTGGATTGTATCCCTTTAATCATCATGATCCCAGTAGTGGATTTAAGTCCAGCAATCCTTAACAGCAGTGCTGGCTCTTTAACAGGGGCAGTAATTCTGCTTTAGCTAGAGCACAGTAGCTCAGATTCAGCAGCAAAACGCTTTAACATGGAGTCTCAGCTAAAGGGTTTTTTTTTTTTTTTTAAATTAAGGTGCTCCAGCATTGGGTCGTCGTAGCCTTTTCAACTGGAGGTTCTGTTTAACTGGGACAAAAGGCACCAAGGTGTCCCAACAAAGCAAATTCTATTGTACTTTGCTAAATTTCTTTAGGAAAAAAATCAGAAAACCACCACCACAATTGTGGCATGGTCACATTAAAAGGAGTCCGGAGCAATTCACTAATACTGCTCTAACAAGTGTATACATTCCTGCAAATGCATATAAATAATGCAACTGCATAGGCCACATAGTAAATTCAAAAACTTGTTTTTATTGATTATTTTATTTTTGAAGAGGAAGGAGAACACTAGTGGAAATTTAATATTTCTAGGAAAGACTACAAATCAGTAAAAAAAAAAAAACAAAAAAACAAAAAAAAACCCCACACTTGTCCTACAATTAAATGACACTGTCAATTCTTTAAGTCAGTCCTGAAGTCCTCACTCAGACTTTGCTGAGTCATACTCCTATTGCCTTCAGTGAGAAATTTGCCTGAGGAGGGACCTTTATGGATTGATCCATAAAAATAGTAATTCGGTGATTTACTAAAAATGCTATAGGAAGAGCCTGCTTGAGAACCATCTAGGGGAAAAAAAAAAAAAAAAAAAAAAAGCACACATGCAAATTGCTCCAGAGGTAAGGAAGTACAAACAATACAGAATTTAGGACCAAAGGGGGAAGAAAGGCTCAAAAAATGTGGGAGCAGAACTGGAGGAAAGAAACCAGGTAGGAGTGAATGGAAAATGTAACTCAAATAGAGAGGGTTGAATATTCATTGAACAGAAACAGGAAAATATTGGTAGTATCCAGAAAAACACGTATTTGGCTAACTGCCTTTGAAATCTTTAACTCCAGTTCAATTTTTACATATTTGAAGAAAAGTATTTGTAAAAGTTAACTTGAATCCAAATATTGACAAGTTTTGTAAGTTACTAACCCTTTTTTCAGCATCTACTATTATAGCATTTTTGTTTTCTTCTGACACAATAACACATGTAGTGAACGATGACTTGAGCATGTTAATCACCAGGTCATTGGAAAGGACATCCAGCTTCTTTACTTGGTCTCCTGTCACATTGGTGGAACCAGCTATTCCATAGCTAAAGCAATGGAAAGAGATTCTCATGAGGAACAAAAATACAGTATAACCTCAGTTACGAACACCCTGGGAATGGACGTTGTTCGTAATTCTGAACATTGACTTAATACAGCTTTGCAACTTTACTATGCAGAAGAAAAATGCTGCTTTCCCTGTATTTTTTTAGTAGTTTACGTTTAACACTGTACTATATTTGCTTTTTTTGGTCTGATTGTGTACTTCCAATCCAATGAGGTGTTTGGTTGACTGGTCAGTTCATAACTCTGAGGTTCTATTGTATGGCATTTTGTAATATTAGGAGCACTGCATCTGGCCCCTCCAACACTGGAGAGTTTACTTTATGCCATCATTGACCTCCATCTTCTATAACTTTTGGATGAGACTACAATTCCATTCAATTGTTTTGATCTACTGGCCAGTGAACTGCCCGATTCCTCTTCCTCCCTCTATCCTGAAGATTGGAAATCTCAGAATGAAGGATCCTTTAACAGCCACTATTGTCTCAAGTCTACACGACACTCACAATTTAATACCAAAAAATAGCATTTAAACATTATCTATAATTAGACAAGCTCTGCTGGAGTAGGTTAAGACTTACTTAAAAGGACTAAAAATTGGTAGCCATGAATCCAGGTTCTTCAAGGTAATAGTTATGACTTGGGATTATCTGGGACTGCTTGTTCTTTCCTCCTGTAACATCTCTAAGTAAATCCTTGCTCTTAGCTTCAGCCAGCCTCATTCATGAGGCTTGTCTCTTGTGACCTCATTAGAAAGCCTAAGCATTAGAGGTTAGTCAACCCTTATGGGTGTTCAGGGCTTTTGAATTACACCCACATCACCATGGCATCCTGGGGAATTTCCACAGCTGCCTCCCAGCAGCTCCATCACAGGAGGGCAGCTTTATTTTACCTTAGGATGCATCAATTCTGCTAGTGGAAGCTTGCAGGAAACTTCCACTGAAGGTGCCTATCTTCCCCCCCCTCCAGCTGTCTCCACCCATCTTCTGGCCTGCACAGACCCCAATGACACAGATATGGTAGGCACCATGCACCACTGAAACAAGCACTCATGCTCCTCCATGCCAAACTTTCTACAATGGGATGACAGGTGTTTTGTTCCCATCAGCAAGAGCTGGGAATTAACACTCTCGTACTGGCTATTTCTTAAATCTTGAAGGCAAATTACCATTGTTTTGTCCAGTCTGCACATTATTTGAAGTCAGTATGGCTTGATATTCAATTCTGCAATTTCCTTCTAACAAGCATGGTTAACAGAGCATTTCACAATAATTTCCTTCCATCCCCCACTGCTTCAAAAGATAAAGGCATGTGATAGTATTTCTCACCCATTTATTCATGACTTGAACAAAACACCTCAGTGGAAGATAATTTCCTGCCCAGACCAAGGCCAAGGGGAAAAGGAAAGTGCTTCCACCTCAGTCTCTAAACAAATTACACAGATACTGTATTAAGTGAAACTTCTGTAGCAGTTTTAAATTATAATGGTCAGACAAAGCTATCTGTGTCAGACAAGAAATATCCATAATTCAAATGGGTACAGTTCTCACATCTGTACATAAAGTTTTTTTTTTTTTTTTTGAAAACACAAGAACATGGAAAAGTTCAATACACAGAAATTCTCCATGCTGGCTCACACACCGTTTTCAGCTGGCGTGAAAGTGCTGCAGTTGATCCCTGAGAGGCAGTAAGTAGGTTGAGGGAAGAATTCTTCTGTCAATCCAGCACTTTCTACACAGGTGTTACACTGGCAGAGCTACATCTCTCAGGATGTGGATATTTATCCGAGAGACATAGCTGTGCGAGCGTAAGGGTCCAGTGTTGATCAGCCCTATATTTGAAGTCAAGATAGCTAGTCAAGTCATTTGTAAAATCCACTGAGAGGTTTTACTTCCATTTTACAGCAACTTTTTCACAACACAAGAAGTTTTGTCAATTTTCCTTTAGTGCTAACAAATTCATTTCCTAATTATAAAAGGCTACTCTGTGTTGCTGGAGGCCTTTTGGTTAACATGTTTTCTATCATTTGCTGTAAGTTGTCAAATTAGTAAAGTTTCCATAAAATTGCTCACTAATGAAACAGGTCATTATTGTAGGCATTTCTAGAGAGCTGCTAAGTACAGTATCCGGCGAGTCATCAATATGCAAAATAATTAGAAGTAGGTTACAGTGCAGTAACTTCAGTTTATATTCATCATTACAAGAAAATAAGCACTAGCTTATTTCTGATGCTACCATGAAGCAGTTCACTGTAGTACTAGCTCTGATTGCTTAGATACTTGACAAATCGCAGCTCCCCACAAGGACTGACTCAGTCTTATTCTTTCACAACTTCACGTAAAACTCACCTTTTATTCCTGACAGCATTATAAAAAAAAAGGTTTTAATCAAACTGATTAAAGTGGTTCTAAGATATTAAATCAGACGGCAGTTGATAATTCAGCCATTAATCAAGCTGTGTCTTCACATTCAAAAATTTGAAGCTGAAAAAAGTTTAATTGCACAAAGATTTTATCATCAACTGAAGGCTCGTCTGAAGGCCACTTCATATCTTAGCTTCTGCCATATCAGTTATAGCAGAACACTAGCTGTGCTGTAGTGAAGGTAGCCCAACTCTGAGGGCTCTAAAATCTAGTTACTCTCCCTGCATTGAAATTGTCTTGTTCTCTTCTTTGAAACTCAGCACTATTGCATCTACCTTCAGTAAATACTCACTAGAGAGAGGAGGAACAATAGAGAGTTTTACAAAATTAGATAAATGCTGAGAGCTTGTCTACATGGTGTGTTAGTTCGCCCCAGCTGGAGTGTAAATTCTAGTGCACACCAGCATGCAGATACTTGCTGTATGTGCGGACCCTGCTGGCGTGCACTAAAAGTTCCTAAGGGTATGTCTACACTACGGAATTAGGTTGAATTTATAGAAGTCGTTTTTTTAGAAATCGTTTTTATATATTCCAGTGTGTGTGTCCCCACAGAAAATGCTCTAAGTGCATTAAGTGAATTAACTCGGCGGAGCGCTTCCACAGTACCGAGGCAAGCGTCGATTTCCGGAGCGTTGCACTGTGGGTAGCTATCCCACAGTTCCCGCAGTCTCCGCTGCCCATTGGAATTCTGGGTTGAGATCCCAATGCCTGATGGGGCTAAAACATTGTCATGGGTGGTTCTGGGTACATATCGTCAGGCCCCCGTTCCCTCCCTCCCTCTGTGAAAGCAAGGGCAGACAATCGTTTCGCACCTTTTTTCCTGAGTTACCTCTGCAGACGCCATACCACGGCAAGCATGGAGCCCGCTCAGGTAACCGTCACTGTATGTCTCCTGGGTGCTGACAGATGCGGTATTGCATTGCTACACAGTAGCAGCAACCCATTGCCTTCTGGCAGCAGATGGTGCAACATGACTGGTAGCTGTCATTGTCATGTCCGAGGTGCTCCTGACCACGTCGGCCAGGAGCGCCTGGGCAGACATGGGCACAGGGACTAAATTTGGAGTGACTTGACCAGGTCATTCTCTTTAGTCCTGCAGTCAGTCCTATTGAACCATCTTATGGTGAGCAGGCAGACGATACAGATTGCTAGCAGTCGTACTGTACCATCTTCTGCCGGACAGGCAAGAGATGAGGATGGATAGCAGTCATATTGCATCATCTTCTGCCGGGCAGGCAAGAGATGAGGATGGCTAGTAGTCGTATTGCACCATCTTCTGCCGAGCAGCCATGAGATGTGGATGGCATGCAGTCCTTCTGCACCGTCTGCTGCCAGCCAAAGATGTAAAAGATAGATGGAGTGGATCAAAACAAGCAATAGACCAGATTTGTTTTGTACTCATTTGCTTCCCTCCCTCCCCCGTCTAGGGGACTCATTCCTCTAGGTCACACTGCAGTCACTCACAGAGAAGGTGCAGCGAGGTAAATCTAGCCATGTATCAATCAGAGGCCAGACTAACTTCCTTGTTCCAATAAGAACTATAACTTAGGTGCACCATTTCTTATTGGAACCCTCCGTGAAGTCCTGCCTGAAATACTCCTTGATGTAAAGACACCCCCTTTGTTGATTTTAGCTCCCTGAAGCCAACCCTGTAAGCCATGTCGTCAGTCACTCCTCCCTCCGTCAAAGCAACGGCAGACAATCGTTCCGCGCCTTATTTCTGTGCGGATGCCATACCAAGGCAAGCATGGAGGCCGCTCAGCTCACTTTGGCAATTAGGAGCACATTAAACACCGCACGCATTATCCAGCAGTATATGCAGCACCAGAACCTGGCAGAGCGATACCGGGCGAGGAGGCGACGTCAGCGCGGTCACGTGAGTGATCAGGACATGGACACAGATTTCTCTGAAAGCATGGGCCCTGCCAATGCATGCATCATGGTGCTAATGGGGTAGGTTCATGCTATGGAACGCTGATTCTGGGCTCAGGAAACAAGCACAGACTGGTGGGACCGCATAGTGTTGCAGGTCTGGGACGATTCCCAGTGGCTACGAAACTTTCGCATGTGTAAGGGCACTTTCATGGAACTTTGTGACTTGCTTTCCCCTGCCCCGAAGCGCATGAATACCAAGATGAGAGCAGCCCTCACAGTTGAGAAGCGAGTGGGCGATAGCCCTGTGGAATCTTGCAACGCCAGACAGCTACCGGTCAATTGGGAATCAATTTGGAGTGGGCAAATCTACTGTTGGGGCTGCTGTGATGCAAGTAGCCTAGGCAATCAAAGATCTGCTGATATCAAGGGTAGTGACCCTGGGAAATGTGCAGGTCATAGTGGATGGCTTTGCTGCAATGGGATTCCCTAACAGTGGTGGGGGCCATAGACGGAACCCATATCCCTATCTTGGCACCGGAGCACCAAGCCGCCGAGTACATAAACCGCAAGGGGTACTTTTCGATAGTTCTGCAAGCTCTGGTGGATCACAAGGGACGTTTCACCAACATCAACGTGGGATGGCCGGGAAAGGTACATGACGCTCGCATCTTCAGGAACTCTGGTCTGTTTCAAAAGCTGCAGGAAGGGACTTTATTCCCAGACCAGAAAATAATTGTTGGGGACGTTGAAATGCCTATATGTATCCTTGGGGACCCAGCCTACCCCTTAATGCCATGGCTCATGAAGCCGTACACAGGCAGCCTGGACAGTAGTCAGGAGCTCTTCAACTACAGGCTGAGCAAGTGCAGAATGGTGGTAGAATGTGCATTTGGACATTTAAAGGTGCACTGGCGCAGTTTACTGACTCGCTTAGACCTCAGCGAAACCAATATTCCCACTGTTATTACTGCTTGCTGTGTGCTCCACAATACCTGTGAGAGTAAGGGGGAGACGTTTATGGTGGGGTGGGAGGTTGAGGCAAATCGCCTGGCTGCTGGTTACGCGCAGCCAGACACCAGGGCGGTTAGAAGAGCACAGGAGGGCACGGTATGCATCAGAGAAGCTTTGAAAACCAGTTTCATGACTGGCCAGGCTACGGTGTGAAAGTTCTGTTTGTTTCTCCTTGACGAAACCCCCAGCCCCTTGGTTCACTCTACTTCCCTGTAAGCTAACCACCCTCCCCTCCTCCCTTCGATCACCGCTTGCAGAGGCAATAAAGTCATTGTTGCTTCACATTCATGCATTCTTTATTCATTCATCACACAAATAGGGGGATGACTACCAAGGTAGTCCAGGAGGGGTGGTGGAGGAGGGAAGGAAAATGCCACACAGCACTTTAAAAGTTTACAACTTTAAAATTTATTGAATGCCAGCCTTCTTTTTTTGGGCAATCCTCTGTGGCGGAGTGGCTGGTTGGCCGGTGGCCCCCGCACCATGTTCTTGGGCGTCTGGGTGTGGAGGCGGGCGGTTGGTTACACAGGGGCTGTAGTGGCAGTCTGTGCTCCAGCTGCCTTCGCTGCAGCTCAACCATACACTGGAGCATACTGGTTTGGACCTCCAGCAGCCTCAGCATTGAATCCTGCCTCCTCTCATCACGCTGCCGCCACATTTGAGCTTCAGCCCTATCTTCAGCCTGCCACTTACTCTCTTCAGCACGCCACCTCTCCTCCCGGTCATTTTGTGCTTTCCTGCACTCTGATATTATTTGCCTCCACGCATTCGTCTGTGCTCTGTCAGTGTGGGAGGACAGCATGAGCTCAGAGAACATTTCATCTCGAGTGTGTTTTTTTTTATTTCTAATCTTCACTAGCCTCTGGGAAGGAGAAGATCCTGTGATCATTGAAACACATGCAGCTGGTGGAGAAAAAAAAAAAAAAAAAAAAAAGGGACAGCGGTATTTAAAAAGACATTTTATAAAACAGTGGTTACACTCTTTCAGAGTTATTCTTGCTGTTAACGTTACATACATAGCACATGTGCTTTTGTTACAAGGTCGCATTTTGCCTCCCCCCACCGCGTGGCTACCCCCTCAACCCTCCCCGTGGCTAACAGTGGGGAACATTTCTGTTCAGCCGCAGGCAAACAGCTCAGCAGGAACGGGCTCCTCTGAAGAAAAGCACCCTATTTCAACCAGGAGACCATGAATGATATCTCACTCTCCTGAGGATAACAGAGAGAGATGAAGAACGGATGTTGTTTGAACGCCAGCAAACATACACTGCAATGCTTTGTTGTACAGTGATTCCCGAGTATGTGTTACTGGCCTGGAGTGGTAAAGTGTTCTACCATGAAGGACGCAATAAGGCTGCCCTCCCCAGAAACCTCTTGCAAAGGCTTTGGGAGTACATCCAGGAGAGCCACGAATGCCAGGGCAAAGTAATCCTTTCACATGCTTGCTTTTAAACCATGTATAGTATTTTAAAAGGTACACTCACCGGAGGTCCCTTCTCCGCCTGCCGGGTCCAGGAGGCAGCCTTGGGTGGGTTCGGGGGGTACTGGCTCCAGGTCCAGGGTGAGAAACAGTTCCTGGCTGTCGGGAAAACCGGTTTCTCCGCTTGCTTGCTGTGAGCTATCTTCTTTGTCCCCAAAACCTGCTTCCGTGTTGCCTCCATCTCCATTGAAGGAGTCAAACAACATGGCTGGGGTAGTGGTGGCTGAACCCCCTAAAATGGCATGCAGCTCATCATAGAAGCGGCATGTTTGGGGCTCTGACCCGGAGTGGTCATTCGCCCCTCTGGTTTTCTGGTAGACTTGCCTCAGCTCTTAAGTTTCACGCGGCACTGCTTCGGATCCCTGTTATGGCCTCTGTCCTTCATGCCCTGGGAGATTTTGACAAAGGTTTTGGCATTTCGAAAACTGGAACGGAGTTCTGATAGCACGGATTCCTCTCCCCATACAGCGATCAGATCCCATACCTCCCGTTCAGTCCATGCTGGAGCTCTTTTGCGATGCTGGGACTCCATCATGGTCACCTCTGCTGATGAGCTCTGCATGGTCACCTGCAGCTTGCCACGCTGGCCAAACAGGAAAGGAGATTCAAAAGTTCGCAGTTCTTTTCCTGTCTACCTGGCCAGTGCATCTGAGTTGAGAGTGCTGTCCAGAGCGGTCACAATGGAGCACTCTGGGATAGCTCCCGGAGGCCAATACCGTTGAATTGTGTCCACAGTACCCCAAATTCGACCCGGCAAGGCCGATTTAATCCACTTGTCAGGGGTGGAGTAAGGAAATCGATTTTAAGAGCCCTTTAAGTCGAAATAAAGGGCTTCATCGTGTGGACGGGTGCAGGTTTACATTGATTTAACGCTGCTAAATTCGACCTAAAGTCCTAGTGTAGACCAGGGCTTAGTGCATATTGACTTAAACATTAAGAAACTTAAGTGCATGCCAGCAGGGTCCACGCAGACAGCAAGTGTGAGACATGCTAGTGTGTATTAGAATTTACTCCCTACCTGGGATGCACTAATACCCCCATGTAGACATGTCTTTAGATGGAGTTTTGGAACTTCCAATCATTTGGTTTACCTGCCAAGCTCATATAAAATTTGAAAGGTCATTTTACTTATTTTTACCATTATATTCTGGAGTCTAAATCTGAGGTTTTTTTTAAAGTAAGATAACAGGCGATACTGACAGACCATTGAGTACAAATTTTTTTCCCTACTCCTTTAAGGTAGCTTTTTATTGCTACATGACAAAATGCTCTCAATTTTATTTCCACAGAAGCATGAGCTGAACTGAGAGCCCAAGACTGAGAAATTAACATCCCTTTAGCATGTGAAAGAATGCACTACAATCCAAACAAAATTTGCATTTATAAAACTTCTGATTGGCTGTTAGTCACAACCCATAAAGATAGTAGTAACAAGAACAGTCACTACAACTGCAGACCATCTCTTGTCCTTGAGCTGTGTGCAGCTCTGCAAATGACAAGAGTTGCTTACTGTTTAACAGATAACTCCTACATGCTCCAATATCCACAGCCAATGGGAGTTTCACCTTAAGAAAGAAGGGCAGGATATCTATAGTTATGAACAGGCATGGGAGAATTTGATTTTAATATAATTTGCCTAGGATCAAATTAAAAATGCTTGTTATCTATTTAGATTTTCACAGTTGTGCTAAGCTTTTATGTTTATAGATTTAAATTTTCACAACTGTAGAAAATTAGGGGGAGGACAGACAGTTATTTGATAGTCGATGTGGAGATTCAAAAAGTTACAGCTTTATAACCATTGACAAGTTGTCAACATCATATGTCAAAATATATAAAGTAAATATCCTTAAATCAAACTCTAATAAATTCTTAGGCAAAGTAAAAAATGCTGTTTCTGTAAATTTTGATCATCAGTGGAAGTTTTGTTGGTTTGTGTATACAATGAAATCAAAAAGTTTACCAATACTTGAATCTTTCCAAGCCTGGTTAATTATTAAATTGTTAAGTGTCTCTTGTATTAGCCTGCTTTCCCCAATATGCACATGATTGTCTCTTGCATCAGGAATTCTAAGATCACATCACTTTTTTTTAGCTGACGTATTTAAAAACCAGTGGTGAAGATGTTTGACAGATTAAAAAATAAAAAAGTAGAACCTGCTTGGACACAAATGAAAGGCTACTGAAAGTGAGCAATTGATAAAATGGCTTAAAGTTTAGAATTGCAATATTAGTAGTTGGCTAGTATTTCAGCCATTTTAAATAACTTTAAAGGGCAATAGGACTATTTTTCATTCACTGTCCAATCCCTCTGGAAGCTACAAGTTGAAACATGCCCCATCTTCTTTCTTCTGAGTGCACTAGTTTGGATTACATTGCTTAAATCCATTTAAAAACCAGAATTGAAGCTTCTGTTCATTAAGCTACAAAGGTTACATAGGTTTTGCAGACAAGGAAAGCGGGCAAACAGACTCTTTACGTTTCCCTATCTTTCAAAGTTATGGTACAAACTGAAATGAGCAAGAAAACTCATAGGTGAGATTGAGCCAAGCACTTTTGTGCAAGATTACCCTGAACTGTAAATACCACCAACCCTTTGAAGCAACTGCCACCCCCTGCCAAAACAGTAGGCTAGGAGGACAAAGGTTCAAACTTAATTCTGAATTTGAACATCTCAAAATTCTCCTTTGAACAGGATACTAGTACTAATGCAGTGCAGTTGTTTTGTCTGCAAATATATCAATACTGAGCCATATAGAGTCAGGTAATAAGCTTACGTGTATATTATTCAGAAAGAGGTGGCAAGAATACTTAGCTAGGCAAAGTGTTGCCTAATTAACAGATTAACTAAGATTAAGCGTTATATGTAATAGTGTCACAATGTATCCATGATAATGCAGCCTGTCAACACTAGGTTTGCCATACCTGGATGGCTATTTAAGTAGTACACACCTTCCTTCCTATGCTGTTTACACAGTCAATCCTAACTGTCAACGTAAGGTTCCTCCACGTTGCCAATCCTTAAAGGCAATTTTAGTTTCATAAACAGAAAATGAAATTGGTCCTCCCAGGGCACCTTTGAGCTATGCTTCAGAGGACGGCAGTCTTGGTTTTTAGCTGGGTAGAAATCTTATTCCCAATAACCTCGCTTAGCCTAGGATTGCAATGAATGTTTGCAGGCCACCATAACGCCGCATGGTGCTTTACAATTCCCTAAACTGCCATCCCTGCGCTGAGGGCCCTACAGTGCGAGGCCCCAGTTCTGCAAAGCCCCACCGAACGCAGCTCTGCAGCAAGGGCGCCGGAACCGGGGGGCCCAGGGCCCCTTCAGTTCACGCGCCGGAAGAGGGGGGAGTACCGCGCGGGGGGGGCGGGGTTCTTTTGGGGGGGGGGAAGGAGAGAAGAGGCGGCGCCAGGGCGGGGTCTCGGTTGCGGCGCCGGTAGCCGCCCCCACACTTTTAGGGAGTTTCCGCCGCTCCTGCTTGGGCGGGGCCTACCCTGGCGAAAGCAAGTTACGCTCACAGAGGCCCAGGAAGCCCTTCCCGCGCCGAGGTGGCGGACTCCCGCCCCTGGAGGTGCAATCCCGGCTGGGCTGTGGCGAGTGGCCGATCCCGTTCCTCCGGCAGAGGGGCCGGGCAGGGCGGCTCTGCCCCACGGTGAGCCCCGGCCTGGGCGCGGGGGCGGGCGACTCACAGGTGGGCGATGCCCGCCTTGCGCACGGCGGTGGAGATGGCCTTGATGGCGGTGCAGAGCGCGTTGAGCAGCTGGGTGAGCTCCCCGGTGCCCTGGGCCCGCCTCCCCTCCTCCATCACGAAGCGGGTCAGGGTGACGACGTTGGTGTCGAACGGGGACTGGTCCGTCATGGTGGTGGCAGCTGCGGGGCCGGGCGGGGAGACCGACTGCCACGGAGCTGCAGCGAGACCCACACGCCACCCCCTCCGCTGCCGCCCGGGAACTTCACCAGCCGCGGAGCGAGGGAGTGTCCCGGCCCGGGCCTATCGGCAGACGGGACTGGGAGCAGCCGGCCCCCGGGATCCGCCCCCAAACCGGGGCTGCTTCCCTGTCACCACCTCTTCCCCACATCCTTCCCTCAGCCTTGTCCCCTTTTACCTCTTAGCCCCGCCCGCGGGACCCACCTCCGCCCGCCCCCAAACCCCGGCTGCTTCCCCGGCAACCTCTTCCCCACATCCCTCCCTTCTCCCGGCCCGGCCCCCACCCAGCCCATCTCGCCTTCCCTTCTTCCCGCTTTAGCCCCCACACGTGCTCCAGCCCCCCACTCATCTCCTCCGGGAGCTGGGCCCTTTCCCCTTCCCGCCTCATCCACTCCCCCCGCAACATCTCAGCCTCCCTCCTGTCCCTGGGGCTTTGCTTTGCTCTCCTCATTGCGCTGAATCGCTGCTCAGGGCCCAGGAGCCCCTAGAGAGGATGGGTTAAATATTGGAGATAAACTTATCCCCACTCACCTTCCCCAGCACACAGACACATGCATGGGTGGATATGTGGGAAAGCAATTGGTTAGTATATTCAAATTGAAGCACTTTTGGGGTGGGGGGTATGTAGGGTGACCAGATAGCAAGTGTAAAAAATCAGGATAGGGAGTCAGAGGTAATAGGTGCCTATATAAGAAAAAGCCCCCAAAATCGGGACTGTCCCTATAAAATCGGGACTGTCCCTATAAAATCGGGACATCTGGTCACCCTAGGGGTATGTGATAGGTTGTTGCGTCATCTTCCCCTACAGAAAACCACCTTTAACTTTAATGACATTAATAGAGAACAAGTGGAGATACTTCTACTGCACCAAAAAAAATCTAGATACAGCACATGACTGCTGCAAAATCCTAAATCTAGCATATGGATCCTGCTGGATCTTGGCAGTTTTTAGCCCCAAACTGTAAATTGTGCAATCTAAAAAGAAAACAAATGTTGCCTCTCTTACTTCACTAGAAAAATATACTACATTAAATACAATTTAGCTGAAACATGCTGATTTCTTTCCCTAGACCTGAACAAGAGTGAAAGCTCGAAAGCTTGTACCTTGCACCAGTAGAAGTTGGTTCAGTAAAAGGTATTACCTCCTCTACCTTGCCTTTATTAAAATTAAGGGAACTTCAGAATTATACAGAATGGAAAAAAGGAATGATATTGACTGATGGGTTGGGTTTATGGTGTTTTTTTCCTAATGGCAGTGGAAGCAATGAAAGGGAATAAGTGGGGGAGCAAAGACTGATTAGACAGGTGTCAGGTTTGGCTTCCTTTCCTATATAGATGGCATCTAAGATGAACTACTTTGACCTGAACAGAAAACATGCTGGTTTTTCCTCCTGGCTAGTCTTTAAGGCAAGCTGGGCAACCATCCAGGTCACTAACATTTTGGGCTAGCAACATTTTCTGAGAGATCAACCTTTGGCATCAGCAGGACATCTGGTTCACTCAGTTACTTTTATCTCCATTGCTCCATTCCAAGGACGCCTTTAGCTTTCATGCTTAAGGGCTATCTGAAATGATTTCAATATAGCTTGAGCACTAAAAGCCTCAACAATTGTAGAGCTGAGTAAAGACAGCTGTATGGAAATGAAACCATAAAGAATATGAAGAATAGATGGGGAGTGGAAGAGACAGGAAGAATGTGTGACAAAAATCATGAGAGTGAAGAAAGAGGCTTGTTACAGCCACTTTTGGGGTGCCAGTATAGTTCAGTGAATGATTTTTTGATTTACCTCTTTGGAAACAGCGAAGCAGATCTCCCATATGTTTGTTGGCCTGGAACTCTCTTTCCGTTCCTCTTTCCTTTGTCCTAGCTTCCTTCCTCTCCCCCTGAATGGAGTGAAATCTGTCTTCTGGCCAGCCACCCTTCCCTGGAACCTGTGCTTTGGGGATGGGACCTAGAGAATGGGTTTTTCATGCCAAATGGCTTCTTTGAGCAGTATAACTCCTTTCAGAGTCGCAGAACCCCATGAAATGTAATGCCTTAGTTGGCTACCTGTCTAACTTACTTTTAATACCGGTTTTTTTTTGAGCTGCAAGGCCTGATATTTGATTGCTAAATATGGTTCTTGATCATAGCCAGAATAAGTTGATCTGGTGAATGCTTAATGAACTGGCCATAGTTCTGAAAAGGGGGTCTTAAAAATCCTGCCTTGCTGACAGTATAACTTAACAGAACCACCACATGCACTAGAGCTGCATCTGCAACTCTTATAGATGTTGCTCAGAGAATAATACTTGCAGCCAGATTAAGAGACTAGTTGGTTCAGTGGGTGAAACAAGCGTCATTCCCCAAATAAACTGCAGAACTAACCTACCGAAAGACCATTATTGAAGGTACTCCGGTGCCATCATGATGTCAAATTACTACACAAACTGCTGATACCCAGTAAAAAGGAAAAGGAAAGAAATAAACTGTTTAAGGCTATGTCTACACTAGCACTTTTGTCGGTCAGGAGTGTGACTCGAACCCCTCCCTCCTGACAAAAGTTTAATCGACAAAAAGTGCTGGTTTAAACAGCACTGTGTCGTCAGAGAGCATCTCTCACCAACATAGAGCAGCTACACAGGAGACCTTACAGCTGCAGCAGTACAGGTCCCTCAAATAATGGGTGATATGTGTATATAGACACCTATCAGCCCTTGGCTCAAAGAAGAAAT